>NC_136413.1:171297564-171992564 GCF_051521515.1 Lactuca serriola
TGGATACCAACTTGGATCGTGATATCACTTTTCGAACCGATATTTCTACCCTATGCCTGGGTTACAAGAAATTCAGCCTAGGATAATCCAAGCGAACACTTACGTTTCTAGGCACAGAAAACGTAAGCCAATATGCTAAAGGGTTCTGTGAATGTGTGATGAAAACGAGAGCTAAAGAACGTAACCCCTTTTGGAACGAAAGAGTTGTTTATATATTAAACACGATTAGGGTTTCATTAGGGTTGGGTCGTCATTAGTTGCTTTGGAAGCAAGTAATATTAATCTGGATTAGGGTTACCAAAACTAACGAGTTTCGTTAGTTTTACCATAATCACCCTCAAGAAATTGAGATTTCCATTAAGTTCCCATATGCAAAATTCGGGGGCTCTGCCCCTCGACCTCGCCCGCTGACCTGGCAGCGGGACCCCAGCCAGGGGCTCTGCCCCTAGACCCCGCCAAAAGGGCGCTGCCCCTTTGGAAACCACGGACCCGGGGGCGCTGCCCCCGGACCCCCGATTAGTCGTCGAACCGGCTTCTGACTCGATCTTATACATGCATGCACTCAACACAACCTCGTACATGTATTAGAGTACAAATCATGAAGCCCCTTAGCTCACATGTTAGTTCCAGTTACTTAAAATGACATGATAACACTAAAATCACCAACAATTTCTGCGTCTACTTTGGTTATGATGAAATATGAAATTAATTAAAATTTAAAAGAAATGACCACAAATGTTAACTATATATACATTTATAGCTAAACTCTACGAGATCCACATAAGCATTATAAGACAAAAATATGTCAAATCAGCTTTATGTTGCACATCGACAACAATGTCTCATATATTATTCATATCAAATATCAAATATTGTTTTAAATTATAGAAATATATAAATATTTATTTTCATAATAATTAAAATATGTTACTATTTTGAATTGTATATAAAATATATGTTGTTATTTAGTACAATTTACCTTTGTTGCCTAGGTTTCATTTTTAAAACATTTTGACATTGATAGTTTCATGGGTATCTTCTTTTTTCTATTTAAAAACATAAAAGTCTTTGGTTATCTGTCTACTTTTATATAATTATTCATTATTAATCAATTATTAAAAAAAAAATCATAAACCTACATTTGTACCTAATAATGAAATTTTGAAGAAAAATTCAAAACTAAAAATATTTATTTCATAATAGGCTTGACAAAAAGAAAACGACCCTACCAAAAAAAGAGTATATTAAGATACAGCCACATATTGCGATCTCCACAAAGTACATTAACATTAATTGCAAATTAAAATATAGCGTGCCGACATCCAACTGAATTAACCATTCATATAAATTAAAAGTAAAAAAGAAAAAAAAAATATTTTTTAGGAAACAATGTCTTATGTAATTCCTAAATAGGCCGGTGCATTCAGTATGATTTAATATGTAGACCATAATCATGATTTATCATTGATCAAATTTAGTTAGGCCATCTGGTATGGACCGTTATCGTCTACCTAAAGCAGGCTTAACGACATGGTAACATGAGGACCCCTCCCCCACCGGTTAGGCTATGGGGAGTGGTCATACCCAACCCACCGGAAAAGTGCTGCCATATATGCGTCATGTTAGCTTCACACCTAACACACCACCAACCCACTAAAGACTGGAAATGGTTACCACTCCACAAACTCATTTTTTTTTTTTAATTTTTTTAATTTTTTACCATTATATTAATTAAAAAACATAATTTATAACATACATTAATTCTTTAAAACATAAAAAAATAAAAGCACATTTCATTAATTAAAACATAGAAATTTAAAACTTAAATTAGTAAAATTAAACATTACATTGTCTAAATAAAATAAAAATTAAAAAACATAAAAAACATAGAAAAATAACATTTAATTGTCTAAATAAAATAAAAATTAAAAAAAATTAAAAACATAGAAAAATAACATTACATTGTCTAAATAAAATAAAAATTTAAAAACATTAAAAACATAGGAAAATTCTAATCGTCGTCGTTGTCGTCACCAGTATCATCTGCCTCGTCTCCACCATCGTTATGTTCCTCATCGTCACCATCGTCATCATCGTCGTCTTCACCGTCATTTTTCCCTTGAAATTGTCGTTCCCATATGTATTCGGTCAAATCATGTCGTAGATTGTGATGTGTTTCACGGTTTTGTATTTCCAAAACGCTTGAGAAGGATGCCGGACTGCCAACTTGTATTACTGCGGGTGGGTTAAGTATATCGTTTGTGGTATATGAGCAAATAGCCCTACCCTCTTCTTCTATTATCATGTTATGTAAAATAACACAAGCAGTCAACACGGACCTCAATTTTTCTCTGTCCCATGTTCGTGTCGGATGTTTGATTATGTGCCACCTTTGTTTGAGGACTCCAAACGCCCGTTCTACATCCTTCCTTGCAAATTCTTGTGCTAACTTGAATATTTTCCGTTTATCGTCGGCCGGAAATGTGTATGACTTGACAAATGTAGCGTATTCTGGATATATCCCATCACCTAGGTAATACCCATATTTGTATTCATTTCTATTGACAACATATGACATTTCTGGTGCTTTGCCCTGTAAAATATCGTTAAATATCGGAGACGCTTGGAGCACATTCAAGTCATTGTTTGACCTGACCATACCAAAGAATGCATGCCAAAACCATAGGTCATTTGAAACCACCGCCTCCAAAATAACAGTTGGCACCCCATGATCACCTCGGGTGAATTGGCCACGCCACACGTTGGGACAATTTTTCCACTCCCAATGTGTACAATCAATGCTACCAAGCATCCCACCAGACTTTGAAAAAAAATATGAATAAAGTGGATGTATATATAGAGAATTTGAAAAAAAAATTTAAAAAGAAGTTTTTTTTTATTAAACGGTCATATTATAACGTTCGAAAATCAATTGGCCAATCAACAACGTCGTCTTCGTCCGTCTTCTGCCTCACGTCACACGCAGCCCACCAGACTTGAGGGCGGTGTTCACGCGTGGGAGAGGTTGCCACCTCAGCCTAAGACGCGTGAAACTACCCCCATACCGAGTAGCCTTATGTGATCTCCTGTTGTAACGACAACAACTTGCGATGCCTATGGAAATTTGATTTCGTCCCATTTGACTATTTTAACGGTCATTTTTTCAATAATAATAATAAATTTGTATTATCTATAAATAAATACCTTCTATGTCAAACTTATTCACATTATTTTTTCTTTCTTTATATTTTATAAAAGACAAAATTGCAAAAATGGTCCCTATTGTATGCAAAATTTTGGGGTTTTAGTCCAAACCACAAGTTTTTTGGATCCATGGTCCTTTTGAAGTGATTTGTATGTGGTTTTGGTCCCTGGACTTAACTCCCGTTAAGTAGGATCTATTAAGCCCCTTCATGTGCCTCACGCATAAGGGTAAATTCGTCATTTCATATGTAAGGGACCATTTTTGCATAATCTGTTTTTTGGCTTATTTGACCTTTACCCCTCTCTCTCTCTCTCTCTCTCTCTCTCTCTCTCTCTTAACAAACACAAACTCAATTAAACAATAACCAATTCCACTAAGAAAAATAAACACAATTGTCGAAGACGGACCTGCCAAGTCAAACCACAGTACATCGTGATCCCAAATAGCTTCACGATATCAATTTGCTACATAGCTCTGACGTTCCTCGTGACCAGATTGTAGAGCGAGGGGTGGATTTGAAGAGAAAGCGACCAAATATTCCAAACAACACCTGGTTCGAGCATCTTACTGCAACTTGGATTAATGAAAGACTTCAAAATCATGTCATTGGGATGAACCAGCCATCGCATCAGCATCATCTATAATCGATTCCAAAATCAGCCCTCGCATATTTAATAGTCCAGATTTGGGAGGTTGAAGTGGTAGGGATGAAGGTTCGTAATACCCCCAATTTGGCATATTCAATCCATCATCCTCCATTAAACTTATAAATGTACTCACATAAGCAGATTATCAACCAAAGTCAAAACAATTTCTCCAAAAATTAACATGCATATTAGTTTCGAGTTTGTTTAGATTGAATATGAACATGGTGACATAATCGAGAGGCAATAACAGTTCTTAGAGAGAGAGAGAGACATTCCATGATTACCCCATCGTCGGGTGTAAATTCACAATGGTCAGAGAGATACGATCTTGTGCAGGGGGACTAGCTTTAAGTCGTCAACTATCCCAGATACATGGATTTTTGTATGTTTTTTTATTTAAACTTGATTTTGATTTGGGTTTTTTTTTTCTAGATTGGGAGGAAGATTTGAAAATCTGGGGGCTTTATTTTCTACTTCGATTCCCAGATACTTGGCTTTATGTATCTGTGTTTATTAACTAATTGTACAACGATAGTAAGGATAAGAAACGAGACCAAAGAAGAAGATGATGAAGTTGTGTGCGTGTGTTTTAATTTCCAGGAAGAAATTTCAGAGAGAGAGGGTGAGAGAGGTCAAATAAGCCAAAAAATGGATTATGCAAAAATGGTCCCTTACATATGAAATGACGAATTTACCCTCACATGTGAGGCACATGAAGGGGGTTAACAGATCCTATTTAACGGCAATTAAGTCCAGGGACCAATTCCACATACAAACCACTCCAAAAGGACAAAGGATCCAAACAATACGGGGTTTGGACTAAAGCCCCAAAAATTTGCATACCACAGGGACCATTTTTGCAATTTTGTCTTTATAAAATTTCAATACTTGTATAAAAAAATTGTTCGACGTGTCTAATGATGATCTGATGATGCTGATATCTTCATCTCTATGATGTACGAGTATTGCACGGACATGCTACTACAATCAGATCTAACTCCTCAACTAAGAAGACGTGCAATGTTAAACAGAAATCGCGAAGAATGACACTAATGTCTAGTTCACGATTATTTCATGGATAATTATGTCTTCCAGGCAAGCGATTTCAAAAGAATGTTTCATTTGCGAAAAATATGTTTGTACGGATAGTCAATGCCTTGAAAAGCAGGTATCTTTTTTTTTTCTTTTCAAGTTTTATAATTTATAAATGTAGCTTCTAAATAAATTAAATAGATTTTTTACCTATTAATTGTATGTTTATGTATGAATTTCTCCAAATGAGATATGATGCTAAATGTAAGAAAGAATTCATAGTGTTGCGACAATTAAGCTTATGACTATAGAGGAGTCGTCCGATTCTATTGACGATTATATGAGAATGTCTGAGAGAACTGCAAAAGAAAGTTTGTATAGATTGGCAGGAGGTGTTGTCGAAACCTTCGATGACGTTTATTTGCAGAAACCTTCATTGACTGATATGCAACTACTATATGCGGCACATGAAGAAAGAGATGGTTTTTGGGGTATGCTTGGAAGCATTGATTACACGTATTGGAAGTGAAAAATTCTCCCATGGCATGGAAAGGCCAGTATGTAAGAGGTCATCATGGAGCGCCTTTGTTGGTATTAGAGGTTGCTGTTTCCCAAGATTTATGGATTTTGCATGCTTTTTTCGGAGTTTCGGGTTCCAACAACGATGTCAATGTTCTTGACCAGTCACCAATATTCGACGATATTTTGTCAGGAAAGGCGTTGGATGCTCCTTTCACAGTGAATGAAAATGAATATAAGTTTGGATATTACCTTACAAATGGAATGTATCCTGCATATTCCACATTCGTAAAGCCGTTTCGACACCTAGAAGAAACAAGAGATAAAATTTTCAAGAGAAGACAAGAAGGAGCACGTAAGGTGTAACACCAATTCTAGGTGTGTGTGTGTATATATATATATATATATATATATATATATATATATATATATATATTACTTTTGTGTTCATAGCAATTAAGATTTTAAAATATGGGATTTTAGGTGGCCACGATGTAACATCCCAAAAATCAACAATTTTTTTTTTGAAAATCGGAGTGTTGGTTTTATCAAAAGGTTTTTATACATTACCATTAATAAATCATAAATTTGTCTTTGCATGTTACATCAACATAATCGTAGAAATTTTTTGAAGCTAAGTCTTGTTTTGAAAACCATATCATTACATAGAGTAGATAAGCTAGATGTTATGCCCCTCCGAGAATGTCCAAATATCCCAATCATGTCAGTCCATTTCCTTCGAACCTGAAGGACCTATGACTAAAATCATGTCACTCCTTTGCCCGTGTAAGTTACAGTGGGTCGTTATGGTACACAATCTTTCCTAACATATTCCACTAGCGAATAGCCCCGCCTCTAAACTGACATACATCGTAAGTGATCTACAACTTGCCCTTGCAACCATAAGTTATGAAAGTTAACTCCATCTCTAAAATACAATATATAACTTCGATCGGACCTTCCTTTCCCCTAAAAGTTTATGGTTTGCAAGTCGTAAAGTCCTTGTACTTGCATTCGTTCCTTTCAATTTCCATTTCTGAGATATTCCTCCTAACCACTTGGGGTTCACATGACTCACTATCCTAATGTAATTTCCTTCCTCAAATTGCTCCTCATTAAGATCAAACTGTATGATAGACACAGTGGGTTCTCTTCCATTATCTCAGATAAGCTGTCGCATCTCCTCCATCGGTTCAGCTAACAGAGCCCAAATCATCGCCATCGTGATAGGTTTGATTATTTGTATACCTCCAGGTGCACGCTTGATTACATGGGACTTAGGCTGTTGATTATCGTTATCGTTCCCTAATCCACTATGAGTTTTCACCATGGCATTATGTATACAAAAGTGGCGTTTAGTGTACCCAGACAAGGATATAGATAGGGAAGGTTTAGACACATAATTATCTTTATCACTTTGAAAAGTTATATGACATTTCTAATACAGTTATTAAATGTTTAGAAACCTGAACATATAAATTTCCTAATCCTAGGTCGGCAAAAAACCTTTAAACTTAATAACATCTATTTAGATAGGCAACCTAATACATGCAATAACACAAATCATTTAGCACATAAAAGCAAACTAGGCATCTCATCCTAAAGTAAGCTAGTGCTTGTGTTAATTCAGGTATACTACCTAGAATATAATAGACACATATCTCATGATCAATGCTTAACATTCTAAGTTTAAGTCTATAAATCCTCAAATATTTCCTAGTTCTCTTAAACTAATGCTTTGATACCAATTGTGACATCCCCAAATTTTCTCGGCCAGAAAAGACCGTTTTAACTATGCTTATTTTAAAATAGAGTTCATTAATAAATGCGGAACTTGTCCCATCAAAAGTATTTTCGAAGAAATATTTTTCCTTAATTACTATAAACTTTGGGATTTCATAATTGATACAATAAATATAAGCAAAAATGTAATCATTACATGCCTTATAATAACTCATTGTACTAATGGCCTAATGGCCTATACTCATTAAACCTCTCAGTGGATTGTACCTTCGTACCCTACCTGTGATACAAAGAAACTAAGTGGGTTGGGCTTGGGAGCCTAGTGAGCACATATGGTCTTCAACCCAAAAAATTATAATTAAATTGTTTTAAGTTTACATAACACACCAAACACAATAATTCTGATTACGCATTCCTACTATTCTCACTCTTTAATCCTATATGATAATCTCAAGGTTCCTATCCTAGAGGATCTTTGTAACAATGAGTAAGCAATATTAATTTAGGGATTCCTTAGTAATACATGCCAGTAAAGCAACCATGAGGGGGATAGAGTACTTGAATGAACATACAGTAACATCCCAAAATAAGGTACATTTATCATTCTTGAATATTTCCCTAAAGTATCAAATTAGTCCCTAAAAGTGAAAGTTGGCAAGTTAGTATGTGGGACATATACATGAGTACGCATGGCGTTCTCATGCACCATGTGGAATCGCGGAGGCCACCTAGTACGTTGTGCGTACTAGGCTCAGATGAAAAACCCTAATATTTCATTTGACCCTATATAAAAAACAGTGTGGTATCATTTATAGCCACCCTTATTAGCCTCAAACCCTCTCAAAAACCTGAATCTCGTGTGTGTGATTTTGCAAGTTTTGAGTGATTCTTGGCTCTTGTAGTTGAAGAAGAAGAATAAAAGAAGAAGAAGAAGAAGAAGAAGGAAAAGAAGAAGAAGAAGAAGAAGAAGGTGCCATCAATCTTGAGATCCAGAAACTTCCTACCTTTATGCATCATTTTCAGGTATAAAGCTTATACCTTGGCTAGTGTTCTTCTAGACCTCTTTAGTGTAAGATTTATGAGCTTAAGTCCCCAAGTTTGGACATTTTTGAGTTTAGGACTCTCCAGAGAGTTTAGGTTATCCTTTCATGCATCTTATGGCATCTTGGTTGATAAAAATGCTTGCTTGATCATCCAGTTCGACTCATGCATGAGTAAAGCAGATTGGAATGGTTGAAATGATGTTTTAGCCTCCTATAGCCATGCAAAGGCTTAAAGCCCATGACTCTATGGAATAAGAAGCATTAAATTTGTTAGATCTGAAGTTAGGATGAATGTCTTAACGGATTAAGACATTTAGTAAAGGATTTAGAGATCTGGGGAGTACGTCATGCATACTCCTGACTATGCACAGCGTAGTCTGGTTGTTCCCAGTCGCATGCTTGATCAACTATATGCCCAACATTAGGTGTAGTACCCCCAACATACTCGCTGGGTGTTGACTTTTGTTGAATTTGATCTTTGGTCAAATTTTGGGGTTTTGGGGTCAAAGGAAGGGCAAAATAGTCCTTTTTGCCCTTAGTAGGTTTAACCGTGGACTTTGGACACGTGAGTAGTTTGGACTTTAATTTTAACTAAGGATAAATATTTTGTTACCTGTATGGTAGTTTAGTTGTAATACCATGACCAGCTGGATCTAGCTGTTATGTTATGTTATGTGATGATATGATAATTGTTTGTGACCGGGGCTGCTGATAGCCAACCAGGGGTAGCGGATAACCTTATGAGTGTGCTGTTTGCTCACCGGGATTGTTGATAGTACCAGGGTTGCAGATAGCCTATAGTTGTTTACTTATGTTGTGTTATATGTGGTATCTTGGGGAAATCACTAAGCTTTGTGCTTACGGTTGTTGATTTGTATGTGTTAGGTACTTCGCAGGACCACGGGAAGGCGAAGCTCTGACTATACACACGCATTGAGAATTTACTACTGGGACATGATCTCTTATGTACTCTGATAACTATGATATTTGTGGTTTTGAGATGACTTGTAATTGATTTGGTTGCGAAACTATGTTTTTGGAAGTTTTAAAAATGAAACTTTTGGTCTAAAATTTGAGGTGTTACAATTTGGTATTAGAGCCATGGTTTGAGGGATTTTGATGAACCTTTAGGTGATTCCAAACTCAAATCGGGGGTTTGAACATTTTTAGGAACTTAACAAGAAATGAAGACTTTTTACAGAAGGAAAAACTCATAGAAGCAGTGTGTATAATCGACCAACGCTCGAGTGACAGTTTCCCAAAATACCTCAATTTACATTTTAGTAGTGCGGAGCAGACATGTTGTATTATGAGCTTATAGGATTGCATGCTAGCTAGGGGTAAGTTAAGGAATCTTGTTGAAACAATATGAAATGTTGCCTGATTAATGATGCCTTAGCCTAGGAGTTCATTCCTTATGGGATTGAATCTACCTTATTTATTTGCTTGGCGTATGCCTTATAGTTGTACATAGTTAGGATTTTATATCCTTAGAATGTCTTATTTGTCCTTTCTTCTTGTTCCTAGTTTGGTTGTTGATTTAAGGTAGGGTCATTTATTCGAATGTCTATCGAGTCTCGTACTATGTACAATTGGCATACGCGAGGCAAATGGCGAGGGCAGCAGAGATCTGGTGAGGTAGAGCAGTGTTGGGAGTGGTCTAGAGGTAGTATCTAGACGTATGTGTGAGGCTCTTAGGAACCAGTAGGATGAGTCCATAGCTAATATGAGGAGGTAGAGTTCTTGGGGTCTCGAGGGTACAACCTGAGAAAAATACGAATTGGTGTGGAAGGTAGTATTGGGCCCGTATTACTGAAAGCACTGGATCCGTGTGCGGATCGGGGAATAAACTTGAGGGGATAAAGAGCTTGTAGGGGTGTGAGAGTTGTTATATGTGTTTAGCTTGTGCTGATGATTTTCTTATGCATTTAAGTATAGTGGTTACCCGTGGTTTAGGCTCCAATGACCCTGAGAGGCCGAGTGCCAGTGATGATGAGATTCACAGGATTGTTGCCGCGTAAAATCCGAGAGGCTATCCCGGAGATTTTTGGGTCTGTTAAGACCACGTTGCTTGAGTAATTTGATGAGCGTTATGCCGCTGTCACCTAGGTTGTTGTTGTCGCAGCCACCACAATTCTTGATGCTGCGAGACCGTAGGGGGGTGATTCGTTGTGGTATCAAGAGTTCACCAACACGAAGCCAAACGATTTTGATGGGACCTAGGATCCGATTTCCGCTATGAGATGGATCTCTAATGTTGAGGGATGTTTCTTTACCTGCTCCTGTCTGTAGAATTTGAGGGTTTGATTCGTATTGAACCTACTGCGCCGGGAGCAAAGGACTGGTGGAAGTTTGTGACCGTTGACTACACGCATGCAGAGCATGTTGCAATGACTTGGGAAAGGATTACTGTGATGTTCAGGATGAGGCTATACCCGCAATTGAGCGGGAAAGGTTAGCCCAAGAGTTCTTGTCTCTCAAGAAGAAGACAGAGACGGTGACTGAGATCACTAAGATGTTTCATGAGACGGCTTTGTTTTTCCATGAGGAGGTATCGACGGAGCAGGCTTATGTGGCTAGGTATTTGAGTGTTCTAAGGAGGGATATCAAGGAGTTTGTGGTGAACACCAAGTGTAGGACATTGGATGAGCTGCAAACCAATTCCAGGAGGAGAGAGATCAAGCTAAAGACTCACTAGGGAGTAGAGGGAGACCCAGGGTAGGCACAGGAGGCTAGTGTAGTCGCAGCCAGCGACTAAGCGGGCTAAGCTCGTTGATCAAAGATCTGGAGGCCAGAAGGGCCGCACTTGTAGGAAGTGCGTCAAGTTTCACGAGGGACCATGTCGGTCCGGGTCGGCTTTCTACCTATGTGTCAAGGAGAGGCATATGACTAGGGAATGCCCCCAAGGGATTTCGAGTTTGTTTCAGTTGCAACCAGATGGGTCACGTGAAGGCACCGTATCGTCTTGCACCTCATGAGATGCAAGAATTATCCTCTCAGTTGTAAGACTTGTTGGGGGAAAGGGTTCATTAGACAAAGCAATTCTTTGTGGGGAGCTCCGAACCTTCTCGTCAGGAAGAAGGATGGTTTACACCAAATGTGCATTGATTATCGGGAATTAAACAAGCTAGATGTGAAAAACCATCACCCTTTGCTAACGATAGATGATCTTTTTGAACAGCTTCATGGGGCGTCTTGGTTTTCCAAGATTGATTTGACGTTCGACTATCATTAGATGAGGGTACGAGAAGAGGATATTCAGAAGATGACATTTTGAATTTGTTATGGGCATTACGAGTTTGTGGTGATGCCTTTTGGGCTCACCAACGCACTGACAACGTTCATGGACCGCATGAATTGGGTGTGTATGTCCATGTTGGATCGATCAATGATTGTTTTTATCAATGACATTCTGGTATATTCGAAGACTAGGGAACAACATGAGGAGCATCTATGAGAGATTCTTTGGGTTTTGAGGATGGAGAGGCTTTGTGTCAAATTCTCCAAGTGTGATTTTTGGTTGAGAGAGGTTTAGTTTTTGGGACACCTCGTTAATCAGAGCGGTATTTTGGTTGAGGTGTTGATGATGTAACATCCTGTTTATTTAATAAATAAATAGATAAAATTGATGAGCGAATAGCCGCCCTAAATCTATATTATTCAGTAGATGGTTGGTTTCGGGGAGCCAAATGATATATTTTAGACTTTCAGGGATCGAAGTGTAAATTCGAGACTTGTTTTGTAAAGATTTTTAGAAGACAGGGTGCGTTTGGTATCATTTTGACCTAATATGAAAGGATTTATGGAAGTAGGGGCTAAAGAATGTTGAGTCAATATTTTGGTTTATACTCTGCTTTTCAAGGAAATTGATTTGTTATGTAAATATGTAATATTGTATATGTGTTTACGGTCAGGAAGTGAGTTTACGACCGTAAACAAAGTTTACGGCCGTAAACTCAATTTGCGGCCCAGTCCTGTATATATAGGGGTGAGGGGTGTGAGGAAAAGAAGATGAACACTAGAGGAGCTTAAGTGTGTGCATTTGAAGGTGTTCTAGAGAGAGAGAAGAAGAAGTGTGTGTTTGTGTGTGTGAATCTTGTATCCGGATCTTCATTCTAATCATATCATACAAGATTCATATTATTCTTCTTCTCCTTCTCTTCTATTTGATCTGACATCATCCGTTTGATTGAGATTATGTACCATCAAACGGATCTGATTGATACACAGACATTTTTGGGGACTTACAATTGGTATCAGAGCTTGGTTGTATTAATCATTTTTTTTTCAGATCTGGAGCTTATTTAATCTTATTTTGAAGTGATTTTTGCGTTTTTGGATAGATCTCGCAAAAATAAGGGGGGTTTGTTCTTCGCGTTTTTCCTAAAAACGAGTTTTTGATCGAGTTTTGGAGCAAAAAAGGTGAAAAAATGTTGTTTTTCGTCAAGAACAGCGATTTCTGGAGAGTTTACGGTCTTTAAAGAGTTTACGGCCGGAAACGTGTTCACGGTCCGGAGTTTGCTGCCTCGTCCTCGCATCAACAACTCTTTATTATAAAAAGAAAGGGCATCGATAGCTCTTTATTATAAAAAGAAAGGGCATCAATAGCTCTTTATTATAAAAAGAAAGGGGATTTAAAGGTGACGAGGTTCGAACTCGAGACCTTCAACACTTCAAACCCACACCTTAACCAATTGAGCTACAAGGGATTTTGTTAAACTGTTCGATTATTTAAGCTTTACACACTTCTTAGCAGCAGCAAACCTCGAATCGTATCAGCAGCTTCGCACGCCTTCTCGATTAGGAGCCTCGCATTTCGTCCTCGCACCATCGCAAGAGAAGTCTTCGCATCGTTCTTTAATAAAAAGAAACGGAGACACTTTGTAGTTGCCGGGGATAGAACCCGGGCCTCCAACGTCTCCTCCTTCGCGGGTTACCAGTTGGGCTAAGCTGAATCTTGTTTCAAACCTTCGAATTTTATCTCATATACAATCCCTTCGATTCCTTATTTTCGCAAATTTAACACTTTTTGCCCAAAAATCAATTTCTTTTATTTTTAAGCTCCATTTTCATCCAAAAATTTTAGTTTTTAAATTTTGAATTTTATTTTTGATTTTTACTTAAAATTTTGACTTTGACTTTTAAAATTTTGACCTTTGACCTTAAGCTTTGACTTTCTCATTTAACTTTTAAATTTTCAAATTTAGCTTTTCGATTTGACTTTTAAGTTTGACTTTTGAGTTTGACTTTTTAAATTTGACTTTTAAGGTTGACTTTTGAGGTTTATAGTCAAAGGACATTTTTGAATTTAAAGTCTGACTTTTAAGTTTGATTTTGGTTTCTAGTTGTGTTTTTAAATGGTTTTTGAAGTTTACGAGGAAATTGAAAACATGAAAGAGAGTCGTCAGGAGACGTTAAGACAAAATTTCAACATGTTCGATTATATCCCTGGAGAAACCCTTGAAGCTCAGTTGCAGTGATTTACCACACTCACTACTGAGATGAATATAGTTGGGATCTTCTTGACCAAATCTGAGATAAACAAAAAGCTGCTGAATTCACTTCCGAAATCGTGGGATATGAGCGTGGCTGTCATCAAGAAGACAAAAGATCTCAATCGTCTTAGTCTAGCTGATATAATTGAAGAAATTGACGCTTTGAAGTGTGGAAAAACAATGAGTGCCACAAACCTCCCGGTCAATGAAGTTTCATGTTCTCAATCATGTGAAGTTTCATGTACGCTATCTAGTGAAGATACGATTAAATTTCTTCGGGAACAAATTGATTTATTAAAAAGGGTAGTTGAGGACCTGAGATATAAAGGATATCAACTCAGGAAAGGACAGAAACCACTGAAGGCTGAATTAGAAGCAAAAACCAAAGACTTTAGGAAACTTCAGGAAGAGTATAACAACATGTGTGAAAATTATGACTATATTAAGAGACAACTTGCTGCTGTAACTGAAGAACTTGACGCTTTAAAAATTAAGTGTGGAAAAACATACGTTAGTTTTAAAAATTATACTGCCTCAAGTCAGACAGTCGAGTCCTTATATGAAACCCAATTAAAATTCAAAAAAATCAAAACAAGGGTCTAGGGTATGATAGTGTTCCTCCACCTTTCAATCATAACTACACATCCATCCTTATGACACAGGACGGAATTGACAGGGAGGCACATCTTCGATATGGCAAACCAGCTGGATTTGTGTCAGGAGACATTCAAGTTGAAAATACTAATGCTTCTACTTTATGTGCAGGTAAAGCAGCAGAAGATGAGAACAAAGAGAAACCATTGAACAAACCAACATCTCCTTGAACTTTGAATCTGTTGCTTCGAACTCAGATGTTTCTGGTCAACCTGCTGTTGAGAAATACAGGCCACCAGTTCCAGCGAAACAGAGTGCCTCCTGCAATTGTGCATATGGGAAAAATCAGAGACAAGGCAAGGATACGCCACCAGAGGCAGGAAGAAACAATTTCACAGTGAAGAAAAAGACTTGTTTTCACTGTGGAACACCTGGTCACATTGCCCGAAATTGTCCAAATCACGCATACATTCCTTACTACGCACAAGGCTGGCAGAACGCGCCAAGATGGAGATACTACAAACGATACCCCTCGAGATCATGATCATACATTGACGACTGGAATGCCAAGAAAGCCAAGAATGTAACTCCCAAGGCCAAGAATTCAACTCCCAAGGCCAATAATCAAACTCCAAAGGACAAGAATCAGAATCCCGAAGGCAAGAAGGGAATGTCGGCCAAGAAGTCCAATCCAAGTGTAACACCGTGAATTTCAAAATAATTTTTCACATAATATAAAAACATTTTCATTTAATTTTCATAAAACATCAAGTTTAAAACTCCAATCCGTATCATACAAAATCCCAAGATCACATATCATAAAAATCCCATGCGTGTGTACAGATCAAGCCGACGCCTTCCCACGGTCATCACTAGTACCTGAAACAAAAAACACTAACACTGTAAGCACAAAGCTTAGTGAGTTCCCCAAAATACCACACATAACACATATTAGTCACTCGAGGCAATAACTCTGTGGGTCCGTAGACCCTACTATGTGAACCCACTGGTTCTAACTCTGGGAACCTTGCGGTTCCAACTCTGTAAACATGCACAACATAAATCACATAGAAATAATGCAACACAACACATAACGTACATATAGCATACAAATACTCTGTCACATAACTCTGATTACCTACTCAAGGTAAAGTATAGTGAAAAGACTCACCTCGCGTATCTCGATAACTCGCAAATCCCGGAAATCACTCGCGCTCGATCCTACGAGCTATAATCCTCCTATAACACAATATATCTCTAATTAACACTTTCTCAACTAAGGTTGACTACCCCTATCAAGTCAACACTGGTCAACTCTGGTCAACGGTCAACTTTGACCGGACTCGGCGAGTGCACTAGAGCGACTCGGCGAGTCTATACGTGTTCACTGACTCCCTAGGATCCTCTTTTGACACATCGAGTACCTCCCTGACTCGACGAGTTCCACCTGGCATGAATCACGAGGCCACCACGACTCAACTCGTCGAGTCTCAAGAACAACTCGTCAAGTTCCAGCTCGACTCAGTCCACCTGTCAACCCTCTCTAGCTCTCCCTGACTCACTGAGTCAACCCTTAACTCGGCAAGACCACTCGCAGAGTGGTTAAGGACAATCTTCATGCTACTCGCCGAGTCTGTTCTTCGGACTCGGCGAGTCCATGCCATGCATCAACTCAATCTCGCTTCTGAGGTTAGATCTGCTCTCACAACTCATAGATCTAGCCCTCCCAAGCACATTCATCACATAAAGTTACCATCTTGGCTACCATGCAACGTCTACAAGGCTTCTTTTGATGAAATGACATCTAAAATGGTAACCTAAGTCTCCATCTCAAAAGGGAAGGCATAAAGCATGGCATTAGGGGCTCTCTGGACCTACTAAGGTCCAGATCTAGGTACCATTTCCCCATGGGACCTCTCACACTCCAAATACATGGCAAACAAGGCATGAAGAAACCCTAGATTTGGCCATATCAACAAAAACACGAGAATAAGCTCTGAATGATACCTCAAGTAGCTTCCTTTGTCAAAATGGAAGTAGATCCAAGCTCCCCAATTCTCCTAGCTTGACTTTCCTCTTCCTTTCTTGCAAACACACACAAAATTGGTGAATAATGGCCTCTTATCTCACTCACAAGAACTCTCAGCTGCTTTGGTGCTCTCAAGGTCAAGGTAGCCGCAATGAAGGGCCATAAGGTCCTTTAAATAGGGCTTAGGACCAGGAAATTAGGGTTTCATTAAACAATGCGGACTCGCCGATTCCAGACGCGAACCCGTGTCCAGAACCGTGATCCTACTCGGCGAGTTTGAGCTCTAACTCGCCGAGTCCCCTCACAAAACACCAAAAATATATGAATAAATGATACCTGAGAATCCGGGCTATTACAATTCTCCCCCACTAGAACTAGACTCCGCCCTCGAAGTCTCGCTCTGCAAATAACTCCGGATGCTGCTCACGCATCTCACGCTCCGGCTCCCAGGTCATCTCTGACCCCTTCCGATGCTGCCACTGAACCAAAACCAGGGGCACCTCCTTGTTCCTCAGAACCTTGATTTTCCGATCTCTGATGGCCACTGGTCTCTCAGCATAATTCAGGCTCGCATCCACCTGAATATCCTCTAATGGAACCACTTCCGACTCATCGGCTATACACTTCCTCAGCTGCGACACATGGAAAGTGTTGTGAATCTGCCCAAACTCTGCTGGCAAATCCAAACGATAGGCTACCCGGCCTACCCTCGCGATCACTCGGAAAGGACCAATATATCGGGGCCCCAACTTGCCCCTCTTCCTGAATCGAATCACTCCTTTCCAAGGAGAGACCTTCAGGAGTACAAGGTCGCCGACCTGGAACTCAAGCTCGGACCGGCGTCTGTCTGCGTAACTCTTCTGTCGGCTCTGAGCGGTCAACAACCTCTGTCTGACCTGCTGGATCTGCTCTGATGTCTGAAGCATGATCTCTGTACTGCCTATCACCCGCTGTCCAACCTCTCCCCAACAAATGGGGGTCTGACACCTCCTCCCATACAACATCTCAAAGGGTGGCATACCAATGCTCGAATGATGGCTGTTTTTGTAGGATAACTCTGCCAAGGGCAAATATGCATCCCAGCTACCCCCGAAATCCAACACACATGCCCGGAGCATATCCTCGAGCGTTTGAATCGTCCGCTCACTCTGACCGTCTGTATGGGGATGATATTCGGTACTAAAATGCAGTCTAGTACCCAACTCCTCATGAAACTTGTTCCAGAATCTGGAAGTGAAGCGCACATCACGGTCTGAAACAATCGAGATCGGCACCCCATGCCGAGATACCACTTCCCTCACATACACCTCCGCCAATTTCTCTGCTGAAGAACTCTCGCTGATAGCAAGGAAGTGAGTGCTCTTCGTCAACCTGTCCACAATCACCCAAATCGCATCAACTCCTCTGGCAGTCCTTGGCAATTTGGTGATGAAATCCATAGTGATCTATTCCCACTTCCATTCGGGAACCTCCAATGGCTGCAACTTACCATGCGGCCTCTGGTGCTCGGCCTTAACCCTATGGCAGGTCAAGCACCTCTCAACAAACCACGCGACATCCCTCTTCATACAGGGCCACCAATACTCCTTTCTCAGATCCAAATACATCTTAGTGGCCCTCGGATGGATCGAAAATTTCGACCGATGAGCCTCCTCCATCAAAATGGTACGCGTTCCTCCCACAAACGGTACCCAGATACGCCCTTGAAATGTCATAAGCCCCCGACCATCGGTAACGAACTCTGAAACCAAACCAACAACCCGTTCCCTCTTTTGCATCTCAGGTTGCATAGCCTCGGCCTGTGCCCCACGAATGGCGTCCAACACTGGAGCTATCACGGTCAATCTCAAACATACATCCCGCAGCGGGGTGCTCTCCACCCTGCGGCTCAATGCATCAGCTACCACATTAGCCTTGCCTGGGTGGTACAGGATCTCGCAATCATAATCCTTGACCACATCCAACCACCTTCTCTGACGCTTATTTAGGTTGGGTTGATCCATCAAATACTTCAGACTCTTATGGTCCGTGTATATCGTACACCGAACCCCATACAAGTAGTGACGCCAAATCTTGAGGGCGAACACTACTGCCCCCAATTCTAGATCATGGGTGAGATATCTCGTCTCATGAGGCTTCAGCTGCCTCGATGCATATGCTATCACATGCCCTCTCTGCATCAGCACCGCTCCTAACCCCAAAATCGATGCATCACAGTATACCACAAAGTCCTCCATCCCTTCCGGGAGGGCTAACACCGGGGCTTCGCACAACCTTTGGCGAAGTGTCTCAAAGGAGGCCTGCTGCTCGGGGCCCCATGAAAAAGCAACACCCTTCCGGGTCAATCTGGTGAGTGGCACTGCGATCTTAGAGAAATCCTTGATAAACCTCTGATAATACCCTGCCAATCCTAGGAAACATCCGGTGTGAACCATCCTTCTTCTTGACGAACAGGATAGGCGCTCCCCATGGCGAGCTGCTCGGCCGAATAAACCCCTTCCCCAGTAGCTCCTGAAGCTGCGAGGATAACTCTTGCATCTCTGGAGGTGCAAGGCGATAAGGCACCTTAGCGATAGGCGCGGCTCCCGGAACCATATCGATACTGAACTTGACTTGCCTCACAGAAGGCACTCCCGGCAACTCCTCGGGAAATACATCCGGAAACTCACGCACCACCAGAACCTCCTCAACTGAACTTGGCCTCTCGGAATCCACCCGCGTATCCATCACATACGCCACAAAACCCTTACAGCCCTGCTGTAGACACTGCCTCGCCCTAGCGGCCGAACAAAATGCTGACCCTGTACGTGTACCCTCGCCGTACACCGAAAGAACTCCCCCACTAGGGTCTTGTATGGTCACCAATTGTCGCTCGCAGTCAATAACCGCACCGAATCTACTCAACCAGTCCATGCCCACAATGACACAGACATCACCCATCGCAATAGGAACCAGATCAATCGGGAACTCAACATTGAAAATCTCGACTACGCACCCTCAGAGAACCTCTGTGGCATATATCACCCTCTCATCAGCTATGGAAACTCTTAGAGGCCGACTCAACGCCTCACGACTAACACTGATATGCTGACTAAAGGCCAAAGATACAAAAGACCGAATCGCACCCGAGTCAAATAACACCAAGGCAGGTACAGAATTCACAAGAAAAGTACCTACGCACAACATAATATAAGCATAATATCTCAATCATCAAAATAAATACACGAAAGAATACATACCAGCCACGACATCGGGCGCTGCGCGGACCTCCTCCGCGGTCAGCTGAAAAGCTCTCCCTCGTGCCCTCGGCGCCTCGGCCTTCACTGGCCGACTCTCGGTAGCTCTGATGGCGGCAGGGGCAGATCCCTGAGGTGCTCCCTGAGATGATCCTCGCAACTGCGGACACTTTGCCTTCCGGTGTCCGGTCTGATTGCAGTGAAAACACACCGCAAACCCCTTGGGGCAGTCCTTGGCCATGTGCCCCTCCTTGCCACACTTGTAGCAAGATCCCGCTCTACAGACTCCATCATGACCCTTGCCAAACTTCCCACAAGTGCGGCCCTTCTGGCTCCCTGGTTTGGGATCAGCGGGCTTGGCCCGCTTGGCTGCCCGCTGAGACTGTGCCGGTCGCCGATCCCTCCCCTGAGACTCCACCTCCTCCCTGGCCTGAGTCTCCAGCTTAATCTCCCTCTTCCAGGCATTTTCCTGAAGCTCAGCAAATGTTCGGTATGAGGAGTTCGCCGCGAACTCCTGAATGTCTCGCCTCAAGATACTCAGATATCGGCTCATACGTGCCTGCTCGGTGGACACCTGCTCAGGGCAGAACATCGCCCTCTCATGGAACATCCTGGTAATCGCTGTAACCGACTCAGTACCCTGCTTGAGGGTCAGAAACTCCTGGGCCAAACGCTCCCTCTCCACCTGGGGAATGTACTCATCTCGGAACGTGGCAGTGAACCTCTCCCAGGTCACTGCCGCAAGCTCAGCAGGCGTAAAGTGCGCCGTCACAAACTTATACCAGTCCTTCGCTCCCAAGCGAAGCTGGTTCAGCGCGAACCGAACCTTCAAATGCTCAGGAGATGAGCAAGTGAAGAAACACCCCTCTATGTCAGAAATCCACCTCATAGCTGCCACCGGGTCCTGGGTCCCATCAAACTCTGGCGGTTTGTGATGCTGAACTCCCGGAACAGCAACGCATCACCACCTTGCGGCCTCGCGACAGCAATAGCCGCGGTGGCCGCTGCAACAACAGCCTCAGAAAGAGCAGCATAACGCTCGTCAAAGGTTTCAATCAGCGTGGTCTTAATAGACCCGAACATCTCTGGTATCTCTGCCCTGATGGCCGCAACCACCTCCTCATGGATGATCCGGCGGATCTCCTCATCACTGGTATCACTGCTCTTAGGCATCAAACGTGTCCTCACCATGATCTACCTCTGAAATACAACATACGATAAATTAGAATCCATTCGAGCATACTCACACTCGACAACTCATCCCTCCTTGATCCTTGGTATTCCAAAGATTCTTACTTGGGCTGTACACCGCTCCGGTGCTTTCAGTAGTACGGGCCCAATACTACTGTCCGCACCGTATCAGAATACACCCCAAATCCTCCTCTTCGGATCCCAAATTCCAAGTACTCTATCATGCATAAGCCACTCTCCAATAGATCCCTCATAAGCCCCTTGCTGCTACCTACTCACTCTCAAGCATCTCATAGCAGCTCACCTCTTCCTAGGCTAAGGCATCACAAATCAGGCCACTCTAGTCCTAATAGGAGTACCTAGCCTACTCTAGCATGCGAATACATCATATCAATATCAATATCACATAACATGAGGGTATTTTGGGAAATCACCGTTCGGGTGTGGACCGATCGTACACACACTCTGCTCTGCGTTTTTTCCAAAATCTTTTACTCTTTTTGAAAAATACTTCTCAAATCCTCAGTTTGAGTTCAAATACGCCCGAAGGTGTACTCGAATCCCTCAAACCAAGGCTCTGATACCAAATTGTAACACCGTGAATTTCAAAATAATTTTTCACATAATATAAAAACATTTTCATTTAATTTTCATAAAACATCAAGTTTAAAACTCCAATCCGTATCATACAAAATCCCAAGATCACATATCATAAAAATCCCATGCGTGTGTACAGATCAAGCCGACACCTTCCCACAGTCATCACTAGTACCTGAAACAAACAACACTAACACTGTAAGCACAAAGCTTAGTGATTTCCCTAAAATACCTCACATAACACATATTAGCCACTCGAGGCTATAACTCTGTGGGTCTGTAGACCCTACTCTGTGAACCCACTGGTTCTAACTCTGGGAACCTTGCGGTTCCAACTCTGTAAACATGCACATCATAAATCACATAGAAATAATGCAGCACAACACATAACATACATATAGCATACAAATACTCTGTCACATAACTCTGATTACCTACTCAAGGTAAAGTATAGTGAAAAGACTCACCTCGCGTATCTCGATAACTCGCAAATCCCGGAAATCAATCGCGCTCGATCCTCCGAGCTATAATCCTCCCATTACACAACATATCTCTAATTAACACTTTCTCAACTAAGGTTGACTACCCCTATCAAGTCAACACTGGTCAACTCTGGTCAACGGTCAACTTTGACCGGACTCGGCGAGTGCACTAGAGCGACTCGGCGAGTCTATACGTGTTCACTGACTCCCTAGGATCCTCTTTTGACACATCGAGTACCTCCCTGACTCGACGAGTTCCACCTGGCATGAATCGCGAGGCCACCACGACTCAACTCGCCGAGTCTCAAGAACAACTCGGCAAGTTCCAGCTCGACTCAGTCCACCTGTCAACCGTCTCTAACTCTCCCTGACTCAATGAGTCAACCCTTAACTCGGCAAGACCACTCGCAGAGTGGTTAAGGACAATCTTCATGCTACTCGCTGAGTATGTTCTTCGGACTCGGCGAGTCCATGCCATGCATCAACTCAATCTCGCTTCTGAGGTCAGATCTGCTCTCACAACTCATAGATCTAGCCCTCCCAAGCACATTCATCACATAAAGTTACCATCTTGGCTACCATGCAACGTCTACAAGGCTTCTTTTGATGAAATGACATCTAAAATGGTAACCTAAGTCTCCATCTCAAAAGGGAAGGCATAAAGCATGGCATTAGGGGCTCTCTGGACCTACTAAGGTCCAGATCTAGGTACCATTTCCCCATGGGACCTCTCACACTCCAAATACATGGCAAACAAGGCATGAAGAAACCCTAGATTTGGCCATATCAACAAAAACACGAGAATAAGCTCTGAATGATACCTCAAGTAGCTTCCTTTGTCAAAATGGAAGTAGATCCAAGCTCCCCAATTCTCCTAGCTTGACTTTCCTCTTCCTTTCTTGCAAACACACACAAAATTGGTGAATAATGGCCTCTTATCTCACTCACAAGAGCTCTCAGCTGCTTTGGTGCTCTCAAGGTCAAGGTAGCCGCAATGAAGGGCCATAAGGTCCTTTAAATAGGGCTTAGGACCGGGAAATTAGGGTTTCATTAAACAGCGCAGACTCGCCGAGTCCATTCCTTGGACTCGCCGAGTCCAGACGCGAACCCGCGTCCAGAACCGCGATCCTACTCGGTGAGTTTGAGCTCCAACTCGCCGAGTCCCCTCACAAAACACCAAAAATAAATGAATAAATGATACCTGAGAATCCGGGCTGTTACACCAAGAGATGCTCCCGTGAAGCCAAAATCAAAGTCATCTCAACGGCCGACATCAAGTTCCAAAGCAAGTACTGAGCCACCCATCAGATCGAAAAAGAAATGGGTTAAACCCAACTACAAATGGGTTCCAAAGGCTTACTCTCCCAAATCAACTAATGACTCTAATATTTCTTCATCTTCTATTTGTGATAAACAGGATATGTTATGGGAGAGAGTACCATGCAAGGATGACAAAGGTCGAACCAGTTTCAAAATGGACTGGATTCCAAAGACCAACTGATCTCGCTCTGTGTCGGAGCAGCTATAGAGGCATATCATCAGACTTCGGTTAGTTGGTAGTAGCTGTTCCAGGCACATGATAGGAGGCATCTCTCAACTGTACAACACTCAAAACATTGTTTGGGAGAATTTGTCATTTGCGGGAAAGGAAGAAAAGAAGTGATCACTCACAGGGTTTGTGCTTAATGACATGAAGAATTTTCGGATATGTTCTGAGTTTACGCGTGCTTTTCTCAGACCTTTTGGATGCAAATTCAATCGGTGACTTACGGTTTGAGTTTTCTTCTCTATACTCTTGAGTTTTTCTTAAGCTGATTCGCTTTAAAGACTAATTTTTGTTTTAGGATAGTTTAAATTTGTGCATTTACTTTCGTTTCTCTCCTATGCACAAATTTAGGGGGAGAAATAAAAACAAAACAAAAATTAGAAAATTTAAAAAAAAATCCAAAAACATTAGAAAATCAGAAAATAAAAAAAAATATGTTGGTTATGAAATGTGCTTGAGGGAGATGTTTTGGGAAGTGATATTATCAAGTGATAACAGAAAATCTGAGTCTGCGTAACGTACCCAAAGTTGAAGGGTCTATGCTCTGGTTTGATGCGTCGGGAGGCAGGAAAATTTTTAAATGGACATGACTAGGCAAAGTTGAACTTAGGAAATTTATAGACTTGACAAATCTTGACCTAGTTAGATCCGTTCAGCCTGACAATACGTCACTTGGATAGGTTGAGCAGGGAGATATATATGGGAATCCACTCGTCACATTAAATGAACCCGTACTTGGAACCGTGGTTTAACTTTTCCTCGATGTGCGGATTCTATCCTTAATTCTAGTTGGATGGGGCGACTGGTAAATTCCGATAAATTAGGTCTGTAGAAAATCGTTTTCTTTCTTTCTGCCTGTTAGTCATATGTTGTCTCCTTTGCATGACTTCCAATCTGACCTGGTACACAACATATGCGACTCTATTTCTCTACATGTTATATATATGAAATTCCTCTTATCTGTTAGCCATATGTTGTCTCCTTTGCGTGACTTCCAATCTGACCTGGTACACAGCATATGCAGCCTTCTCAATCTGTGAAGCTGCAGTTGAAGATTATGTGACGGATTGCATTGAAGCCTCCTCAATCTGTCTGTTGCTATCTTTGTACCTGCTGAAGTGATCCAGAAGATTTGTTCTCTCTGATGTTCTCTCTGAAGATTCTCAAGCTGAAAGCACTATCTTTCAAGAATCAGTACGTCAAGTCTCCTCACCCAACGTGCGTTCAATGCCAAATTCTAAAGAAAAGCCCAACCGCTCAAGATGAAGTCATTCATTGAAGATTCATCAAGTTCATCTTGAAGTCGTGAAGAATTTGAAGATTAATGCTGAAGCCAAGTTCCTAATGAAGATTTTCAAGAAAGCCATCTACCTTTTAGGGGGAGCTTGTTGGGTCATTTAAGAAAAGAAAAGAAAGCTATAAACCAAGGGGGAGATTGTTGGGTCAATATTTTGGTTTATACTTTGCTTTTCAAGAAAATTGATTTGTTATGTAATATTGTATATGTGTTTACGGTCAGGAAGTGAGTTTACGACCGTAAACAGAGTTTACGGCCGTAAACTCAGTTTGTGGCCCAGTCCTGTATATATAGGGGTGAAGGGTGTGAGGAAAAGAAGATGAACACTAGAGGAGCTTAAGTGTGTGCATTTGAGGGTGTTCTAGAGAGAGAGAAGAACAAGTGTGTGTTAGTGTGTGTGAATCTTGTATCTGGATCTTCATTCTAATCATATCATACAAGATTCATATCATTCTTCTTCTCCTTCTCTTCTATTTGATCTGACATCATCCGTTTGATTGGGATTCCACACCATCAAACGGATCTGATTGAGACACAGGCATTTTTGGGGACTTACAAAGAATAAATTTTGGACCTAATTTGAAAAAAATTTGCAGAAGGAGGGGTTGGTTGGTAAAATATGGACTTACTTTGAAGAGTTTTCGGAGGGCTGGGGTTAAAAGGGTAAATTGGGGTTTTGTTTTGAAAGAAAATGGAGACTGAGGGACCAGTTCTGCCATTATGACAAGCTTTTAAAATGGAACGGGTATTTAAAGGTTGCCAAACCCTAACCCTACAGGGGAAGTCGACCATCACCCCCACTCCCTCTTCATCCTCCAGGAGCAAACCCTATGGCTCTCCTTCCCATTCGTCATCTCAATGAGCACCGATTGCAGCATCGAGTCCGATAGCCCTGTTCCGCCTGCCGCCTCGTCGACGATCATTGCCGTCCCGCCACCTGACACCACTTGCAATGTCGTGGTTGGCCGGAAACTCCACCGAGACCAAAGCATGGGTCGTGAACGAAGAAGAAGAACAGGCTGTGAACGACCATGATGCCACCACGGCAACTCCTGCAATCGGAGAAGTCGAGAACCCAGAGCACCGACGTGTGGGCCGTGAACAGTTAGGTGCTTCCGTTGTTGTATTTAAGTCGTTATAGCGACGCCACTATTGCATTCGCTGCCGGCGAAGAGCGTGAAGCGACATAAGTAACATTAAGGACGTCAGAAGAAGCTGGAAGAGCTGGAACGTGGCTGTGATGCCGCGAAACCTTCCACTTCTCCGGTTTGTTGCTGCAACGCCGCCATTACCGCCTTAAGCCACCGTTATGGCTATTACTGCCATCACCGCACACCACCAGGTGGGTGGTTGCGTCCGGTTTTCGGAGCACGGGTGTATAGGTGTATTTTCACTTCTGATGCGTATGTTTGTCGTGTGTGTGATTTTTTGGCCGGAAATGTAAAGGACCACCATGGCTGCCAGCCATGGTGGCTACCACCATGAACCTGATGGGTTTTGAGCATTCTAACACTTCCTAAGTGTACATGCAACCCTAATAACCTTGAATCTATGTTTTCACTATATACATGCAAAATTCTTTTTCAAGGTTATTTCCTAACTAGCATGGCATGGGGATTACATAAAACATAAAACTAGTAGAAATACATACCTTGTTGTTGCTTGGATTCCTTCAAGACTTTGTGAGCCTAGCACCCCAAATGTTGTGCCTCAAATGCTTCACACAACACCACAAAACTTGGAATAACTTGAGAGAATACTTGTAGCACTCAAAAATCGGTTATGCCATCTCTAGTAACCCTAGGTCATGATTTTGCTAGCCAAAGGGTCCCTTTTATAGTGGTGTCACAATTAGGGTTTCATCATGAAGACCCATAATTGCCATGACTCTCCATTTCTCATGACCCATGGGTTTGTAACTCCTATGGACTATCCATGGAGCTCCAAATGGTTATATCCATAACCCATAAACCATGGATCATTAATCCACCATAAAAGAATTAATGATTGTCATAATCAACCCTTATATATTTAATTAGTCTCACTTTGATCACCAAATTAATACTATATTAATACTTGATCAATACTAATTAAATAATACTATTATTAATATATTAGAACTTATAATATACTAATAATCATAAGTGCCTTATTCTCTCATTTAGTCTATCCAAGTATTGCAATGCAATGCAACCTAAATGGACCATGCCGGGTCGGGTCAAGTACATACCAAATAAAGTTATGGACTTAGACACTATATCCAACAAAACCACCACCGGCCACCACAAGGGGTGGTTGTGTGTATTATTTTATGAGTGTGTGTGTGTGTTCTATTTAGGCATTATTGTAATTGTATTGTAATCCATATTGGAATAACGAAAAAGAAAAGTCTAAACCGCCACCGTGAGGTGGTGGCTGCCGCTACCGACCGCCGTGTCGGGTGGCAGTGTGTCTTGCCATGTTGCGTTTGATTCGGTTGGGATTCTTGAACCCTAATGGGCCCAATGAAGCCCTAATAGGCCTAATGAACCTTAATTGATCCAATGACCTAACTATTGGGCCTATTGGGCTAAGATGGGTTGGAAACCCTAACTAGGGTTTGGAAAACCGTAATGTCATGAAACCCTAATTTGGGATTTATCGAGACCGCATCGTGATTATTTAATGAACTTAAAATATTAACTAATAATCATTTCAAATTAACCTAAGACCATGTGGGACTTAATGGATTAAGTCCTTAAGGGGTTAAGTAGGGACACTTAACCCTAATCATCATTTTATGTGAAACTCTAATTTCACTTGGGCCTTAAGTTGGGCCTTTCTATTGGGCTTTGATGATTGAGATAATAATAGGCCATCCAAGAACAAGCAATTGGGCTATAATAATTTAATGGGCCTAGGGAAAGGCCCATATAAGGGGTTTGGGCCCATTTTGGAAAAATTGGGCCATAGATGGGCCAAAGTTTGGGCCTATATGATTACGGGATATTGGGCCATTGGAAATACCAAATGTTGGACTGGACTAAATGGC
The DNA here is from genome assembly GCF_051521515.1 of Lactuca serriola. Classification (NCBI taxonomy): domain Eukaryota; kingdom Viridiplantae; phylum Streptophyta; class Magnoliopsida; order Asterales; family Asteraceae; genus Lactuca; species Lactuca serriola. Next base: position 171,325,252 of record NC_136413.1, read on the forward strand.
TGGGCCTTTGAATATGACTATGTAAAGGTCTGGGACCAATTTGGAAAATTGAGCCATATGTTGGGTTTTGGCCCATTACTTGACTAGTGGGCCTTTGGAGTGTAAGTTCGACCTTGGACTTGAAACCCAATTATTAATTGGGTATCGTTTGATGTTGGTAGTTCGGTAATCTGTCAACCAGCAGCTGGAGTTGCATCCGCGGGACTTCAGCAGTGCCAGGTGAGTCTCCTCACCATACCAATGGGTCTAAGGCACCAAGGCCGGCCCATTTTATGATATGTAGTACATTAGCTGAAGTTGTATTACATAGCATGTTAGTTGGTTATGCACTAGGAAGTATGTTAGTGGTATATGTGTTATGCTTGTATGGAAGACCATGGGAGAGCCCATGACACCTGGATGTAAGACCATGTGGAGAGCCCATGGCTTTCCTACTATGTTGTAGTGTTTATTGTAGATTCACTACTAATATTTTTGGTATGCATGTATATGTGGTTTGCTAATTGTCTTTGTGATATTTGTATGGAAGACCATGGAAGAGCCCATGGCACCTGGATGTAAGACCATGTGGAGAGCCCATGGCTTTCCTACTAAAAGACCATAGGAGAGCCCATGGCACTTGGATGTAAGACCATGTGGAGAGCACATGGCTTTCCTATTAAAGACCATGGGAGAGCCCATGGCACCTAGGTGTAAGACCATGTGGGGAGCCCATGGCATCCTGGAGTCAGACCCTGGGGACGAGCCCACGACATCCATATATGTTTATATGCATGGCTTCTGCGAATGGTATGGCTTATGTGGATATGTAGCTGATATAGCTAACATGGATTATGTGATTGTGTGGATTGTGTGGGGTATGCTCTGGGGAACTCACTAAGCTTTGTGTTTACGGTTTACAGTTTTGGTTTCAGGAATCATATATTGGAAAATAAGGGTTTGGATTGATCGCGGTGCACACAACTATGATTTCTGCAATGTATGATTTTGGGATTGTAACATCCGGATTCCCAGGTATTCTATTTTAACATTTTATTTTTGAGTTATAGAAAGGGACTCGACGAGTTGACGCCTAGACTCGTCGAGTAGGATTGCGATTCGCTAACTGGATTAATGATTGGACTCGGCGAGTCGGCTTGGTGACTCGACGAGTCTGTGCTGGTGGCAGAAACCCTAAATCTCGGGGCCTGTGCCCTATTTAAAGGCCTTTATGGCCTTCATTTGCGGCCACTACACCCTTGAGAAACCCTAGAGAGCAGAGATAAAGCTTGTAGTGCAAGAGGAGGGTTAATTCATCATTCTTTGGTGTGTTTTAGCAAAGGAAAGGAAGGATTTCGAGCTAGGCTGACTTGCGGGACTCAAATCTTCCATCATTTCGTTCAGAGCTGCTGTGGGAGGTTAGGATTCATGTCCATCTTCATTGAGTAATAGATTTCATGAATCTAGGGTCTTTTCTATTCTCTTTTAGTAAGAGATCTAGCATGTGTGATGTCCCCTCGTGACAATATTTTCAGATCTGGACCTTGAGAGGTCCATAAAGTCCCTATTCTTCAGCTTTATGCAATCCTTTATGAGTTTTGGGGCCTAGGTTATCAAATTAAGGGTTATTTTGGCATATAGAGATGATAGTGTGATGCATGGGCCTAAAGTTTGAACCTTTATGTGACTTTTGAGTGCTAGAAGGTTAGATCTACTAGTTGGTGAAGTAGATCTGAACTCAGAAGGTCGTTTGAGTGTTGCCATGAAAGGAACTCGCCGAGTCCATAAGGGGACTCGACAAGTCAAGTCGGGTTGCCCGCGATTCATGACTAGTGACGACCCGTCGAGTGGAAGGTTCGCTCGACAAGTCAAGTGATGTTTAGATAGACCCAGATGACATGTTTGGACTCGCCGAGTCACCTATGTACACTCGACGAGTCTGGTCAAAGTTGACCGTTGACTTTCGTTGACTTTTAGGGTCTAGTCAATGTTTGGACTTGTGAGCCATTGGAGGGGTAAAATGGTCTTTTACCCTTATGAGAGAACTTAGAGAGGGTTTAGTCTAGCCTTTGAGAGTTGTATTGATTAGAGTAATTGTTCCATGTGATTAGGCCGAGGCTAGACCCGTATTACTGAGTTTGAGATTTACCGAGTTACCTGAGGTGAGTCTTCTCATTATACTTTACCTAGAGTGGTAATTAGAGTTATGTGACAGAGTATGTTGTATGTTATTTATATGATGTGATATGTGATTCTGTGCTATGTGTGATTTAGAGTTTAAAGAGTTAGGACCGAAAGGTCCACAGAGCTAGGACCAGAGGGTCTACAGAGTTATGGGACTGGAAGGTCCCACTGAGACACATTGACCAGAGGGTCATACATACTTATAGCCCCAAGTGGCTTATATGTGTTGTATGTGGTATTTTGGGGAACTCACTAAGCATTTATGCTTACAGTGTTATGTGTTATGTGTTTCAGGTACTAGTGACGATCGCGGGAAGGCGCCGATATGATCCATACACACAGGCCGAGGATTTTTATTTGTGATCTTGGGATGCGTTTTATTTGATGACAATTGTTGAACATGGAATTTGAGAATGTTTAAATGATAATTATGTTGTTTGAAAAATGAAAAATTGTTTTGAAAATTTACGGTCGTTACAGGGATGAACTCTGATAAATGTTTTACTTAATGATGATTTGAAATAAATGGTATCAATGTTTTAGTTATATTAAAAATGAAATTTTTACCCTTGATTTTTGGGTCGTTACAAGTTGGTATCAGAGCCTTGGTTTGAGGGATTCGGACATACATTTGGGTGAGTCTGAACTCAAACTGAGGATCTGTAAAGTTTTCAAAAATTTTTAAAAGAAAATGTTTTTAAGGAAAAGGTTTTCTAAGACAAGAAAGGGTGTGGTGCATGCAATCAACTGAGCTCAAGTATGTTTCCCCAGAATACCCACATATGTTGTCTGTTATGACTTGGTTTATGAATCTGTGAGTCGCATGCTAGTTAGGGCTAGGAGAGATGCCTTTATATGCTATATGAGTTGGTAGACTTGCATGCTAGTGCTGAGTAGTCATTAATAGATTGGCCTGATATGTGATGCTTGAAGCCTTAGGAATATTTGATGTCATGCTAGAATGAGAATGATTATTGGTATTAGTAACTGCTACATGTATGCTTTTAAAATTGTATACGCTTAGGATCTTAAAGCCTTAAAATAATTGATTTGGTCTTATTTCCTGTTGCTTGTCTGGTTGTGGTCCTAGGGTAGAGTCGATTATTCGACAGTCTATTAGATCCTGTTATGTGTATAATGCATGCATAAGGCAGCCGATAGTGAGAATGGATGGGTGTGGATAGCATGAGTTGGGATAAGTGGGCTGAATGTTCTATGGCAGTTCTTTGGATCGAAGTGCTATTGCACGAATGTTGCTTGGTTTGTGCTTTGTGGAACTCTTAAGTGATAAGAGTAAGCTACTAAGTGGATATGACGATATCCAGGAGGTGGGTGGATGGCATCATGGGGAGTTCTTTAGAAGCTGATGGCAGGGTGAGGAAGGGCACCTAAGAGAGCCTAGGATATGATCCAGTGAGTTTAGTGGGGCGGTTCGTTAAGGTTGGGAACCTAGGGGGAGCCTAGGAGTTGCTTCAATGAATATCATGCCGTTGTTTAGCAGATATTTGGTGCATCAGTGGGGTAGGTGACTTAGAGGATTTAGGAGGATTGCTGAGGAAAGTATGGATAGGTGTGGAAGGTAGTATGGGCCTGTACTACTGAAAGCACAGGATCCATACTCGAATCAATGAGAGTCTTGGAGAATCTAAGAAGCTGATGGGAAGGAGAATTCTTGGTTATGTTCTAATAGTGGGGATAACTGCTTTGCCAGATGAGGATGAACACACATGAGGGAGGACTAGGGTTTGGTCCTGGCTCTGGTAGTGAGCTAGATAGCGGAAGGACTGTCAGGATTTTGAGATCGTTGTGGATCTCTCGCATTAGACTGCACAGATTGATTGTGCGTTCTATTGCCCTTTCGGGATTGGATACTATGTCTTGGGGATGGTTAGTGGCTTGGTATAGAGCAGAGGGTGCTCCAATTATTGCAGTTCATCCAATGACGAGTGAGCTGGTGAGTGGGTTAGGGTGCGAGACCCTGAATGATATGATTTTTGGAGATAGAGAGCAGGGATTGGTTTGGAGCACGTTGGAAAGAAGGGACCGGATCGGGTGCCTATATTGGAGGGCCCCGGGAAGAGACCCAAGAGTTCGAGTCAATTTTGAGAGACCAGCAGGGCCGGATTTAGTGCGGTACTTGCAGGAAATTACATGAGGGAGTTCTCGTTTAGAGGGTTTTAGTAAAGTGTATCTATGGGTCTGTTGCCATGTTTGTGTTTGGACTGTACATTCAAACTGTAACGTCCCAAAATTCAAGACTAAAAATTTCTTTTAATAAAGTATCACTTAAAATAAAATCATCATTTCAAAACATAAACAGAGTATTAGTTTTCAAAACACATATTCATTATCAAAGTAAAACATTCCCAGGTTGACTAATCTATGGTGTGTGCCATGCGATCATCCCAAGCTCCTCCCTCCGCAACCGGAAGTACCTGAAAACAAAACTGAAAACCGTAAGCACGAAGCTTAGTGAGTTCCCCCATTGTACCACATACCAAATAATCTCATAACATACATATATCGTCAGGCATATCTGGGTGCCCGACCTTCCCCTTCGGCCCTCTCGACCGGACATTGCCTAGCATATCTGGGTGCTGGCCTCCCCTTCGGTCCTTTCGACCGGATACTGCCTAGCATATCTGGGTGCTGGCCTCCCCTTCGGTCCTTTCGACCGGATACTGCCTAGCATATCTGGGTGCTAGCCTCCCCTTCGGTCCTACCGACCGGATACTGCCTAGCATATCTGGGTGCTGGCCTCCCCTTCGGTCCTATCGACCGGATACTGCCTAGCATATCTGGGTGCTGGCTTCCCCTTCGGTCCTCTCGACCGGATACTGGGAAACTATTCCTTCCCTCTACTACTACCACATAACAAATATCGTAAGATCAGAATCTATCTATCATGACTGGGTATAACTACCCCTTCGGCCCTACCGACCGGGTACCTCGGGGACTATCTCCCCCTACTGTCACTAGCACATAGCATCATATCATACTAGCACATAACATAACACAGGTAGTAGTAATCCCTAGATGAATATCACAGAGACAAACATCTACATATAAATCCTACTGGTGGGCCGGCATTGTGGCCGTAGACCCACTGCTATTGGAAGGTAACTCACCTGATACTGCTGAACTGCTGCTGCTAACCCCTTTGACCGCTACCTGACCACTGACTCCGAACTGCTGCTCCGCTAGCTCCTCGAGCTACCAATATCAACATAACACTTAGTCTAACTGACCTTCAAAGGTCAACCAAGTCAACTCTGGTCAAAGTCAACGTCCTGGTCAAAGTCAACCTTCCAGGTCAACCCTACTCATCGAGTCACCCTATTGACTCGTCGAGTTCATAAGTCCAGAGTCCTTCCACTCGCGACTCTACTCGCCGAGTCAGCCCCTGACTCGCCGAGTCTACTGATTCCCGATTCCTGTCCTGTCCAACTCACTGAGTCCTGGCTCGACTCGCTGACTCGAGACTTAACTCGAAGGGTTTGGGACCATGCGACCTGACTCGCCGAGTCTAAGAACAGACTCGCCGAGCACACGACAATCTTCATCCAACTCGCCGAGTTCATGCCTATCTTCATCCGACTCGACGAGCTGTTCATCCCACTCGTCGAGTTCCTCCTCATCTTCAAGCTACTCGCCGAGTCCACTCGAAGGACTCGCCGAGTCCAATAAGATCCACTTACATGCAGAGGACTTCCGAGTCATGCATGAACTCCAAACTGTAGATCTACCCTTCCCAAGCCTATTCCCCACGTAAAGTTGCAAACTTTACGTGTAGAGATGGAGATCTAGGCAAAATACACCAATAACTAGGGTTTAAGACCAAGAGGCTCCAAAATCCACCCAATGGCTGATACTTTACGGGATTCTAAACCAACACAAGCATGGATCTGAGGTAGCAACCTTAGATCTGGACCTCAAGCTTGAAATTGATCTTAGGCATGGCTTAAAAGCCCCAAAACTCATAACCAAAGAAGATCTAAAGGAGGGAAACGAATTGATACCTTCAAATGCTCTGAAATGTTCCCCAAAATTCAGATCCAAAGCCACTCCTTGATGCTTCAAAGATTCCCACTTCTTCTTCTTCTTCTAAATCACTCAAAAATGGCCAAAAGCATGAATCATCACAATGGAGGCTTAGGGTGCGGCGTTCTGGGTGTGAGGGGCAGTAAAGGAGCCCTAGGAAGAAGATTGAGACGTTTAAATAGGCTCCAAGCCCCGGATTTAGGGTTTTCCTCGCACAGACCAGACTCGCCGAGTCCACTTGGCCAACTCGCCAAGTTGGTCACTTACTCCTCGACCCGGATCCCGCTCCGACTCGCCGAGTCCCTGCTAAATTTAGGGTTTCCTTTACTTCCTTGGCTTTCAAAATCTTGGGTGTTACAACTCTCCCCCACTTAAACTGAACTTCGTGCTCGAAGTTTACCATGGCCCACCGCCTGCGATCTGCCTCCAATACCCAACACCAGCCGCCTACCTGCGCTGGTCTTCCACCTGGTCATTTTGACTAACATCAACCTCGCGGTAAACCTCGAGTCGAACCTGACCCTGAACAACTTAGAAACAGAACTTACTCAACCGATAATCCTTCTGGTACTCACCGAGTACTGCACTGAACCCGCAGAGGTTCTCCACTACTTTCCTTGCGCAATTTCCTTGCCTTCCCAAGGCAAAGCCTCATAACCAACTTTTCCTCTGACACTGTGAAGGCCCTATCCTTCACTAACTCCATCACCCCCCCCCCCCCCCCCCCCCCGTTATTCCCAGAACGGGTCATCACCGTCAGTACTCACTGACACTCCTTTCTGCCAACACTTGGTGTCGAGCACCCCTCGACTCAACTAACTGAACTCCACCATACGCTGCATACTCGCACTGCCACTGACTGGCAATTCTGCTATTCCTCGTCTGACTCCCTGATAAACTGGGACCGCCCTGGTCCCTACCAACCTATCAATGACTGGATTACCGGCTCCCACCGGTAGCTAGTCCCAGCACCATCACTGGTCGCTCTCAGCGACTTCCAAAGAAACCTCTACCACCTATAACTGCTCAATCAATCCTGCCATTCAGGCACTACAAACCTGGGATCCCCGATCCCCTAACTTGACACTAAGGTCCCTACCAGGTCCCACCTGTGCTGCTAGAACTCACGGGCCTCGCCCACGGGTCCCACCCGCCTCTATCCTTCTAGTCTCACTAGTCTAGTCACTCTCGCTCGGGCCTCGCCCATGGGTCTCACCCAACCATACTACTGAGCAACCCTGCTCCCAGGTCTCACCTGCACTGCTAATCTCATACGGGCCTCGCCCATGGGTCTCACCCAACTATATCCTGGAGCGGCCTCTCCCAAGGTCTCACCTCTCTAGAGCTATACAGGCAACTCCCTATCATTCTCATCCACTTACCCAATCTTGATCCCTACCTGATCACTAGGAGATAAGGGCCTCGCCCCAACTCCACTAACGGAACTACTAAGGAATGCTACGGCTTACCCATAGGCTTACATCACCATCCATTGCTGACCTCTAGTGAATGCTACAGCTGCCCTGTAGTCTTACAACACTTCCACTGCTGACTGCTAATACGAAGGCACCCACGTGCCATCAGCTTCTCAAGATCCTTATTCAGACTCCCGCGAGTCCTTCAGGCGATCCACAACCTGAATTCTCAACCATAACTAACCATTACCATCACACGCGCTAGCTGATGTGGAGTTTCTCAAACTCCCAACCCTGAAATTCTCAATCCATCAAATGCTGAACTACTTCTCTTCCCTCTCGGAGGTCACGTACTCATTCTGGGTCTGCGTGCTCCTCTCTGGGCACACCCGGAGGATTCTCCCCCACTTCGATCCTGCTTACCCCTTGCGGCTCAATACTCAAAGAGATCCCGATCCTTGCTACCATTCCATAACCCATCTACTGAGGAACCCAAGCCCGCCATAGCTAGGGATTTAGCCAATCCATCACAATCACTGCACCACTCCGAACTAGCGAAACATACCAAATCCCTCCCAAGCATGCTACAGTTACTGCATCCTTCGAAACCTTCTTCAATAGAGCACATCCCCTAACTGCAACGTCCGGCGTTGCTCGCGTCTCCAAGGTCGTCATCTGAAAAGCCCTGCTCCCTGCTGCAGGTGTCTCTACCCGGCCCTGACGGCCATCTGCGATCCTCAAGGTTGCAGGGGCGGGTGCCATCACCCGTCCTGCCGAAGACAAACTGGGGCACTGGGCCTTCTTGTGGCCCCGCTGGTTGCAATGAAAACATATCAAGTCTGATCCCTACGCGGCGGTAACAGTACAATCCCTGCTGAAATGACCAGTCCGACCGCACTTGAAGCAACCAGACTCATCACCGCTACCACTCCTGCACGCGCCCCCGTGCGCCCTGCCACACTTTCCGCACCGACTGCGGTCCTGATGATCCCTCGATCTCGAATCCGATCCCTTGGGCCTTTTGCCCGAACCCGTAGCTACCTGAACCTCATCCGACTTCCTCTTCCGGATCTGTTCCAAATCAATTTCCCGTTCTCTAGCCCGAGAAATCATATCTTCCAGCGTCTTACCACTGGACCTGCTCACGAACTCCCTGATGTCATCCCTCAACATCTCATGGTACCGAGCCTTCTTCATCTCCTCATCCGCTACATACTGCGGTACAAGAAGAGCCCTCTCCCTGAACTTGGCGGTGATCTCCGCCACAGTCTCAGTAGTCTGCGTCAAATCCTGAAACTCTCGTGCCAGCTGCTGCACCTCAATAATTGGCGAAAACTCCGCCCTGAACCTGTCCGAGAAATCGCTCCAAGTCATCGCGTCCAATGCGGCATCATCCCCCAAAGCATGACCAATCTCCTCCCACCAATCCCTCGCTTTGTCCTTCAGAAGACAGGAGGCGAGTCTAACCTTGTCCCCCTCGGGACACTTGCTCATACGAAAAGCGTTGGCAACATCAGCCAACCATCTGCTGCTAGCAATGGGTTCCCTAGCCCCATGATAATCTGGTGCCCCGCAGGCTCTGAACTCTCGAAATGTCAAGGTACGCGCGCCCATCAATGCCATCATCTCAGTACGGAAGGCTCCCAGCCTCTCATCCAAAATCTCCAGTATACCCTCCTTGACCGTGCCAAAGATCATAGGAGTCTGAGCTAGAATACTGCGCGTAACCTCAGCTAATATGAACTCTCTCATCCGCTCCTCGAGCTGCTCGGTCCCTGAACCCGAGCCTGATCCCTCTCCGGCGCCTGATCCGCCCGCTGGTCTCTCTCGCAATGTCACCATGCTGAAAATATACCACAACCACTATCAGAATACTCATCACTGATGCGAGACCAAACACACTCCCTACTAGGTTCCTGGTCTTGTCTTGGCTTTTCCCAAATCGAGTACGGATCCTCTGCTTTCAGTAGTATGGGCCCATACTACCTTCTGCATCTATCCGTACTTTCCTCAGGAATTGCTTCGACTCCACCAGGTCCCTTATCCACTACTACTGCTCCCAACACTATCTCATCCTAGGCTTACCCTAGGGAAACCTCCGACTCAACTCAACCAGTCCTCAGCTGCTGAAGGTCTCCTTGTGATGCCAATTAGCCATCACCTAGATACCATCACATGTGACGAGGCTCAGATAATCCTTCAAGTAAAAGACTCGTCCCTACAACGGTTGGACTCAGACAAGAGCTGCGCAATAGGGCCAAATCCAGCACTCTGAGATTATTCAACCCTGATCACATGTAACGTACGTATCTATTTAATGGCTAACTCCCATCACTCAAAATCCCACAATGCACAAAGCAAGCAGCATTCGGACAAGGGGAAAGTCTAACCACAACATACTCAAGCAATCATATCCACATAGCAAGAATCTGAACTAGCATGCAACACAAATTCATAAAATAAGGCATAACCTAAACAGACTATCCTACTACTGTCTAATCAGCACTATCATGCAGCTCAAAAGCACAAATAACAGGCACATAAGGCGTCATCCCTAGATCCTTAGTCCTATTCTAGCATGCTGTTCTATCAACTGATAATCATAACATAAACTTGTATGGGTATTTTGGGGTACTTACTTGAGCTCGGTTGATTGCATGCACCACACCCCTTTTCTCTTTTCAAAGTTCTTTTCTTTCTGAATTCTTTTTGCTTTTCTAAAACTATTTTTCGTTCTCAAAATTCTTTTTACAAAACTGTCTTTTCACTTTTGAAAACTTTTTATCCGACCCCTCAGTTTGAGTTCAGGCACACCCGAGAGTATTGATAGTTAGTTTTGTTTACTTCTTTTTATAGTTTATTTTAGCATATTTCATTCATAATTTAGATAATTTCCATGCATATTTTCCATTTTGTTATTTTATGACTATTTCGGGTACTTTCGAATCTTGTGAGCATAATTGCAGGTTTTCGGGTCTAGCGGAGCGGGAGTGTTCGGGAGTATGGGAAGCGATGAGATTTGATAGGCAAAAAGGATGTTAGGCTTGGTGATTGTGGAGATGGTGCATGGAGCGAGCTTGATGGTTATTTGAAGGTTTGGAGAGAAATAAACTTTAAATTTGCAAGATGCGGGCATACGTAGATTTTTAATCGGGAGAGTGCACGAGCTTTGGAGGATGTGGAGAGGTCAAATTGGGCTTAAAATGAAGAAAAACTTGAAGAAAATGGGCTAGGAGGTGATTGGATTCGATCTGGGCTAGTGGGATATGCTTTGGAGGCCCAAAATCTCAAAGAAGCCCATGTTAGGCACCACCCGCGCAACCCACCCGCGCAGCAGCACGCGGGTCGCGCAAGGCTCTGCAGGGGCATTTTCGGAAATCCATTTGGAAGGCTATTTGAGGAAGGTTGGTGCCCATCTTTTGGAGACTCTTAGACATCCGATTTTTGGAGATTCTCTCTGGAGTTTTGAAGACTTTTGAAGGCCAAGAACACTTGAAGAACATCATATTTTTACCTCTTGATTCTTGCTTAATGTTTGGTACAATTTTCTCTAACTTTGTTTCTTTGAGTTTAGCCATGCTTGGCTAAACTAATCTTGGTTGACTTTTGGTTAATCCTTTGAACTTTTGTTGAATGTTGAAGAATCCATGAACATGTTCTTAAATCTTTATGGGAATGTTTTGTGTTTTAACATCTTATCACTACTTGTATGTTTTAGTTCATGAGTTTAAATGTGTTTGTGGTGATTAGTTGGCTAATTTCTTGATTAAGTAAAGGATCCTCAAATTAGCAAGCAACAAATGATTTTTGTGTTGTTTTTGCTTCACACAATCATAAAAACATTTCCTCCAACATGGTGGTGAAAGTATTTGACCCCTCTTGGATTTGGTGACTTTTTGGTTCTTAATGCTAGTTGACTTTCACTAATTACATGCTATTTGGAATTAGTGACTTTGACTAAGGAAATTGTTATGAGCTTCTCCAGCCATTTCAACAATTAAGAAAAGTCTAGGTAATCTCAAGCTCCTTGGATTACTATAGCCAAATTAAGGATTTAAATCAAAGTATTGCACCATTGGATTCTAATGATATGTTCATCAAAAGTCAAAGTGAGGAAACTTTAAGTCAACCATCTTTCCCTTATTGATTTTACATCAAATTCTTATTTTTGTTGCATTTGTCTATTTAAATCATAGTTAATTCTAGTTTGTTTCAAGTATTTCAAAACACCAAAACCCCCCATTTTATTTTTATTGTCATTTTACAAGTACTTTTACAAAGAGATTTTTCATAGAGTTATAAATTGAACCAATCTCCGTGGATTCGATCCCTTTACCACTATACACTATTTTAGTGTGTAATATTTAGGGTTATTATTTGTGTTGGCCTCGACAACCACCAAATTTTTGGCGCCGTTGCCGGGGATTGGTTTATTTTTAATCAATTTGTTTCTCTATGCCCAGATCTCAGCGTACAGGTGACTTGATTTACAACCCCGAAATCGAAAAAGAAGCAAGGCGTTTGGCTAAGGAAAAACGAGTTGAATGTGGTCAAACTTCTAACCCCCACGGGGACCCGGAGGTTGAAACCGCTTCATTAAGTGATATAGAACCTGATTCTAGTCCCGACCCTCGCCAAGAAATTCCCGAAACACCACCCCTACAACAAAATCCACCCATTATTGAACCGATTGTAATGGCGGACGGAGGAGAAGTTCCCGAGAGAACCTTGAGGCAAATGATGGAGACCGATGTTACACAAACTCCAACCGGTATCAATTACCCGGTTTTGGAAGGAGGTTTGGAATTGAAGTCAAGTTTAGTCCACCACCTACCAACTTTTCATGGATTGGAGAACGAAGACCCTCATAAGCACTTGAAGATGTTGCACATTATTTGCACTAGCATGAAGCCACAAGGGTCAACCGATGACCAAATCAAGCTAAGGGCATTCCCCTTTTCATTGGCCGATAGAGCAAAAGATTGGTTATTCTATCTTCCACCGGGGTCGATCAACTCATGGACCGACATGGCAAGAGCTTTCCTTGATAAGTTCTATCCCGCCTCAAGAGTCTCAAGTCTTCGAAATGAGATTTGTGGAATCCGCCAAGGTCAAAATGAGACTTTCCATGATTATTGGGAGAGGTTCAACAACTTGTGCTATAGTTGCCCACAACACCAAATTCCGGAACAACTCCTCATTCAACACTTCTACGAGGGATTGTTGCCAATGGAGAGAAGACTAGTTGATGCCTCAAGTGGTGGAGATGTCTTTAGTAAAACCCCACAACAAACAAGACAACTTTTCAACACCATAGCCGCGAATTCACAACATTTTGGCCCTCGCCAAGATATGAAAAGAGACACACAACACAAAGTCAATGAAGTGGGAACATCAAATCTCGAGTCTCAAATCAAAGATCTAACCTCCGTTGTCCAAAAGCTAGCCATGGGACAAACTCCACAAGTGATGGTTTGTGGAATATGTGCAACAATGGGACATCCTACGGATATGTGTCCCATCCTTCAAGAAGATGCGGAGCATGTGAATGCCACGGGAGAGTTCCAAAACTACCACAACAAACCATCCGGTTACCAAAATGCATATAACTCAAGTTGGAAGCCAAATCCCAACATGAGCTACAACCCAAGACCATTGCCTCAAAATGCATTGGTTAGACCCTCCTATCCACCACCACAACCTCATTACCAACATCAACAACCACACTATCAACCCAAACCGCACCCTCTACATCATCATCAACAACCTCCTCAATCCCAACCAAGTAGCTCCGGAATGTCTCTTGAAGACATTGTCAAATCTCTAGCCACTAGTACCCAACAATTCCAAAAAGAAACAAGGACTAGTATCTCCAACCTTGAAGCACAAATGGGAGATATAGTTACATCCATAAGCAAGTTGGAATCCCGTGGTAAACTCCCTTCTCAAACCGAAAAGAACCCAAATGTCAATGTGGTGACATTGAGAAGTGGCAAACAAGCCGGAGAAAGTAGTTCAAAGAAGAAGCCGAGGGAAGACGAGGAAGAGATAGAAGTTATTCCCGTTGAAGTACCTATAATCAAGAATGATGCACAAGCCGGAATTCCAAAGAAGGCTGCCCCTCTAGTAACACCAATAGCCACTCAACCACCGTTCCCCTCCCGACTTTCAACTTCAAAGAAGAATATGGAGGAGAAAGAGATTTTGGACACCTTCCGAAAGGTGGAAGTAAACATCCCTCTACTTGACGCAATCAAGCAAATCCCGAGATATGCAAAGTTCTTGAAAGAACTTTGTACCAACAAGAGGAAGTTGAAGGGAAATGAGAAAATTTTGATGAATGAAAACGCATCCGCGGTTTTACAAAGGAAACTTCCACCCAAATGCAAAGATCCCGGAATGTTCACGGTTCCTTGCAAGATTGGAGATGTCACTTTTAGTAGTGCTATGCTTGATCTTGGTGCTTCTATCAATGTCATGCCCTATTCGGTATATGAATCATTAAATGTCGGACCCTTAAGTGAAACCGGTGTCATAATCTCTCTTGCGGATAAATCGAGTGTCTTTCCTAGAGGTGTTTTAGAAGATGTCCTAGTGCAAGTGAACCAATTAGTCTTCCCGGCGGATTTCTATGTGATTGATCTAGATTTAGCAAGTGTCCTCCAAATCGGCTCTAATCTTGCTTGGGAGACCGTTTTTGAAGACGGCTAGGACAAAGATCGATGTGTATGCGGGAAGTTTGACAATGGAGTTTGATGGCGAAACAATAAGTTTTAATATTTATGATGCCATGAGATATCCTAGTGACGTCTCATCTTTGTACTTTGTTGATGTTGTTGAGCCAATTACTCAAGAATTGTTTGAGTTGTCTAACGGTGATATGTTGGAAATGATCTTGAGCAAAGGATTCGATTGTGGGAAGCTAGCCGAACAATTAAAGCTTTATTCTTTGGATCCGGAAGTTGAGAAGTTGGTAAGTAAAATGGAGATGAAAAAATTCACAAGATTAGATGTCAAGCAAATTGAATTGCCCCCAACTCACACAAAATTGCCGCCATCCCTTGTTCAACCACCCGAATTGGAATTGAAGGTCTTACATCAACATTTGAAGTATGCTTACTTGGGAAAGAATGAAACCCTTCTGGTTATCATTTCAACTCATTTAACCGAATTCGAGGAAGAGCAACTCCTCAAGGTGTTGAAGGAGCATAAAGAATCCATGGGTTGGACGATTGCGGATATTAAGGGTTTGAGCCCCTCCACTTGCATGCACAAGATCTTAATGGAGGATGAATGCAAGCCAAGTAGAGACGCGCAAAGAAGGTTAAATCCGCCAATGATGGAAGTTGTGAAGAAAGAGATATTAAAGCTTCTTGATGCAGGGATGATCTATCCAATCTCGGATAGCAAGTGGGTGAGCCCGGTGCAAGTCGTTCCAAAGAAAACGGGAATCACGGTGGTCGAGAACAACAAAGGTATGATGGTCCCCACTCGTGTGCAAAACGGGTGGAGAGTATGTATTGACTACCGCAAACTCAATGCAAGCACAAGAAAAGATCATTTCCCATTGCCTTTCATTGACCAAATGTTAGAAAGGTTGGTCGGGAAATCTCATTATTGTTGTCTCGACGGGTATTCCGGTTTTCACCAAATCCCGGTGGCACCGGAAGACCAAGAAAAGACGACATTTACATGTCCATTTGGTACTTTTGCCTATCGGAGAATGCCATTTGGATTGTGTAACGCCCCGACCACTTTCCAATGTTGTATGGTTAGTATCTTTTCGGAATATGTTGAAAACATAATTGAGGTTTTTATGGATGATTTCACGGTCTATGGCAACTCCTTTCAAGAATGTTTGACTAACCTCACAAAAATTTTAAAAAGATGCATCGAAACAAACTTGGTTTTGAATTTTGAGAAATGTCATTTCATGGTGAGTCAAGGTCTCATTTTGGGTCACATTGTGTCTAGAAAAGGAATTGAGGTAGATAAGGCCAAAATTGATGTTATTCAAAGCTTACCTTACCCGACTTGTGTTCGGGAAGTTCGTTCTTTTTTGGGCCATGCAGGTTTCTACCGAAGGTTCATCAAGGATTTTTCAAAGATAACAAGACCAATGTGCCAACTCTTGCAAAAGGAGGTCGATTTCGAGTTCAATGAGGCGTGCAAAGAAGCTTTTGACAAGATCAAAGAGTTGCTTACATCCGCTCCCATCATGCAAGCACCAAATTGGGATCTCCCCTTTGAGATCATGTGTGATGCAAGCAACTATGCGATAGGCGCCGTTTTGGGTCAAAAGAATGGGAGGGCCTCCCACGTGATCTATTATGCATCAAGGACACTAGACAATGCTCAAAGCAACTACTCTACCACGGAGAAGGAGCTATTGGCCATAGTGTTCGCCTTGGAGAAATTTAGACAATACCTACTTGGTACCAAGGTCATAGTGTATTCGGATCACGCAGCACTTAAGTACTTGATGACGAAGAAAGATGCAAAGCCGAGACTCATCCGGTGGATCCTACTGTTACAAGAATTTGACTTGGAAATCCGAGACAAGAGTGGATGCGAGAACCTCGTTGCCGATCATCTAAGCCGGATCACTTCAAATGAAACTCCTCTCCCATTGCGGGACGAGTTTCCGGATGAGCATCTCTTTTCCCTTACTCAATCTATTCCTTGGTATGCCGATATCGTTAACTTTTTGGTCACAAAAAGGTATCCCGACGCATTCACACGTGCTCAAAAAGACAAGTTGAAAAGTGATGCAAAATACTATGTGTGGGATGAACCTTATTTGTGGAAGCATTGTCCCGATCAAATCATTAGGCGATGTGTACCCCAACAAGAGCACCAATCCATTTTGCAATTTTGTCATGAATTTGCTTGTGGGGGACACTTCGGACCTAGCCAGACTTTGAGAAAGGTCCTTGAGTGTGGATTATTTTGGCCAACCATGTCACGCGATTGTTATATGTTTTGCAAAAGTTGTGAGCGGTGCCAAAGGACGGGAAACATTTCGCAAAAGAACCAAATGCCCCAAAACCCAATCCTTGTTTGTGAAATTTTTGACGTATGGGGGATTGATTTCATGGGCCCATTTCCCGTCTCATTTGGCAATGCTTATATTTTACTCGCGGTTGACTATGTTTCTAAATGGGTTGAAGCCAAAGCCACAAGATCGGACGATGCCAAAACGGTTATCGAGTTTTTAAAGTCTAATGTTTTCGCGAGATTTGGTGTGCCTAGGGCTTTGATTAGTGATAGAGGGACGCACTTTTGCAACAAAATGATGGAGGCTCTATTGAAGAAGTATCACGTGACTCATCGTGTCTCTACTGCCTATCACCCTCAAACGAATGGTCAAGCGGAGGTCTCGAATCGTGAAGTGAAGTCTATTCTAGAAAAAACGATGAACCCGACAAGGAAGGATTGGAGTTTGAGACTTGACGATGCCTTATGGGCATATCGGACCGCTTATAAGACCCCGATTGGAATGTCGCCCTTCAGATTGGTTTTTGGAAAATCTTGTCATCTTCCCATCGAGTTAGAGCACCGAGCATTTTGGGCGGTCAAGAAATGCAACTTCGACATAGACGAAGCGGGAAGGCATAGGAAACTTCAACTCCAAGAGCTAGAAGAATTGAGAAACGAATCCTATGAAAACGCAAGGATTTATAAGGAGAAAACGAAGCTCTTCCACGACAAGTCCATCACCCGGAAGAATTTTGAACCGGGACATAGGGTCTTACTTTACCATTCACGGTTGAAGTTATTCCCGGGTAAATTAAGATCAAGGTGGATTGGCCCATTTGTTGTAATAAAGACTTTTGACCATGGAGCGGTCGAAATCCAAAGTGAAGAAACGGGACAAATTTTCAAAGTCAATGGGCACCGATTAAAGCCATTCTATGAAGGTTTTAATGCAAGTGTTATTGAAATCATCCACTTGGATGTCCCGGTGTGTTGAACCAAGCTAGAAGGACGTCTCGCCTATGACGTTAAAGAGGGGCATTTTTGGAAAGCTTTATGCTTTCATATCTCTACGTTCGAATAAAGAAGTTTTGAAAATGTTTTGATGCAACTTTTGAAGTCATTTTTGAAGAAGCCAAGAGTTTCTAGGTGTTTGGGGCCTTCCGAATCAAGAACTAGTGAAGAAAATGAAAAAAAAAAATCGCAAACCGGGACCAGAACTATGCGCGACCCGCGCATGGGTGCGCGGCTGGTGTGCCCGGCCGGTCTTCAACTCGCGAAAAAGATCGGACTCCTAACTGCATGATCCGCGCGACCCGCGCACGGGTGCGCGGCTGGTGTGCGCGGCCGACCTTTAAATTGCGACACATAAATGGAACTAACTGCATAGCTTGCGCGACCCGCGTGCCCCCTCTGCGCGACCCGCGTGCTGCCTGACGGCCAGCCCTTATTTTGTTGACCAGCTTTGACTTTCGTTGACCAAGTGGTTTAATGAGTTGACCAACGTTGACCGGGTGTTGACCACACTTGAATATGGATTGAAAACCTCCAGCAACTCTTCTTCTTCATTTCATTCTCTCAAACCCTCACCATTCTCTCTTAAACTCTCAAGAACACATAAACCCACTTTTCACTAAAAATCGATTTCCCGGAGTTCCACCGGTCGGAATCCGACGAGACCACCGCCATTCTTCACCATTTTCCGGCCAACTCCGACCACCTTTCGCAATTCCGACACCACCAAAGTGTTTCTTTTTCCAAGCTCTTTACATCTAACCGAACAAAACCTCAAAATCTCACCAAAAAATTTTCCCGGAATTTTTGAGCCACCACGAGCCGCCGTTGGATTTTTCACACAAATAAAGTTAAAAATTTTCCTTCAGTGAACAAGTCTTGCATTTTGGCACCCACGAATAACCAAAGCTTGGGGTGCACGGTAGCGGATTCCGGGTTCAAGTTCAATTTTGGGATAATTCGGGTATTTTCTTTCCTTGGTTTTTATTACATTGCATTGTTTCAATTCGATAATTGCATCCAATTATGCTTTGGAAATTACCTAGGATCGTTAGTTGTTGCCCGGTTTATTTGAAAACATTGATTTGAGAATGGTTGAGATTGGTTGATTTGCTTGGAAATTTGTTCAAAAATTGTTTAAACTTTGGTTGGGATTTTCTCATTTTGTCTCATAATGCTGTCGAATTTTTGTTGGAATTGTCAAATAAACCGAGTGGTGTTGTTGAAACCATTTTAAATTGTCAAAAGTTGGGTGTCATTATTTCTTGGAATTTTTGTGTTCGGTTTAAAGATAGTTGCATTGATTTGAGAGTGGTGAGGTGAGGGATTACTTTGGTGAAGTTGTTTTTGATATTATAGGTTTTGAAAATGGGCAAAACCGCGGCTCGGACACGCACCCATGGATCATCGATCGATCCTAACCCGCAGAAGGATGTCGCCGGTCCATCACGCAAAACAGCCGGTAAACGAAAAAAAAGAGGAGAAGAGGGAAGCGATCCTTCCCTTACAAATGCCGAAATCAAAACCTATCGCTCCAATCTTCAGGGTCGCACAATCCGGCCGACAAAATTCTACCACAGAAAGTCCATGAAAAAGCTTGGGGTGCATGATGGTGTACAGCATTTGTTCCTACAACTGGGTTGGCATGGTTTTCTTCGACTTTGTGACAGAACCTACGAGGAACCCACAATGGAATTTCTTAGCACATATGCACGAGATGATGAAACGAAAGTCCTCACATTCCAGTTGAAAGGGGAGCATCATAGGCTCACATACGACGAGCTTGATTCCATCATGGGTATAGACAATCCATTCCGCATCAGCTCCCAAAATCAAGAGTACCAAGATTTTCTGCGTTACTCGGATGCAAACTTTTGGATGCAAATTTCCGGTCTCACAACCTTTAACCCAAGCCGACAGCGAGCCAAGCACATCGTTCACCCCTGCTGGCGCATTGCTCACCGAGTTCTCACGACAAGTATCTTCGGGCGCCTCGAGCCCGGTCAAATCAACAGATGTGAGCTCTTTTTCCTCCGAAGCATGAGGCGTGCACTCCCCCTCAGTTTTTCAGGCTTCTTTTTAGACAAATGCGACTCCATTCGCCAGCGTTCCTCGGGGGAAATTTTCATCGGGGGACTCATCACGATCATAGGTCGAGTCGTCGGCCTAGACTTCCTGGCTCCCGAGTACATACCTGTCGACACCCCACCGAACTTCCTGCTAGATTGTGATACTCTCATTCGGATGGAGATGTTGCTAGATCGGGGAACACGCACGTACAATTGGTTAGACTCTGACAAAGCCCCGGTTTACATCCTGCCAAGTTGGATCGGTTCTTCATTCGATACAGATGACCCCGACACTTGGCTTCCTCCAGATCAGTTGACCCAAGCAGGTGTATTCCCAGAATTCGGTGATGATGAGGGTGACGATGCAGATGAACAAGAGGAAGAAGATGAAGAAGAGGACGATGAGATGCCCGAAGCTGAGGACCATTTTGACCAGCCTTCGATGCAGCAGCCGATGTTTCAGCGTAATCAATTCCAGGCCCCTCCACAACGTTTCGACCAGCCGCATCAGCAGGGGGGACACGAAGTCCCACCATATTTCCCCCCTACGTTCTTTGACCAATTTGCCACAATGTTCTCCACGGTGCAGCGCATCGACGCCCAAACACAAGAGAATACGAGAACCATCCAAGATGTGGCAAGCCGTGTTGATCGATTGGAGCAGTCCTTCCCTCACACTTCCCGCCAGGTCCAGGATATGTGGGACTACCACTATCGCCACGGGCATTTCCCGCCGCCCGACCCCCCGATTTAGGTCCTTTCCGCCCTTTCCTTAAGCATTGAGGACAATGCTTGTTCTTAAGCTTGGGGTGGGGCATATCCCTTATCTTTTATTTTATTTCTATTTTTTTTCATGCATTTTAACTAGGTTGCATAACATTTTAGTTTTAAGCTAATTTTCATTTATTTATTTATTTATTTATTTATTTATTTAAAATTCCAAAAAGATTTTATTTTCTTCTTTTTCACCTTTTATATTTTTGCATAACATTTAGCTTAGGCATTAACATTCATGCATTTTTGTTGTCCGTTTATTCTCGCCGAGCACACGACAATCTTCATCCAACTCGCCGAGTTCATGCCTATCTTCATCCGACTCGACGAGCTGTTCATCCCACTCGTCGAGTTCCTCCTCATCTTCAAGCTACTCGCCGAGTCCACTCGAAGGACTCGCCGAGTCCAATAAGATCCACTTACATGCAGAGGACTTCTGAGTCATGCATGAACTCCAAACTGTAGATCTACCCTTCCCAAGCCTATTCCCCACGTAAAGTTGCAAACTTTACGTGTAGAGAGGGAGATCTAGGCAAAATGCACCAATAACTAGGGTTTAAGACCAAGAGGCTCCAAAATCCACCCAATGGCTGATACTTTACGGGATTCTAAACCAACACAAGCATGGATCTGAGGTAGCAACCTCAGATCTGGACCTCAAGCTTGAAATTGATCTTAGGCATGGCTTAAAAGCCCCAAAAATCATAACCAAAGAAGATCTAAAGGAAGGAAACGAATTGATACCTTCAAATGCTCTGAAATGTTCCCCAAACTTCAGATCCAAAGCCACTCCTTGATGCTTCAAAGATTCCCACTTCTTCTTCTTCTTCTAAATCACTCAAAAATGGCCAAAAGCATGAATCATCACAATGGAGGCTTAGGGTGTGGCGTTCTGGGTGTGAGGGGCAGTAAAGGAGCCCTAGGAAGAAGATTGAGACGTTTAAATAGGCTCCATGCCCCAGATTTAGGGTTTTCCTCGCACAGACCCGAATCGCCGAGTTGGTCACTTACTCCTCGACCCGGATCCCGCTCCGACTCGCCGAGTCCTTCCTTGGACTCGCCGAGTCCCTGCTAAATTTAGGGTTTCCTTTACTTCCTTGGCTTTCAAAATCTTGGGTGTTACACAAACATGTGTTATATGCCACTTGCATACTGTGAGTTATGGGGTGGTTAGTGAAAAGTTGTTTCCCTCTTTGCTGGTTTGGAGTGTTCATTGTTATCTGGGTCCATGGTCGAGATCGGTTCAGGGACATGATGCGGAAGGTCTACGGACAGGATTATTGACTCGACTATTATGCTTGGGTCAACTTTTGGAAGCACCAGGGAAAGTGGTCTACTGTTGAGGCTTTGGTCTGGGCATCGGTTATTTGGACTTCAAGATATAGATGAGGCATCATTTCAAGGCATCTGAGATTATTAGTCTTGCTGGGACTCGGGAAGCGTTTGTCTGATCTTGAGGAGTAGCGTGGTCATTGGGGATTTGGGTCGGTAATAGAACAATCGCACGGACAAGAAACAAGTTATCAATAGTTGGTTATTAAAGAGTAAGAAGGGTTGCGAATCCTTTAACTCTCATGTACAACGAAAACTTAGTCACATCTAAGTGGGGGAGAATCGCGTAGGGTGGGACTCCAGTCATGAATCGAGTTCAGTTCGGGTGATTGGTCGAGTGTGTGATTGACTCCGCATGCGTTTTGAATCAATAGATTAGGGGGAGGTATTGGGCTACGGTTGTGTTAGGATGAAAGTTTTGTAAGACTACGAGGGAGCCGTAGCATTTACTAATGGTCAGTTGGTATGGAAGTGTTGTAAGACTACGGGGGAGCCATAACATTCACTAATGGTTAGTCAGGATGAAAGTGTTGTAAGGCTACGGGGGAGCCGTAGCATTCACTAATGGTTAGTTGGTATGGAAGTGTTGTAAGATTATGGGGGAGCCGTAGCATTCACTAATGGTTATTCAGGATGAAAGTGTTGTAAGGCTATGGGGGAGCCGTAACATTCATTGATGGTCAGTTGGTATGGAAGTGTTGTAAGACTATGGGGGAGGCATAACATTCACTAGTAGTCAGATAGTGTGGAAAGTGTTGTAAGACTACGGGGGAGCCTTAGTATCCACAATAGCTAGATAGTGTAGGGGATACAGACATACTGCAGGGTAACTGGGACATTCACAAATTCGTTTAGATGACTTAGGCCAGTTTGGGCCAGTTCACAAGGTTGTGAGCAGGTCATAACATAATTGAATCAGGAAACGGTAGGTCGAAGGAGACCGGGTATGATGTAAGACTACAATTATTCTGGTAGCATTCCATTTTTTTCATCAGATTCAACAGCGAAAAATTGCCAACCTATCATGATCGGATGGATCAAATGGATGGAAGGAGCCATGATTGGCTGTATAGGTAGGGCAGTTATTGTCAGAATAGGTATCCTTCAGAGGTCGCGTGGGACTGTTGAGTGTGTTTTGGCTCAATAATCAGTTAAATGTCCGTTGTTTCGAGGGATTATCTAAGCTTCGGTCAGACATAAGCATACTACAGGGAAATTGGTCTGTGAACCTATTTTCTAATGAGAACCTCAGGTTATCAGAAGTTGCGTAGCCAGTTGGGAGATAAGTGTAATGAATTTGACAATGATTCAGTGCGGGCGGTCAGTCATGGAGACAGACCCTCTCGAGACTGCGGAGTTCGGACGAAATAGATGTGATCTTGTTGCAGGAAATTCGTTCATCTTCGGGTTCTAGAACCTAGCAAGGGTTGGTCACGGTTACCCTGGAAAGGCTAAGGTGTGCCCAGGATTGTGACCATGTCTTCCAAGTTGTCGAGTGTGTAAGGGATGGTAATGAGTGATTTCGAGGACGAAATCTACTTTAAGTGGGGGAGAGTTGTAACATCCTGTTTATTTAATAAATAAATAGATAAAAATTGATGAGAGAATAGCCGAACTAAATCTATATTATTCAGTGGATGGTTGGTTTCAGGGAGCCAAATGATATATTTTAGACTTTCGGGGATCGAAGTGTAAATTCAAGACTTGTTTTGCAAATATTTTTTGAAGACAGGGTGCATTTGGTATCATTTGGACCTAATATGAAAAGATATATGGAAGCAGGGGCTAAAGAATAAATTTTGGATCTAATTTGAAAACAATTTGTAGAGGGAGGGTTGTTTAATAAAATATGGACTTAATTTGAAGGGTTTTCGGATGGTTGGGGTTAAAAGGGTAAATTGTGGTTTTGTTTTGAAAGAAAATGGAGACTGAGGGACCAGGTCTGCCATTATGGCAAACTTTTAAAATGGAGCGGGTATTTAAAGGTTGTCAAACCCTAACCCTAGAGGAGAAGTCGGCCGTCACCCTCCACTCCTTCTTCATCCTCCAGGTGCAAACCCTATGGCTATCCCTCCCAACCCTCATCTCATCGGCCATCGGTTCCAGCATCGAGTCCGACAGCCCTGTTCCGCCTGCCGCCTCGTCGACGATCATTTCCGTCCCGCCACCTGACACCGCTTGCAATGTCGTGGTTGGCCGGAAACCCCACCGAGACCAAAGCGTGGGCCGTGAACGAAGAAGAAGAACAGGCCACGAACGACCATGATGCCACCACTATAACTCCTGCAACCAGAGAAGCCGAGAACCCCGAGAACCAATGTGTGGGCCGTGAACGGTTAGGTGCTTCCGTTGTTGTATTGATGCCTTCATATGGTCGCCACTGTTGCATCCGCTGCCGACGAAGAGCGTGAAGCGACGGAAGGAACACTGAGGACGTCGGGAGAAGCTGGAAGAAACCCCGGAAACCCCGGAAACCCCACCGAGACCAAAGCATGGGCCGTGAACAAAGAAGAAGAACAGGCCATGAACGACCATGATGCAACCACTATAACTCCTGCAACCAGAGAAGCCGAGAACCCTGAGAACCAACGTGTGGGCCGTGAACGGTTAGGTGCTTCCGTTGTTGTATTGATGCCGTCATACGGTTGCCACTGTTGCATCCGCTGCCGACGAAGAGCGTGAAGCGACGGAAGGAACGCTGAGGACGTCGGGAGAAGCTGGTAGAACTGGAACGTGGCTGTGACGTCGCGAAACCTTCCACTTCTCCGGTTTGTTGCTGCAACGTCGCCATTACCGCCTTAAGCCACCACTATGGTTATTGCTGCCGTCACCGCGCACCACCAGGTGGGTGGCTACGTCCTGTTTTCCGAGCACGGGTGTATGGGTGTGTTTCCACTTCTGATGCGCATGTATGTCGTGTGTGTGATTTGTTGGCCGAAAATGTAAAGGGACCACTATGGCCTCCAGCCATGGTGGTTACCACCATGAACCACCATCGACCACCACAAGGGGTGGCTGTGTGTGTATTATTTTATGAGTGTGTGTTATTTAGGCATTATTGTAATTGTATTGTAATCCATATTGGAAAAATGAAAAAGAAAAGTCTAAACCACCACCGTGAGGTGGTGGGTGCCGCCACTGGCCGCCGTGTCGGGTGGCAGTGTTCCTTGCCTTGTTGCGTTTGATTCAGTTGGGATGCTTGCAATCCTAATGGGACCAATGAAACCCTAATGGGCCTAAGGAACCCTAATTGATCAAAGGACCTAAATATTGGGCCTATTGGGCTAAGATGAGTTGGAAACCCTAACTAGGGTTTGGAAAACCCTAATGTCATGAAACCCTTATTTGGGATTTATCGAGACTGTATCGGGATTATTTGATGAACTTAAAATATTAACTAATAATCATTGTAAATTAACCTAAGACCATGTGGGACTTAGTAGATTAAGTTCTTAAGGGGTTAAGTAGCGACACTAAACCCTAATCATCATTTTATGTGAAACTCTAATTTCACTTGGACCTTAAGTTGGGCCATTCTATTGGGCTTTGATAATTGAGATAATATTGGGCCATCAAAGAACAAGCAATTGGGCTAGAATAATTTAATGGGCCTAGGGCAAGGCCTATGTAAGGGGTTTGAGCCCAATTTTGAAAAATTGGGCCATAGATGGGCCATAGTTTGGGCTTATATGATTATGGGATATTGGGCCATTGGAAATACCAAAAGTTGGACTGGACTAAATGGCTCGTCCTTTGAATAAGACTATGTAAAAGTCTGGGCCCAATTTGGAAAATTGAGCCATATGTTGGGTTTTGGCCGATTACTTGACTAGTGGCCCTTTGGAGTGTGAGTTGGACCTTGGACATGAAACCTAATTATTAATTAGGTATCGTTTGATGTTGGCAGCTCGGTAATCTGTCAACCAGCAGTTGGAGTTGCATCCGTAGGACTTCAGCAGTGCTAGGTGAGTCTCCTCACCATACCAATGGGTCTACGGCACCAAGACCGGCCCATTTTATGATATGTAGTACATTAGCTGAAGTTGTATTACGTGGCATGTTAGCTGGTTATGCGCTAGGAAGTATGTTAGTGGTATATGTGTTATGCTTGTATGGAAGACCATAGGAGAGCCCATGACACCTGGATGTAAGACCATGTGGAGAGCCCATGGCTTTCCTACTATGTTGTAGTGTTTATTGTAGATTCACTACTGATATGTTTGGTATGCATGTATATGTGGTATGCTAATTGTCTTTGTGATATTTGCATGGAATACCATGGGAGAGCCCATGACACCTAGATGTAAGACCATGTGGATAGCCCATGGCTTTCCTACTAAAAGAGCACGGGAGAGCCCATGGCTCTCGGATGTAAGACCATCTGGAGAGCCCATGGCTTTCCTACTAAAAAGCATGGGATAGCCCATGGAACTTAGGTGTAAGACCATGTAGGGAGCCCATGGCATCCTAGAGTAAGACCCTGGGGACGAGCCTACGACATCCGTATATGTTTATATGCATGGCTTATGCGAATGATATGGATTATGTGGATATGTAGCTGATATAGCTAATATGGATTATGTGATTATGTGGATTGTGTGGGGTATGCTCTGGGGAACTCATTAAGCTTTGTGTTTACGGTTTACTGCTTTGGTTTCATGTATCATCGATTGGAAAAGAAGGGCTTGGATTGATCACAATGCACACACCTATGATTTCCATAATGTATGATTTTGGGATGAACTCTGATAAATGTTTTACTTAATGATGATTTGAAATAAATGGTATCAATGTTTTAGTTATATAAAAAAATGAAATTTTTATCCTTGATTTTTGGGTCATTACAGATGCAAAGGAGGTGCCGAGATCTCCATCTGAGATTCGAAGCTTCCTTGATTTGGTAGGTTATTATCGGAGGCTCATTAGAGATTTTTCCAAGATTGTTGTTCCTCTCACCAAGTTGACCAGAAAAGGATGTTGCCTTTAGTTGGGGGCCTGAGCAGTAGACATCATTTGAGACTCTTCGTTAGAGGTTGTGTGAGGATCCAGTACTTGCCCCCCGGAGGGGGTTGAGGATTTCGTAGTCTATTGTGATGCATCCATTGTGGGCTTGGGTGACGTGTTGATGCAGAGAGGGCATGTGATAGCCTATGCTTAATGGCAGCTGAAGCCTCATGAGGCAAGGTACCCCACTCATGATTTGGAGTTAGGGGCAGTGGTTTTCATCCTCAAGATTTGGCGCCACTATCTCTATGGTGTTTTGTGTACTATATACACAGACCATAAGAGCCTAAGATACCTTATGGATCAGCCTAATTTAAATATGAGGCTAATGAGATGGCTGGACGTAGTTAAGGACTACGATTGCGAGATCTTGTATCATCCAGGCAAGGCCAATGTGGTAGCCGGTGCCTTGTGCTGGAGGGCAGTGAGTACCTAGATACGAGATGTATGTATAAGGATGACAGTGATGACTCCAGTTTTAGAGATCATCAAGGAAGCACAATCAGAGGTCATAAAATAAGAAAAATGTAAGAGTGAGCGGGTGATCAGTTAGATTTTGACGTTTGATATGGATAGTAGAGGGCTTTTGACTCTTCATGAGCGGGTATGGTGAAAGACCCTCGCTTTCATAATTGAAACATGATTACTCCAAAACATGATATATACATATTAACAGATAATATTTTACATTGATAATTTTGTTTACAAACTACTGGATACAAACCGACTATAAGAGAAAGGTCTTTAATGAATCTTTAGTAATATCCTGCGAGACCCAAGAAACTGCGAATTTCAAAAGCTTTACAGGGCACTTCCCAATTCTGAATGGCTTCAATTTTGGTAGGATCTATGGATATTCCGTCACCAGAAATCACATGGCCGAGAAATTGAACATGGTGAAGCCAGAATTCACATTTGGAGAATTTAGCATATAATTTCTCCTTTCGAAGAAGTTCTAATACCTCACGAATATGAATGGCATGATCTGATTTAGATTTAGAATAAAGTAGAATATCGTCAATGAATACGATGACTGATTTATCGAGCATTGGACGGCATACCCGATTCATCATATCCATGAATACAACAGGAGCATTTGTCAAACCGAATGGCATGACAATGAATTCGAAATGCCCATAACGAGTACGGAAAGCAGTCTTCGGTACATCCTGATCGTGTACTTTCAATTGATGATAGACATATCTCATATCAATCTTTGATAAATAGCTAACACCCTAAAGTTGATCGAACAAATCGTCGATGCAAGGTAGTGGGTACTTGTTCTTGATAGTTACTTTATTTAGCTCACGATAATCAATACACATTCGTATCGATCCATCCTTCTTCTTAACAAACAACACAGGAGCACCCCAAGGAGAGGTACTCGGTTGAATAAAGCCTTTGTCAAGCAATTCCTGCAGTTGGATCATCTTTTCCTTCATCTCAGCAGGGGCAAGACGATAAGGAGTCTTTGCAATCAGAGTAGCACCAGGCACAAGGTCAATTCGGAATTCTACTTGCTTGTCCGGAGGAAGTCCAGGCAAATCATTGGGGAAAACATTAGGATATTCGTTAACAACGGGAACATCGTTTATAGTTTTCTTCTACTATCTTGAGATATTAACTGTGTAGGCCAGATAGATAGGGCACCCCTTCGATATAAATTTACGAGCTTTGAGGAAAGAGATTAGTTTTAAGATTCTTTGTTCACCGTAAACATAAATAGGATCTTCCCCTTCAATAGGAATGCGTACCATCTTTTTGTAACACAAGAGTTCCGTGTGGTTCTTTGATAACCAATTGATGTGTGTAAAACCAACTAGTTTTAATCTTACTAACTTAAACACAAAGACAAACACACAAAAGGCAGTGTACCTATCGATTGGCAGTTTAGTTCAGGTAAGTAGGGTATCGAACACTAGGAACGGTAAACAATTAAAAGAAATGCTAATATTATCTAAATAAAACAAGTAATAGAAAGGGGGTTTCTCTAGTTTTGCAAGACTAGAAACTTAAACAATTAACTAAAACATAAACTAAGAAACTAAGAGCTAAGCAAATAAAAATCAACTAAATTCAATAATAAAGAGGACTTCTGTTTAGGTTCGACTCATTTGTTCCCATTGACGATTTCAATGTATCAGATTAATTCTTTATTGGCTACGACACATTTGTTCACACAAATTAACTAACTAGCAACTAAAACAATTAATTACCAACTAAATTCAATAATAAAGAGGACTTCTGTTTAGGTTCGACTCATTTGTTCCCATTGACGATTTCAATGTATCAGATTAATTCTTTATTGGCTACCGACTAAGATGATTAGTTTCACATTCGCTATTACTAATCCTTAGGAAACAAATTAACTCAAGCAGTGGCCAGTTGTCTAAATTAACGGATTTCCTAGTTATTGATTCGGGTTAAATAAGACTTGTAATGGTTAATTAAATTGGCCCTTCAATTAACCTCTTGCTGATGTTCATCAAACAAGCTCACACATTAACTTACCTATCTTCTAGTTAATTCTAGTTTCACATTCGTTATTCCTAGACATACAACTATGTGGTCACAATAAATCATATGAAATTAATAACTAAGAGATGTTCATACAACTTAATTACTGATTTATTAACAGAAGAATAGTTATTGTTAACACATAAGGTTCTTTAACAAGCTTAATAAAACATAATCACCAATTAAAATTAATCCTAATCAAATAATCAATCCATGTTCACAAATTCATCTACCTAAACAGAAGTTATGAGTTTTAGCTCATGATTACAGCAGAAAAAAGCTCAAAAACGAAATCAATTGGTAAAAACATAGTTCAAACAAGAGATTAGGTAAAGAGTAAACTTGATTTTGCCTTGATTCTCCTTAAAATTGAATGTAGGGTTGATTCCCTTGCTTCCCACGCTCCAGTAGCACCTTTAGTCGACAATTGGCCTCCAAGGGTTCATCTATATGCTAGGGTATCGATCTGAAAGCCCCTTTATATAGATTTTCACAAAACATAGGCTACTCGGCGAGTCCAGTGACCTACTCAGCGAGTCTGTCACTTAAAACCCGTGTACGGCAAGTCAGCGCGTCCAGAATCGCGAAAGTTTGATACAACTCGCCGAGTAATCGACCCTACTCGCCGAGTACGTTTCGAATCAGCATTTTCTCAAAACACGAAAGTCGTCCGAAATTGTGTCTAATTTTCAGAACATTTTGAATCTCGTCAATCGGAGTTATGGTTCATGAGATATGGCCAAAACACTGACGAGGGGTCAAGCTGTCCAGCAACATCCTTCTTTCTTCAAAATCCAAGATCCAAGCGTCCAATCGCCAATTCCGCTTCATTTTCCTTTCAAGCATGTCTTTGTTGCTGAAAATGAAATATTTAAGCTAATTAAGCACCTTTGGTTCATTAAATGAGATAAAATCAACATAAAGTATTACGATAATGCATGAATTTTGTAACTAAATATGTCCATATCAAAATATCCGACACTTGACTTTTGCTTGCCCCCAAGCAAAACTGAATTTTAGTACACTAATATTACATAAACAATCCCAATCGAACCCAGCCATTATGCCAAGACCGTAACGCATGCATTTGTGTCTAAAATTTTCCTAATAACCCCCCATACTCCAAATACTCACAATCCTCATAAACATTCGCCCACTTTTTCCGAACAATGCTCATTTTATGCATCCCTCCGAATCCATCCTCAGAAAACCTCTTAACCTCAAGGTATTTTTGGTTGAGCAACCCAAGCATACATAATCTAGACAATTACAATTTATGATACCACTATGGAGCTCTTTTGGAATTCTTCACTTCTTTGACATTTGATCTTTGATTTTTTTGAATTCACCACCTTGCTGTTTGATTTTTGGTATCTTCAACTTTCGAATTTCTTCATAATTTTTGATCTTTGAACTTCATATTTTAACTTTGATGCTCCAAAAATTCTTCAACTTTTCTTGTAATTCTCTCTCTTTTTTTTTAACATGTAACTCACTTTTTTTTTCACTCAAAACCTACATGCTTAAGCAGGGGCGCTCAACTTCAACCTTTATTGGTTAACGATAATAATTTTCCTGGATACATTTCTGGTACACGATGCTAAACATATTGCATCCCTCAGGCTGAGCGAGGTCGTGTTTTTGTCCCATGATTTCACTGGAATAAGGAAGCCACAAATGCACTAGAACGTATATAGGCTCAACTAAACATTTGGGTTTTCATGCAATCATCAAATATAATACTAGCATGATCCGTAATTGCTTTACCAAAATTTTCTAAATTAATCCTAGCAAATTTTATGCAAAATTTTAAAATTTATCAAAAATTAACTAAAATTTTAACTAATTTAAAATTTTTAACTAATGTAACCAACCCCCTACCCCACACTTAATTTATGCAATGTCCCCATTGCATATTATGGATGAATAAGAAAACATAAATATAAAGAGGGAATTGGAACAAACTCCCCTGGGATAGTAATTGTGAGGGTGATCTTTCTTCTTTTGAGCTCCATCTTCAGATGACTTTGGCATGGGAACAGCTCATCCATGCCTTGGGTGTCAAAATCTCGTGTGGTACAGCTCCAAATATGTGGGAAAAACTCTTGGAAATGCTCGGAAATTGATCTTCAAAGAATAGAACCAATGCCTATATCAAATGTCATCAAATCTTCAGCTCAAAAGTAAGAAGAATGAGTGACTCGTCGAGTAAGTATGTAGACTCGCCGTGTTGAAGCGTAAATGGCAGAAGAATCGTGAATTTTCACATGGACTCGGTGAGTAGACCGCTGTGTGACAAAAAATTTATTCTGCCCAAGTCCGTTTATGATGTATGGGGGTTATATAAACTAATAATTTCCCTCATTTTTCTTCAGGGAATAAACACTCTATAACCCTTCTATCAATTGGACTCATAGCTTGACTCAAAACTTCGTTTCCTCTCTCGCCTAGACTCGATTTCTCGCTTCGTCAGCCTTGACTCTAGACCCTCACATGCAATCCTAAGCTTCAAACTGAAAAGATCAAAACAACAAACAAGTAATAGAAAAAGGAAAACAAACATCAAAATTAAATTCCTAAATTACCCTAATAAAGTAGAAGTTTAAAAAGAAAAAGAAAAACAAACTCTAATGACGGGTTGCCTCCCGCAAACGCTTCTTTTTGTGCGAGTCTTGAGCTGGACTCCCAACTTAATAAACTTCCAATAAAATCAATTCCAATCCATCCTTTGCATTAAATATTTTCTTTGGACCAATTTGTAAAATTCGACTCTTTGCTTCAAAAATTGGCCAAACGAGCTTGAATTCATAAAACCCAAGAATATTGACAATTTCTTTGGACCAATTTCGGGATTAAATTCTTCATCTTGTAACTCAGATGTCCCTTTTGTGTTGGGAAAGATGTTATCTAACCATCTTCCAAATTTCTTCAAATCTTCATCTGAGTCATACTCCTCATCTCCTTGCTCAATTTCCTGTACTACTTCCTCAAGAAAAGCATCAAAAGCATCGAGATTTGGAAAATACATAATAAATAAAAATTAAAATTATAAACTATATAAAAAAATTAATCAATAAAATAAAAATCGATAACAATTAGAAAATGAAATTAAATATTTGAACCGCTCCCCGACAACGGCGCCAAAAACTTGATGTGTATAAAACCAACTAGTTTTAATCCTACTAACTTAAACACAAAGACAAACACACAAAAGGCAGTGTACCTATCAATTAGCAGTTTAGTTCAGGTAAGTAGGGCATCGAACACAGGGAACGGTAAACAATTAAAAGAAATGCTAATATTATCTAAATAAAACAAGTAATAGAAAGGGGGTTTCTCTAGTTTTGTAAGACTAGAAACTTAAACAATTAACTAAAACATAAACTAAGAAACTAAGAGCTAAGCAAATAAAAATCAACTAAATTCAATAATAAAGAGGACTTCTGTTTAGGTTCGACTCATTTGTTCCCATTGACGATTTCAATGTATCAGATTAATTCTTTATTGGCTACCGACTAAGATGATTAGTTTCACGTTCGCTATTACTAATCCTTAGGAAACAAATTAATTCAAGCAGTGGCCAGTTGTCTAAATTAACGGATTTCCTAGTTATTGATTCGGGTTAAATAAGACTTGTAATGGTTAATTAAATTGGCCCTTCAATTAACCTCTTGCTAATGTTCATCAAACAAGCTCACACATTAACTTACCTATCTTCTAGTTAATTCTAGTTTCACATTCGTTATTCCTAGACATACAACTATGTGGTCACAATAAATCATATGAAATTAATAACTAAGAGATGTTCATACAACTTAATTACTGATTTATTAACAGAAGAATAGTTATTGTTAACACATAAGGTTCTTTAACAAGCTTAATAAAACATAATCACCAATTAAAATTAATCCTAATCAAATAATCAATCCATGTTCACAAATTCATCTACCTAAACAGAAGTTATGAGTTTTAGCTCATGATTACAGCAGAAAAAAGCTCAAAAACGAAATCAATTGGTAAAAACATAGTTCAAACAAGAGATTAGGTAAAGAGTAAACTTGATTTTTCCTTGATTCTCCTTAAAATTGAATGTAGGGTTGATTCCCTTGCTTCCCACGCTCCAACAGCACCTTTAGTCAACAATTGGCCTCCAAGGGTTCATCTATATGCTAGGGTATCGATCTGAAAGTCCCTTTATATAGATTTTCACAAAACATAGGCTACTCGGCGAGTCCAGTGACCTACTCGGCGAGTCCGTCACTTAAAACCCGTGTACGGCAAGTCAGCGCGTCCAGAATCGCGAAAGTTCGATACAACTCGCCGAGTAATCGACCCTACTCGCCGAGTATGTTTCGAATCAGCATTTTTTCAAGACACGAAAGTCGTCCGAAATTGTGTCTAATTTTCAGAACATTTTGAATCTCGTCAATCGGAGTTACGGTTCATGAGATATGGCCAAAACACTGACGAGGGGTCAAGCTGTCCAGCAACATCCTTCTTTCTTCAAAATCCAAGATCCAAACGTCCAATCGCCAATTCCGCTTCATTTTCCAATCGCCAATTCCGCTTCATTTGAGTAGGATTAATTTTAATTGGTAATTATGTTTTATTAAGCTTGTTAAAGAACCTTATGTGTTAACAATAACTTTTCTTCTGTTAATAAATCAGTAATTAAGTTGTATGAACATCTCTTAGTTATTAATTTCATATGATTTACCGTGACCACATAGTTGTATGTCTAGGAATAACGAATGTGAAACTAGAATTAACTTGAAGATAGGTAAGTTAATGTGTGAGCTTGTGTGATACACCATCAACTAGAGGTTAATTGAATCACCAATTTGATTAACTATTACAAGTCTTATTTAACCCGAATCAATAACTAGGAAATTCGTTAATTTAGACAACTGGCCACTGCTTGAGTTAATTTGTTTCCTAAGGATTAGTAATATCGAACGTGAAACTAATCATCTTAGTCGGTAGCCAATGAAGAATTAATCTGATACATTAAAATCATCCATGGGAACAAATGATTCGAACCTAAACAGAAGGCCTTTTTAATCATTGAATTTAGTTGATCTTTGTTTTCTTAGCTATTAGTTGTTTAGTTTGCGTGTTAGTAAAGTATTTAAGTTTCTAGTCTTGCAAAACTAGAGAAAACCCATTTTCTATTACTTGTTTTATTTAGATAATATTAGCATTTATTTTAATTGTTTACCGTTCCCTGTGTTCGATACCCTACTTGCTTGAAATATATTACTAATCAATAGGTACACTGTCTTTTGTGTGTTTATTTTGTGTCTAAGTTAGTAGGATTAAAACTAGTTGGTTTAACACACACCAAGTTTTTGGCGCCGTTGCCGGGGAACGGTTCTAAATAGTTAATTTTATTTGCTAATTGTTATTATTATTTTTATTTGTTGATTAATTTTTTTATTTAGTTTAATTTTTTTTTGTAGTATAGTGGTAAGTATTCCCGCCTGTCACGCGGGTGACCCGGGTTCGATCCCCGGCAACGGCGCCAAAAACTTGATGCGTGCAAACTCACTTAGTTTTAAACCTACTTTTAATTATCAAATAACACACAAAAGGCAGTGAACCTATCAATTGTGGTATAACTAAATAAGCAGGGTATCGATCACAGGGAACGGAAAATTAAAACTAAAAACTAATTTTATCTAAGTTAATTAATAAGTAGGGGTTTTCTCTAGTTTTACAAGACTAGAAACTTACTAACTATTACTTAATTTAAGAACTAGAAAATAAAGACTTAACTAGATTCAATAATTGGAAAGGAACTTCTGTTTAGTTCAACTTGGTTGACTCTATGGTTGATTTCAAGGTAATGGTGCAATGGATTAATTCTTTCGTTGGTTACCGATTCAAGTGATTAGATTCGTATTCACTACCCTAATCCTTAGCAAATAAACTAACTTAAACAGTGGCCAATTGTCTAATTTAATTAAATTCACTAAATTAATTATTCGGGTTAAGTTAGACTTGCAATAGTTAACTAATTTATTCTTTTAATTAACTTCTTGTTTGATGGTCATCTTACAAGCTTGCACATGGACTTACTCAATTTTCTTATTAATTCTAGTTTCATATTCATTAATCCTAGACATATAGCATAGCGATCACATAGCATATGAGGTTAATAATCAATAGATGTTCATGCTAATCAATTATCTTCCTATTAACAGAAAATTAATTATTATTCACACGCAAGGTTCTTTAGCAAGCTCAAATAACAAAAATTCACCAACTTAAAATTAATCCTACCAATCAATCAAACCATATTGTCAACTTTGTATCCCCAAACAGAAGTCTAAAGGTTTTAGCTCATAATTGAAGTAAATAACAGCAAACAAACAAAGTCAAATTGCTTAACCATAATGATAAAACAAAAGAATAAGTGGAATGATGAAATTTTGCCTCAATTACTCTCCGGAATTGAATTCTAGCTTCTTTCGTCGTCCTCTAGGGTTTCTCTGGCTTCTCAATCGCAGCAAAACACTTCTGAATCGTTCCAGAACTCCTCTCCATCGATCTGTGGAGTTATCTATAAATATCCGAATCAACTCGTCGAGTCAGGTGGTGACTTGTCGAGTCCCTCTCACATTCCCCGTATTGTGATAATTCTCTAGGATCCCGAGTCATTATCTTCTCGATTCTTCGATTGGACTCGCCGAGTAGCCGATCAGACTCGCCGAGTAGCCGATTAGACTCGCCGAGTCAGTGCTATTTTTAGTGTTTTTCTTCTTTATTTCATCCTCGATCTTCTAACTGCTTCTCCCGCTTCCTTTCGCTTCCGAGCTTCATCTTTGGACTGAAAATATAATTTAAACACTTTTAAGTATCTTTTGTCCATAATATGCAATAATTTGGCTAATAAATGAATAATAATGTATACTTAATATGAACCAATTATGCACATATCAGAAAATTGATGTGTGTAAAACTAACTAGTTTTAATCCTACTAACTTAAACACAAAGACAAACACACAAAAGGCAGTGTACCTATCGATTAGCAGTTTAGTTCAGTAAGTAGGGCATCGAACACAGGGAACAGTAAACAATTAAAAGAAATGCTAATATTATCTAAATAAAACAAGTAATAGAAAGGGGGTTTCTCTAGTTTTGCCAATAGCTAATCATTAACCTAATATGCATGCAAGCATATACTTATATAGTAACCTAGCAAGCTCACGGTATGGACATGCCCAAAACTGGAGTACAAAATAATTGGACTATCAGCCGAGCCCAAATGACGCAATCTTCAAACGAATCTTCAGCCCAACAATCTCCCCCTTTGCGTCAATTGGAGCGAGATCTTCACTTGTTGCTTGGGCCAGCAGCTGAAGCAGGTACCTTCTTCTTCACGGTGTTAAACAGACGCGTGATTAGAGCAAGTATTGTCTGTCTAAACCGGATGTACCACTGGATCATGTCGTTGAAGTACTTGACATCATCCGCTGCATTCTCTTTACACCTTCGAATGATCGATAACACATGCTCTAGACAAGCAGTGGTGTAAAGATGTTTGTTAGCTAAAGCGAAGAGACATTTCTGTCCTTCAGCTCTAGTGAACATAACCGAATTACGTCTCGGGTCGATCTTGCCCATTTGCATTTGATTAAGATCACTGGCCGATCCCATAGGAGCTATCTTCGGTTTCTTCTTGAAGACCGTGGCAACCTCCTGATCCATAAGGACAACCTCCATGATGTAGCAGACTAACATCCTTTTGAGATGGTCTATAATGGGACCATATTCGGCTTCATCAGTCAAAAGGATATTATGCAAGACGATCCAATCATGAGGATTTAAATTCGGTAAGTCTGCCAAAGATATAAGGTGTTCAGTTCTCGCAGACCCTCGAATCACCTTGAACCGAACGTTGATGAACCTTCCTTCGGTGTAAGGCTTTAAGACCTGAACGTTCACTATCTTCTGGGCGCTCCAAGTTTGATACTGAGGACGAGCAGCCTTCAGATAGAATTCGATCAACTCCCTATCCACCTCAGGGTTCGGATGAGGGACTTCAAAAATGTTAGAGAAGGCGTGGAAGATAAACGCCTTTCGAGTCAACGGCATGTCGAACTGCGAATCGACAGAATTATAGCAGTCGAACGAGATAACCGGCTCGAGCCATAAGATGCTAGGAGTATCTATGGCCTCTTTAATCATGCGCTCCCGAGTCCAGGCAGGGAAGAGAGTCTTCCTGCTCTCGAGGAGATCGTGGGCTTCCTTTTGCTTGCGTTCGGCTTCTTCAGCCTCTCGCGCCACACGATTGACATCATCATCCACATTGCGACTGTTTTTGCGTTTCAACATGTCCGCAATGGTTGCATCATCTTCATCTTCATCTTCATCTTCTTCCTCAACTATGTTTTTGCCTTTATTCTTCACACCCGAACCCGAAGCTTGACCAGTCTGAGGTGGTTCGGTTGTGTGAGTAGCTTTGGAGGAAGGAGGTGGTTTCGATCCGGACTTTACTTCTCCCCCTTGTTTCGGATCGGACACGAAACTAGGTAAGCCTTCGATTTTGCTGAGAAGGTCCATGGCAGGAGCAAGTTTTTCAGCAAGGGTTCGCCTCACCGAATGATTGAGTATTGGATCGTGTGCTTCTAGGATGTTTGATAGTGCAGCGTGTACATCCGAAACACATGTTTTTATTACCTCCCGTTCGGATCGAAGAGCTTCAAGCTGTTGCTGTGAGTTTGAAAGCTGAGTGCTCTTGACCTTAAAGGCGGTGGTTTTGCTTGCCAGAACATCCATTAATGAGTTTTTAGCTGCGAGATCCTCCTGAAGCTTAGCGAGGCGCTCATCAATGGAGGCACGAAGGGCCGAGTTGTCATCGCTAATAGATTGGCGAAGTGAAGCGAATGGCTGTAACTCCGTTGAGACGAACTTGGCCAACTGCTGAACTATTGGTTCCAAAGTTGTCTTTGTGGCATCAGCGCACTCCTGCAGGGGCTTCAACAGGGAAGAAGCGTCTGAGAATAGTTTATCGACTTTTTCGGTTGCAGCCTCACATGCTTTTGTGGAGGCGTCTATGGCGGCAGTGGCTGAAGCTACCGAATCATGCTGAGCCCTGGAGAAGGCATCAACAATCTTCTGAAGAGCGGCTTCAGAGAGAGATGATTGAGAGTTTGTGGATGACGCAAGAAGCAGATCAACCTTCTCGTTTAGCTCCTTCAGATGTTTCTTTGTCACTGGAGCATCATCCTCTTCGTCACTTTGAACCTGAAACGGACTAAAATAGACCGAATCGAAGGTCATGTTTTCACCGCCAAGAAACGGGTTATCTCCATCAGAGGCATGATCTGGAGAAGGTAGGGGTGGTGAAGGTGGGGGTGTGGTGGTTTGGGTAGGTTCAGGTTGAGTGGGTGTGGGGGTAGTTTCGGGTGGTGGTTGAGTATGGGTAGGTTCGGTTGTATTCTGGGTTTCGGTTTGAGGTGGTTCGGTTACGGGTGGTGTTTCGGTTGTAGTGGTATGAACCCCCGTATCAGATACGTTGGTTGTAACCTTTGTAGTGGTTGTGGTGGTATCTGTGAAGATGGGTGGTGGTATAGGGAAAGAGGTTGGAGGAATAGTGGTAGTGGGGATTATGGTCGGAATGGAAGTAGGGATGGTTTGAGGAGGTGAAGGAACTGGTGAATTATGAAGTTTCATCTCTGGGGTAGGTGAGCGGGGTGGTGTGTTGCCTCTTTGAGGGGTTTCGCCTCCTTGAGAGCCGTCCGAACCTGAACTCTCGTTTTCTAAGTCACTCGAAGAAGAAGGAATAAGAAGTTTTCTCTTCGGTTGAGTCTTCCTCCTCTTCGGCTGCGGTGACTGGACAGGTTTCGTTTGTTTCCTCTTCCTGGGAGAAGGACCTTTAGCAGCTTTGGTCACTTGCTTCCCTTTGTCCGCCTTTTTGCCCCTGTTCACCAGTTTGTCAGCATCATGGATGGACTTGAGCATTTCCGGTGTTAGTTCCCTAGGTCCAGTTGCCCTGAACTCCTTGATCGTCCGGATTAGCCTGCTGTCAGAGGGAACGTCGCCATACATTGTCTCCGGAATAGAGTCAGTGAACGACAATTTAGATGCATCAGAGACGATGATCTTCTTGGTATGAAACGTACCGATTGAAGACATCGATGCACCAGCAGCAGTGGGAATATCAAACTTATCCATTGCCCACTTTGTGATTAAAGTCCAGAACCGGGCATACGACACCTCAGAATGTCGTGATGAAGAAGAAAGGCTCTGGATGAGCTGTTGCCATAGGACCATCCCAAAATCTAAGTTGATCCCGTTGTAAACTGCATACATGATCAACAAGAACAGTCGACTAGCGCCATCGGATCCTGAGCTCCGTTCATATAAGCCCTTGAAGAGGACTGTGAACATGCCGTTCCACTGAGGCGGCAAGCAGGATTTCTTGAACTTTGCGACGGAGGTGAGGACCTCCGTGTACCCCATATTGTAAAACATGCTATACAGATGCCCAACCGGAATCGTCTCCGGATTTATTCTCGATGGGTCAACAGCCAACCCTAGCATTGTGCAGAAACGTTGTCGAGAAACGGAGGTCTTGTGTTCAGCAACCTCGAAGAACACCCGCTCGACTGCTTTGTCGTAATAGGCAGTCGCATAAACCTGCGAGAGAGTCGCCATGGGCACAGACTCAATCCTGGAGAGAGCCGGAGCGATTTGGGAGTACTTCAGGCACTCGATGATCGGTGACATGTAGGAGTCGTACGCCAGAGGGTTGAGATCGATCACCAGGCATTGTTGAGGACGAATAGGTAGGATGTGTGAGGTAGCATGAACTGAGGATGATTCCGCCATTGTTGAAGGTAGTAGAAGAAGAAGATGAACAGTGAAACTTTTTGGAGTTTTTGCTCTCTAGAAAATCCGGAAGCAGTAAAAAGGTAAATGAGAGTATAGACTGCCTTTTATAGTGGGTGAATGGAGAGAGAAAAATCGTTTCAAATCTTCTATGCGATGATCACGTAGGAGAGAGAGTGTCAGATTCCTAGGATCACGCCACCCAACAAGCGCCGTTTCAGAAGAAAACCGTTTCAAATCCTCATGCGCCTTTAAGTGCCAGAGAGAAATCCCTTGAAATTCGCACACGCGGCCATGATGTCAGTAAAAGTATGGGCGTTTCAAATCCACACGCGCCCCATTTTTACCGTCGTTTGAAATTCAATCCTTTTAACTCCCGCCGAGTCAGCAACGTTTCGTCTTATCTTTTAAATGGCATCTTTTGAATTAAATATCCACGTGGATTATTTTTGACCACAACTTCATAATTAACCACCAAAGCAATAATACAGCCTGTAATAATTAGTAACGGAATTTTGGAAAATCAAAGATTTTCGTGCTAAGAGTGTAAAAAAAAAGGAATAAAGCAACTCTTTTAAGGAATAAATGTGATGTCAATAAAGACACGAAACAAGTGATCCCGGGCACGAATCTCTTCCTTCAAGATCAAGAGAGACCTTAAAGTGTTTATGTGGATTCCCGTTGAATTACGATCAAACATTTATGAAGAAATGTTGAAAGGCTTCTTTTAATTAGGCTAAGTAAAGGTGGCTTTCGCTTTGACCGGTGTAGTCTGTTGAACAAGTAGGTAGGAATTAATTTTAAATAGCTTGGAAAAGATAAAATCTCAAAATAAAATTAAAAAAAAAAAACTGGATCCCAAGGGAAGAAATGTTATGGTTTTTAACAATTTCATAGGAATCACACACAAAAAAAATTTGAGATTTCAGTAGGATACATCCGTCAATTCGTTGGTGAAAACTTGAGCAAATTAATTGTTCACCGTCAATTCGTTAGGTGTTGAATTTTGGGTTTCACTCAGCTCGTAGTGACACGAAACTAAGATCACAAACACAGATGTTGTGTAACCATAAACCTCAGTGGTAATTTCTGAGAGTCTCAAGGGTTACGTTGATGAAACGAATGTAATGGAGAAATGTAATGGAGATGGTGTAAGAAATTAAAGTACCTCTGCTGCGAAAATAAGGACCAAGCAGAAAAACTCTTAACTCATGTGAGAAGAGAGTGAGGTAGCTCACGATTAGAATAAATGTAGTAGCCTTATTGGGAAGACAAGGTTTGTTAATACCAGGTCATGAAGGCTTTTATTCAGAATCTTATGAGGCTTGAGACACATACAGTAGCATGCTTCTAGGGACACTTAAGTAATCCAACAATTATATCCCCATTAATGAACAATCACACAAAGAAAATTAAAAAAATTATTTTTGGAGTTTTTGAAATAGATAAAATAAAAAATTAAAAAATAAGCAAGAAAAAGTAGACTTAAAAAAAAACTTTTGAAAAATTTGGTAACCAAACCCGAACGTTCGGTTGGTGTTGGTTGGGAAAAGTTTGAAAAACCGAACCCGAGCGTTCGGTTGGTTTTGGTTTAAGAAAATTTTGAAAAACCGAACCCGAGCGTTCGGTTGGTTTCGGTTGAAGAAAATTTTGAAAAACCAAACCCGAACCTTCGGTAGGTTTCGGTT
Organism: Lactuca serriola; assembly: GCF_051521515.1. Classification (NCBI taxonomy): domain Eukaryota; kingdom Viridiplantae; phylum Streptophyta; class Magnoliopsida; order Asterales; family Asteraceae; genus Lactuca; species Lactuca serriola. The sequence goes on from NC_136413.1 coordinate 171,367,082, forward strand.
TTGGAAAATTTTGAGAAACCGAACCCGAACCTTCGGTTGGTTTCGGTTTTGGAAAATTTTAGAAAACCAAGGAATTTAGACATGTAATCAGAAAATACTTTTAGTAATAAGATAAAAAACTTTGTACAAGAAATATACAACCAAGAAAACTACCTTTGTGGAGATGAGCGAGTCAGATGATTTAACCGAACCCGAACGTTCGGTCAGTTTCGCTTCTTACGTTTGAGGTTGAGAGGTAGTTTGAGGTACTGACTCTGATTCCATCATACCTAGCCCTTGCAATATTCTATTGAACGATGCTTCAGGAAGAGCTTTGGTAAAGACGTCAGCCAGCTGATCAGTGGTTCTTACGAAATGAACTTCGACGTTTCCATCTTCCACGTGGAAGATGATGTCAGGACTGCTAGCAGTAAGATACATTAGTGAGCCAATCATTTGCCGATAGAGCGTGATATCAACGGCCGGTTTGTCTAGGGATGGGGTTAGCTAGGTGCCGAATGCCATTAGGACTTTGACTTTGGAGTCTCCCATCATACCAAACTTTGCTAGGAGAGTCTTCGTGTAAGCTTCCTGATTGATAAAGATGCCTTCGGGTCCCTGTCTAATATTTAATCCAAGGAAAAAGTTAATAGGACCCATTGAGCTCATTTCAAATTTAGTCTCCATCAGCTTTCTGAATTCAGCTGTTAGGCTGGGATTCGTTGAGCCAAAGATGATGTCATCGACATAAATTTGAACTATCATAAGGTGGTTACCTTCCTTTTTGCGAAAGAAGGTTGGGTCAACCGAACCTTGTTTGAATTTAGACATCTTTAAGAATTTAGTTAGCGTTTTATACCAGGCTCTCGGAGCTTGTTTGAGGCCATACACAGCTTTATCCAGAATGTAGCAATGATTTGGATATTTTTCATTCACAAACCCCGGAGGTTGCTCCACATACACAGTTTCTTCGAGTTCTCCATTAAGAAATGCACACTTGACGTCCATTTGGAAAACTTCAAAGTTTTTGTGGGCAGCGTAAGCAAGAAAGATTCTTACAGATTCCAGCCTAGCTACAAGAGCGAAAGTCTCTTCATAATCGATGCCTTCCTCCTGACAATATCCCTTTACCACTAGACGAGCCTTGTTCCTTATAACATTCCCTTCCTTGTCCATTTTATTCCTAAAAACCCATTTGAGACCAACAACCGAGGCATCTGGAGGAGTTGGAATCAGGCGCCAGACTTTGTTCCTTTCAAATTCGTTCAGTTCGTCTTGCATTGCTTGAACCCAATCGGAGTGATCGAGAGCAGTGTTAACTGTCTTCGGTTCAACTTTTGATACGAATGAGTTAAACATACAAAACTCAACCTTTGAAAATAAGGATGTCTGTTTTGCCTTGAGTTGTGATCGGGTCAGGACCTTTTCAGAGACATCACCAACCACTTGAGAGATAGGATGATCTCTGGTCCATTTGACAAGAGGAGGGTAGTTTGGATCAAAGGTGGGGTCTAGTTCAGCGTTGATCATTTCTTCTGGCTCGGATTGGCTTTCATAGTCGAGCGGCATATCAGCTTGCTCCCCCTCGATAGATGAGCTTTCTGGAATATTTGGAGAAACTTGAGGTTCAGAGGTTTCTTGTGGTGCTTGGTATTCAGGCGTTGATGCACCTTCGGTTGGTAAAGCACTTTCGGTTGAAGAAGTACTTTCGGTTGCAGTTGTAGAGCATGGCTCCCCCTCAGCATATGAGCTTGGCTCCCCCTCAACTGAAGCATCGTTGGATGGAGGTTCATCAGAATTCGATCCTCCTTCGTTCATTCTCCTGGCAGCTTCTTCGACAATTTGCTTCATATGGTCTACCTTGTTGTCTGCTGCTCCTGCTTCTGAGAGAGTAGCTTTCTCTGGTTCGTCAAATAGCTCCATAAACTTCTCGAATAGATTAGCGATCGAGACTGTGACCTGGCCAGTTTGAGGAAAGATTTCCCCGGCGGTATCTTCTTTGGCCTGTAGCTTTTTGACATAGCTATCGTCAAAGGTCACGTAATATGTTTCTTCGATTTTTCTCGAACGCTTGTTGAGGACTCTGTATGCTTTGGATGTGAGAGAGTAGCCCAGAAAGATTCCCTCGTCGGCTTTGACATCAAACTTGTTGCGGTGCTCTTTAGAGTTAAAGATGAAACACCGTGAGCCGAACACATGGAAAAATTTCACATTGGGCTTCCTGTTGTTGAGAATCTCATAAGGTGTGAGCGTGAATCGCTTGTTGAGATAGGACCTGTTCTGTGTAAAACAAGCAGCAGAAATAGCATCAGCCCAAAAATAAAGAGGTAAGGAAGCGAAACTTAGCATAGTTCGGGCAGCTTCACACAAAGATCGGTTTCGTCTTTCGACAATTCCGTTCTGTTGAGGTGTGTAGGGAGCTGAGAAGTTGTGACTTATTCCCTTTTCTGCTAGAAATTCTTCGAATTCCCTGTTCTTGAATTCCAGACCGTTGTCGCTCCTTATATTGCGAACGACCTTCTTGAGCTGTACTTCAATCTGCTTGATGAACAATTTCAGCTTATGAGTCGCTTCAGATTTGAGCTTTAGAAAGAACACCCATGTAAATCGTGAAAAGTCATCAACAATAACAAGAATATACTTGCTACCACCGATGCTTTCGATAGATGATGGACCACACAAATCAATATGAAGTAATTCAAGTGGTTCAACAACTTTTGTGTTAATTATAGATGGATGACTTTGACGACTCTGCTTCCCCATTTCGCATGCAGCACACAAATGATCTTTGTCAAACTTGAGCAGCGGAAGGCCTCGAACATGACCTCCAGTGACAAGTTTGTTAATATCTTTGAAGTTGAGATGAGAGAGTCTTCGGTGCCACAACCAGCTTTCGTCAGATTGAGCTTTTGATAAGAGGCATATAGCTGGGTTTCCTTTGATGGGTTTAAGATTTAGAGGAAACATTTCACCCTTGCGTTCCGACTTAAGAATTACTTTCTTTGTCTTCTTCTCAATGATTTCAGAACCTTCATCGTCGAATGAGACTTTGAGACCTGTACCTCCAACAAGCTGAGATACACTGATGAGGTTGTGTTGGAGTCCTTCCACATATGCCACCTTCCTTATTGTAAAATCACCATTAGTTATCATTCCGTATCCCTTTATGGTGCCGAAAGAATTGTTTCCAAACTTGACGTTGCCACCATTTGAAAGAGATCTGTATTCCTGGAGCTCCTCTTTCCTCCCTGTCATGTGACGCGAGCAGCCACTATCGATGTACCATTCTTCGTCGAACTGCTCGTCACTTATAACCTGCAAAAGTTAAGCAGATTTAGGAACCCAAAGTTTCTTGGGTCCTCGTGAGCTTTTCATGGGAACAGGAATAGTAAGAGAGATGTCAACAAGATATGTTCGTTTTATAAGTGTTGTTTCATCTTTCCTTTTAATGGTAAAAACTTTGATTTTATTAGGATTAGGTGCGTTCGGTTTAGACTCTGGTTTGGATGCATCAACCTTATGTTTGCCTTTTTGTTCAGTTGACGAATGAGATTTTTGGGAATGAACAAAATGAGCTTTAGAGCTAGATGGAGATGAATTGGAAGAATTAGAAGAATTAGATGAATGAGAAGGAATGGACTTAGATTGAGATGACTTCTTGACTGGAGACTCTAGGTGACCCTTTTGCTTTTGATTATTGGTGGGACTGACCTTAGAGTTTTGATCTCTTTTAACTTCAGAACCGAACCTTTGCTTTCGGTTGAAGCAGTTCTCTGAACCGAACCTATTCTTTCGGTTGGAGTCATTCTCAGAACCGAACCTTTGCTTTCGGTTGGAGTCATTCTCAGAACTGAACCTTTGCTTTCGGTTGGTATTTTCTTCTGAACCGAACCTTGGCTGGTTGTTGTGGCTCTCATGCCTTTTGACAGAATTGTTCTCAAACTTCAGATTCTTGTCTTGATGTGAGAAATATGCATTCTGGGATTGCCAGAATTGTTTCCTTTCAGAGAGATTCTTCCTGTATCTCTGGTTCCTTTCACGTTTCAGATTCCTCATCTGCTTCGGTTGATGATGAATATTGGCTTTCCTTTTCGGTTTCTCCTTAGCAGGTTCACTTTGAGCTGTGGGAGTTTCACTTTGAACTGAGGAGCTAGAAGGAATGTCTTCTTTTGCCGAACTTCCATTCTCTTGAGGAATGTCTTTCGTACCACTACTACTTGGCACTTCGAAATTATATGGCTTGTTCAGAGGTTCTGGTATGTATCTGCCTTTACTAATCCATGAAGTCCTTTCTGACAAGCCTACCGTTTCATCTGCATTATCGATTGGTGCTGCCCAGAAGAACTCATCACATCCACCAGCATTGTCTTCGTTTACAATAGCTGTGAGTTCAGCAGTCTGATGTTCGGTTACTCCAGTGACCTTGTACACTTGATTTGGAGTGGTCTGGACCTTTTGATATACAACCCCTTTCTCTACTAAGATAGGGGACTTTTGTTGGGACAATTGAGCGAACTCCACTGAATTTTCAGAAATTAGATTCTTGTGGTTTTCAGGTTCGTTTTTTACAAATTCTGAGCAGTCAACCGTGTCCTCTACAGAAATTTCACTCATGTTGTCGTCCTCATTAAGCTCAGATGCATTTTCAACATCAATTTTGTTTTCTGAGCTCAAGTTGGCGTTTAAAGAGTCAAATTTTTGTATGGTTTTGGTTCTCAGTTTTAGTCTATCATTTTCATCCAAAAGATTTTTAAGCATGTTCTTGTGGTCCTTGGATTTAATGAAAGATTCTATTTTGTCCAGTCCATACATGTAGGTCGGATTGACGTCATCAGATGATATCACACTCTCACAATTATAAGCTTTGGCATCGATTTCATCCTCCTTAAACTCAAGGAAGGGCAAAATCATGCGATGGATCTTTTGACCTATTTCACAGTCCAAGTGAAGCTGAGTAATATTAGAATAAAGACGTTTTGCAATTAAACAAAAAACATTCCGCTGTTTTAACAACTTTAAATTGTCTCTTTGTAAATAAATGTTTTCGTCTTTTATTTTAACTAATTCAGACTCCTTCAACTCGATCCACATGCGCCGCTCCTCACTCTTCGACGACACCCTGCTTAATTGATCAGTTAGGTTAGAATTGGTGACTCAAGTTTGAGTTAAACTACTATCTAGATGGAAATTCTTGTATTAACATTTTTTAGTTCTTTCTCATATGAGGATTGTGGTACTTTAAATGAAACGAAAACTGACTGTACCTTCTTGATCAGTTCATCGAGCTCGTTGAACTGCACGCTGAGCGGTTTGGCCGTAAAGCACATGTCCTGCTGCTCCTTCGGTTCATCGCTTCCTCCATCAGTGTTGTATCCCCTCATCTGAGATACATCAGACACCATCAAGCACTGTCCTCCACTGCTTTCCTCCTTTGCCACACAAGCCTTTCCATGCGAAGGCTTCCTCACTTCATCATCTTCTGAGTCGGTTGACCAAACTTCAACTCCACCGAACTCGTCATCAGCAACCGAACCCTGCACAATAAGAGCATTCATGGAAGGGTTAGCGGTAGATTTCTTTTTCCTCATCTCATCAAGCTTTTTCTGTAGCAAAGCTTCCTCATCCTTTTCCTCATCTTTTTCAGCCATCTTTTTGAGGACACAATCCTTAGCATAGTGATTTTTCCCTCCACAGTAGTAACAACTTACTCCTGAATCACCATCTGCTTTCGGTTCCTTCTTGGGCTCTTCAACCTTCGGTTCATTATTAACCTTTTCTGAACTGTAACTCCCCTGCCAGTTTCGGTTTTTATTGCTGGGGAATCTCTTCTTTATGAACCTCTTGGTGTTAGATACCATCATAGCATAATCCTCAGATGTGAGGTCATACTCCTCCAAATTGAAGTCTTCATCCTCCATCACAACTTTACTTTTTGACAGGAGGGCCAGAGAACCTAGGCTTGAAACAACGTTCTTTTCCTGCAGCACAATCTTCTCCTGAGACTTGAGAATACCCACCAGTTTCGCCAAAGAATATGATTTAAACTGCTCATGGGCTTTGACTGTTGACACCACTGCTCTCCATTCTGACCTTAGACCATTTAAGAATGTAACCTTCTGCTCGATAAGCTTCCTTTCGATGTCATGTTTGATCATCCTGCTGAGAAGATGATTGAAGCGATCGAACGTCTGGGTCATGGTTTCTTCGGCTCCTTGCCTGAATTCTCCAAACTCAGATAAGAGCAAGGTTTGGATAGAATGTTTGAGATCCTCGTCTGTAGAGTACAGTTCACGAAGTCTATCACAAACTTCCTTTGCCGTCGTGCATGAGCTGACCAACCTGAAGGTGTCGGACTGAAGGGCGAATCTTATCAATCTTAACGCCTTGATATTACACTGGAATTTATCCTTTTCATCTTGTGCAATATCTTTGACATCCTTCAGCAGATCGTTATACTCCTTTTGAGTTTTAACAATTCTTGACGTTGCAGAATGAGAAAAAGGTCCATTAATGATTGCTTCCCATATGAGGTATCCATTATCCTCAGATCCTATAACGTAGTCTTCGAAGTGATGCGTCCAGACTTCATAATCATGGGTATATAGGATTGGAATCTTCGTCGTCGAACCGATGCTGTTGGAAATATTGATAGGATTTGATTGCGACTCGTCCATTATGATCGAAAAAACCTGTTAAAAGATCAGACTTGTAATAACTCAGATTAGGGCAAAACAATAAATATCAAGATACGTCAATAATGAGATGACGGATCAATAAATATTAGTAATTGCGGAAAAACCCTAATTAAAACCTTTTCACAGAAAAGATGTGTATCGATTACACAGCCTCCTGCTCTGATACCAATTGATGAGATTAATACTTAATCTTGAAGATCGATTAGATCTTAAACAGGTGAATAAATATTTAAACAGTAAGAACGAATGCAAAATAAAGAATAACTCAACGATGAATCAAACAGGTTGAATGATTATAAGATAACCCTCAGAAGAGCTCGATAAAGAACATCAACTGTAGAGGGTTGGAGGTTTACAAGAACGATAAAAGAAACTGTAATTCTATCGTAATCGTCTAGATCAATCGTAAAATCATTAACCTAATATGCATGCAAGCATATACTTATATAGTAACCTAGCAAGCTCACGGTATGGACAGGCCCAAAACCGGAGTACAAAATAATTGGACTATCAGCCGAGCCCAAATGACGCAATCTTCAAACGAATCTTCAGCCCAACACCCGCAGTATCACAACACCCTCTAACTAGTGAGTACTACGGCTCCTCGCAGTATCACAACACCCTCTGACTAGTGAGTACTACGGCTCCCCGCAGTATCACAACACCCTCTGACTAGTGAGTACTACAGCTCCCCGCAGTATCACAACACCCTCTGACTAGTGAGTACTATGACTCCCCGCAGTATCACAACACTCTCTGACTAGTGAGTACTATGGCTCCCCGCAATATCACAACACCCTCTAACTCCACTAGCTCATGCTCCGCAGACTATCACAGGCAGCTACCCATACTCGACTCGAATACACATTCCAGACTCTGGAAGCAATCGACATATCAAAATGCCCACCCTTGCGAAGATCCACTCTCTTAATAATCTCCCTGGATGCCCATACTCGAAGGGCTCCCACTAGACCCGTAGATACCTGATACACCACAAATCGTTTCAACTCAAGATTTACGAGTAACTCCGAAATAAGGTATCATACCCGGATACCTCGGAATATCCCAACAGAACATCACAAGATCCTGCCACAACCACTGATTCCCTTACTCCCAATACCATACACTCACGACAATACATTTCCTCTGAATCCCATACTAATTTCTGATATCACACGATGCGCAACTTCAGTGCATCCAAACACTCAATTGGAATACAAGGAAGGCGCTAACCCTTCAGAACACACTGATGATCCTCCGAAACCCTTTCCACTACTGCTCAAAAATTCAAGCAAGAATACACATCCTAGCCTGGGAATTGGCTACTCGATAATCGGCTACCCATATCTCAACCCAGAAGTTCTCAACTGCCCATACCATCATTACGAGCCTTCCACTCGAGACGACTCTGACCACCATCAGATTCCTGATCATTGACCACCCGCCGTGGAGACACCCATCCTTCTCTTAGACATATATCACATGCATTATCTCGCCCTGCACCTTTCCTTAATCACCAATGACCCTGATCTCATGAATTCAAGCTGCAGGTTCTGCATCCAACCCCTAACCGCTCTTGCACAAATCTCTGGTTCTCTCAATAAACCACCCGATTCTCCCCCACTTAGGGTTCGAACCATCACTATCTGACACATCAACAACCTCACGAACTATTTCCACCAGCAATAACGCACCTGCCCCTGGAAAGTGCTACGCAACACCCGATAATCCCCTTTAAGGAAATTAATCGATCTCATAACTCTGATCCTCAGATGAACTCCTCAAGAACTTCTCGCCATGAATGCCTCTAGTCGATCCAAATCTCGTACCAATCTAGCACCAAACAACTCAACTGCTCAATAACATCCCTGGCTCATAGACCGAACCACAAAATCATCGTACCCCTCACCTCAACTCATCAAACATCGCTCCAACACCGGGATCATCCCAAGAACAGGGACCCACTCCCATATTCAACACCCAACATAAATAGAAAACTCTCTGCACTGCTAAACTCGACTGAACTCCCCATTGATACCACTACAATACATCCTACTATACTCAAATAGGTGTAGTGTGGTCCTCGACTATCTCAGTCCTAACTGACTATCTGCTCATGATAAATCACTGCCTCGTGGCACACATGCTACCTGATACTCTGGGAGAAATCACCATCAATAACGACCTGCAGGGTTTACCCCCAAACCCAAAACTAAAACATCAGGCCTCTCATGTTTCGCACACAAACATAAATAGCACCACTCACATAGAAGGTGACCTCTCCTCTATCGACTGATTGCTCAACTCAGACTGAAATTCTCCTCTCCCTCTAACTCCTTACCAAAATACTCTGATAGGCTCTCGACTTCCCTCTCGAGGGACGCCTCTCCAAACTCAGTCATGGCCTACAGGCCTAAAACCCATAGCGTCCAATCTCTACCTCATCAATCGTGACCAGATAACCAGAGAATCACAAGCATCATTCACTACGAACCATGGTACTCATCCCATGACATCCCTTCTCGATATGCTCCTGTGTATGGTACCCGAACCATAGCATCACTCCTCCATCTGTTTCGATGTATGGTACTCGAACCATAACATCACTCCTCAATACGCTCGTTAGAACCTTCAGAATACTCCCTGTATCAAGTATGGGTCCTCTGCTTTCAGTAGTACGGGCCCATACTACCTGCCACATCTACCCATACTTTCCACACGGACTATCCTGGAGCTCCTAAGTAGCTGCTCGACCTTCTAGTTCACCAATTCCGTCGCGCGCTCGCTCCCCAGCGAAATTCTCTACCCTGCCAGTGCACTCATCTGGCTAAGGTTACTCCCTAGGCTCTTCCCAGATTCCCACACTTCTCTGCCATCAGCTGCTGAAGAGCTCCTAATGATGCCAGCCATCTACCTCCTAAATATCGTCATATTCGCTTGGTAGCTGACTCCCATCATCGAGAGTTCCACAAAGCACGAAGCAAGCAGCATTCGAGCATCGAAGAATATATATGACTCACTCTGGGTGATAACTCCGCTTGCACTGCTCCTCCTCGGAAGTACCACCGAACTCTGCAACTCTTCCCCTCGCGGGCTCTAACTATTCTTTCTCCAAGTACCACAGTACTCATCTAGGTATCTCCCCTAGATTACTCCTCTACTCAAATCCCCTAAAGGATTCCAATCAAATATTCTCACTCATCACATACTCAAAAGCACATCGCATATCACAATAATTCCTAGGCTAAGGCATCACAAATCAGGCCACTCTAGTCCTAATATATGGAATACCTAGCCTGTCTCTAGCTTGCAATAATATCTCATAAAGTGCATCATAAATATCTCATAACACAAAAGTAAGGGTATTTTGGGAAATCACCGTTCGGGCTCTGGCTGATTGTACACACTGCTCTTTCTCGTTTTCTCTTTGAACTCTTATTCGCTTTAGAAAATTATTTCTTTGAAAACTTTTCTTACTTCCTCAGTTTGAGTCCAAAATTACCTGAAGGCGCATCCGAATCTCTCAAACCAAGGCTCTGATACCAACTTGTAACACCGAAAATTTCAAACAATTTTTCGTTTTAAAATAATCGTTTAATTCTTAGAAACACTTGTTTAAAATCTCATTCATAATCGAATTATAAAAAAAACATGACTCCATTTCACTTGTATAGAAAACCAGGATCCTCAAACATGACTCTTTCTCTGGTGTGTACAATCAAGCCGGTGCCGTCCTGTGATACTGAAAGAAACCTGCAACACAACATAAAACAAAACACTATAAGCACGAAGCTTAGTGAGTTCCCCAAAATACCACTCATAACACATATTAGCCACTCGAGGCTATAACTCTGTGGACCCTCTGGTCCTAACTCTGTGGACCCTCCGGCCCTAACTCTGTGGACCCTCTGGTCCTAAGCTCGTTGGACCCTCCGGTCCGGTCTGCTTAAGCCTTCCGGCCTCATAAATCGTTGGACCCTTCGGTCCGGTCTATAAACTCCGCATAGCATAAATCACAAAGACATAATGCATAGCATATCACATACAACAGGATAACATAATACTCAATGTAAGCTCGTAAGACCTTCCGGTCACACATAACTACCACTCAAGGTAAAGTATAGTGAGAAGACTCACCTGGCAAGCAGAAAGCAGATATCCCCACACTTGAATCTCGAACTCGCCACCGCCTAACATATAAGGCATATACTCTCATGAATATAACTCTCGAGACTAGAATCAACCCCTTCATGGCACCCTCTTAAGGGTAAAAGACCCTTTTACCCCTCTCTTGGCCCAAAGGCCACATCGCTGACCAAACCCTAAAAGTCAACGGTCAGCCCTTGGTCAAAATCAAGTCCTCAGTCAAAGTCAACCCCTGACTGACCCTACTCGCCGAGTCAACCCTATGACTCGCCGAGTTCCCATAATCAGAACTTCACTCAATCCGCGACCTAACTCGCCGAGTCACCCCGAGACTCGCCGAGTCCAACAACTCTAAGTCCACTCGCACACAACTCATCGAGTCATCCCTTGACTCGCTGATTCTCAACTCGACCAGAAGATATTGGGACTTTTCGACAAGACTCGCCGAGTCCAACAACTGACTCACCGAGTCTAAGGCTGTCTTCAACCTACTCGCCGAGTTGTTCTTCCAACTCGTCGAGTTCGAGCTCATCTTCAAGCAACTCGTCGAGTACACCCATGTGACTCGCCGAGTACCACCGGTCTGAATCCATTCAGAAGCATTCCAGGCCATGCAATTGCTCCAAAACATAGATCTAGCCTCCTACCACTCATCCATCACGTAAAGTGGCAAACTTTACGTGAATCCAAAGAGATCTAGGCCATTTGCACATTGGGCTAGGGTTTGGGGACATGATGGCTCCACAAAACACTCCAACATAGGGACTTTCATGCTCTCTGATCCTTCTCCATTCCAGATCTAAGGTAGCAACCTCAGATCTAACCTCTAGACTTCCAATTACATCCATAGACAAGTTCCCACAATTCCCAAAATGAAGAAACAACATAACAAAAGCTGTGACATCCCCAAAATCACAGCCAGAAAAGACCGGTTTGTTTATGCTTTATAAAATCAGAGTACTTCATTTTATAAAAATGTTGCAGAATTTGTTCCCAGAAAAACACGATAAATACGTTATTAAAACATTTTCGAAGAAACGTATTTATTTCATTTTAAAACGTTTGGGATGTCATCGTTAATACAAAAACATAAGCATAAACAGAACTTACAATTATTTACACTAGTGATCTACATCTCTTTAAATCTCTCAGTGTAATGTCACTTCATATCGTCACCTGTGATGTAAATAAACTGAGTGGGTCAGGTTGGGAAACCTGGTGAGTACATAGGGTTTTCAACCCACAATAATATAGTTATTATGTTTAAACAATCAAACAATCAACCCAATTACCCATCCCCATTATCTTCTTTTAGTCTTCCCTAAAGATATTATCTCAAGGGTCATCTCCTATATCATATTTACTTCTCATCTCCTTACATCGTATTTCCTTATATGATTGTTCCTACGAACTTTACCTAAGGATCATCGCCTACATTGCATAGACAATACTAATCCGGGGATTACTCCCTCAATATGTGTCTAGCAAGAGTTAGGGTATCATCGCATGATTACGCAGCCACAACATCGTCTGGACTTGTAAATCTTGATAAGGGTTAGTCTATCATCGCATGAATACGTAGCCACAACATCGCCTGGACTCGTACTTCATAATAAGGGTTAGACTATCATCGCATGAATACGTAGTTACAACATCGCCTGAACTCGTAATTCATCACCTACAGGTTACTAGCCTGCTGGTGTTTCCACGGGGTTGTCTATAATAGTCCGTGGTCGCCATCTATAGTCTAGTAGATGACTACATCTCCAAATTGTCGGACAAGGTTGTAGTATCCTACATCACCGATTCATAATCACCTATCTATCCTCACCTAATTATCATCACCTTCCTATCATCACCTATCTCTCATTATTTTATTTCATCACTCACCAACTATTTCATCTACCCATGTTTTATCCCAACATATTTGTAGATATAAAATAAATATACAGTTTAAATCATTTAAAACATGTATAAATCATTCATCTAGCATAGACAACAAGTATTCAAACAATATGCACACATAGCACATAATTTATATTAAAATACTTCATATCTATGTGTAAGATGAAAGGGACCATGCACTCACCTGAGTAGGTGGTGACTCAACACTCGAACAGCGCTTCGATACTCTCAAAACAATTTCCTTCGATAAAACCTAGTATCAATACCACTAGGGTTTAGTTTAACGATAACCGCGACAAATTAATTAGTCCGAGTATTATTAAGCGTTAATAATACTCGATATAACTCGTAATAATAGCCCAAATAATTATTTTAAGGACCTAATAACATTCCTTTAACCCTAATTATGAATAATACATGACTATTTATAGGGAAAAGACAAGTCTTGGGCTTTTAACCTACACTTCATCAAGGGGCCCATTGTCATCATCCATGGAGTGCTTTGAAACCATACAATCGCCCCCTCAAAGTGTGGAATGGATGACAATGCTTTAAATTCCAAAACAAACATCTAGCGAATAAAAAGAACTTGCAACGAGGAATAGATGAAACAATCCACGAATCTTGATTCTTCAATAGTCTTCAAACACGGGCTCTAGGATATATAAATTAAGCACTGAAGTAATGTCTTTAAACTTCATTTTCGAATGTAATCCCAAAAAAAATCTTCATGAAAACCAAACCTGCCATAAAAACCCATTTCAGAACAAAGAAACCGAATCACTTCTTGTCTTTGAAGAGCTCCCCCTCCAAGTCACAATGATCTTCAAATAAGCTAATGATATAAGCCATCAAAAAATATCATGTAACAAAATTATGATTTTAACGGTTTTGACTAAACTGCCCCTAGGTTATTATGTTTTTGTTTAAAAAATAGTGATTTTAAGAGTTTTTGACGAAATTAGCCCTGTATACTGTTTTTTTGATAAAAAATAACGAGTTTAATAATTTTGACCAAACTGCCCCTACATATTGTTTAGTTGGTTAAAAAGTAGTGATTTTTAGAGTTTTTTTTTTTATGAAAACTACCCCTACATATTGTTTAGCATTAGTGTAATAAATTTGTTTCATATACAACTTACTAGATTGTGATAATGCCATTTGCTTATACTGTTTTATGTACCAGGGCTCTCACAATAGGAGAAATGCATGAAAAGTTTCAAATGGTGGTTGTCCAACAATACCCCTCCCCATGTTACCTTGAGATTTCATTTATTTTCAAATATAAATGACAAGTCTTGATTTAACTATGGATCAATCATGTTACTTTGAGATTTCATTTATTTTCAAATAGCTTTATGTTAACAGTATACTTGGTACTGGTCGAAAAGGCTCGTGATGTTGGGGTCAACAATATTGTGCATTTCCCAAAAGTTCCAGATGCATTAAAGGTTGTTATCTATTTTCTTAAATGTGCTAAATGTAATATTTAACAGTATCTATTTATTGTTATTAATGCATTTTTATACTTTGAAATATTTGAAAAAAATGTTACATGATGATTGTGTTTTGCCTCTTTAGACCCCTAAAGGAGATGAAACATATAATGATTCGGGATTAATACCTCGAACAATCAGGTTGCTTAAAGACAAGTACCCTGATCTTGTAAGAATTTACATTCAAACTGTATTTTCTTTTAAGTTTTTACTAAAAGTAATTATATTTATATTTACCTGTTGGTGAAATCACATGAACAGATCATCTACACAAATGTTGCTCTAGACCCGTATTCTTCAGATGGGCATGATGGTATTGTCAGAGAAGATGGTACGTGTTTCTTTTTTGACTTTTTACATTTTTGCCCTCATTTTTCATGTGTGTTACATTTCATAGGAGTTATAATGAATGATGAGATTGTGCATCAGTTGTGTAAACATGCTATTTCACAAGTATTTACCATTTCAACTTATGACTTTTGACTTCAAGGGTGTTGATATTCTCACAAGGTTGACTTTAAGAAGATTGTGAGTGATAACTAGGTGGAGCCTCCACAGGTATCATATGGAAAAAAAGAAGCATACCAATAAGAAGTAGAAACAAGAAGGTGTTCCTTAATAGAAATGTACTATTAGGTTATATAGTTAGAGAAAACCTCTTAATAACAATGTACAATTAGATCCCCTTAATATCGATGTATTATAATTTTTTGACATGATGTTATTGGATGAAATTGATAGTTTTGGTATATATTTGTTTACATATTTTTGTATTATGCATGAATGAGTATCGTAAAGTCGCGTCGTAAATGCATATCGTAAATGGTTACTGAAGTTTATGACATGCAAATGCGTGTCATCTTCATTTATGACAGGGGCTTTCTTGATACGCATTGCGTGTCATAAACACGCGCGTCGTAAGGTAACGACACGCAAATGCATGTCGTCTTCCTTTATGACAGGGCCTTCCTTGATACTCATTGCGTGTCATAACTGTGTGTCGTAAAGGCGTGTCGTAAATGCATGTCGTAAATGCATGTCGTAAATGCGTCGTCTCTCGTTATGACAGGGCCTTCCTTGACACGCATTTGTGCGTCGTCTAAGCGTTTTACGACGTGCAATGAGCGTCGTAAAAGGCCTTTTTTCTAGTAGTGTAAACAATATTTTACATTGATAATGTGATTACAAACGTCTGGATACAAACTGACTATTACAAAGTGTTATATATATATATATATATATGTATATGTATATATATTACATAACTAACCAGGATACTATAGTTTTATACATATACGAGTACAAAATGCAATAGTTTCAAAATATTCAAAATCTTCTATCAGTATATAACTATACCGATTGCTTATCGCATACAATTGTTAAACATCGAGAGGGGTAAGTGGTGATGCTTAGTGAGTTCAATAATAGATACAATATAATTGATGTGCACAAATTATACCTATCTAGTTTTAAATTTATAACCTAACAAACTTATACTAACTATGCACCTATAGGCAGTGTACTTAGTCAGATTATAGTATAGCTTGGGTAAGTTGGGTGTCGATCACATGGAACGGTATTTAATTAATAAAATAATTACTAAAAGCTAAACTAAGAAAAACAACTAAAATTGGGGGTTTTATCTGATTTTACAAGTTCAAAAAAAAATTAAGTACTCAAATAAAAACGATTGTAATCAATATACTAATCATGATTAAACTAGGCAAACCGAATGTGTAGATGTGAATCCTTGCTCCAATATCTTTATCCTTTGATATCTATTTGAATTCTGCCCTCAAAGGGGTCTTGGAAGGGTATTTTTTTCATTAATAGTCGTAGCCTTAAGCCCTCTCTCCCTCCTGGAATCGACCTAATGTCCGAGATATATATAGTTACCAAAATTTGCTCCACCATGATGTGGTAAAGGCACCACGTCGTGGTCATCGTTTTTATCCCATATTCCCCAAGCCAGTGTCAAGAATCGCAAAGATTACATTCACCACGTCGTGGTGGTTGGAAATCCGACTTTTCTCAAAACACGAAAGTCATACTAAATTGTGTCTAGTTTTCAGATCATTTTGAATCACTTAATCGAAGTTACGAGTGATGAGATATAGTTAAAATACTGACAAGGGGTCAACCTCTCCAGCAACATTCTTTTTGTGTCTTCTTCTTGTCTAAGCTCGTATTTTTCTTCTTCCAGCTTCCATATTGCTCCCAAGAATGTCTTTATTGTAACAACGGAAATTTTAAAACAATTTTTTTTTCATTCATTTCTAAAAATGTATTTTCATCCAAAACAAGGCACAAATATCCAACGTATCATGTCATAATACAAATCATATGAATCCCAAGATCATAAATCATCTATCAGTGTGTACAAATCACGTCGGCGCCTTCCCATGGTCCTCGCTAGTACCTGAAACACATACACGACAACTGTAAGCATAAATGCTTAGTGAGTTCCCCAAAATACAACTTACGCACATACGCCTTTCCAGGCCCTGACCTTCCGGTCCATGTGTCTCAGGGGACTTCCGTCCCTGCTGGGTAAACCTTCCGGTCCTACCCACGCCAACCCTTCGGTCCTCATTACAACGCCTTCCGGCCCATAACATACTCGCCTTCCGGCCCATAACATAATGCCTTCCGGCCCACATTAAACATATCATACATAGCACATATAACAATTAACTTATCACATATAACACATAGGTCTCATATCATATCCGACCTTCCGGTCACTCAGTCAAACCCTTCCGGGTACAGTATAGTGAGAAGACTCACCTCGTGAATGTCGATAGCTAGCAAATCCCGAAATCACTCGTGCTCGATCCTCCAAGCTAAAATCTCCCTATAACATCATACATCTCTTATTAACACTTTTTATCTCTAAGGTTGACTATCCCTAAGAAGTCAACACAGGTCAACTCTGGTCAACGGTCAACGGTCAACTTTGACCGGACTCGGTGAGTGCACAAGGGCAACTCGGCGAGTCTAGACGTTTTCACCAACTCTCTAGGATTCCCTTCTTACACGTCGATTACTCCCCCTGACTCGACGAGTTCCACCCCGACTCAACTCGCCGAGTCTCAAGAACAACTCGGCGAGTCCCAGCTCGACTCAGACCACTAGACCACCCTTCCCTAACTCGCCCTGACTCACTGAGTCAACCCATGACTCGACTGGACCACTCACTGGCCGATCCAAGGCAATCTTCAAGCTACTTGCCGAGTCTGCTCATCGGACTCGGCGAGTCCATGCCATGCAATCACTCAAACTCACTTCTAAGGTCAGATCTGTTCCATCAATTCATAGATCTGGCCTTCCTAGACTGATCCACCACGTAAAGTCCCAAACTTGGTGTACATACAACCTCTATTTGTCCATATATGAAGACTTATCAACAAATATCACAACTCAAGGTCATAACCTCCATTGTTCTTCATAAAGCTTGATGAATGAGGCTCTCTGGACCTCTATGGATCCAGATCCAAAGCCTCATCACTAGTAAGGGACCATTTGGCCATCAAATCAACCCAACAAAGGCCACAAGAAACCCTAAATCCAAATATACTTCACAAAACAGAAGATGAGCCAAAATCATACCTTTAGATCGATGATCTCAGCTTCAAATCCACATAATAGCAACCTCCTTTGCTTCCTCTTGGCTAGGACTTCCCTCTTCTTTGCTAAACAACACACAAAGGTCAAGAAATGCTTCCTTTCTCACTCTCAAATCGCTAAAGCACTCTAGGGTTTCTCTCTATGGACTGTTGGGTACAAATGACGGCCATAAGGCCCTTTAAATAGGTCCCAAACCCGAGAAATTAGGGTTTCATTAAACAGCACGGACTCGCCGAGTCCATATCCTGGACTCGCCGAGTCCAGGCGAATCCCGCGTCCAGAATCGCGTCCCTACTCGGCGAGTCTGAGCTCGGACTCGCTGAGTCCCCTCTCAAAACACCAAAATCATAAACAATAAAGATACCTGGAAATCCGGGCTGTTACAATTCTCCCCCACTAGAACTAGACTTCGCCCTCGAAGTCTTGCTCTGAAAATAGCTCCGGATGCTGCACCCGCATGTCGCGCTCCGGCTCCCAGGTCATCTCCGATCGCTTCCGGTGTTGCCACTGAACCAACACTAGAGGTACCTCCTTGTTCCTCAGAACCTTGATCTTCCGATCTCTGATGGCCACAGGCCTCTCGACATAATTCAGGCTCGCATCCACCTGAATATCCTCTAATGGAACCACTGCCGACTCATCAGCTATACACTTCCTCAATTGCGACACATGAAAAGTGTCGTGGATCTGCCCCAACTCTGCTGGCAACTCCAAGCATTAGGCTACCCGGCCTACCCTCGCAATCACACGAAATGGCCCAATATACCGGGGCCCCAACTTGCCCCTCTTCCTGAATCGAATCACTCCTTTCCAAGGAGAGACCTTTAGGAGAACGAAGTCACCGACCTAAAACTCAAGCTCGGACCGGCGTCTGTCTGCATAACTCTTCTGTCGGCTCTGGGCGGTCAATAACCTCTGTCTGACCTGCTGAATCTGCTCTGTCGTCTGAAGCACGATCTCTGTACTGCCCATCACTCTCTGCCCAACCTCTCCCCAACAAATGGGGGTCCGACACCTCCTACCATACAATAGCTCAAAGGGTGGCATACCAATGCTCGAATGATGGCTGTTGTTGTAGGAAAACTCTGCCAAAGGTAAATACGCATCCCAGCTACCCCCGAAATCCAACACACATGCTCGAAGCATGTCCTCAAGCGTCTGAATCGTCCGCTCACTCTGACCATCTGTCTGGGGATGATATGCGGTACTAAAATGCAATCTAGTACCCAACTCCTCATGAAATTTCTTCCAGAATCTGGAAGTGAAACGCACGTCACGGTCCGAAACAATCGAGATCGGCACCCCATGCCGAGATACCACTTCTCTCACATATATCTCTGCCAACTTCTCCGCTGAAGAACTCTCACTGATGGCAAGGAAGTGAGCGCTCTTCGTCAACCTATCCACAATCACCCAAATTGCATCAACTCCTCTGGCAGTCCTCGGCAATTTTGTGATGAAATCCATGGTGATTTGTTCCCACTTCCACTCGGGAACCTCCAATGGCTGCAACTTGCCATGCGGTCTCTGGTGCTCGGCCTTGACCCTGCGGCAGGTCAAGCACCTCTCAACAAACCAGGCAACGTCCCTCTTCATACAGGGCCACCAATACTCTTTCCTCAAATCCAAATACATCTTCGTGGCCCCCGGATGGATCGAAAATTTAAACCGATGAGCCTCTTCCATCAAAGTAATATGGGTACCGCCCACAAACGGTACCCAAATCCGACCCTGAAAGGTCATAAGCCCTCGTCCATCCGTAACGAACTCTGAAACCAACCCAACGACCCGCTCCTTCTTCTGCATCTCCGATTGCACAGCCTCGGCCTGTGCCCCGCAAATGGCATCCATTACCGGAGCTATCACGATCAATCTCAAACATACATCCCGCAGTGGAGTGCTCTCCGCCCTGCGGCTCAACGCATTGGCTACCACATTAGCCTTGCCTGGGTGGTACAGGATCTCACAGTCATAATCCTTGACCACATCCAACCACCTCCTCTGTCGCATATTTAGGTTGGGCTGATCCATCAAGTACTTCAAACTCTTATGGTCCGTGTATATCGTACACCGAACCCCATGCAAGTAGTGATGCCAAATCTTGAGGGCGAACACTACTGCCCCCAACTCTGGATCATGCGTGGGATATCTCATCTCATGAAGCTTCAGTTGCCTCGATGCATATGCTATCACATGACCCCTCTGCATCAACACCGCACCCAGCCCCAAAATCGATGCATCACAATATACTACAAAATCCTCCATCCCTTCCGGGAGAGCTAATACCGGGGCTTCGCACAACCGTTGGCGAAGTGTCTCAAAGGAGGTCTGCTGCTCGGGACCCAATGAGAATGCAACACCCTTCCGGGTCAATCTGGTGAGTGGCACTGCGATCTTGGAGAAATCCTTGATAAATCTCCGATAATACCCTGCCAACCCAAGGAAACTCCTGATCTCAGATGGTGACTTCGGCACCTCCCAACTCATCACCGCCTCAACCTTTGCCGGATCGACCAGAATCCCTTCCTGGTTAACAAGATCTCCTAGGAACTGGACCTCCCGCAACCAGAAATCACACTTGGAGAACTTTGCATAAAGCTTCTCCGATCTCAAAACCCCAAGGACCTCCCTCAAATGCTCCTCATGCTGCTCTCTAGATCTCGAATATACCAGAATATCATCGATAAATACAATCACCGACCGATCCAACATCGGCCTGCATACCCTGTTCATGAGATCCATGAACACAGTCGGGGCATTGGTGAGCCCAAAAGGCATCACCACAAACTCATAATGCCCATATCGCGTCCTGAACGCTGTCTTCTGGACGTCCTCATCCCGCACTCTCACCTGATGATATCCCGACCTCAAATCGATCTTGGAAAACCAAGATGCTCCCTGCAACTGATCAAATAAATCGTCGATCCTCGGTAACGGGTAACGGTTCTTGACTGTCAGCTTGTTCAACTCCCGGTAGTCGATGCACATCCGGTGTGAACCATCCTTCTTCTTGACGAACAAGATAGGTGCTCCCCACGGCGAGCTGCTCGGCTGAATAAACCCCTTCCCCAGCAACTCCTGGAGCTGCGAGGACAACTCATGCATCTCAGGAGGTGCAAGGCGAGAAGGCACCTTAGCGATAGGCGCGGCCCCCAGAACCAAATCAATACTGAACTCCACTTGCCTCACAGGAGGCACACCCGGTAACTCCTCGGGGAAAACATCGGGAAACTCACGCACCACCGGAACCTCCTCAACTGAACTCGGTCTCTCGAAAGCCACCCGCGTATCCATCACATACGCCACAAAACCCTTACAGCCCTGCTGTAGACACTGCCTCGCCCTAGCGGCCGAACAAAAAGCTGATCCTGAACGTGTACCCTCGCCGTACACTAAAAGAACTCCCCCACTAGGGTCTCGTATGGTCACCAGCTGACGCTCACAGTCGATGACTGCACCAAATCAACTCAACCAGTCCATGCCTACAATGACACAGACATCACCCATCGCAATAGGAATCAGATCAATCAGAAACTCAACCCCGAAAATCTCTAACACACATCTCTGGAGAACCTCTGTGGCACAAATCACTCTCTCATCAGCTATAGAAACTCTCAGAGGCCGACTCAACGGCTCACGACTAACACCGATCTGCTGACTAAAGGCCAAAGATACGAAAGACCGACTCGCACCCGAGTCAAATAACACTAAAGCAGGTACAGAGTTCACAAGGAAAGTACCTACGCATATCATAACATAAGCATAATATCTCAACATCAAAATAAATACATGAAATAAAGCATACCTGCCACAACATCGGGTGCAACGCGGACCTCCTCCTCAGTCAGCTGAAAGGCTCTCCCACGAGCCCTCGGGGCCTCGGCCTTCACTGGTCGAGTCTTTGTAGCCCTGGCAGCAGGTGCAGATCTCTGAAGAAGCTGAGGGCACTCGGCCTTCCGATGGCCGGTCTGGTTGCAATGAAAGCAAACCATAAACCCCTTGGGGCAATCCCTAGCGATGTGCCCCTCCTTGCCACACTTGTAGCAAGCACCTGATCGACATGTCCCCTCGTGACCCTTGCCGCACTTTCCGCAAGTGCGGCCCTTCGGACCTCCCGTCCTCGAATCGGCGGACTTAGTCCGCTTGGCTGCCGGCTGAGACTGAGCCGGCCGCCGATCCACCCGTTGAGACTCGGCCTCCTCCCTGGCCTGGGTCTCCAACTCGATCTCGCGCTTCCTGGCATTCGCCTGAAGCTCAGCAAAGGTATGATATGTGGAGTTCGACACGAACTCCCGGATATCCCTCCTCAATACACCCAAATACCGGCTCATCCGAGCCTGCTCTGAGGACACCTGCTCGGGGCAGAACATCGCCCTCTCATGAAACTTCCGCGTGATCACCGTAACCGAATCAGTACCCTGCTTGAGGGTCAAGAACTCCTGAACCAACCGTTCCCTCTCCACCGGGGGAACGTACTCGTCTATGAACATAGAGGTAAACCTCTCCCATGTCACAGCTGAAATCTCTGCCAAAGTGAAGTTCGCTGTCACGAACTTCCACCAATCCTTCGCTCCCAGACGGAGCTGGTTCAAGACGAACCGTACCCTCAGATGCTCCGGACATAAACAGGTGTAGAAGCATCCCTCGATATCAGCAATCCACCTCATCGCAGCGATCGGATCCTGCGTCCCGTCAAACTCAGGTGGCTTCGTGTTGCTGAACTCCCGAAATAGCAACGAGTCACCTCCCTATGGCCTGGCAGCAGCCACAGCTGCGGTAGCTGCAGCGGCTGCAGCCTCAGTCAACGCGGCGTACCGCTCATCAAAGGTCTCCATCAAAGTGGTCTTAATTGACCCAAACATCTCCGGAATCTCGGCCCGGATCGCCGCAACCACCTCCTCATGAATCATCTGACGAATCTCCTCGTCACTCACACTGCTCGTACTCGGTCTGTGGCGTGGTCCAACCATGATGCCTCTGAAATACAACATAGAACTTATCAGAGACTCTATCGAGCATAATCGTACTCGATAATGCAACCCTACTCAGTCTCCGATACCTAGGGATTCTTACTTGGGTTGCCCACTGACCCGATGTCTTCGGTAGTACGGGCCCAATACTACCGACCACACCGCATCAGCATTCATCCCAAGTCCTCCTCCCAAACCCCGGATCGTGAGTACTCTACTCTTGTTATGCACTAACTACCCGCTCGCTATCAAAGCATCTCATAGCAACAGACTTCCCTAGACTAAGGCATCACAAATCAGGCCACTCTAGTCCTATCATGAATATCTAGTCTTCTAGCATGCATAACAATTCATATCATATCATATCTCTTAACACAACATTGTAAGGGTATTTTGGGGATCTTTACTGTTCGGGCGCTGGCTGATCGTACACACTGCTTCATTCTTGTTTACCACAAATACTTTATAAAAATTTTATGCCTTTATTTTAAAAGTTTTCCTCAAATCCTCGGTTTGAGTTCAGTTACGCCCGAAGGTGTACCCGAATCCCTCAAACCAAGGCTCTGATACCAAATTTGTAACAACGGAAATTTTAAAACAATTTTTTTTCATTCATTTCTAAAAATGTATTTTCATCCAAAACAAGGCATAAATATCCAATGTATCATGTCATAATACAAATCATATGAATCCCAAGATCATAAATCATCTATCAGTGTGTACAAATC
This sequence comes from Lactuca serriola, assembly GCF_051521515.1. Taxonomy (NCBI): domain Eukaryota; kingdom Viridiplantae; phylum Streptophyta; class Magnoliopsida; order Asterales; family Asteraceae; genus Lactuca; species Lactuca serriola. The sequence continues at coordinate 171,390,628 of NC_136413.1, forward strand.
ACGCCGGCGCCTTCCCACGATCCTCGCTAGTACCTGAAACACATACACGACAACTGTAAGCATAAATGCTTAGTGAGTTCCCCAAAATACAACTTACGCACATATGCCTTTCATGGCCCTGACCTTCCGGTCCATGTGTCTCAGGGGACTTCCGTCCCTGCTGGGTAAACCTTCCGGTCCTACCCACGCCAACCCTTCGGTCCTCATTACAACGCCTTCCGGCCCATAACTTATTCGCCTTCCGGCCCATAACATAATGCCTTCCGGCCCACATTAAACATATCATACATAGCACATATAACAATTAACTTATCACATATAACACATAGGTCTCATATCATATCCGACCTTCCGGTTACTCAGTCAAACCCTTCCGGGTACAGTATCGTGAGAAGACTCACCTCGTGAATGTCGATAGCTAGCAAATCCCGAAATCACTCATGCTCGATCCTCCAAGCTAAAATCTCCCTATAACATCATACATCTCTTATTAACACTTTTTATCTCTAAGGTTGACTATCCCTAAGAAGTCAACACAGGTCAACTCTGGTCAACGGTCAACGGTCAACTTTGACCGGACTCGGCGAGTGCACAAGGGCAACTCGGCGAGTCTAGACGTTTTCACCAACTCTCTAGGATTCCCTTCTTACACGTCGAGTACTCCTCCTGACTCGACGAGTTCCACCTGGAAGAATCGCGGGGCCACCCCGACTCAACTCGCCGAGTCTCAAGAACAACTCGGCGAGTCCCAGCTCGACTCAGACCACTAGACCACCCTTCCCTAACTCGCCCTGACTCACTGAGTCAACCCATGACTCGACTGGACCACTCACTGGCCGATCCAAGGCAATCTTCAAGCTACTCGCCGAGTCTGCTCATCGGACTCGGCGAGTCCATGCCATGCAATCACTCAAACTCACTTCTAAGGTCAGATCTGTTCCATCAATTCATAGATCTGGCCTTCCTAGACCGATCCACCACGTAAAGTCCCAAACTTGGTGTACATACAACCTCTATTTGTCCATATATGAAGACTTATCAACAAATATCACAACTCAAGGTCATAACCTCCATTGTTCTTCATAAAGCTTGATGAATGAGGCTCTCTGGACCTCTATGGATCCAGATCCAAAGCCTCATCACTAGCAAGGGACCATTTGGCCATCAAATCAACCCAATAAAGGCCACAAGAAACCCTAAATCCAAATATACTTCACAAAACAGAAGATGAGCTGAAATCATACCTTTAGATCGATGATCTCAACTTCAAATCCACAGAATAGCAACCTCCTTTGCTTCCTCTTGGCTAGGACTTCCCTCTTCTTTGCTAAACAACACACAAAGGTCAAGAAATGCTTCCTTTCTCACTCTCAAATCGCTAAAGCACTCTAGGGTTTCTCTCTATGGACTGCTGGGTACAAATGACGGCCATAAGGCCCTTTAAATAGGTCCCAAACCCGAGAAATTAGGGTTTCATTAAACAGCGCAGACTCGCCGAGTCCATATCCTGGACTCGCCGAGTCCAGGCGAATCCCGCGTCCAGAATCGCGTCCCTACTCGGCGAGTCTGAGCTCCGACTTGCCGAGTCCCCTCTCAAAACACCCAAATCATAAACAATAAAGATACCTGGAAATCCGGGCTGTTACATTTATGCTACATAATAGATATTAAGCATAATAAGTACCTTTTCTTCTATTATAAGCAAAAATATAGCATAAAATATTAAGATATGATGTAAAATATATATGTAGATATGCACATATCAATAATGTTATGACATATATATACTTCAATATGGCAGAAGCAAAGTGGAACAAGGAACAACAAAGGCATATGTGAATCATGCGACAAGCTTTCGATATCAATCGATAAATTGATTCAATGATATACAATCAATGAGACATAACAATTTAAATACTTGATATATATCAATAACGCTTCGGCCCAAATGGCACAGAAGACATACAAATTATGATTAAACATTTTGGTAGATTTCAGGCTTTCAGCCCTATCTAAGTTTCTGCCAATGCCATAGAATAGAAGTCATTTTCTTACGCGACATGCTCTACATGGCTAGAGGCTACATACCAGTACCACCGTGAATCTAATTCCTTTCACTGATCACATGGTCAAAGGTATAGCTTTGCTACCATAATAGCATAGAATAACAACATGAGATAATAACACAGAAAAGCACATAGCATATATAACACATAACATACAATTGTTCCTAAATATTGAACTCACCTTGAAATAACTAGGGGTTAAAACATTAATTTGGGCAGCATTTCGGCTCTGAATATGACTTTCTGTGACGAAACCAAGGATTTTAGTTGAAAACCGGCCTTACTCGGGCAGAGTTTCGACTTGAAAATATAATTTTCTCGGGAACTCCGGAGCGTCGGGATTTGCTTCGGGTGTCGGGAATGATACCGGGGCTTCGGGGGGTTAAAAGTGGGTTAAAAGGATGAAAGAGGGTTTGAAAGTGTCAAATTTGTAAACCAAAATAGGTTGCCTTCGATTGCTATTTATAGGGGACCAAAGTTCGCACTACGTTGGGCGTAAGTCCTCGGTACGTTGGGCGTATTGCGAGGCGGTCCACTACGCGGGGCGTCCCCTCGAACTCGGGGTGTACCTGCGAGGTGTCATCTGATCGGAACCCGGGCTCGGACGTGTCAAGAATGCATGATACGTGTTCGTCGGATCTAGTATGCTGGGCGTAAGTACTATACGATGGGAGTACCTTTCGGACCAACCTTGAATTTTGTGCCATAAACTTCAAAATTTCGTATATTTCGCATACGAACTCCGTTTTTAATGTTCTTTATATGCACGCGTATGTGAAATTATGCTCTACAACTTTTGTTTAGACTCCGTCGGCTAATTTTGAATTTATTTTTATTATTATATTTTTAATAGGCCGGGACAGGATACGACTGTTAAAAATTCTTAACTTCTTCATCCGACGTCCATTTTCGTCTGTCTTTTTACCGTTGTACTAATATTAACGAGACCTTCAATTCTCGTTTAGCTTGTGTTGGCTAAAAATCACTCGATCTTAATTTCGAGATTTTAGTTGTCTACTGCTATATCGAAACTTGGAAAAATCATAACCTCCTCATATGAAGTCAGATTTTGACGACCTTTTTATGAAAAGTCTCGGTTTAACGAATACTACAACTTTCATTTAGATCATAAGGGCTAAAAAGTAGTTTATCGAAAACTCACTTTTTACGTCATTAGGCGAAATGCCGGTTTTGTCGCGGATCTTCAATTGGTCATAACTTCTTCGTTATAACTCGAATTTCGATGAGGTTTTCGTCTAAATTTTTGTTATCTACAACTTTCAATAACAAAATTTTACTTATTTCAAATTTTATATTTTCGTTAAATTTCAATATTTGCCTTTTGACTGGAATCTCATAAGACTTCCAATACTTTCTGAGTGATTCTAAACGTAGTTTTACTTCAATTCTAGTAAAAACTATCTTGTTAGAACTCAATACTCATAAACATATAATATTTCATAATATTATTCACTTCTTAAAATTACAAAACACGATTTTTGAACGTGTATGTTATATATGGGTACCATACGCGGGTGGGGCAAGGCGGATTTTAATGGAGGAGGCCCATAAATCAAGATTTTCTATCCACCTGGGAGCTACAAAGATGTATCTTGACCTGAAGCATAATTATTGGTGTCCATGTATGAAAAGAGATGTGACATGGTTTGTGGAGGGATGTTTGATTTGCCGGAAGGTCAAGGCAGAGCATTAGCGCCCTCATGGCAAGTTGCGGCCTCTGGAGGTTCCCATATGGAAGAGGGAGGAAACTACTATGGATTTCATTATGAAGCTACCGAGGACTGCAGGGGGTGTTTACACTATCTGGGTGATAGTGGATCGTTTGACGAATAACACTCATTTCTTAGCCATTAGTGAGAACTCTTCTACAGAGAAGTTGGTCGAGATTTATGTTCGTGAGGTGGTGGCTCGACATGGGGTGCCGACATCTATTGTGTCTGAATGGGATGTGCACTTTACTTACAGATTCTGGAAGAGATTTCATGAGGAGTTGGGTACCCAACTACATTTTAATACCTCATACCATCCGCAGACGGACAGGCCAAGCGAGCGGATGATTCAGACGCTCGAGGATATGTTGTGCTCCCATGTTATTGATTTTGGTGGGAGTTGGGACTCGTATCTTCCTTCGTGTGAGTTCTCTTATAATAACAACCATCATGCTAGTATCGGTATGCCCCAGTTCAAGCTACTTTATGGTCGGAGGTGTCAAACACCTATTTATTGGGGCGAAGTGGGGTAGAGGATCATGGGGAGCACGAAAGTCATGCTCAAGACGACTGAGCTTATACAACAGGTTTGGTAGAGACTTTTGACCGCGTATAGCCGCCAAAAGAGTTATGTGGATCGAAGACGCTCTGAGTTAGAGTTGCGGGTGGGGGATTTTGTGCTCCTAAAAGTGTCACCCTGGAAGGGTGTTATCCGCTTTAGGAAGCGGGGTAAGCTGGGCCCTATATTTCTTGGCCCTTTTTCGAGTGTTGACTCGTGTGAGCAAGGTGGCTTACCGGTTAGAGCTACCGGCGGAGTTGAGTAAGATCCATGATACCTTCCATTTATGCCAGCTGAGGAAGTGTATAAATGATGAGGTGGTTGTAGTTCCCTTGGAAGACATTCAGGCCGATGATCGTCTGAATTATGTGGAAAGGCCTATAGCCATTTTGGATCGGAAAGTGAAGACCTTGAGGAACAAGGTCGTAAACTTGGTCAAAGTTCAATGGCAGTATCATAGAGGATCATAGTGGACATGGGAATCATAGTCTGAGATGCGTTGCAATATCCAGAACTATTTATGGGGGATGACTTCGAGGGCGAAGTCTGATTTTAGTGGGGGAGAATTGCAACATCCAAAAATAAGGTACATTTATCATTCATGAATCTTTCCCTAAAATATCAAATCAGTCCCTAAAAGTGAAAAGTTGGAAAGTTAGTATGTGGGGTGTACGCATGAGTACGCGCAGCGTACTCATGCACCATGCAGAATTGCAGAGGCCACCTAGTATGCTAGGCGTACCCAGGGGTACGCTGGGTGTACTAGGCTCAAATGCAAAACCCTAATATTTCATTTGACCTTATATAAAGAACATTATGGTATCATTTCTAGCCACCTTTATCAGCCTCCAACCCTCTTTAAAACCCTAATCTCGTATGTGTAGCTTATATGTGTGATTTTGCAAGTTTTGAGTGATTCATGGCTCTTGTAGTTGAAGAAGAAGGTTAGAAGAAGAAGAAGAAGAAGAAGAAGAAGAAGAAGAAGAAGGTGCCATCAAGCTTGAGATCCAGAAACTCATCACCTTTGTATTGTCTCCTTTCACCACTATTCTATCTTTGGCATGGCCTTTCACCATTATATTGTATCTTTTCTCTCTCTACCCTTTTTACCCAATACAATATAAGTATAATAAAATCTCTTTTCTAATAAAAGAGTCTTTTTTTGCCACTTCTCCATTTTCTAAAGCTATTAACTTGCCACGTGTCATTATTTTAGAGCCCAACACTTGCTTTTCCTGCCTGTTTTATTCAATAAAAATTTCAAAGATTCGAAATTTTCATTCCTAACTCTTTCTCCCTCAATTTCATTATGAGTTTTGGAAACTAAATCAGGATATTGATTCAAAATCCGAACACACAAATCTCTTAGGGTTTAATCTTAAGAGAATGACCAAATCCTATAATTAAAATCCACCTCTAGTTCTTCTTCTTCTTCCTCTTCTTCTTCTCTATACTCGGCCAACAGTCACTCAATGTTATAGGCTTCCGACTCTGCTTTTTCTCTCTACCATAATCCAAAGGTTATAAGAGGTATTTCATTCTATTAGTTTTGAGGAAACATTGAAATCAATAATCAAAACATGATTTCTACTTTTTGTTTCAGCGGATGAAGAAAATTCATGAACAATTATGATGGGCTTTAATTCAAGTTCTCTCACATTCCATCATTTGTAATATATTAATTTAGGCACTTTTCTATATTTTGTGTTGTGAATTTCACCTGCTTTTTTGAACGACACTGTGAATTTCAACTTACTTTGACAAATTTGAAAACATTGATGTTTATAGGTTTATCATAATTTCACCAAATGATAAGAGCAATAAATTGAATATTTAAACATCTTTATATTTATAGGTCGACTTCAGAAATAGGTATTCATCGGATTCATGCTCAGTCTCTCTCTCAATTTGTTGATTTCATCTTTTTTTCTAAATATTCATTAAACTTTTCTTTTCTTCAGTGTACAAGTTCTTGCTTTTGTTCATTATTTTTATCTATGTTAATTAAGGATCGCAAAGGTTATTACATGAGGTAACTTCGACTATCTTTGCCAGAGTATTCTATAACTTTTCATCGTCTCATTGTAATTCGTGTTCCCATTTTGAGAAGCACCGACTATGTTTTCTTTAAGATTATAAGAGGCAACGCAAATGCTCGACAATGTAACATCCGAAATCTTGAAGAGGAATTGTTGAGAGAAACCCTAATTCTAGGTTAACTCGACAGGTTGGAGGGACCAACTCGTAGTGTTGAAGATGGATGGATCACGAGGGTTTAATGAACCAAGTCGACGAATTGGGGAGTGAAACATCTCAAAAATCATGAACAAAAATTTTATTTTAGATCATTAAATAAACCATAGTTATTAAAATCATTCCATCAAAACATAAGTCATAGTATTCCAAACATCAAATTAGAGTATCAAACATCAGAGTAAACATCCCAGGCGAACATCATGGTGTGTGCAATGCAGTCATCCCGAGCTCTTCCCCTTGCTACCGGAAGTACCTAAAACCAAAACTAAAAACTGTAAGCATGAAGCTTAGAGACTCTCCCCAAACTACCACATACCATACACATAACATGCAACTAAGAGATACGCCCCCCGCCCACACTCAAGGAGAAACGGGCCCCGCCCACACTTTTCTACTAGGAGATACGAGCCCCGCCCACACTCCGTTAACTATGAGATACAAGACGCACCCACACTCAGTTAACTCTAAGATACAGGCCTCGCCTACACTCAGCTAACTCTTAGATACGGGCCTCGCCCACACTCAGCTAACTATGAGATATGGGCCTCGCCCACAACAACTAACTAAGAGACACATACAAGTATCATACAAAAAACAAGTATAACCAAATCTACAAATCCATTCCATATCAGCTATCTATGAGATATGGGCGTCGCCCACACTTAACTATCTATGAGATACGGGCCTCGCCTACACTCAACTAACTAATCAACTCAAAAAAATATAGACAGGCTGCCATTGGTGCCTTCAACCCATTCAATCCAGAAGGAAACTCACCTCGCAAAGCTGAATGTAGAATCTCACGGTAAGGAATCTGTAACAGCTGCTCCGATGACTCCCCGAGCTATCCTTACCAAAATAACACTTAATCAAAACCCATAATCCTTCTTAGGATAAAATGGCCAATTACCCCTTGATCCAATCCAGTCTATGAATTTGGCCTAAATCCCTAATATGAAAGGCCCAATTCTAGATAGCCTTTCTAAGCCCACTAATGGCCTAATTTTTAAAATTGGGTCCAACTCCTCAAATGGGCCTTCCTTTAAGCCCAAACATGTCCTTAGCCCAATAAATGACTTCTAATGTCCCATTAAGGCCCAATAGCTAAGAAGTCCAAAGAATGGCCCAACTAGAGGCCCAAACGATGCAAAGCCCAAATCCAAGGAGTACGCAGGACGTACTCCTATGTACCCTAAACGTACAGCTTGCATGGCTTGTACGTTGTACATACGGGCTTGTATGCCCAACGTACTACCCTGTTAAGCCATAATCTCCAAAAAGGCTTAAGCCCTTAAGACCTTAAGCTTCAAACACAGATCTAAGTCCAATAGAGTGTCTTAACCCATAAAGTCGATTACTTGGTGGCTTGCAACCCACCAAATAGACCCAAACTAAAAAATATGGCAACTAATTTTCATGGAAATGACTAGAACTCATGCATGACCATAAAAAGACCTTCAAGATGGAAACTTTTCTATTCTTGGGACTCATATAGCACTAAGGGTGGCAACCCTAAGCCAAGAAACGGATTTGGACCATAAAAATCCACTCTTGGGACCAAAAAGGTCCAAAACATCATTATCATAGATCTAAGCATACATTAGGCAAGTTGTGAGCTTTTTAGATCAAATGAATGCCAAATGGTGATGATATCTCAGATCCTTGAGCTCAAGCTACTCAAGTTCTTCTTCTCCAACTTCTTCTTTCTCCTTCCAAGCTTCAAACCACTAAAATGGACTTCACAAGATCAAAATTACACAAGTATGAAGAGGGTTAGGTTTCTAGGGTTTCTGAATCAAGGTGGATGGTAAGGAGGCTAGGGTTTGGGATATAATGGGGTATTTATATGGCTTAAACCCTAAAAATTAGGGTTTTGAGTTTGCTCACGTACGATGCGCGTACACCTTAGTATGTTGTGCTTACGCACATCAACCCCTCGCATCCATTGTCTTCACTACTCCCCGCATACGCCAAGCTTACGCCCATCATACGTCTCCAGTCAGCCCAAATATTCAACCACCCACTCATAAGGCCCAACTCAATAATCCAATATAATTCTTATAGTCCAACAATTAATTATAAAGAAATTGAATAATTATCATTACCTCAAGTAACAGGTGTTACAGGGATCCTCAACTCGATGAGTTGGCAGCTGGGAATGAAACCCTAATTTTTAGGGTCTTGCACCCTATTTAAAGTCCTTAAGTCTTTCTTCTGTCCTCCTTATCAGACTCCATTGTTGTGAAAACCCTAAAACAAGTTGTAGCCTCCATTGTCAAGCTTTTGGAGCCTTGGAAAGAAGTTTGGTGTTCTTTTTGTGCATTGTGAAGGAATTAGAAGATTTTAAAGTTTCTAGATTGGAGAAGGAAGCCTTGGATCCAGAATCACTCCATTTCTTGCATTCAATTTAAGGTATACAGTTCATACCTTGACTTATGGATGATTAGATCCCCTTATTTTGGGATTTGTTATGTTTTGGCCTCTTTATGGGTATGAGGATGGAGTAAAGTCATTTTAGGGGTTGTTCCTTCAGATATGAGTTGGTTTTGGTACCCTTGAGCTTAAAGGTGAAAACTTTATGAGGTATTTGGTGTTATCCATGCGTTAAGTCATCTATTAAGTCCATTCCATGCTTAAGAGCTTCATTTAGACATGCATGACTGTAAAGTGGGTAACTTTACGTGGTTTTCTAGCCCAAGGAAGTTAGATCTATGTTTTGTAGTCATGTCCTCATGGATTAAGTGCTTAATGTGTTAAGAGGTGGGTTTATGGAGAACTCAATGTGTTTGTTGGATAAACTTGGCAAGTTGGCTCGAATTTCCCTGACATTTTCAGACTGATAGAGGAACTTGGTGAATTTGTGGTCAACTCAGCGAGTTGACTTGGTTTTTCCCTCTCTGTGCAGCTGTTGGAGAAACTCAACGAGTTGAAGGACAACTTGACGAGTTGGGTCAACTTGGACCGTTGACTTTGAATTTCGACTTATGTCTTTGAACAAGTTTGTCCCTAAGGGTGCTTGATGGTAATCTGAATTGTAATGAGGAAAATTATGGGCTTAGGATAAGGCTCATATGGGGTTGGGCCCAATTTGGAAAATTAGACCACAAGTGGGCCTTTGTGGATCTTTAGGTTTTAGGACTCAGTCTTGGTTCATGTTGAGTCTGGGGTAAAATGGTCATTTTATCCCAAGTAAGGATTATGGATTATAGCATGGAAACCAACTGCTAATTGGGTGTGTTTTTTGATAGCTCAGGAAGTCGACAGGATAGTAGCTAGGAATTTCTTCAGTAAGCTTCTGCATTTGAGGCGAGTTCTTCTCACTATAATTTTGGGTCGAAGGCACGAAGGCCGACCCATTAGATTAGATATCCTGTTATGTGATAGTATGTTATTGTTCAGTAGTGATCTGTTAGATCGGTATCCTGGTTTATAGGATGATGTTATGAGTAGTGATCTGTAGATCTATCCGTCTGCTTGTAGATTGTTTATATGTTTATCTATTATATGTCGACATGTTGTGTTGGGTTCAGGTTGTACTGGTCCGTGTTGTAGCCAACAAACCATGGGGGCATTCCAAATATGAGCTGAGGGTTGGGCATGGCATGGTAGACTCATACTGAGGGCTCAATAGCATTCCAGATACAAACTAAGGACCCGGTAGGTATGCTAGCCTCGTCATGAGGGCTTGAGGGTATTAGAGCAATCCAGATATGAGCTGAGGGCCAGGTACGGCATGCCAGACTCATAATGAGGGCTCAATAGCATTCCAAATATGAGTTGAGGACCCGGTTGGTATGCTAGACTCGCAATGAGGGATTGAGGGTATTGGAGCAAACTAGATATGAGCTGAGGGTCGGGTAGGGCATGCCAGACTCACACTGAGGGATCAATATCATCATAGATATCATCTGAGGACCCGATTCATATGCCAGACTCATACTGACGGTTGGATATTGATAATTCAGTTCAATGACTGATCGATGAGCAAGCCATACATAAGTTGTAGGCCCTCAGGGTAAGCCAGGCTTATGTTGTGGGCTCAGGAGCAAGCCAGATGTGAGTTGTAGGCACGATAGGCAAGCCAGACTCATACTATGGGCTCACGGGTAATTCAATATTTTAGTTATGGACCTACTGCATGTTGTTATTTGTGTTGGATTAGTGTCTAAGTCCATAACTATTTTGGTATGTACTTGACCCGATTATGAGCATGGTCCTTTTGGGTTGCCTTCACCATAGCAATATGTAGGATGATTTAAGGAGAGAAAGGTTTAAATATGATTTATTAATATATTATGAGAATAATATATTAAAGGAGAAATCATATTGTTTAATTAATATTAGTCAAGAATTAATTTATAATTAATTTTGTGGCTAAAAGGGATTAATTAAACTTAGGGGACTGAAGTTGTAATTATAAGATAATTATAATTGGGCTATGGATCACCTAATAATATATAGGTTGGACGAATTCTATGGGAAGCCCATTAGAAATCGTCCAAGGGATATGTTTAAGGAGTCCATGGGCTGCTTAGGGCCTAAGCAGTCATATTAGGGTTTCCTAGTTGTAAACCCTAATAGCCTACATGTATATAAAGGGCCCCTATGCCCCAAAAACGTGGACAAGTCTTCCATTAGGGTTTCCAGCCGTTTTTGGGCAGCCTCTCTTCTTTTCCTCTTCATCCAAGTTGCATATGGTGTTTGTGACTCCATTAGAGGTGCAGCACTTGAGGCAGTAAGCTTTCTAAGGCCAATCCAAGCCAGGAATTGATTGTTATTGCTATATAACAATCAAAGGTAATTCTATAAACCCTAATTCAGTTTATAATATGTTAGATCTAAGTTTATTAGTCTTGGATTCAAAGCATGTACAATAGAGAAACCTAGATCCAAGCATTAGGGTTTGTATGAGCACATAGGACTGTTTCTTATGCATAAAACCCATCAGTGGTATCAGAGCCTTGATTGGTTTCAGTTGTATTTGATGCTTATATGTTTTATGAATTTGACAAATTAGGGTTTATGGCATGTAAACCCTAAGGCATGGTGTTTTTCGCAAATTAGGGTTGCAAAACCCTAGTTGGCGATTTTTGATAGGGTTCTTAAATTTTTTTTTTTTGCCTAGCCTCCAAATTTCAAAATTAGGGTTAGGAAACCCTAGGGATTTCGAAAATCCCTTGCCCCCCAAGATAAGATCCCAAGATTTTAGGGATTTGGATATTGCTATCTTTGTGATTATCAATTTAATTGTTTAAACTGGATAATTGAAGATCTTGTATTATCCTTTCCATACATTTAAAAATAAAATAAGATTAGGTCAAATATAGATAATTATGAAATTAATTGTTTAATTTGAATTATTTGTTATTTGATTCCAAATGTTTTGAAATGTTTCAAAACTTGCCGTCAAGTTTTGGAATTTAAAATTTGACTAAAAGTTTAATTTTGAAATGTTAAATTTTAAAACCCTAGTAATTTGAAAAGTTCAAATCACACCCTTATGGTTTTGTTAATTAATTAAAGTGCATAATTAAAGGTGATTTAATAAACCCATAAAGTTTCTGGTTTACATTTAATTAAATTAAAAGTATAATTTACTAAGTTAAACCACCTAGTATTTTAAAAGTGTAAAATACACCCTATACTATATATAACATTAAAAGTCTAATATTATATATGTATGAGTAACCAGTCAGTCTTACCGTTAGTAGGCCTCATTCACGAAGCTGGTCTATAAGGGGTGTTTAAGGAAATTGCCTATAAAATGGCGATTGAATGGGTATCCACTCTTACCCACCGCACTCTTGACTAGTGGAGGGTCGTTAGCCGAACGGGTAGGATAGGACAGAAACCTTCCATTATAAGTATAATGAAGTACAAAGTAACTAAATGCTTTTTCAAATTCCCAAATCATAGTTACTTTAGGCAAAATGTGAAATTGTATGCTAACCCATGGAATTACACTTCGTACTCTTGTCAAACATTAGTGGAGCGTGTGTGGTTAACCGGCACACTAATTTGGGGATGACATTGGTAGCGAAGGGTGACTCGATGTTTGTCATAGATCAATGGAGCGTGTGTGGCTAACCGGCACATTGATTAGGTGATTGTAGCATTGGGTGCACCACGTGATTCGTATGGTTATTCACACCTTGTTTGTGATCCTCGGCATCCCAGTCACAAATAGTAGGGCATAATCGAGATTAAACTTGCCATTGAAATGTTCAATGAATCTCAAAAGATCTAGGAGTTTCAATTCATTTAAAACTTAATCTTCCTTTTCGTTTTTCATGGTGGAAATTGGTAAATCGTCATTTACCTACCTTCAAATATTCTGCAACTAGATTACGACATCCTTCTTCTAGGTTGTAGAGTATTGTGTTGGATCCTAGCTTGATGTTTCGTTTGGGTGTTACATCAAGAATTCTAATCAACATAACTTGAATCTTCTCCCGTTTTGTAGATGTCTGAATCTTACAATGGTCTTCCCAAATCCCATGGAACAAGTTTTCCAAATGAAGATGACGTTCCGAGATACGATCAAGGAAATGAGAGTCATGCTTCACTTCCTCCACCTCCTCCAATTGTTCTCCCTAACCCACAAGTTCGAAGGCTTGAAAAGTTCAAGCTCACTCAAGCCCTTTTGGCAAGTAAACACGAAGATGGGAAACCTGTGTGTGCGCACGTCTTAGAGATGAAAACACACATTGATAGGTTAAACATGTTGGGTGTCGAGATTTCAAGTGAGTTGGCTGTTGACTGGGTTCTTCAGTCACTTCCTGAATCATATAGCGATTTCGTTAGAGAGTACTATATGATGGACCACGACGTGACCCTTATTGATCTCACCTATTTGCTTATGGATGCTGAATCAGCAATGATTTGGCGTGCTAATCAAGAAAATTTGTTTGGTGAATCAAACTCCCAAACTTAAATGGACACTGGCAACATTGGAAGTCCAGAAAGAACTAAGTCTGTGATTGTCCGATGTGTTGTGCCAAAGGAGTCCATTTGCTTTTATTTCCAAGAGAAGGGGCATTGGAGACGAAGTTGCCCTAACTACCTGAGAGATCTAAGAGATGGGAGAGTCAAGAAGTATGGCTCTGCTTCAGGTAAAATCCATTATCTAACTCTTTTAAGTTCCTATTCTAGATTCTTAATACATGATGTAATAAGATTACATTTTGATGTTTTGTAGGATCAAAGAAAAGCGAGGAAGCTTAAGGGAAGAAGTGAGCTGAATCTAATCGTGATGAAATGGATTTCGATCGCATTACTTGAAGAATGGATTCTTGAGCTACTACTTGGAGTTAGAATAGATTGTTAAGAAATATGTAATAACATAGTTTTTCAATTGAATTGCATTGTAAGGACAAAATTTTTCCGCAATAAAATGAATTTTGATTTTATCTTATTTATTTATCCTTGCAATGGCATGTATGAAAAATTTATGTTTGAATGTTTCTATTATTAGCAATAATGGATTTGATTCTTAATTATGTTATTTGTGGACATATCAAAAGTTTACCAAATAGGGAGAGTTTCTCATCGCCCAAGTTTCAATTGGACAGAAACTTGGAATCATGCAATGTGTATTGTATGATGAATGAAAAACTTTCACATTTGGGAAACTTAGACTAATTCTTTGACAAAGTGTCAATTGAAGGACTAGGAGATCGAGTACACTAGGTCGTACATTGATCAAGTCTACCACAAGAGTGACAAAGATATTCATCATGATTTACTAAAGTTTAGTAAATATGGTTATACTTATAAGATTGAGTATAATTCTGAGTTAACTGAAATAGTTTCAATCAATAGCAGAACGAATAAGAAGAATCAGGAAGGCAAAAAGATAAAAGTTTCTCCATTCTAAGAAGAAGGGAGAGTACCTTTTATTGTGTTTTATGATGAAGTCTTAATGATTAAGAACCATATCTCAATTGATTCTCTAAGTGAGTCTTAGTGCATTTGCATGTCTAAGAAGAGGAATCGAGAATTGTAGAAATGGTTAAATCAAAGAGCCAATCATACTTCGTTCCAATATCAAGTCTTAGAGTCATACTCCAAGATTGTGACATTGAGTGACAAGTCTTAAGTAGGTTTATAACACTCATCAAATGTGGAATTTGGAAATGTTTTCTTATTCTTGCACATTTGAAATTGGTAAGTTATGCTGTCTTGGATAAGACAAAGACCAACTAGGACCAATTATGTGAAGTGTTTTGTCTTGATAAGAACTACACTAACTCTTGAATATTTGCTTTGTCAAGAAATGTTTCTTGACAAGAGACTCTTATATGTCAAGGAGTCAATGGGAGTCTTAATGGTCTTGAAAGGTTTCAAGAACAAATCAAGAATATACCTTATCGATCATCACTAGCACACGACTTGAGGTTTACAACCTATCGTGCTGACATTATTTTGTTTTTGTGCCATTCCAATTGAGTTAATTGCGTATGTGAGTTCTATGAGTTCTCATTTGAATGCATAATAGAGCCTTAGTCGATGGAAAGTACATTGATATGTAAGGACAAGTTACTAAACTACTTGGAAGACATGGTGGGCACTCGTATTACCATAGGGCAAGAAATCAAGATTAAGAAAGTTCAGTCCATATGAGTTTGGATTTGTCGCAAACCTTGGTTTTGGCAAATTCACATGGATAGGAACTCATACCCCATAAAATCTAAGTGTCATAAGATTCCCTCCTTCATGAAAATGACTGTGAGGAAATGCTTTCACTAAGAGAAATCTTAAGAAGATAGCAATTGTGAAAATTGTATTCTCAAATTCGATTATGGTTATGGCATCCCTTTCCACAGTTCGAATTATGAGATTTGGCAATTAGTTTCAACATTTGGAACTTAGTAACATAAGTTCTAAATTGTTTAAACACACATATGAGCTATCTAAGACAAAGGTGTATAAGGTTAAGAAGCCTAGATAAAGGCTTATCGAAGCATCTGGTATTAGAAATATGAATTTTAGAAATTCAATAGGCATTGTTTTCTGAAAGTTCATTTGTTTTCTGAATACATGTCAAAGCTAGTGGGAGCATAAGTGTTATGCTTATATGATAATAATCATCATGATAGTGAGAGCATAAGTGTTATGCTTGTATGATTATTATGGCGAGTATTGCAAGTTAGCAATATTAATTATAGAAAAACAAAGATTCAATTTGCAAAGTTGCATGGGTTGAAAAGTTGTTTTAATATAATTAAGGGAGAGAATATTATACTTCATTTCAAAATCTAAAGCTTAGATTGAGAAATTTTAACATTTTCAGTCAAAGGATACATTGTGTGTTCTTAAAATTCGATTATGATTACAGCATCCCTCTTCATAGTTCGAATTGTGAGAACATGACACATTGTGTGTTCTTAAAATTCGATTATGATTACGGCATCCCTCTTCATAGTTCGAATTGTGAGAACATGACACATAAAATATTATGGCAAAAGATTGGTAAAGTATCATATCTTTATGTAAGACATTATGCATCGTGTCCCATACGCTTCGGGTATAGGATCGATTGCAAATGCTATAATATTTACCATTCTAAAATTTTTCAAATGTCTAGCACATTAAGAGGGAAAAAGGACTAGAATGGATTTTAACTAAAATTATTAAACAACTATCAAAGGACGATCCAAAGAAGGATGTTCAAAGGAAGGTACCTTGAATGTGAGACTTCACGTCTATGGAATTGTCTTGGAACAATTTCTAAGAAAGTACTTTGTAATTTCATTAGCCAAGTCTTGGTGACTTTTGTGGTATGACTTTACGAAAGGATCGTTGCGTAAAATGTTAGAACCTAGCATATTCTAGTAGTGGAAGAACCTTGTGTTCTTACACTAATAATGGGGATTGAGGAATTGTGAAATGAGAATCATTTGAAAAGTTTTCAATTGTTCTATTTCACAAAGCATGGACCATAGGAAACAAAGTGTGCATGCTTAGAGCATGGGACAATTGTTGTTGTAATTCAAGTAATGAGTTGATTATTCGAAACATTAAATGATAAATAATGAGTGATCAATTTGGTGGATAAATAGAAGTGTTTTATTTACTCTCACAAGTTTGGGGCCATATAGGATTAAGTATTATTGTCATGTTTCAGTTTGCATGTTTTGACTTCCAGAATAACTAGGTTATTCAAACATCCACAGTCGGTCATACGTTGGGAGTAGGTATGAATAAAGACTGTCATGAATCTGTCTGTAGATTGTCTGAAGTGTTTAGACATGGCACAAGTTTGCTGTAGAGTTCATGAGTGCTTTGATAAGATTAGAGTATTGGATTAAACCCACGCTCACTTGGATCACCTCATGGTTTTATCATGAGTGATTCGTGAGACGATAATATTGTATATTCTTGAAACCGAGACGTGTGAGTTGTTATTTGTTGGTCGGTTACACATTGATAATAAGTAAACGCACCAGTAACTTGGTGTTATAAAACTTATCGTTGTGTGTGATTCGATCAATAAATGGAAGCGAGCATTTGAGTCGAAGTTTATCCATTCCTTTTACCCAAAGTAGGATAAAAGCGATATCTATGGGCCTCTCGATGATTTAGTTATGACACCTAAGAGCTTGGCCAAGCCGAGACTAAGTTGATGTGTTCAATTGTAGTCTGTTGTCAGTCGTCATAAATCGGAAGTCGGGAAATAGTATAGAGAGAATGATTGAAATTCATGTCTTATGTCTATACGATATCTTGAGAATGGAGGAATATATAATCCCTTATCTAGAGGACACACTATCTGATAAGATCAGAGTTGACAGCGGCTTTTGAAAGCTACGATTGCTGATCAGGTTTTGAAGTCGTACGGAAAATAGTTATTAGACTTATCCAAGTGGGAGACTGTTGGATTAGTGTCTAAGTCCATAACTATTTTGGTATGTACTTGACCCGATTATGAGCATGGTCCTTTTGGGTTGCGTTCACCATAGCAATATGTAGGATGATTTAAGGAGAGAAAGGTTTAAATATGATTTATTAATATATTATGAGAATAATATATTAAAGGAGAAATCATATTGTTTAATTAATATTAGTCAAGAATTAATTGATAATTAATTTTGTGGCTAAAAGAGATTAATTAAACTTAGGGGACTGAAGTTGTAATTATAAGATAATTATAATTGGGCTATGGATCACCTAATAATATATAGGTTGGACGAATTCTATGGGAAGCCCATTAGAAATCGTCCAAGGGATATGTTTAAGGAGTCCATGGGCTGCTTAGGGCCTAAGCAGTCATATTAGGGTTTCCTAGTTGTAAACCCTAATAGCCTACATGTATATAAAGGGCCCCTATGCCCCAAAAACGTGGACAAGTCTTCCATTAGGGTTTCCAGCCGTTTTTGGGCAGCCTCTCTTCTTCTCCTCTTCATCCAAGTTGCATATGGTGTTTGTGACTCCATTAGAGGTGCAGCACTTGAGGCACTAAGCTTTCTAAGGCCAATCCAAGCCAGGAATTGATTGTTATTGCTATATAACAATCAAAGGTAATTCTATAAACCCTAATTCAGTTTATAATATGTTAGATCTAAGTTTATTAGTCTTGGATTCAAAGCATGTACAATAGAGAAACCTAGATCCAAGCATTAGGGTTTGTATGAGCACATAGGACTGTTTCTTATGCATAAAACCCATCAATTTGTATATGTTAATTGTTTAGGTGTTGGTACTTTAGGGGAACTCACTAAGTTTCGTGCTTATAGTTTTTGGTTTATATTTTCAAGTACTTCAGTGGATCGTGGAAAGGTGAAGGCGTGACCATACACATCCTGGCGTTTTGGACTTATAATTTCTAGGAAAATCTGATAATGTGAATGTTTTGAAAACTATGTCGAAAGAGATTCTGATTTTTAAATAATGTTTTGGGAACAACGGTTTTTGTAAACACTTCTATAGAAAAAGGGTTGTCTTGAAAAGTTTACATTTTATCAAATTTTTATGGATGTTACAAGTTGGTATCAGAGCCTTGGTTTGGGTAGATTGGAGGAACACTCGTGTGAATCCAGTCTCAAACTAAGGAAAAATATTTTCAAAATGATTTTCAAATGGTTTTCAAAATACTTAAGGAGGATGTGATGTGTACGATCAGTCGGAGCCAATAAGTAGACCCCAAAATACCATACTATTATTTGATATTGTGTTAGGGATGTCAACGGGGGTAAACGGGATGGGGATTGCATTCCTGCCCCCGCCCCAAAATTTTCCCATTCCCTCGCCCCCGTCCCCGCCCCTGAAATCTCTATCCTTTCCACCCCCGCCCCCGCCCCTGCCCCCGTTCCCCCGCGCCCGTTTGATTTTGGGCTAAATTATTTGGGCTAAAATAAGTTCTTGTTTGAGCTAAAAGAAACTATTTTTTGGGTAACAAATAGCTATTTATAACATAATTTTACATGTTACAAACAACTTTAAAACAAGTTTTTTGTTGAATTTTTGTACGTAAAAATCATTTTATTGTTTATTATATTTATATAATTAATATATGTCAATTTATATAATTTATTAACGGGACTCCCACGGGGGTTTCGGGATGGGACTACCAACCCCCGCCCCGCCCCCGAAATTAAAACGGGGGTTAACCTTGCCCCCGCCCCCGCCCCCATCCCCGATTTTTTTTCAACAAATGCCCCCATACAGGACGGGGTCCCTACGGGATTGGGTCCGACGGGACTTTTTGACATCCCTATATTGTGTTATGTTACAACAACATGCTAGTGATAGTCTACGGATCTCCAGGAATTTCATGATAGAATTTTCTGATTATGTGATGACTTAGTTCCTATAGAGTTCCATTGCTTGGTTGTTGTGTGACTCGTTTGTGTGTGAACTAGCTATTGAGTGGATACGCTAAGTTATATGCTACATGGTTTAAAGGGTCTTAGGCTGAGGGGTTTGGTCCTGCTTCACAGCTCTTGTCTGAGTCCAACCGTTGTAGGATTGAATCTGTTAGCCCAAGATTGTTTAAACTGTAGGGCATGTGATTGTATTCATGTGATAGTCATTTGGCACCAATGGAGAGTCGTGTGGAAATTATGGTATGGGGAGTCGTATGGGGTCAGCCAGCTAGTCACGTTATTGGATGAGGTAGCGGTGGTTTCCCTAGTTTAGGCATGGTTCATAGTGGGTCGACATTTGGAAGGATTTTCGACTCTTGAGAGAGTGAGGGTAGGGCGATGATACGTGAGATGCTGGGAGTCTGAGATCGAGGATTTCATAAGAGGATCTGTCAGATCTTATTGCATTTTAGTGTCAGTCGGCTCCTTTGCATGAATGCTTCTTGCTTTGTGCTTTGTGGAACTCATGAGTGATGTGAGTCAGCCATTAAGTGAATATGTCAAGTCACATGTGAAAAAGGTAGGATGATCTCAGAGTGACATATTTGACCTTGTCGCACAGCTCTTGTCTGAGTCCAACCATTGTAGGGATAAGTCTGTTACTCGAAGGATTATCTGAGCTTTTTTGCATGTGATTATATTCATGGAATAACCAATTGACATTGTGAGGAGTTTTGTAGTAGCTGATGGAAGAGAAGTGTGGAACCCTAGGATAACCTAAGGAGCCCTTTAGTGCGGTTGTTTCGCTGTTGAGCAGGTTTTAGGAATATTGTGACTAGGTCGTAGAGGACCTGAGATAATTCTTGAGAAAAGTATGGATATGTGTGGAAGCTAGTATTGGGCCAGTACTACTGAAATCACAGGATCCATACTCGATTTGGGGAAGATTTTGAGGAATCTAAGGGCTGTTCAAGGAAGATAAGTTGGTTGGATACCATGGTTCGAGGCAATGGTTCTGTATCTGTCGATCTTCTAGCTTGGACTGCTCAGGAGAGGATGGGTTTTGTGTTTGTTCAGGCCCTGCGGCGAAATTGATGTGGGTTGAGTGGTTTCAGACCCAGATGAGTATGTTGATTGGAAGTCTCGAGGGTTTCGTTAGAGGTCATGCCTCGGGCCTCGAGACGCGGGGAGGAAGCGGTTGATATGATCAGCTTGGAAATCGCATCTGGGATTTAAGTGGCGGATTGTTGGATTGGGTTGTCATTATCTATGGAAATGATCTTGATCTTATGTTATTTTTCAAGTTAGAAGGAGTGGGCAGGCTTATGACCTCCTGTAACATCCGTAAAATTCACGAATAATTCTAACTTTTTAAACATCACAAAAACCGTTCATTGTTTACAAATTTTTTTCAAAATCATATAACATCAGAGAATCCCAGAAATCATGACATAAAATGTGAGATGGTGCATGATCAAGCCTTCGCCTTCCCACGATCATTCGAGTTACCTTAAACAAAATCCACCGCTGTAATCCAGAAGCTTAGTGACTTCCCCAAAATACCGATACATAAAAAATAGCACGTATACAAATGACAGCATGTAATGGTTCCACAACAATACAAATTAGATTACCCTTGAGCCCACAACATGAGTCTGGCTTGCCTATTGGGCCCTCAGCTCATGTCTGGATTGCTCCCGAGCCCACAACATAAGTCTGGCTTGCCTATCGGGCCTACAACTTATGTCTGGCTTGCTCCCTTAGTCCTTGGACTGGAATACAAAAGATTAGCCCACAATACGAGTCTGGCATGCCCTACCCAGGGTTTGTTGGCTACCGTACGGAGCAGTACAACCTCAACCCATCTCACACAACTGTTGGATTTGGTGTCTAAGTCCATAACTATAACTGGTATGTACTTGACCTGATAGTAGCATGATCCTTTTGGGTTGCCTTCACCGGAGCAATTTGATAGGATAGACTTTTGAGAAGAGGTTATTTGTGATTTATTAATATATTATAAGTATAATATACTAATTGAGAAATCATATTATTTAATTAGTATTGATCAAGAATTAATTTGGAATTAATTTAGTGATCAAAAGAGACTAATTAAATTTACGGGGACTGATTAAGTAAATCAATAATACTTATAGTTTGGGCTAATGATCCATGGTTGATTAGGATGGGCTAAACCTATATGATAGTCCATGAAGGTTTAACCCAAAGGGCCTAAGAAATATGAAGGGTCATGGTGAGTTGGGGTTTGCATGGATGAAACCCTAGTCTTTTCCACACTATAAAAGCAACCCCTTAAACCCTAAAATCAGCCCAATGCATTCTAAAGAAGAACCATAATCGATTTTGGAGCTACCTAGCCTCTTCTCATAAGCCTCATCTTGCATTTGGTGTTTGTGACACATTAGAGGCATCACATTTGAGGTGCTAAAGCTTTTAAAGGTTAAGAACTACAAGCTACACTAAGAGGTATTCATCTAACTTGGTTTTATGTTGTATATCTCTAATTGTATGCTAGTTAGGGTGTGTGCTTTGGAAAATTGAAATTTCATGTATAATGAAAACTTAGATCCATAGAATCTAGGGTTGCATGTGCACCGTAGGAGAGTTATAATGCTTAAAACGCAACAACAACATGTCGACATGTAACAGATAAATGCGCATATAAATAGTCAGACAATATCACAGGTAGTCCTACAGATCAACCAGACTAGCATATCAAACTAGCATGCATAACTAACTCATACTCAACATATCAATAACTACTAGGATATCAATCGAATGGGTTGGCCTTGGTGCCTTCGACCCCTAAGTATAGTGAGGAAAACTCACACACAAGTAGCACCGAATGACAAGATCCAACCCTCGAATCGCAGCTCCGAACTCAACCACCTACAACCACCATGTGACTAACTTCATCAAATTCCTGAATTCCCAAAAATACCCTTAATGTCAAACCTGGTCAACCATGGTCAAAGTCAAAGTCAACAGTCCATGTCGAACCAACTCGTCGAGTACATCTACTGACTCCTCGAGTTCCTTTTGAGCTCAAAGAATTGTGAAAACTCGAGTCAACTTAACGAGTCGTCAAGACAACTCGTCGAGTTCATACAATGTTGGAGAAACCCCGAGCCAACTCACCGAGTTGGCAAGGCAACTCGTCGAGTTTTTCTATCTTAACTCATTTAGCCACTTTGAAGTGAGTCTAAAGCTCCACATTATAGATCTGGTCCCCTAGGGTTAAGATACCACATTAAGTTTCTTACTTTACATCCATGCAAGGCATCAAGAGGCTAAAACACTCAAGTAAAGCTTATTATGGGACTTAGGGCATGAAAGAAGGCCAAGACTTGATAAAGTTGGCAACTTGAATTCCATGGAGGCCATGAGGTGTCTAGATCTGAAACCATAACCTCATAACATGATTAACTCAAAGAATGGCCCCAAAACAAGCTAATAATGACCATAACTTTCAAAAGAAGAGATCTAGAAAAGGGAGGATCAAGAAAACGACTTTATACCTCCAAATGGCTGCAACAACACTGAAAATCCCAGATCTAAAGCTTCTCCCTTCAACTTTACACCACCAACTTCAAGCTCCTTCAAGAAAACACTAATGAATACTCTTTAAGGTCACACACACACACACTCAAAATGGGGAAGGAGGCACAATTGGGGTTTTATCTGGACAAGGAGGCAATGAGGGAGGCCAATAATGACAGTTAAGGCCTTTAAATAGGGTGCAAACCCTAAAAATTAGGATTTTCATGTTCAGCCTTCAACTCGTCGAGTTGGGGCCTTCCAACTTGTCGAGTATACATTGAAAGAAAGGTGGGCATTAAATAATCTACATGACGAGTTGGAGCCTTCCACTTGTCGAGTTTCCCTAAAATATAATTAATAAGTTTTAAATTCATACCTGAAAATTGGGATGTTACACCTCCCAAGTTAGATTGGATTCTTAGCTTGAGGTCTATTGGTTGTGGTGGTTGGCGACAGTATGTCATTGCCGGTGGGCATAATTGGTTGATGTGGCACGATTACCATGGCAATGTGAGCAAGGGTCGTATCCTTGGGAGATAGGAAAGCCAGGTGTCGAATTGTTGTATGGGTTGCAAGCAAGGGGTATATGTTCGGATCGTAAACCGGTAGTTGCCTACGCTTTGTAAGTGGTCATTATGGGGAATTCAGAGGTTTTCAGCTGAATTTCAGGTTTTCTTGGGGTTCGTTTGATCCATATATGGACCATTGGTCATTGAGTTTGTTATTCAATGGGAATTCTCTGAAGGATTTAAGTGGTGACAGTTAAAGGTCAATGAGTGCGTCAGCTACCCCCTGTTTAGTATATTCTATGTTCCTTTGGTCTTCAGGTGTGTTTACCCTCGATGGTAGAGTGGGGGCTTGGTTCATAGAAGACTCAAGTTTAGGTAACCTTCAGGATCATCTTGGAGGTCTTCTCGAGCTAGTGGTGTAATGATGGAATCCGATCAATCTCATAAGTATGGGGTCTTTTTTGACCGATCATGAGGATATTTCTTGTTTTGAGTAAGGTGTCCTTTTCGATTATCTCTGGTGTTTCTTTTCTTTTCGGATGTGATTATGGGTTTCTTAAGTATGTGTATGGGAGTGCTCCTTGTGATCGGAGCAAAAAGGCATTGGGGCTCTTGATTCAAATAATATGCATGGTTCTCTTGGGTTTTAGCTTCCGATTTGGATCAAGAGTGCAACCTTTATCCTATCTGCAGGTTGTGTGCGACTTTTTTTTCATAAGGTTTTGCTTGGTAGCTGTTTTGTGGTGCTTAATTGGCATTGTAAGGGAGCTTTTTAGGTCCTTTGAAGTTAATGGAATGAGGTGGGTATATTTAGGCACGAAGTGTCGGGAAAATGATGCGATGACGATAGCGTCGATAGGTTATCGGGAGCATTCCAGTCATGGGCTGAGGGCCAGCGAGGGCATACCAGACTCATGTTGTGGGATCAGAGGCAATACAGACCTATGTTGAGCACCTTGTAGGGGTATTCCAATCATAGGTTGTGGGCCTAGTGATATTAATGGTTAATTTCTTCTGCTTGGAGTGCATTCAGTGTGGACGCGTTGATGGGGGTCGGGTGAGTCGTAGATCGGTTGGTTGGATAAAGGAAGCAGTAAGGATTGGGGAAAGTATCAGTCAGGTATCAGAAAGTCTCGGTAGGATGCATGCATTATAATTCCAGTTGTTCGCGAGTTGTTGTCATATTATGAATGCTCAAGTTGGAAATTTCTTATATAGTCATAAGTCATCAAGTTCTTAGTGATTGTATCAAGTGGGTGCCTAGCTTGGGGTGCACCAGAACCGGTAAGGGTTGGATATACCACAGAAGTTCATGGTTTGATCGTCATTGCTTGTCAAATTAGTGTTTGGTAATGACATAGAAAAGAGTCAAGGGTTACTAAGATTTTGGGTTCATCATATGGTTCAGTTTTGGGTTAAGTGCACGATCGATGTGTTTCGAGGATCATTCTTCATGGTTCCGGTAATGATCCAGTTAGGGATTGGGGGTAGATTCAAATGGATATTCCTCAGGTTTAGGGAAGGTTCCGTGAGGAGGTACCATGGGTATCCATTCTCAAGCAGGCTTTTGGTAGGAACTCGTGTTGGGAATCGCAAGTGGGTCCGTGCAAGGTATGTATCCAGAGCATAGGAGGTTAAGAAATCTGTATATCAAAGGCATCAGTTGGAGGATTCAGTGTCTAGCTTATGTGTCTACACTCCAGGATGGCTCCATCTTGTGAATGAAGGGCGAGTGATGAGGTTTCGGGCTCTTAGCAACAGTGTATCAGCCCGACAGTCGAGGAAGTCTATATTTTATATCTCTTGTGTGTTTATGTAATTGTTATCATCAAAGGTTGGATAGATTGTTCGATGGATAAGTGTCATCGTTTTAGCAAACGGATCAGTTTGGGAGGTCTTTTAGGGAGTCAGACCAATTTCGATACCCAAGTACGGATATACAAGGTTGGGTCTTTGCATGGGATCATGGGTTGTTCTTCTTCAGGTTGGCAATATCTATTCGAGATTGATTATTTTTGGAAGGCCGTTGATGTGCAGGATTTTTGGGTGCGTTCCTCAAGTGTTTATTATGGTTATGAGTGTTAGTAAGGGGCGATTTCGAGGACAAAATCAAATTTAAATGGGGGAGAGTTGTAACATCCAAAATCTTGAAGAGTAATTGTTGAGAAAAAACCTAATTCTAGGTCAACTTAACGAGTTGGAGGGACCAACTCGCCGTGTTGAAGATGGATGGATCGCAAGGGTTTAAAGAACCAACTCGACGAGTTGGGGAGCCTCAACTCGATGAGTTGCCAGCTAGGAAGGAAACCCTAATTTTTAGGGTCCTGCACCTTATTTAAAGTCCTTAAGTCTTTCTTCTGGCCTCCTTATCAGCCTCCATTGTTTTCCAAACCCTAAAACGAGTTGTAGCTGATGGGTTTTGAGCAAAACAATAATCCTATGGTGCACATGCAAAACCTAAAGCTTTGGATCTAGTTTTTATAATTGTAGATGCAATAATCATCCAAAGCTTGTAAACGCTAATCTAGCATACAAAATTGAAAACTATGACTAACAACAAGTTATAAACAAACCTTTCAATTGTAGCTTGATAACCTTGAACCTTTGAGAACCTAGCACCTCAAATGTGATGCCTCTAGTGGATCACAAACACCAAAAGCAATTGGAGATTATTAAAGAGAGATGAAGGAGGATCAAAAGTCAGATGGCTATCCATCTTAGGGTTCAGTGGCTGATTTTATCCCAAGGGTTCCTTATATAGCTGAGCAGTTAGGGTTTCAGTCAAAACCCTTATCCAATTGCTTAGTCTTTAAGCAGCACAAAGGATCCTTCCAGAAGGCCCCTTGGACGATTTCTATGTGGACTCCCACATAGAATTCGTCCATTGCTTCCTTATAGATCCTAAGCCCAACTTTGTAACTATATTATAATTAAAGTATCAGTCCCCTTGATTTAATTAATCTCTTTTGACCACAAAATTAATTCTAAATTAATTCTTAACCAATATTAATTAAACAATATGATTTCTCTTGTAATATATTATTCATATAATATATTAATAAACCATAATAACATCTTTCTCCATAATCCATCCATTCAAGTTTCTTTGGTGAATGCAACCCAAAAGGACCATGCTACAATCGGGTCAAGTACATACCAAATATAGTTATGGTCTTAGACACCTAATCCAATAGTATCCCACTTGGATAAGTCTAATAACTATAAATGCAAGTACGACTTCAAAATCCGATTAACAATCGTAGCTCTCAAAATGCGCTGTCGAACTATGACATGTCCTTTAGATAAGGGATCGTATAGTCCTTCGTTCTCAAGATATTGTGTGGAAAAATACATGGAACATAGTCATACTTATTGTACAACGGTTTGTTTCTTGATATCTGATTTGTTGGACATAGAACTTAATTGAACACATCAATTCAGTCCTGACCGGGCTCGACACATAAATCCAAACAAAATCATCGAGGGGCCCAAGATATTGCTTTTAACCTCGTAGGATAAAAGGAACAGATGAACTTCGACTTATATGCTTGTACTATTACTCATCAAATCATACACAACAATACGTTTTATAACATCAAGTTACTGACGCGTTTACGCATTATCAATGCACAACCAACTCGTAAACAACAACTCATATATCTAGGTTTGAAGATTATATGATATTATCATCTCACAATCACTCGTGATTAAATTCCATGAAGGGATTCATGTGAGCGAGCCAATTCATGACCGTCTTCTTTCATACTTACTTCCAACGTATGATCAACTGTGGATAGTTTAAATAATCTTATTATTTAGGAAGTCAAAACATGCAAAGTGAAACAATATTAATTAATTGACATAAGACAGTAACATTACTTATAAACAAAAAACCTTTATTTAATCATCAAAATGTCAATTACAATTTATCTATTACTAGTTTCTAAGTAGCTATCTAATCACTAAAACTAATATCGTCCTTCAGCCTAGTGCTCCTAGCGTGTTGCAAGAGCTTAACCCTACTCAGTCCCTTCATAAGGGGATCTGCCGGATTTTCCTTTGACGATACCCTCTTCACTATGAGGAGTCCCTCTTCTACCCGATGTCTGATGAAAATATATTTTCTGTCGATATGGCTGGATCTACCATGATCCCTCGGTTCCTTGGTTAAGGCAACCAAACCTTCGTTACTGTAGAAAATCTCCATAAGCTCCTTTATGGCTGGTATAACTCCAAGGTCTCCGATGAAGTTTTTCAACCATATTGCCTCCTTCGACGCTTTGCTTGCTGCTATGTATTCTGATTCGCATGTTGAATCAGCTACGGTGTCCTGCTTGGAACTTTTCCAAGTTACTACTCCTCCGTTCAGTGTAAAGACCCAACCCGACTGAGAGAAACAATTATCTCGGCCGGTTTGAAAACTGGCATCACTATAACCTCGCACTCTCAAGTCATCACTCCCACCGAGGATAAGGAACCATTCCTTAGTCCTTTGTGGGTACTGAAGAATGTTATTGACTACGGTCCAATGGGATCTACTAGGGTTCCCTTGATATCTGTTAACCATGCTCAAAGCGAAGGCCACATCAGGGCGAGTACACGTCATAACATACATGATTGAGCCAACAGCGGAAGCATAAGGTACTCGGCTCATCTCTGCTATCTCAGCTTTGGTACTCGGGCTTTGAGTCTTAGTCAACTTGGTATTGCTTTGGATTGGTAATTCCCCTTTCTTGGAATTCTCCATGCTAAAACGTTTCAACACTTTATCCAAGTAAAAACTTTGACTAAGTCCTATTAGTCTTTTACTCCCATATCTCAAATTCCTTATCCCTAGAATATAAGTAGCTTCTATGAGGTCCTTCATAGTGAAGCACTTCCCAAGCTAGGACTTAACCTCCTGCAAAGTTGGGACGTTGTTTCCTATGAGCAATATGTCATCCACATACAGTACGAGAAAGCTAACTATACTCCCACTAGCTTTGACATATATGCAGGACTCATCCTCGCTTCTCGAAAAGCCAAACTAATTGACTTTCTCATCAAAACAAAGATTTCATTTGTGAGATGCTTGTTTCAATCAATAGATGGATTTCTCAAGATTACCCACTATATTAGGGTGCTTCGCATCGATAAAACCCTCTGGCTGACTCATGTAAACATCTTCAACCAACTTCCCATTAAGGAAAGCGGTTTTGACATACATATTATATATTTCATAATCATGAAACGTAGCTATGGCTAGCATAACCCTTATAGACTTTATCTTCGCTACTGGTGAGAAGGTCTCATCATAGTCAACTCCGGGAGTTTGAGTTAAGCCCTTCGCAAATAATTGTGTCTTATAAGTGTGTACTTTCGCATCCATGTCGGTCTTCTTCTTGAAGATCCATTTGCACCTAACCGTCTTACGACCTTGCACATTGTCAACCAAGTTCCAAACTTGGTTGTCATACATGGACTGGATCTCGTTGTCCATAGCCTCCTTCCATTTAGCAGACTTCGGGCCTGCCATGGCTTCCTTGTAGTTGTTAGGTTCATCCAAATTTATTAGTGTGCTATCACTAATAAACGTATCACCCTCACTTGTTATATGAAAATCATACAACACAGGTGGAACACTAACTCTACTGGAACGTCTAAGAGGTAAGGACTCGTCAATCGGTTCAACAAGAGTTTCCTCCTCAGGTTGAGCGCTAGTGTTAGGGGTTCCTTCATCACTTTACTCTTGAAGCTCTTCAATATCAATTTGCCTCCCACTGTCCTCTTGGCATATGAGTTCTCGCTCTCGGAAAACCCTTCTCCTCGCAACGAAGACAACATTGTCACTCAGTTTATAGAAGATAATCCAAAGCACTTCTGTGGATAGCCGATGAAAATCCACCGCTCACTACAAGGTTCGAGCTTGTCATAAGTCTCTCGTCTAACGAAAGCCTCGCAACCTCAAACCTTGATATGTGCCAGCGAGGGAGCTTTCCCTGTCCACATCTCGTGAGGTGTTTCGGTAACCTTCTTAGTTGGAACAAACAATGTCCAACTAGGTTCGATTGTGCCTCTCAGCCACACTATTCAACTGTAGTGTCCTAGGTGGCGTTAATTGCGAAACAATTCCGCATTCCTTGAAGTAGTCGTGGAATTCAATACTAAGGTACTCACCACCTCGATCGGATAAGTGCATCTTAATTTTCCTTCCTAGATCACTCTCCACTTCTTTATTAAACTCTTTGAACTTTTCAAAGGTTTCTGACTTGTGCTTGATAATGTAGATATACCCATATCTGCTATAATCGTCGGTAAAAGTCACATAGAAGCGGCTCACATCCCTTGTGGTGGATCTTAAAGGGCCTACACACATCGGTGTGTATGAGATCCATTAAATCCTCACCCCTTTCGCAAGTGCCAGTGAAGGGTGACTTGGTCATCTTTCCAAGTAAACAAGACTCGCACGTGTCATCCTCCCTAAGGTCGAATGACTCTAACACTCCATCCTTTTGGAGTTGGGATATACGTTTCTTGTTGACATGTCCAAGACGACAATGCCACAAGAATGCCTTATCCAAACTAGTGGAAGAATCGATATGTAACACATCATTTCCTAAGTTGTCTACAACCATCACAGTTTCATATATTCCATTACGAGACAATGCTTGAAAGTAAAAAGTATCATTTCAAGAAAGAATTAATAGAACCAATTTCATTATTAAATAAAAATCTAAAACCTTGTTTATATAAACCATGAATAGAAATAATGTTTCGTGTCATTTTTGATGAGTAGAAACAATTATCCAAATCTAAACCTAACCCACTACTAAGCACTAAAGAGTAGACTCCAATCTTGGTGACAGGTGGCGCTTTCCTATTCCCCATGATCAAGTTTATCTTCCCATGCTCCACATCCCTACTTCTTCTTAGACCCTGCAAATCAGAACAAATGTGAAAACCACATCCTATATCGAGGACCCAAGACATAGCATGCAATGAGTTATTAGATTAAATAGTATAAATACATGCGAAGGTGGGCTTTATCTTCCCATCCTTGATGTCCTGCAGGTACTTCGGGCAACTTCATTTCCAATGCCCTTTGTCGTGGCAGTAAAAGCACTCTGCATTCTTCAAGTTAGAGGAGGGAGCAGCGGGACCAACTTTGGTTCCACTAGAAGAGGTACCATCATGGGGCTTTCCCTTGTGGCTCTTAGAAGGAGCCTTCCTCTTCTTTCCTTTCCCTTTCCCAATAACCAAGACAGGGGCAACAGTAGGAGTAGTAGATGCAACAAATTTTCCTTTTAGACTACTATCAAAAGTCCTTAGCTAGCCTTGAAGCTTGCTTAGTATGAATCCCTCCTTGTTCATATGATAGGTCATACAAAACTGGTCGTAACAAGGAGGCAACGAGTGTAGAATGATATCTTTGGCCGAATCCTCATCGAAATTGACATTTAACTTCAACAAGCGGTCCAAAAATCTCTACATTTTCTACAAGTGGGCTGTGATGGACTCTCCATCCTTTATTTTGGTAGTGATCATAGCACTGATGATCTCGTATATTTCCTGCCTAGCACTTTGATGGTACCTTTCCATCAAATCTTGGTTCATCTCGTATTGGTAGTAGTCCTTGTAGGACTTTTGGAGTTCAGTAGTCATTGTTGCAATCATGATGCAATGAACCTTCATAGCATCTCTCTCATGAGTTTCGAACGCAACAATTTCCTGATGAGTAGCAATGTTGTGGTCAACCTCCTTCAGCTCTTTGTCGAGAACATACTCCTTGTCCTTGTAGCGAGTGACCATGCGAATGTTGTGGATCAAATCATTAAAGTTGGACCCATCAAATATCACCCTTCTACACAAGTTCATGAGTGAGAATGAGCCAGAAGGGGTTGAGCCAGAAGCGTTGTTGTTTTGAGTAGACATCTGAAAAAGAAAAGAGATAAAGTTTAGATTAGATAAGAATCCCCAATTTAACACCCAAATGAGAAATTAGGGCTAGGGCACAACATAATTATTTACAATTCAGAAGAGGGATGTCGTAATCTAATTGCAAATAATTTGAAGGTAAGTGAATGATGATTCACTAATTTCTACCATGAAAAACGAAAAAGACAATTAAGTTTTAAATGAATTGAAATTCCTAGATCCTTTGAGATTCATTGAACTTTTCAATGACATGTTTAAATCTCGATATGCCCTTCAAGTTTTTGACTGGGATACCGAGGATCACAAATAAAGTGTGAATAACCGTGTAAATGTACTTCGTACTCTCAATGTCATTTACCACCTAATCAATGTTTCGGTTAGCCACACACACTCCATTGAGCTATGAAAAACATATAGCTACCCTTTGCCCCCTTTGTTAGTGTGCCGGTTAACCACACACACTCCACTAACGACTTGGCAAGGTGGAAACTGTAATTTCATGGAATGTCATCATTTTACACTTTACCTAAAGTAACTAAGATTGGGAATTTATAAAAACATTTAGTTACTTTATTAAAATCATTATACTTATTAATGAGGAATTACTTTCCCTATCCTACCCGTTCGGCTAACGATCCTCCACCAATCAAGGAAGCGGTGGGTGAGAGTGGATACCCATTAAACCACCATTTTATAGGCAGTAACCTTATACCCCCTTATAGATCGTCTTTGTGAATGAGGCCTACTAATGGTAAGACTAACTTGGCTTATACATATATATAATAATTAACTAATAATATTATAATAATATAAGGGTTGAATTTTAAACATGTAAAATTCTAGGGTTTAGAATTTAAATGTTTCAAAATTAAAACTTTTTAATTAAAATTTAAATCCCAAAACTTGAGGGCAAGTTTTGAAACTTTTCAAAACATCTTTTAGATCAAATTTAAAAAATTCATTAAGTAATCTTATTATTAATCTTTATCACATAATTTAACCTAATATGTTTTCAAGGCAAGATAATTCAAATCAAAAATACAAATTATTAATTTTATCTTATAAACAAGTAATTATCTTATTTCTTGACAATTATCTTTCAATTGTATTAGGATAATCAATACCATATTGAAAAAATCAAATTTTATCAGTCAAAAACGTTTTTGGTAATTATCCCAATTCAATTTTGGTTAAAATCCCGAAAAATCTGCCAACTGACGTCCCGACTTGTCGAGTAGCCCTGGCTCGTCGAGTTCATCAGGCAGATGCATAATTTTCAACTTTTCAGCTTTGAACAAATTTGCAATGCATCAAATACAATTGAAAACAGCCTAGGCTCTGATACCGCTGATGGGTTTTGAGCAAAACAATAATCCTATGGTGTACATGAAAACCCTAAAGCTTTGGATTTAGTTTTTCTAATTGTACATGCAATAATCAACCAAAGCTTGTAAATGCTAATCTAGCATACAAAATCGAATACTATGACTAAAAGAAAGTTAGAAACATACCTTTCAATTGTAGCATGATAGCCTTGAGCTTTTGAGAACCTAACACCTCAAATGTGATGCCTCTAATGGATCACAAACACCAAAAGCAATTGGAGATTATTAGAGAGAGAGAGAGGAAGGAGGCTCAAAAGTCGGATGGCTATCCTTCTTAGGGTTTATTGGCCGATTTTGGCTATCCCAAGGGTTCCTTATATAGCTGAGCAGTTAGGGTTTCAGTCAAAACCCTAATCCAGTTGCTTAGTCCTTAAGCAGCCCAAAGGATCCTTCCAGAAGTCCCCTTGGACGATTTCTATGTGGACTCCCACATAGAATGTGTCCATTGCTTCCATATGGATCCTAAGCCCAACTTTGTAACTATCTTATAATTAAAGTATCAGGCCCCTTGATTTAATTAATCTCTTTTGACCACAAAATTAATTCTTAATTAATTCTTGACCAATATTAATTAAACAATATGATTTCTCTTTTAATATATTATTCACATAATATATTAATAAACCATAATAACATCTTTCTCCATAATTCATCCAGTAAAGTTGCTTTGGTGAAGACAACCCAAAAGGACCATGCTACAATCGGGACAAGTACATACCAACTATAGTTATGGGCTTAGATACCTAATCCAACAGTAGCCTCCATTGTCAAGTTTCTGGAGCCTTGGAAGGAAGTTTGGTGTTCTTTTTGTGCATTGTGAAGGAATTAGAAGATCATGAAGTTTCTAGCTTGAAGAAGGAAGTCTTGGATCCAGAATCACTCTATTTCTTGCAGTCACTTTAAGGTATAAAGTCCATACCTTGACTTATGCATGATTAGATCCCCTTATTTTGGGTTTTGTTGTGTTTTGGCCTCTTTTTGGGGATGATGATGGAGTAAAGTCGCTTAAGGGATCATTCCTTCAGATCTGAGTTAGTTTGGGTACCCTTAAGCTTAAAGGTGCAAACTTTATGAGGATTTTGGTGTTATCCATGCATTAAGTCATCTATTAAGTCCATTCCAAGCTTAAGAGCTTCATTTAGACATGCATGAACGTAAAGTTGGCAATTTTATGTGGTTTTCCAGCTCAAGGAAGTCAGATCTATGTTTTGGAGTTATGTCCTCATGGATTAAGTGCTTAATGTGTTAAGAGGTGGGTTTTTGGCGAACTCAGCGAGTTTGTTGGATAAACTCTGGGAGTTGGCTCGGATTTCCCAAAAAGTTTTAGACTGATAGAGGAACTTGGCGAGTTTGTGGTCAACTCGATGAGTTGACTTGGTTTTTCCCGATCTGTGCAGCTAATGGAGAAACTCAACGAGTTGAAGGACAACTCGACGAGTTGGGTCAACTTGGACCGTTGACTTTGACTTTTGATTTATGTCATTGAGCAAGTTTGTCCCAAGGGGTGCTTGATGGTAATCTGAATTGTAATGAGGAAAGTTGTGGGCTTAGGATAAGGCCTATATGAGGTTGGGCCCAATTTGGAAAATTAGGCCATTAGTGGGCCTTTATGGATCTTTTGGTTTTAGGCCTCAGTCTTGGTTCATGTTGAGTCAAGGGTAAAATGGTCATTTAACCCCAAGTAATGATTATGGATTATAGCTTGGAACCCAATTGTTAATTGGGTGTCCTGTTGGTTTTGATAGCTTGGGAAGCCGACGGGGCAGCAACTCGGGATTTCTTCAATGAGCTTCTACATTCGAGGTGAGTTATTCTCACTGTACTTTTGGGTCGAAGGCATGAAGGCCGACCCATTGGTTTAGATATCCGATTAAGTGATAGTATGTTATTGTTCAGTAGTGATCTGTTAGATCAGTATCCTGGTTTATAAGATGATGTTATGAGTAGTGATCTGTAGATTTGTCTGTCTGCCTGTAAACTTTTTATTTGTTTATCTTTTATATGTCGGCATGTTGTGTTGGGTTGAGGTTGTACTGGTTTGTGTTGTAGCCAACAAACCCTGGGGACATTGCAGATATGAGCTGAGGGCTGGGCAGGGGATGCTAGACTCATACTGAGGGCTCAATAGCATTCTAGATACGATTTGAGGACCCGATAGGTATGTTAGAATCGTATTGAGGGCTTAAGGGTATTGGAGCAATCCATATATGAGTTGTGGGCCGGGTGGGGTATGTCAGACTCATACCAAGGGCTCAATAGCACTCCAGATATGAGATGATGACCCAGTTAGTATGTTAGACTTGTACTAAGGGCTTGAGGGTATTGGAGCAATCTAGATATGAGCTGAGGGCCGGGTTGGGCATAACAGAATCATATTGAGGGCTCAATAGCATTCTAGATACAAGCTAAGGACCCAGTTGGTATGCCAGACTCGTATGGAGGGCTAAACATTGATAATTTAGTTCGATGATTGATCGGTACAGGGAGCAAGCTAGACATAAGTTATGGTCCTCGAGGATAAGGCAGACTTATGATGTGGGATTAGGAGAAAGCCAGATGTGAGTTGTGGGCCCGATAGGCAAGCCAGACTCATACTGTGGGCTCAGGGGTAATCTAGCCTTTTAGCTATGGACCCATTGCATGCTGTTATTTGTATATGTTAAATGTTTGGGTGTTGGTATTTTAGGGGAACTCACTAAGCTTCATGCATACAATTGTTGGTTTATGGTTTCAAGTACTTTAGTAGATTGTGGCAATGTGAAGGCGTAACCGTACACATCCTCATGTTTTAGACTTATAATTTCTAGGAAACTATGATAATGTGAATGTTTAGAAAAATATGAGATTTTGATTTTTAAATAATGTTTTGGGGACAATGGTTTTTGTAAACACTTCTATAGAAAAAGGGTTGTCTTGAAAAGTTTAAATTTTATGAAATTTTTATGGATGTTACAAGTATTCCTGATTTGAGAAATGTCGTATATATGGAATCCAATTATTTTGGCAATACTTTTCTTATCTTCATGGTGATTTAACCAACTGACTGTGGATTAAAATCCTTCAATGAAGAAGCAAACAAAGAAAAAAAATTCACATATGATTGAGAAAGATAAACCTCCAATTTTCTCTCTCTTTTATATGGACTCAGTAGGTTATTACTCTAACAAGAAGTTGTTAATTTTATTTAATTATATCATGTTCTTAGTAATTCTTTTGTCAATATAACTGATAAATGGCTAAGAAAGTTGTTACTTCAGTAATAAATTGATAATGTTATTTACCCCGTATTGCTTTTGCATAAGAATTCCATTGCAGACCTGAAGAGGTGCCCCTTTGTTACTTGATTTTTCTGTTTAAAGGTTTAAGTTTTTATAGAGAGCACATCTACAAGGGACTCATTCACACACCATCTGATCAAATTTATGACCATTTGACCTTGATTCAGAAGCTCTAACATCGGTTTAATTTAGTTGTAATCATTACATTCATTTTAATGTTTTAATTATTAGATACATCATTTTGATGTTCTAATCCTTAGTTATAGTTAAATATACAACAATGATTTTGGACAATTGCAGGTGCAATTAGTAGAAAACCCACTCTTTTCTCTCTCTTTTATATGGAATCAGTAGGTTATTACTCTAATAAGAAGTTGTTAATGTTATTTACTTATATCATGTTCTTAGCAATTCTTTTGTCAATATAACTAATAAATGGCTAAGATGGTTGTTACTTCAGTAATAAATTGCTAATGTTATTTACCATGTATTGCTTTTGCATAAGAATTCCATTGCAGACCTGAAGAGGCACCCCTTTATTACTTGATTTTTCTGTTTAAAGGTTTAAGTTTTTATAGAGAGCACAATTACAAGGGACTCATTCAGACACCATCTAATTAATTTTATGACCATTTGACCTTGATTCAAAAGCTCTAACATCCGTTTAATTTAGTTGTAATCATTACATTCATTTTAATGCTTTAATTATTAGATACATCATTTTGGTGTTTTAATCCTTAGTTATAGTTAAATATACACCTATGATTTTGGACAATTGCAGGTGCAATTAGTAGAAAACCCACTCTTTTTGGACAATGTATACTGGGTATGAGAAAAGCTTATCTCCAGTCAGAGTGCCATCAATATTGGTGTACAAATTGAGAAAACTTCATGTGACAAACAAAATGCCAGTTATCTCATCACATGTAATTTTTTTAGATTTGCATGTTATCTAATTTAGAGGATGTTAAAAGCAGGTAATATTCTAAATTGTAAACTTAATCTCCATGTTTTACCAACTTACATAACTGATATATAAACACAAGTTGGATTATTTTTCTTTTATCACCTACTTTTTGAAAATTAAATTTTTATGCTCTTTGAAATTCATACATTTTGTTTCTTTTAAAAAATTAATTCCTTAGTTGTAGTATCTATCATCTTTTAAAGTGATTCAACAATTGCTCTTTGCTCTTTTGTGAACTTGAGTACTCAACAACAATGTGATTGAGTTTGTCAAAAATTCAAGCAAAGGTTTGAAGGTGAAAGGTTCAATCCAAAAAAATTGCAGCAAGAAATTAGTGGTGATGAAAAGCTTGGCATTTGAGAGATGATTTCATGTTGTATTGTAAACTTATTTTTTAGTTATAGGTTTGTAGGATTATTGTATATGACATATTCCCAAATGAAGTATTAGAATTTGGTAAGCTTTTGTTGCATTTTTTTATCTTTCTTATAGAGTATGGTTTTAGATTAAATAGTTATATGAACAAAAATTGTATGGTTTATTTCATGTTTCAGTATGAGAAATATGGTTTATTCCCTGTTATTTATTCATTGGAAAAAAATAATAAATATTTTTTAAATAACTCAACCGTGTAGTACACATGTTTTAACCTAGTACATATATAATTTACTGCAAGTAAAATCATTATCTTATTTAGCATAATTATCAGGAACGCAGATAAACACATATGGCATCTAAGCAAATTAAATACTTGATATCTATGTGTAAGCTGAAAGTAACTATGCACTCACTTGATAAAAGTGGATGCCTCTAAATTTGGGCAGAACTTTGCCTTAGTATTTTTATCTTTTCCTCTGACGTGAACTAGGTATGAATATTACTAAGTCTTAGATTTATATCCCTGGCAACTAATGATAGTTTAGATTCTTCACTAATCACAATCTCCAAATCAAGATTTATCAAGTAAGGATCGGGAAGACAAGACAGTTGGGAAGCATGATCGTTTCGACATAATAGTTTTTCTGAAATCCAACAACCAAGCCAACATGACCATTCGAGATACCTCTTCCATACGTAGATCAACCAGTATTATGACTTGGAATCACTGATAAATATTATTTATAGGTTCATAATAATGACTTATGACTAT
This sequence comes from Lactuca serriola, assembly GCF_051521515.1. Lineage (NCBI taxonomy): Eukaryota > Viridiplantae > Streptophyta > Magnoliopsida > Asterales > Asteraceae > Lactuca > Lactuca serriola. The sequence continues at coordinate 171,428,806 of NC_136413.1, forward strand.
AAATATAAGTTACACTAAAAGAAAAAGTGTTTAGTTTAACTTACAAAGGTTTTGGAAAAAACCAAGAAAACACGCATACAAAACTCCGAAACTGAAAGCTTCCATTTTCCGGACTCCTAGACCCTTCAAAGCCTTGCTAAATACCCTAAGGAACCTTAAAAAATCAAACTCAAGAAGTGGAAGTTCTCTAGAGAGATTCTGGTGGAATTTTGTGGAGGAATGAACAGTATTCCAAGGGTTTATATATGGAATTGGCTGAGGTGTGCCATGCCCATACTTGTGCACGCCACGCACGTGGTGATGTGTCCTCCCTTGGCTAGTCCATGTGTTGTTTCTGCCTTTGTCCACCTCGCCTTGTCGATGCTGCCTCCAACTATGCCACGCACACCCTCGTTGTGCCACGTCGCTTGGTCTCGTGCAAGAGTTGGCTACCTGGCATGGCCACGTGGCGCACTCCGGTGATGTCACGTCATCAACACGATGCAATTTTTATAGATCTTCGGACAACTATAACTTTCACATAGGAGCTCCATTTCGACGTTTTTAGTATCCTCAGAATCTTCTCGATGAGATATACAACTTTCATTAAGGTGTCAACATCTAATTTTTGCTCTAATAAAAATTCATATTTTGACTGCTTTAGAGTGTTAAAGTCCGTGTGAAATTCATAACTTCTTCATACGAACTCCATTCTCGAATGTCTTTTTATCGATAGGTTCATATTCACGAGATCTTTAATTATCATTTAGATTGTTTCCGCTAACAATCAACAAGTTAGAATTTTGATTTATGTACTCGTACTATTGCGTTGAAACTTCGAAAAATTATAACTTCCTTATAGGAAGTCAGATTTGGACGTTCTTTGTATACATGCTCTCAGTTTAACGATTACTATGACTTTCATTTAGATCTCTTAAACTAAAAAGTAATTTATCCAAAATTTACTTTTTACGATACGCAGATTCGTGTCAGTTTAATCGTGAAATTTCGAAGAAGCATAACTTCTTCATACGAAGTTGGATTTCAATGTTCTTTATATGTACGAAATTCTTGTCACATTTAATGTAGCTTTGGTTAAGATTATTTATCCTAAATAATCTTCTATCAAAAAGTAAATTTTTAATGCTTATTGTATCGTAATTGACTAGCCTGAATTTGTGGGTGTTAGACAAGGAATGCGGTTTGAAAGGGAAATACCAAAAATATAGCTTTAAGAAAAGTTGCTTCCATTTTTAATGAGAATAAGGGTGAAGAATCTTCATGATGGGGTTTACTGGCTAGGGTTTCCCTTCAAAAGAAAAAAACTTCAGGTTTCTTAATACGACTTCATACATAATATGTGACATCCCGAAATTTAGGTCAAAGACTATGGACGGTCAATTCGCAGTAAATCTCTTTGTAATTTGACTCATTAAGTTTTAGTGCATCTTTTGTAAGTTAAATGAGTCTATTTTAACAAATACAAGATACCAGATGGTATCTTACTTCCAAATATATAAACTGACAAACGAATCAAATAGCCCAAACTGCAACCATAGTTAATATGTCTGAAAAATTGAAATATTGTATTAAGCAATTGTGAGCAAAACAAACACTCTAGTCTTGTAGTACATGTTTCCATATTTTCGAAAATATAAAGAACGTCCAGAACGGAGTTCGTATGCAAAAGATACGACCATTTTAAGAATATAAACCAATATAATACTGATTTTCTTAAAATGGTTAAAATTGTTTCTGTCCGTTGAGGGACTTGCACACCTTAGATGGAAATTTCGAGAATGTTTTTTGACTTAGGCTATAGTCTAATATTAAATTTCATACTTGAAATATTTTTAGTAAAAATATTTATAAAAGTCGAAGAATCGGACGTTTTGAAACAGTTAATCGCAAAACCTTAAACGTGATTTCACGGAGATCATTATATCGGATTTCAATTCCGTTTGCGTTTCTATAATCACCACGATTGGAACAATAAACAGACATTTATAATAATTTTTTTTATATATCAAGATCTATTAATATAAAAATTGAGAAAACATGTGACAATTTCCTCACTAAATATTAAATTAAAAGTACCTTAAATATACTTGTTTATCTAGGTAAATTTTCAAAAAATCTAAACAAATCTTCATAAATTTTATCTAGTACATAAGAGATCATAGGAGTACCACCAAAATCTTCACAAAATTATAAAAATACTTATGCTTGCTTAAGTATATGTCTTACAATTTTTAAAACCCATATCTCACACATCTTGATTTAAAATCAGCTAGATGTGATAGAAGATCATTTTTATACAAAACCACACACAAAGTAACCACTTTTATACAAAACCGCACACAAGGTAAACATGTTAGAAACTCTTTTCTCAACTGAAGCTATCAATGAAACACCAAGAGACCAGCATCCCGTCTTTTTTCTTCTTCTCCTTCGTTCCACTCAATTTCAAGCAACCAAACACCCCTGAGATCATTGTTCTGATCTATTTTCCTTCCCCAGTGAACAAGAAGCAACTGCCTCTTCAACTCCTCCCTTCGTCTTCTTCTTTGATTGTTGTCAAGAAGCTCCACCGGAGATGGAGCAGTTTCCGGCGAAACCACGAGGCAGCAACCTCTCATTGTTGCCTCTTCCCCTGTTAAACATCAAACTCAAACACCCTTTACCTTCATCGGGTTCTTTCAAAACGAAAAAAAGGAAAACGAGAAGCAACAAAGGAGGCTGCCGGAGCGTTCCCATCCACTCACTTGTTTCCACCATAGACAAATGGCAGCCCCATCGCACCCTCTTCTTCTTCCTTCTATCGAAGACCACAGCCAAACACTCCCGCTTGAGTTGCTCTTGATGTTCTTCTTCCTCCCATCGGAACCCCTCCTTCTCACTGATTGAACCTCGCATCCCACACCTCCTCTGGTCAAGCAAACACCTCTGAAAACCTAGTCTGCATTGTTGCTGCTCGCATCGCTCTAGGCGGACCAGTTCTCCCTCCCCCCTATCATACCTCGCTATTAGAGTAGGAAGAGAGCAGCCTTGGTGCTCTTCCCTTCTTTCTTCGGTCTCATCGACCACCGGAGGTGGTCCCTCCGCTTGCAATTGATCGGCATCCATCGGACCTCGCAACTATCTTCGTGTTTCCTTCTTGCCAGCCAACGCGTTCTATCACATTTCCTTTCCTTTGCTCGATCAGCAAATGATGAAGACGCAATCATAAAAGCCCTAAAATCATTTGACTTTGAGAAAATGACCAAATAACTCCCCTACTAAACATTCATTTCAAATAAACCCGTTTCCAAAATTTAGGATTATTTAAAACAAAATAGCCCTCCCTGGATATTTCTTATCAAAATCACTCCAATTCCCAAACTTAAAATTCCATTTAAATCATTTCAGTCCCACCCTTGATTCGTTTTAACCAAAACAGTACTATTTTGGTTAGTTAAATTACCAAAAAAAAAAACCGCCCCAAATAGTTTAGATTCGTTACAAAACGGTCCTGAAAGTATTTTGAAGTTCAAGAATCATGGCTTTGCAGTCTCTCACGAAGAATTTCTCAAAATAAACCGATTTCCAATCAACCCGAACTCACCCTTAAGGGTGAGTGCGTACGACCCTTTTTTAATATTTCTAATTAGTTCCGGACCAGGAGGGATATATGTGCCTATATACTTTGTTTATACAAACAAATTATACTTTTATGCAAAAATACAATAAGTCTAGTTTATAAAAATGTTATTTAACAATATAACATATTGTTAAAAATAAACTAGTATAAACTTTTTGTATACATATTATAATCATTTTATCGTGAAATAACTAGTCCACACAAAATGCTACATGATACAAACATATATGACATTGTACGTCATAAAACTTGTAGTATTTCAAGGATTCAAATTACTTTTATGCATGTATATTTATATGTTTAAATACATAAAGTCTATATATGTACATACTTGAGACATACGTTTTTATATAAGCGAATACCTTACACTATACATACATACAAGTTATACTTGGCTTTTATAAATTCTATACAATTCATTAAGCCTAGTAACTTATCCACAATTAAGTTAGGGCTAAGAGTTATTCGTTTACTTTTGTTAAGGGCTTTTAGTGAGACTATATTCATTAGTTGTGTCTAAACACTTAGCATACCCACACTATTATAACCACTAATCTTCGGAGCGAGATACATATGTATAGATCTATAATGGGTTGACATCCCCACCTGCGATGTAACACCATAAATTTTCAAACAAAAAATTTTCATTTCAAAACACATTTATCTCATTAACAAAGTCACAAAAATCCCCAAAAGCTCAAATTATCAAAAACACATATTCATAAATTGTTTAAAACACATTCTAGGATCCTTCAAACATATCTCCAACTCGTGTGTACAATCAAGTCAGCACCTTCCCATGATCTTGAGAAGTACTTGAAACACATAACACGTAACACGGTAAGCACGAAGCTTAGTGAGTTTCCCAAAATACCACACACATCTCATTAGCCTCTCATGGCTATACTCGAATAAGATCCTACGGTCAAAGTGTCTCAGTGGAACCCTCCGGTCCTACAACTCGAGTGAACCCTCTAGTCCTAACTCGGTAAGCTCAGAATAATACACAACATAAATCACAAAGACATAATGCAGGATATCACAATAGTCAATATAAGCACATAATACCCTTCGCTCACACATACATTACCACTCAAGGTAAGTATACTGAGAAGACTCACCTCGTAAGTAAGCGAGCAAATAACCTCGTACACGAATCTCGAACTAGCCTCCGCCTACCGCATAGGATAATTATCTCTAATTAATACTCTATTCACGACTCTAAATCAACCAAAGTTTATTCTCTCTGTTTCTCTCTCTAACTCTTGGAATGGGTAAAAGACCATTTTACCCCTCCATGATCCCCATAATCCCCGTCTTGACCAAACCCTAAAGTCAACAGAAGTCAACATTCGAGTCAACAGTCCATGTTGACCCGACTCGCCAAGTGCATCTATGTGACTCGTCGAGTCCCCCCGTTTCCTCTGAAATATCACGAAAATCCAACTTAACTCGTCGAGTTGTCTCATCAACTTGTCGAGTTACCCATGTCCAGACTCATCGGTGAAAACCCTAGCCGACTCGTCGGTTCAGCTCATTGACTCGGCGATTCCATTCAGTCTGTATTCTCATTCAGATGTTTTAAGGCAGATCTACCACCCCAAACTCTAGATCTAGCCTCCCATGACTCGAATTTCATGTAAAGCTTTGATCATTACGTTCATGCATGACATATTTGCTCCATACTGCAAATACAAGATCTAATAAGGGTTTGGTGCTCATAGGCTTGCCTCTAGCTCCATAAAGCTTGGGTCTTTAGGCTCACAAGATCTCCTACAATCCAGATCTGAGGTTTCAACCTCAAGATATGCTCAAGGGAATCAATAACACAAGAATGATGGGGAAAAATCCCTAGAACTCCCCAAACTAAGATCTCACAAGGAAAATGATCAAGATAGCATCGTTTTCCCTTTAAATAGAAGCTATCCACTGAGAACCTCTAGATCCAAACGTACCTCCTTGCTCCAAGCCTTGATGTTTTCCTCTTCTCCTCTCAAAGTGCACCAAAATGCTCAAGATAGCCTCTCCTTCTTACACAACAAACTAAAACTCTATTAGGGTTCTTCACAGTGCTCAAGGGTGATTGTAACATCCAAAATTTCGAAACAATTAAAACTTTTCAAAATCACCCCTTTTTATTAACATTATTACAAAATGGTTTTCAATACATTATTTAACAGAGTATTTTCCCCAGGTTCATATCATAAAACACCAACGCGAGGAACGGTACGATCACGCCTTTGCCTTGCCACAGACTCTTGAGAACCTGAAACATAAAACCACAACTGTAAGCCCGAAAGCTTAGTGAGATACCCCCAGAATACCAACCACATATACGCCTTTCCAGGCCCTGACCTTCCGGTCCATCACACAACATATTGCCTTCCGGCCCATAAGCATAACATAACAAATAATCATATAGCAGTTCATAGACAACAATCGATCAACAGATCACATATCAAAGCATTACTCTAAACAAGATACCGGTCTAGCCGGTCACTATCATAACATTACCCTATGAATCAGTCAACATACTAAATGCATACATACACCTTTCCAGGCCATGACCTTCCGGTCCACATAGTAATGCCTTCCGGCCTGTAACATATAATGACAACTACCCGGATTTCCATCCGGTAAAAAGGGTTGGCCTTGGTGCCATAAAACCTAGCGATATAGTGAGGATAACTCACCTCGAAACTGCCGACTGAACAGATAGCTCAAGCTGCTCCGATCACTGATACGATCTCCACCTATGGATAGCCACCAATGCACTGAACTCAAACGGTAAACAACAATTACCAAAATACCCCTGGAACCACTGGTAAATCCTTGGTCGAAGACAAGGTCAAAGTCAACCCCTGACTGACCCTACTCGCAGAGTCAACCCTATGACTCGCCGAGTCCCCATACTCAGAACTTCACTTAACCCGCGACCTAACTCGCCGAGTCACCCCAAGACTCGCCGAGTTCAACGACTCTGAGTCCACTCGCCCTTAACTCACCGATTCCTTAAGACACCCTTTCTACACGTCGAGTATCCCCTTTTTACTCGACGAGTTCCTCCTGGAAGAATCGCGGGGCCACCCCGACTGAACTCGCCGAGTCTGAAGAACAACTTGACGAGTCCCAGTCAATCTCCAAGCTACTCGCCGAGTCTGTTCATCAGACTCGACGATTCCATGCCATGCAGACGATCAAACTGCTTCCTGAGATAAGTTTTGTCCCGAAATACACAAGCATGGGACCTTCTGGACCTCTAAAGGTCCTAATACAGGGTTATATTCGTTTGGGTAACAAGGCAATAATCCATCTAATCACCAAATGGGTTCCATAAACCCTAGATCCATACACACATCAATATAACAGAAATGATCCGAAATATTACCTAAATAACGCACCCTCTGTGTCCCCAAACCTCAGAACTCGAATCCCTTGCAGTTCCTTTAGCCAAGACTCCCCTCCTCCTTGCACCACAATTTCTTCAAATCACCAATGGCCTTCAATCTTGCTCTAGATGCCCACAGCCGCTTAGGGTTCTTCTCAGTAGACTAAAAGACGGACAATGACGACATATAATGCGTTATATACGACCCAAACCTGAACGGTTAGGGTTTCCGTTGAACAGCGTCGACTCGCTGAGTCCATATCTGGACTCGTCGAGTCCAGTCGCGATCCCGCGACCAAGTCTGCGATCCAACTCGGCGAGTCTAGACTCCAACTCGCCGAGTCCCCTCTTAAAACACCCCCAAAATCATAATTATATCAATATTTGAAATTCCGGGCTGTTACAACTCTCCCCCACTAGAACTAAACTTCGCCCTCGAAGTCTCACTCTGAAAAATAGCCCCGGATGCTGCTCCCACATATCACGTTCCAGATCACAGTTCATTTCCGATCCCCTCCGGTGCTGCCACTGAACTAACACCAGAGGTATCTCCTTATTCCTCAGAACCTCGACCTTCCGTTCTCTGATGACCACTGGCTTCTCGGTGTAATTCAGGCTTGCATCCACCTGAATGTCTCCTAATGGAACCACTGCCGACTCATCGGCTATATACTTCCTCAATTGCGACACATGGAAAATATTGTGGATTTGTCTTAAATCTGTGGGCAACTCCAACCGGTAGACCCTCAGGCCTACCCCCGCAATCACATGAAAAGGCCCAATATACCGGGGCCCCAACTTGCCCCTCTTCTTGAATCGAATCACTCCTCTCCAAGGAGAGGCCTTCAGGAGTACGAAGTCACCGACCTGAAACTCAAACTCGGACCGGCGTCTGTCTGCATAACTTTCCCGTCGGCTCTAGGCGGTCAATAACCTCTGTCTCATCTGCTGAATCAGCTCTGTCGACTGAAGCCCGATCTCTGTACTGTCCATCGCTCTCTGTAACCGAGAATTACCCAAGATGCGACTCTGCTCTAAACCTCAACAATCACCTGACCCATAAGGGTTAGGAAACCATGAACCACCAGATCCCCGATCCAAAGCCCACTTTGTCCATTCCGGACTGACTGAGAGATCCATTCTCACTCTCAGAGCAACTCTCACAAGTTCCCCTCTTGCAATCACATACACCTGCTGATCGAGCCCCAACGCCCGCAGGTTGGAAGACCCGATACACTGATGATATCCTCGAACATCCCCCAAGATGAACCTCTACATCCACCCTACACTCTGATCAGAATCACACTGAGACTTTAAGATTCTCTCTCTCCCTGCATCCCTTCTGAGCCTCAACAGACATCCCAAACCGGATGGGTTCCTACTTCGCTGCCGCGAACACGATGCTCGAAGGCATACTCGAAATGCTCTAACCATAATTCTGCTTTGCAGCTTTCATTCTCGTGAACTTGCACTCTCCTTCGGAGCTACACACCTTTCTCTCTTCCTTCCAAGGGACCCTCTTGGCCATAATGCCACTCCAACCGGTGCTACGGTGCTTGCCCCAAGCGACACCACCCTTTTTGCGTAACCGCTAATCACATACCCTGATTCTCATTGCAGGGGCTCTCAATCCCATGCTCTCTCTCTGCTCATCAAAATCACTGCCTCAGCTAAACAAGATCACTAACCCGGGGCCAGACCTTCCAATGCAATCATACTGCAACATACATGATCCGCAATCTCAAACTGATCCAGCAATACCAACAGAGTCTCCAGCATGACTGGACCGACTCTCATAACACATACTAGCCACTCGAGGCTATATCTCTGTGGGTCCGTACACCCGAACTCTGCGAACCCTCAGGTTCTAACTCTGGGAACCTTCCGGTTCCAACTCTAGAAGCATGCACAACATAAATCCCGTGGGATTAATGCAGTACAACCCATCACGTACCTCAATCATACAAATACTCTGATCGCATAACCCCGGCTACTTACTCAAGCTTGATCCCGGCCTTCTCTCAGGCCTCCACAATCAAATGCCCTAGGTCTGTATCCCGCCCCGCATACCCGACACTCGCTCTCGTCGGCCTATACTCTGAGCTGACAAACACTGCTGAATCCCAACAGCTAAGCACCCTCACATACTCATCGATCTCCCGGAGAATTCTCCAATTCTCCCCCACCAAAGCACTGACCAACTGCCACCGATCGTCATTAACGACCTTTCAGAACAATCCTGCACAAGAGAACATTTAGCCACTGACTGCTTCCCACAAGCATAAGCAACCCTCAGCAAAGCACATCTCCTCCCTGATCAATCCGCTCAAAAGAATCTGGTCTTTTAATTATCCACTCTACGACTGCAGATGCTATCCGACATTCAACCTAGTGCCGCATCTCCACTAACAACCCTTACAAACGATAACCAACGGAGTTCCCAACAATAGCCCGTAACCAAACCCACAACCTGCCAAAGGATGAATACCACATCGAAAACCGCACAAGGCTACCGGCACCGAAACACCAAACTATACCCATACCAACCCATCAGGGAACAACGAATGCCAAGCGAAAACCTGAAGAACCAATCCATAACCATGCCCAACCCGCGAAACAACAAATACCGCATCGAAATCCACACAAGATACCAGCACGAACCATACACCACAATCAACGCAAGGCAATCAAGACATCAAGAAAGCCTCATACCCGCAGCTGCCTCCAGCACTGCTCCGTCTCCCTCTGCCGCAAGCCGATAAGCACGACCCTGAGCCCTTGGGGCTCCGCTCTATCCTGTCCTCCTCCTGAACTCCTCAAGGTGGCCGGTGCTAGAGCCTGCACCGGTCCTGCAGGAAGCTGTGGACAGTTGACCCTCAAATGTCCACCCTGCTGTCAATGATAACAAATCCTTGAATTCCGAATCGGCACTGACTGCCGACAGTCCCGCACATAGGGCCCCTCTTTTCCGCACTTGTGGCATGCACCACCGGACCGGCAACTCTGGTGTAACCCCTCCCACACTTCCCACAAGTGTGGCCGCTCCGATCCCCCATTCTAACATCTACGGTCCTGGACCGTTTCGGCGCCGACTGCGACTGCATCGGGGCCTGCCTCAGCTCACGCAACTGCAACTTCAACCTCTAACTCACGCCACATGGCGGCCTCCTGCAACTCCAACAAGGTCTCACACCTCTGCGCAGACACGAACTGTCTGATATCCCTCTTGAGCATACTCAGATATCGGGACATCTGAGCCTGCTCCGAAGCGAACTCAGGGCAAAACATCGCCCTCTCAATAAACATCCTGGTGATCTCAGTCACCAACTCCGAATCCTGCTTCAGCTCAAGGAACTCCCGAGCAAATCTCTCCCTCTCATCTCACGGAACATAGCGAGTACTGAACATCTCTCTAACTGATCCCCTGAAACCGCAGCCCTCTGCGCGTCGGAATATGACCCCATGGTCAATCTCCACCAATAGGTCCAAAGCACACCTCGCCCTCCGATCAGCAGGGCATAGACTCATGGAGAAACACCCCTCCACGTCTGATAACCATCTCATAGCAGCAATCGGGTCCTGAACTCCATCGAATGTGGGAGGCTTCGTATAATAGAAGTCCCAATACTGAAAACCTCGACTAGCTCCTCTCTTCGCCGTTGCTACAGCCGCTGTAACTGCCGCGGCAGCCGTCTCTGCAAGAGCCGCATATCGCTCATCAAACTACTCAACCATGGCGGTCCTAATCGACCCAAACAATTCTAGCGACTCAACCCGTAACAATGCAGTAACCTCATCACGCAGGATCTCGCGAATCCTCGCATCCCGCTCGCTCGTGCTCGTCCGATCGATAACCTTCGACGGCACTGATCCACCCGGAACTCGCTCTCCAGCTCCCGATCCTGATCCGGATCCACTATCATCATGCCTCGAGATCTCCATAATGAAGACACCCTACCAACCTCAGACACTTCCCAAAATCCTGGGATACAACTCTCGCAACCCTACCCTAGAGACCATGGTTTCCCTGATACGCGTATGGGTCCTGTGCTTTCAGTAGTACGGGCCCATACTACCTTCCACACCTACCCATATTTCTATGAAGTACTACCACAATACCCTAGGGAACATGCATAACAACTATCAACCCTCACCACTAGAGGAACACTGAGAACATCCCATAAGGGACCCTAGGCTACAGGCATCACATATCAGGCAACCTTATCATGAATTCCTGAAGATCCCTAGCCTAACTCTAGCATGCTGTTCTATCAAGCTCAAATAAACAATATCATGCATGGTATCTTGGGATTACTTACTGGCTCCGGCTGATCGTACCTCTACGTCCTCCTTTTACCAAATTTGAAAACCATTTTAATTTCTCATTTTAAAATCCTCCTCGATTTGAGACTGGAGTCACACGAATGTTTCCCCAATTCACTCAAACCAAGGCTCTGATACCAACTTGTAACATCCAAAATTTCGAAACAATTAAAACTTTTCAAAATCACCCCTTGTTATTAACATTGTTACAAAAAGGTTTTCAATACATTATTTAACAGAGTATTTTCCCCAGGTTCATATCATAAAACACCAACGCGAGGAACGGTACGATCACGCCTTTGCCTTGCCACAGACTCTTGAGAACCTGAAACATAAAACCACAACTGTAAGCCCGAAAGCTTAGTGAGATACCCCCAGAATACCAACCACATATACGCCTTTCCAGGCCCTGACCTTCCGGTCCATCACACAACATATTGCCTTCCGGCCCATAACATATCGCCTTCCGGCCCATAAGCATAACATAACAAATAATCATATAGCAGTTCATAGACAACAATCGATCAACAGATCACATATCAAAGCATTACTCTAAACAAGATACCGGTCTAGCCGGTCACTATCATAACATTACCCTATGAATCAGTCAACATACTAAATGCATACATACGCCTTTCCAGGCCATGACCTTCCGGTCCACATAGTAATGCCTTCCGGCCTGTAACATATAATGACAACTACCCGGATTTCCATCCGGTAAAAAGGGTTGGCCTTGGTGCCATAAACCCTAGCGATATAGTGAGGATAACTCACCTCGAAACTGCCGACTGAACAGATAGCTCAAGCTGCTCCGATCACTGATACGATCTCCACCTCTGGATAGCCACCAATGCACTGAACTCAAACGGTAAACAACAATTACCAAAATACCCCTGGAACCACTGGTAAATCCTTGGTCGAAGACAAGGTCAAAGTCAACCCCTGACTGACCCTACTCGCAGAGTCAACCCTATGACTCGCCGAGTCCCCATACTCAGAACTTCACTTAACCCGCGACCTAACTCGCCGAGTCACCCCAAGACTCGCCGAGTTCAACGACTCTGAGTCCACTCGCCCTTAACTCACCGATTCCTTAAGACACCCTTTCTACACGTTGAGTATCCCCTTTTTACTCGACGAGTTCCTCCTGGAAGAATCGCGGGGCCACCCCGACTCAACTCGCCGAGTCTGAAGAACAACTCGACGAGTCCCAGTCAATCTCCAAGCTACTCGCCGAGTCTGTTCATCAGACTCGACGAGTCCATGCCATGCAGACGATCAAACTGCTTCCTGAGATAAGTTTTGTCCCGAAATACACAAGCATGGGACCTTCTGGACCTCTAAAGGTCCTAATACAGGGTTATATTCGTTTGGGTAACAAGGCAATAATCCATCTAATCACCAAATGGGTTCCATAAACCCTAGATCCATACACACATCAATATAACAGAAATGATCCGAAATATTACCTAAATAACGCACCCTCTGTGTCCCCAAACCTCAGAACTCGAATCCCTTGCAGTTCCTTTAGCCAAGACTCCCCTCCTCCTTGCACCACAATTTCTTCAAATCACCAATGGCCTTCAATCTTGCTCTAGATGCCCACAGCCGCTTAGGGTTCTTCTCAGTAGACTAAAAGACGGACAATAACGGCATATAATGCGTTATATACGACCCAAACCTGAACGGTTAGGGTTTCTGCTGAACAGCGTCGACTCGCCGAGTCCATATCTGGACTCGTCGAGTCCAGTCGCGATCCCGCGACCAAGTCTGCGATCCTACTCGGCGAGTCTAGACTCCAACTCGCCGAGTCCCCTCTTAAAACACCCCCAAAATCATAATTATATCAATATTTGAAATTATGAGCTGTTACAGTGATAAGGGAGGCGGATATAAGGGCTTAAGGCCCTTTAAATAGGACTCAACCCCAAAAAATTAGGGTGTCCTCACACAGTGCCAACTCGGTGAGTCGGCTCTCTGACACGTCAAGTTGGTTATTAAACCTACGTGGCCAATTCGACTCTACTCGACGAGTTAAGGCATCAAATCGTCGTGTTGCTCGGTAAATCTCAAAAATAAATATATAAATAATATACCTGGGAGTCTGGATGTTACATGCGATTGCTAGATACAACCTTGACCGATTAATCAAAGTGTCATAATTAGCATTTTAGAGCTAGGAAATTCTATCCATGTATAAATAACTCCCGGTGTATCTTGTAACCCTAATTTTGATATTATACAAGTTGATCATTCAAAATGACAATTCTAGTCGAAACTTCCTCGTGAAAGCTCTAAACCTAATTCAATACGCTGCATTCACTCAACTTTGGGCTTGTAACCCTAACTTCCCGGTTGAAACCTCTTAATGGACTAGTATTCTCTTATTGGGCCTAATGGGTCAGTAACCCCTCAACTTGGTTCTTTTGGGCCAAGAATGCTCATTTGGGCCCTAGATGGACCTACATTCATTAAACAATACTCCCTCCGTCCCAATATTATAGTCCACCTTTCCTTTTTGGTTTGTCCCAAAATAATAGTCCATTTCTAAAAATAAATAACATTTTTACCAAAATACCCCCTCATTATTACTTAACCAACTAAGCATTTAATGGAACATTAAATGCAAAGTAAGGACAAACTTGTCATTTTATTGTATAAAGTTAGTGGTAATTAATGTTTCCTTAATATGTGTCTTTTTTGTCTGTGGACAATAATATTGGGACGGAGGGAGTATTATTTTAGGACATAAGACCCTTCATGGGCCTTATTGGGCCAAAAACCTCTCAATTTGTTTCTATGGGCCGAAAACCCATTTATTTAACCCCATTGGGCCGTAAACCCTTAAGTAGGCCCACATGGATCGAAAAATCCCTAATAGGCCAATGCAATCTCAACTACACTTAAATCCAAGCCCAATATTCTTTTTTCCTTCTCCTCTCTCCTAATTCTCGGTTTTATAAAAAAAGAAATGGATGAAGGATTAATCTATGCATGACAACACATGTTTAACCTTCATGTATCAATGTAAATCTCATGCGTCTAGGAGCTCATTATCCCCCATACAACAAAACTTAACCTCTCTCCCTTTTCTTTCTCTAAATTCGGCCGAAGGCCATCCTCCCCCTCACAAAATTATTTCAAACTTCATTTCACTCCTAATTTCCTCTCAAAACTTCAAGGAATCCTCTCACTTCGTCTTGCAAATTTTCATGAGCCTAATGTGTGACCTCAAGAGCTTTGCATCAAGTATCACCCGTCTTGGTAAGTTGTCATCATACACAAGTTATTACTTTCCATTTTATGCTAAGAACACTCCCTTACATGACTTTATTTCGTGTTCTAGCTTCCTAGAATCATCAAGTTTCGAAACTCTTCTCAAAGGAGTTAGCTAAGGCCAAAAACACCTTCATTCTCCTCTTCAAAACCGAACTAACATCAAGGTGAGCTTCATACCCCTTGTTTTCAAGTTTTTCCGTCTTTAAGGGGGAATACATGCTTGGTTTTTTGTTTAATCTTAGTATTCATGCATGCTTGTGTGTATTTTCATGATATGTTGAGTAAATATGTTATGAAACTATGTTAAACACTCATAAACTCAATATATATTCCAAGTTTTAAAGATGTAGTAAACAAGTTACTCAATGTAACTTTTTATGATGTTTGGAAAAGATTAACATGTTAACAGTTACTAGAAAAGTAAAGAAATGATACAAAAGGGTCATACTTGACAAGAAAGATAAACAAAATAGGCCTTTAATGACATCCATGGTTTTATCGGTCAAAAATGTCATTTTTCATAAAAATGGGCCTTATGTGACAAATCACGGTTTTATTGGGCCTAAAGTGTCATTTTTCATAAAATTGGGATTTATGTGACAACTCACGGTTTTATTGGGCCTAAAGTGTAATTTTTCATAAAAATGGGCTTTATTTGGACATTCACGGTTTCATGGGCCTAAAATGTAGTTTTTCGACCTTAATGGGCTTAAAATGTCATGTTTAACAAAAATGGGCATTTGTTGTAACTTTCGGCCGTAATGGGTCTAAAATGTCATTTTTAATGAAAATGGGCCATTTTCGTCAAATTTCGGTTTTGAATGGGCCTAAAATGTCATTTTGACAAAAAGTGGGCCTTTATTGTAAATTTCAGTTTTATTGGGCCAAAATGGTTATGTTTAATAAAAGGGGCATTTTATGTCATTTTGGTACTAATTGAGCTAAAACGATGATTTTGATCATAAACAGACTATTTACGATATTTTTACTCTAATTGGGCCTTATTTACCCATTTACATGCTTATTGGGCCATGTTTAGCAGTTCATTCCTAATTAGGAATTTATGACACACACTATGTTAATCGAGTCAATGACAAATAAATATTTGACTTTTTGATAAAAACAAATATATTTTTATCACCGAAGCTTTGTAGTCGTAATACATACTCGAAACGTTATTTAAAGCGTTAAATAATGTGATACACTATTCGTGTAGATTTAGTTCAAGCTCTTGTGAGACACTCCTTCATTCGTACCTACCTAGTGTACACTATATGTCCTGTAGTTATAACCAGAGTCTCTTAGAGGGAGAGCGAGAATTTATGTATAGATCTATACGGGGTTGAGACCCCCTCACCTGAGCTGTTCGCTACAGCTAGACGGGCCAGTCTAGGGTGACAAATATCTTACCTTAACCGACGACTGAAGAACGTTATGACAGGCATATCAGTCATATCAAGTATGGTTATAATGACTCACATAGAGATTAACAAACATAATAAATTTACATAATACACATACTATACTCTTGATACATTGTACGAACTATACATTTACAACATTACTCGGGTCTTAGGGTTTTAAGACCACTACTCTTTTACAAACAGAAAATATCGGATTTTCTAGGAAATAACATACTATACACTACGGTACACTTACAACAGAAAATATAGGATTTTCTGGAACTCTCTATTTATACACTACCAAAATAGGAACGCACATGCTTTAATACTAGATTTGCAACAAAACTCTCAACTACTTTTATGGAAAATATAGGATTTTTTGGTGTTTACGAAATGATACAAAACTTTTCATACAAACATGCTTATGAACTCACCAACATTATATATGTTGAAATTTTTCAAAATAACTTGTATTCTCAGGAACTCGTTAAACAGGTTGGCCATCAAGGAAAAGTGGATGTTGTTGTGTTTTTGCTTTCATCATACATTTAACATTTTGTGATGTAATTTGTGAACAAAAACATTGATGTAAAACTATGATGGTTGTTATATTTTGTGTATGGTGATGATGTTATCTATGATTCAATTATATACACTGTGATGATATTAGAAGATGAAGTCACCTGCCCCCGGACGTTTCCGCCGTCTGGTTTGGGGGTGTGACAAATTGGTAATAAAGCAATGTTTATAGTGAACTGACATATCTAATCATACATGATATGAAACTACAAATACATTGGGACTAAATTACTTAGAACAAAAAAAAAATAATACATACCTATGTGTGCATATTAGAGTATTGTCACCACAGGAAACAATAAAAGTCTTTAGAGGAATTGAACATTGTGGTCAAACCCAGGCAGTTATGTAATCGTATTGGGGATTAATATAGCCTGATCAACTATATTTAAACAAAATACGACCAACATGTGCTTGGGAGTAATCGTGGTGGGCAATGAATCTAGAAACTTACCAATTCTAAATCCAAAAAGTTTTAAAGAACCAAACCTAAATAACTAAAATACAATAAAAGCATTTTATCATGTTTTCTGGTATTTATATATTTTCATATGGACACTATGACCGGATTCCACCTACCGAGAGACCCCTACTTCCCCAACCAGGGGAACGGGGGATGGCTTGAGCCAGAGCCTGAAGAGGAACCAAAAGAGGAACCCGATGAGGGACCTGCTGAGCCAGTGATAAACTTTGAGGAGGAAGAGCTCGACGGAAGTGACGAGGATGACTCTACTGCGGAGTCCTAAGTCATTAACCCTCCCTACCCAGTTAGGGTACATGTGTATAGGATGGGCCCCAATGGCCCTACGCCCCTGTGGTCTCATGACATTTGGAGATGGAGCAGGGGCAACGTCCCCCATTTGGTATGGAAAGGAGATTTTATGATCTTTGAGACGGTGGGACTGCATATCGCGCACTCACAGTTATAGTGAGGAGGACTCAGGACATTGGCAATCAGGCCCAGGGCACTGCCAATCAGATGGACCAGATGTGAGCCGTTGTGGAGCGAGCCGAGAGGCAGGCACAAGAGGTGGTCAGAGACTACCAAGAGAGGCAGACGGCATTAGAGGCTCGTCTACAGGTCACTGAGCGTCAGTTGGCCCGGTTACAGGGTGCATACACCTCATCTGCAGCACCACCAGATGCTTCCCGCCGCAAGTAGGATCTGTTCCACCCACCACCACTATCGATTAAACCCCCTTTCATTATTGTAAGTAGGACCGACTCTATAATTAAGTGACTACACTACTCATAGAGCCGTTATGCTGATGGATTATATTTTTTCTATGTATTGTATGCCTTTTTAAAGGCAAATTTTCATGTATTGTACTATAAAGTTTATCAGTAATGAAACAAGTGTGTGTTTTATTTGTGATGTTGTTATCTGGTATGAGTTTTGTTCTTATTATTTCGTCATACTGTATGATTTCACTTATAAGCACAAATCGAATTGTCGAAACAACTATTAAGTGCTCACCATCATTCCGTTCCATGACAAAAGTGTTGGATAAGGTGTCTAAGTCCATAACTATTTATGGGAAGTACTTGACCCGACCCGACATGGTCCATTTGGGTTGCATGGCACCATGAAATAACACTTGGAGGTTATTAATATATTATAAGTTCTAATATATTAATAATATTATTTGATTAGTTTGATCAAGAATTAATTTAGAATTAATTAAGTGATCAAAAGATAACTAATTAAATATATGGGTTGATTATGTAAATTTTCCATATCTTGTATAGTGGACTAAGAGGCTCCATGGATTATCAAGTTGGGTTCCACCCATAGGATGCTCCATGGATACTCCATGGGAGTTACAAACCCATGGGTCATGGAAATGAAGAGTCATGACACATTAGGGTTTACATGGTGTAACCCTAGATGTGTCAACACTATATAAGAGTCCCATTATCCACCAAAATCGGCTACACATAAGAAACAAGAGGGCTAGGCCGATTTTAAGAAGTGTGTGTTCTCTCAAAAGTCTTTCCAAGAGCATTTGGTGTTGTGTGAAGCATTTGAGGCATCACACTTGGGGTGCTGGGCTCACAAGGTTGTAAGGAACATAAGCAACAACAAGGTAAGTTATTCTATCTTTCATTCAAGTTAAAAATTGTTACCCATGTATGCTAGATAGGAATATAACCTTGGAATTCAACTTTGCATGATAGTTAGACAAACATAGATCCAAGGTTATTAGGGTTGCATGTACACTTCATCAGTGGTATCAGAGCCTAGGCTTGTTTGTTTGTTATTTGTGCTAAATGGTTGAAAAAAGTCGATTTTGTGCAATCTGCCTGATGAAATCGCCGAGTGCATATGGGACTCGCCGAGTTCATGTGTATCTTCAACCTACTCGCCGAGTAGGTTCGTGCACTCGGCGAGTAGGAGCCTCAGAATGCAGATTTTCGACTTTAGTTGTTGGAAATGGACTAGAAACATTACCCTAAACTGTTTTGGTACTTGAAAACTTGTTTTAGATGGTGTAATGTTCTTGCTAATCCATTTACAACAACAAGTTATCAAAATTACAAAGTTTTAAGTGTAATTTTTGATTCATGAAAGTGTTCATGTTCATGTTCTTGATCTTATGATGTTTAGATGATCATAGGAATTGTTTGTAACCTATGTGGTAGATTAATTCTTGATCATTATGTGTTTTAATGGAGTCCATAACTTGTCCTCAAGTTATGGAAAACCAAAAGTCACTTTGCTTTAAAACCATTAAAAAGAACACATGGGTTATAAAATGAAGAGTCTTCATTTTTAATACCCTAATAAACTCATAAGTTACAAGAAATGAAAAGTTTTGAAAGTTTACAAAACTTGCCCTCAAGTTTTGGAACAAGTAAAGTCATGTTAAAACTTTAGTTCCAACCCTTAGAATTTTAAAAGTTAAAATTCAACCCTTATACTTATAATATTATAAGTTAATAATAATATATATATGTATAAGATCAAAGTCGTCTTACCGCTAGTACGCCTCATTCACGAAGCTGGTCTATAAGGTGGGTATAAGGTTGTTGCCTATAAAATGGCAACTTAATGGGTGTCCACTCTCACCCACTGCTTGCTTGACTGGTGGAGGGTCGTTAGCCGAACGGGTAGGACAAGGACTTATAAATTCTCACTAAAAGTATGATGAATATTATAAAGTAACTAAATGCTTTTATTAAATTCCCAATCTTAGTTACTTTAGGAAAAATGTAAATAAGGTGCTAATCCATGAAATTACACTTTACACTTTGTCTAAGTCGTTGGTGGAGCGTGTGTGGTTAACCGGCACACTAACTTGGACTTAACAAGGTAGGTAAAGGGTGACTTAAGGTTTATCATAGTATCGGTGGAGCGTGTGTGGTTTACCGGCACATCGATTGAGTGATGAACTTTAAGGGTACCAAGTGATTTGCATGGTTACTTCACACCTCGTTTTGTGATCCTCGGTATCCCAGTCACAAAACTTGGAGGGCACACTCGAGATTGAAACATGCCTTTGAAAAGTTCATTGAATCTCAAAAGAATCTAGGAATTTCTAAGAACCAATCAAAAACCTAATATTTAATATTTCGGTTTTCGTGTTGGAAATTGGTGAATCGTCATTCACCTACCTTTCAAATATGTTATAGCTTGGATTACGGCATACCTCTTCTAAGTTATAATATATTGTGATTGGATCCTAGCCTTAATATTACATTTGGGTGTTCTATTAAGGACTCTCTTAATATCTAAACTAATCTTGTCCTCTTCCTTTAGATATCTTCAAACAATGCTGCTTCTGGCTCTAATCCTAATGGCTCATTTACCCTTATGAACTTGTGTGGGAAAGTCACTTTTGATGGATCCAACTTCAATGAATGGATCAGAAACATCAGGATGATTACCCGCTACGAGGACAAAGAATATGTCCTCAACAAGGAGCTTAAGGAGATTGATGAGACCACTGCAACTCCTTAGGAGATCGCTGACTTCCAGGCACATGAAAGGGATGCTACCAAAGTAACATGCATCATGATGGCCACGATGACAACAGAACTCCAAAAGTCCTATGAGGACTTCTATCCTTTTGAAATGCACCAAGATCTGATGGAAAGATACCATCAAAGTACACGACAAGAGAGCTATGAAATCATCTGCTCCATGATAACAACCATGACGAAGGACGGGGAATCCGTCACGAGACACATGCAGAAAATGCAAAGGTATGTGGATCGGTTGCTGAAGCTTAATGTGAACTTCCCTGAGGAGCTTGCAATAGATATTATTTTGCACTCCTTACCATCGTGCTATGATTAATTCCGCATGACATATCACATGAATAAGGAAGAGGTCACACTCATGAAACTTCAGGGTCTTCTCAAGACCGCAGAATCAGGTCTTAAGGGGAAGTCAGTTGTTAACACTCCTACTCCAAACTCCGATCCGGTTTTGGCAATCGGGAAAAATCGAGGGAAAAAGAGAAAGTGCTCTTCGAAGAAGAGGCTGAATGCTTCTATTGCCATGAAAAATCACATTGGAAGCGAAACTGCCCAAAATAGCAGCAAGATGTGAAGGATGGGAAAGTTAAACCCAACATGCAGTTATTTACACTATCCTATCTAATAACTCACCCCATTCTAACTCTTAGGTCCTTGATACCGGTTGTGGTATTCATATCTGTTCTGATTTGTAGGGACTAAGAAGAAGTGAGAATATGGAGTAAGGAAGAATAAACTTAATCATGGGGAATAGGAAAGCTCTACCTGTCACCAAGATTGGAGTTTACTCTTTATCGCTAAGTAGTGGGTTTAGTTTAGATTTGAATAAGTGTTGTTATTTGCCAGAAATGGCAAGAAATATTATTTCCCTTCATGCATTGTATAAACAAGGTTTCACCTTTTCATTTGATAATGAAGTTGGTTCTATTAATGCTTTCTTTAATAATGTTCTTTATTTTAAAGCATTACCTTGTGATGGCGTGTATGAAACAGTATATGTGGTTGATAACTTAGGATATAATGTATTGTGTATTGATTCTGTTAATAATAACTTGGATAAAGCATCATTATGGCATTGTCGTCTTGGACATATAAGCAAGAAACGCATAGGCCAACTCCAAAAGGATGGAGTCTTGGAGTCATTTGACCTAAAGTCAAATGATAGTTGCGAATCATGCTTACTTGGAAAAATGACAAAGTCACCCTTCACAGGTTCATGTGAGAGGGGTGAAGGTTTGTTGGATCTTGTACACACGGATGTATGTGGGCCCTTCAAACATGCCACAAGGGATGCAAATCGTTATTATTTGACTTTGACTGATGATTACAGTAGATATGGATATGTCTACTTAATCAAGCATAAGTCAGAGACTTTCGAAAGGTTTAATGAATTTAAATAGGAAGTCGAGAATCAATTGGGCAGGAACATTAAGATGCTTCGATCCGATCGAGGTGGTGAGTATCTTAGTTCAGAGTTCCATGACTATCTTAGGGAATGTGGGATTGTCTCACATTTGACACCTCCCAGGACACCGCAGTTGAATGGTGTGGCTGAGAGGCGTAATCGAACCTTGTTGGATATGGTTCGTTCCATGATGAGTCCAGCTTCGCTACCAATCTCATTCTGGGAGTATGCCTTAGAGACTGCCGCCCATATCCTTAATCTAGTACCTACAAAGAAAGTTGCCAAAATTCCTCATGAGATGTGGATCGGTAAAGTACCCAAACTAGACCATATAAAGATTTGGGGTGTATTTTCATCGGCTACCCACAACAATCCTTTGGTTACTACTTCTACAGACCTAGTGAAAATGTGGTCTTTGTAGCTAGGAGGGCTTTCTTTAGAGAGAGAGAGTTCATAAGCCAAGGAAACAGTGGGAGGCAAGTTGATCTTGAAGCAATTCAAGAGTCAAGCGGTGAAGGAACTTCAAATCCTAGCACTCAACTTGAGGAGGAAACTCCCGTTGAGCCAATTAAGAAGTCTGTACCTCTGAGGCGTTCCACAAGGGTTAGGAATGCACCTGAGCATTACTATGGATTCCATATTACTGCAGAAGGTGATACACTTATCAGTGATGAGACATTGATAGGTCTGGATGAACCTAACACTTACGCGGAAGCCATGGCAGGCCCTGAGTCAGCCAAGTGGAAAGAGGCAATGGACAGCAAGATACACTCTATGTATGACAATCAAGTTTGGAACTTGGTTGAGAATGTACCAGGTCGTAAGACAGTAGGGTGCACATGGATCTTCAAGAAGAAGACCGACATGGATGGTAATGTACAAACCTATAATGCTCGACTGGTTGCAAAGGGCTTCTCACAAACTCCAGGAGTTGATTATGATGAGACATTTTCTCCAGTGGCCAAGATTAAGTCTATTAGGGTTCTGTTAGCCATAGCTACATTTCATGACTATGAAATATGGCAAATGGATGTCAAAATCGCTTTCCTTAATGGAAAATTGGCTGAAGATGTTTACATGAGTCAGCCAAAAGGTTTTGTCAGCAACGAGTACCCTAATAGAGTGTGTAAGCTTGAGAAATCCATTTATGGATTAAAGCAACCACCTCGCAGATGGAATCTTTGCTTTGATGAGAAAGTCAAGGAATTTGGCTTTTCTAAGAATGAAGATGAATCTTGTGTGTATGTCAAGGCTAGTGGGAGTATAGTTAGCTTTTTGGTATTGTATGTGGATGACATACTACTCATAGGAAATGACATCCCAACTCTGTAGGAAGTTAAGTCCTGGCTTCGGAAGTGTTTCTCTATGAAGGACCTAGGAGAAGCTGCCTATATTCTAGGGATAAGGATCTTGAGAGACCGAAGTAAAAGGCTAATTGCACTTAGTCAGAGTACCTACTTGGATAAGGTGCTGAAGAGATTCAGCATGCAGGACTCCAGGAAAGGGGAGTTACACATCCAGAGTAACGCCAGATTGAGTAAGAAACAAAGTCCTAGCACTGAGGCTAAGATAGCAGAAATGAGTTGAATACCTTATGCTTCAGCTGTAGGATCAATCATGTATGCTATGACGTGTACTCGACCTGATGTAGCCTTTGCCCTGAGCATGGTTAGCAGGTATCAGGGGAACCCTGGCAAGGCACACTGGACTGCAGTAAAGAATATCCTCAAGTACCTACGGAGGACTAAGGACTGGGTCCTTACCCTCGGTGGGAGTGATGACTTGAGAGTTGTAGGGTATAGTGATGCTAGTTTTCAGACTGATAAGGATAATTTCCGCTCTCAGTCAGGCTGGGTCTTTACCCTAAACAGAGGAGCAATTTCTTGGAAGAGTTCCAAGCAAGAGACAGTGGCTGATTCAACTTGTGAATCAGAGTATATTGCAGCTAGCGAGGCAGCAAAGGAGGCGATATGGCTGAAGAACTTCATTGGAGACCTTGGAGTTGTACCAACTATTAAAGAGCCAATGGAAATTTTCTGTGATAGTGAAAGCGCTGTTGCCTTAGCCAAGGAACCAAGGGATCACGGGAGATCCATGCACATCTACAGAAAATACCATTTTATCAGACATCGAATAGAAGAAGGACTCCTCATGGAAAAGAGGGTATCATCGGATGAGAATTCAGCAGATCCCCTCACAAAGGGACTGACTCGGGTTAAGCATCTCCAGCATGCTCGGAGCATAGGGCTGAAGGATGATATTAGATTTAGTAATTAGATAACCTAGAAATTTGTAAAGTGTAATTGACATTAGATGATGAATAAAAGGTGTTTTATTTATGAGTAAAGTGTTGCTATCTCTTGTCGATTGTTTACTATATTTCTTTTGCATGTTTTGACTTCCAGAATAATTATGTTTGGTATATCATATTATTCAAACCTCCACAGTCGGTCATATGTCGGAAGTAGGTATGAATCAAGACTGTCATGATTGGTTGCAGAGGTCTAAGGTGTTGGACATGGCTACAACAATCATGAGTGCTCATAAGTTCTGAGCATTGGAAACAACCCACGCTCACTGGAATCACTTCATGGAATTTATCTCGAGTGATCCTGAGACGGTAATATCATATAAGTCTTCAAACCTAGAGATATGATTTGTTACTTACGAGTTGGTTATGCATTGATTGTACGAAAACGCATTGGTAACTCGATGTTATAAAACGTGCTTTTGTGTATAATTCAATGAGTGAGAGAACAAACATATGAGTCGAAGTTTATCTCTTCCTTCTTGGATTAGAAGCTGATATCTGGGCCCCTCGATGATTTTTTTTGACCTACGTACCAAGCCCGGTCAGAACTAAGTTGATGTGTTCAATTAAGTTCTTTGTTAAACAAATCGGAAATCGGGAAACAAACTACTGGACAATAAGTAAGACATTGTTCCATGTGTTTGTGACAACCCGAAATTTCCATTTGTACGAACAATATCTATTCAATAGAAGTCAGTCCAATTTCAGTGATTTTCAGACTTTTCCGAACAAGTTTGTGTACATTAGGGTTTACACTTTAGGAGATATCAGGAGAGTGGATGCTCCTGGGTTTGTGAAATTTGAACATTTCAAGTTTCATAATGTTACAGTCCAAGTTCGAGAATAAAAATATTTTCTATCAAAATATTTCAGGACTATAAATAGTTTTCTGAATTAAATTAATTCATTATTCACAATTCCAACTAGAGAAAAGCCATTTTCTCTCTGACGGATCTTCGGGTTTTTATCCCAGATTGTGAGTAACTCTTTCTAGTTGTGTTAGAACACATATTAGATGCTTATAACATGATTTAGATGGCTAAATCATTAGATCTAGGAGTTTACTCCCCAAGGTGTTCTTGGGCGGTAAACTCCCGAAACGAAGCCAAAACCGACACTTGTGCTTTGATAAAGCCTTAGACCATTATGTATGCATGTTAGGGACAAGAAAACACACCCAAATCCACCCAAGATTGGGAGTTTACGGCCCAGAACTCTCTTAGGCCGTAAACTCCATTTCCTAACACTAAAAGGTGTTTTGAGGACACTAGGACTTTAAGGCTTGCATCTAGGCTATTTTCCCAAGTAGTTTAAGGTCTTAAACACATCAAATGACACAAATGAAAGTGAGTTTACGGCCCAAGTGAAGCTTAGGCCGTAAACTCCATATAAATGGACATAAAGGGTGTTTTCATGACACCTAAAACCCTAGACCTTTACAAGAAATTGTACCCACTTAATGGAAGGACCAAACCACACCAAAATCACTTAACCAAGTGAGTTTACGGCCAAGACATGGTTCTTGGGCCGTAAACTCCTAAAAAGGGCACTAAGGTGTGCCTAATGCCTTCATATGCTAGGAATAAAAGTCTAGAACATATCCCACAAGTGCAAGAGGCTTGAAAGCAACAAAGGAAACACCCCAAGGGAGTTTACGGCCGTAAACTCCAAGGGGAAATGGCCTTGAGGCCTTAAACTCCTATTTGGAGTACTTCTAGACCTTAAACCCTTCCAAGGAATTAGCCACTAAGTTAGAATAATTCTAGAAAGCATTTGGGACTTCAAAACACACCAAACACACATGTTTGGGAGTTTACGGCCGTAAACTCAAGAGTTTACAACCGTAAACTCCATGTGTGATGGTTTATGGAGAGTAAACTCTCATATAGGGTCCTTTGGAAACCCTAAACACAAATACCCTGTCCCACAATGGCTTAGATGAAGTCCTTACGGCTTAAAACACTTATATAAAGTGTTATCTATGTCCAGGATGTCTTAAACATTATCAATTAGTCTTTTGAGTCTAATTGAGTGCATATATGTGTGATTATATGTTCATTACGATCGTAGTGTGTGCACAAGTCCTCGCTTAACACCTAGCCGTCCTATACCGTTCAGTTCATTCCAATCACCAACTACAGGTGAGTTCATACCCCTAAGCAAAGTTTTAAATGATTTTAAATGCTTTATGGGGGGGAATACAAGTAGAAACAAACATGTTATTAAAACATTGATATGTATTTTATAACTGTGAGAGGGGTGAAGGTTTGTTGGATCTTGTACACACGGATGTATGTGGGCCCTTCAAACATGCCACAAGGGATGCAAATCGTTATTATTTGACTTTGACTGATGATTACAGTAGATATGGATATGTCTACTTAATCAAGCATAAGTCAGAGACTTTCGAAAGGTTTAATGAATTTAAATAGGAAGTCGAGAATCAATTGGGCAGGAACATTAAGATGCTTCGATCCGATCGAGGTGGTGAGTATCTTAGTTCAGAGTTCCTTGACTATCTTAGGGAATGTGGGATTGTCTCACATATGACACCTCCCAGGACACCGCAGTTGAATGGTGTGGCTGAGAGGCGTAATCGAACCTTGTTGGATATGGTTTGTTCCATGATGAGTCGAGCTTCGCTACCAATCTCATTCTGGGAGTATGCCTTAGAGACTGCCGCCCATATCCTTAATCTAGTCCCTACAAAGAAAGTTTCCAAAACTCCTCATGAGATGTGGATCGGTAAAGTACCCAAACTAGACCATATAAAGATTTGGGGTGTATTTTCATCGGCTACCCACAACAATCCTTTGGTTACTACTTCTACAGACCTAGTGAAAATGTGGTCTTTGTAGCTAGGAGGGCTTTCTTTAGAGAGAGAGAGTTCATAAGCCAAGGAAACAGTGGGAGGCAAGTTGATCTTGAAGCAATTCAAGAGTCAAGCGGTGAAGGAACTTCAAATCCTAGCACTCAACTTGAGGAGGAAACTCCCGTTGAGCCAATTAAGAAGTCTGTACCTCTGAGGCGTTCCACAAGGGTTAGGAATGCACCTGAGCATTACTATGGATTCCATATTACTGCAGAAGGTGATACACTTATCAGTGATGAGACATTGATAGGTCTGGATGAACCTAACACTTACGCGGAAGCCATGGCAGGCCCTGAGTCAGCCAAGTGGAAAGAGGCAATGGACAGCAAGATACACTCTATGTATGACAATCAAGTTTGGAACTTGGTTGAGAATGTACCAGGTCGTAAGACAGTAGGGTGCACATGGATCTTCAAGAAGAAGACCGACATGGATGGTAATGTACAAACCTATAATGCTCGACTGGTTGCAAAGGGCTTCTCACAAACTCCAGGAGTTGATTATGATGAGACATTTTCTCCAGTGGCCAAGATTAAGTCTATTAGGGTTCTGTTAGCCATAGCTACATTTCATGACTATGAAATATGGCAAATGGATGTCAAAATCGCTTTCCTTAATGGAAAATTGGCTGAAGATGTTTACATGAGTCAGCCAAAAGGTTTTGTCAGCAACGAGTACCCTAATAGAGTGTGTAAGCTTGAGAAATCCATTTATGGATTAAAGCAACCACCTCGCAGATGGAATCTTTGCTTTGATGAGAAAGTCAAGGAATTTGGCTTTTCTAAGAATGAAGATGAATCTTGTGTGTATGTCAAGGCTAGTGGGAGTATAGTTAGCTTTTTGGTATTGTATGTGGATGACATAATACTCATAGGAAATGACATCCCAACTCTGTAGGAAGTTAAGTCCTGGCTTCGGAAGTGTTTCTCTATGAAGGACCTAGGAGAAGCTGCCTATATTCTAGGGATAAGGATCTTGAGAGACCGAAGTAAAAGGCTAATTGCACTTAGTCAGAGTACCTACTTGGATAAGGTGCTGAAGAGATTCAGCATGCAGGACTCCAGGAAAGGGGAGTTACACATCCAGAGTAACGCCAGATTGAGTAAGAAACAAAGTCCTAGCACTGAGGCTAAGATAGCAGAAATGAGTTGAATACCTTATGCTTCAGCTGTAGGATCAATCATGTATGCTATGACGTGTACTCGACCTGATGTAGCCTTTGCCCTGAGCATGGTTAGCAGGTATCAGGGGAACCCTGGCAAGGCACACTGGACTGCAGTAAAGAATATCCTCAAGTACCTACGGAGGACTAAGGACTGGGTCCTTACCCTCGGTGGGAGTGATGACTTGAGAGTTGTAGGGTATAGTGATGCTAGTTTTCAGACTGATAAGGATAATTTCCGCTCTCAGTCAGGCTGGGTCTTTACCCTAAACAGAGGAGCAATTTCTTGGAAGAGTTCCAAGCAAGAGACAGTGGCTGATTCAACTTGTGAATCAGAGTATATTGCAGCTAGCGAGGCAGCAAAGGAGGCGATATGGCTGAAGAACTTCATTGGAGACCTTGGAGTTGTACCAACTATTAAAGAGCCAATGGAAATTTTCTGTGATAGTGAAAGCGCTGTTGCCTTAGCCAAGGAACCAAGGGATCACGGGAGATCCATGCACATCTACAGAAAATACCATTTTATCAGACATCGAATAGAAGAAGGACTCCTCATGGAAAAGAGGGTATCATCGGATGAGAATTCAGCAGATCCCCTCACAAAGGGACTGACTCGGGTTAAGCATCTCCAGCATGCTCGGAGCATAGGGCTGAAGGATGATATTAGATTTAGTAATTAGATAACCTAGAAATTTGTAAAGTGTAATTGACATTAGATGATGAATAAAAGGTGTTTTATTTATGAGTAAAGTGTTGCTATCTCTTGTCGATTGTTTACTATATTTCTTTTGCATGTTTTGACTTCCAGAATAATTATGTTTGGTATATCATATTATTCAAACCTCCACAGTCGGTCATATGTCGGAAGTAGGTATGAATCAAGACTGTCATGATTGGTTGCAGAGGTCTAAGGTGTTGGACATGGCTACAACAATCATGAGTGCTCATAAGTTCTGAGCATTGGAAACAACCCACGCTCACTGGAATCACTTCATGGAATTTATCTCGAGTGATCCTGAGACGGTAATATCATATAAGTCTTCAAACCTAGAGATATGATTTGTTACTTACGAGTTGGTTATGCATTGATTGTACGAAAACGCATTGGTAACTCGATGTTATAAAACGTGCTTTTGTGTATAATTCAATGAGTGAGAGAACAAACATATGAGTCGAAGTTTATCTCTTCCTTCTTGGATTAGAAGCTGATATCTGGGCCCCTCGATGATTTTTTTTGACCTACGTACCAAGCCCGGTCAGAACTAAGTTGATGTGTTCAATTAAGTTCTTTGTTAAACAAATCGGAAATCGGGAAACAAACTACTGGACAATAAGTAAGACATTGTTCCATGTGTTTGTGACAACCCGAAATTTCCATTTGTACGAACAATATCTATTCAATAGAAGTCAGTCCAATTTCAGTGATTTTCAGACTTTTCCGAACAAGTTTGTGTACATTAGGGTTTACACTTTAGGAGATATCAGGAGAGTGGATGCTCCTGGGTTTGTGAAATTTGAACATTTCAAGTTTCATAATGTTACAGTCCAAGTTCGAGAATAAAAATATTTTCTATCAAAATATTTCAGGACTATAAATAGTTTTCTGAATTAAATTAATTCATTATTCACAATTCCAACTAGAGAAAAGCCATTTTCTCTCTGACGGATCTTCGGGTTTTTATCCCAGATTGTGAGTAACTCTTTCTAGTTGTGTTAGAACACATATTAGATGCTTATAACATGATTTAGATGGCTAAATCATTAGATCTAGGAGTTTACTCCCCAAGGTGTTCTTGGGCGGTAAACTCCCGAAACGAAGCCAAAACCGACACTTGTGCTTTGATAAAGCCTTAGACCATTATGTATGCATGTTAGGGACAAGAAAACACACCCAAATCCACCCAAGATTGGGAGTTTACGGCCCAGAACTCTCTTAGGCCGTAAACTCCATTTCCTAACACTAAAAGGTGTTTTGAGGACACTAGGACTTTAAGGCTTGCATCTAGGCTATTTTCCCAAGTAGTTTAAGGTCTTAAACACATCAAATGACACAAATGAAAGTGAGTTTACGGCCCAAGTGAAGCTTAGGCCGTAAACTCCATATAAATGGACATAAAGGGTGTTTTCATGACACCTAAAACCCTAGACCTTTACAAGAAATTGTACCCACTTAATGGAAGGACCAAACCACACCAAAATCACTTAACCAAGTGAGTTTACGGCCAAGACATGGTTCTTGGGCCGTAAACTCCTAAAAAGGGCACTAAGGTGTGCCTAATGCCTTCATATGCTAGGAATAAAAGTCTAGAACATATCCCACAAGTGCAAGAGGCTTGAAAGCAACAAAGGAAACACCCCAAGGGAGTTTACGGCCGTAAACTCCAAGGGGAAATGGCCTTGAGGCCTTAAACTCCTATTTGGAGTACTTCTAGACCTTAAACCCTTCCAAGGAATTAGCCACTAAGTTAGAATAATTCTAGAAAGCATTTGGGACTTCAAAACACACCAAACACACATGTTTGGGAGTTTACGGCCGTAAACTCAAGAGTTTACAACCGTAAACTCCATGTGTGATGGTTTATGGAGAGTAAACTCTCATATAGGGTCCTTTGGAAACCCTAAACACAAATACCCTGTCCCACAATGGCTTAGATGAAGTCCTTACGGCTTAAAACACTTATATAAAGTGTTATCTATGTCCAGGATGTCTTAAACATTATCAATTAGTCTTTTGAGTCTAATTGAGTGCATATATGTGTGATTATATGTTCATTACGATCGTAGTGTGTGCACAAGTCCTCGCTTAACACCTAGCCGTCCTATACCGTTCAGTTCATTCCAATCACCAACTACAGGTGAGTTCATACCCCTAAGCAAAGTTTTAAATGATTTTAAATGCTTTATGGGGGGGAATACAAGTAGAAACAAACATGTTATTAAAACATTGATATGTATTTTATAACTGTGAGAGGGGTGAAGGTTTGTTGGATCTTGTACACACGGATGTATGTGGGCCCTTCAAACATGCCACA
Source organism: Lactuca serriola (assembly GCF_051521515.1). Taxonomy (NCBI): domain Eukaryota; kingdom Viridiplantae; phylum Streptophyta; class Magnoliopsida; order Asterales; family Asteraceae; genus Lactuca; species Lactuca serriola. The sequence continues at coordinate 171,460,160 of NC_136413.1, forward strand.
AGGGATGCAAATCGTTATTATTTGACTTTGACTGATGATTACAGTAGATATGGATATGTCTACTTAATCAAGCATAAGTCAGAGACTTTCGAAAGGTTTAATGAATTTAAATAGGAAGTCGAGAATCAATTGGGCAGGAACATTAAGATGCTTCGATCCGATCGAGGTGGTGAGTATCTTAGTTCAGAGTTCCTTGACTATCTTAGGGAATGTGGGATTGTCTCACATATGACACCTCCCAGGACACCGCAGTTGAATGGTGTGGCTGAGAGGCGTAATCGAACCTTGTTGGATATGGTTTGTTCCATGATGAGTCGAGCTTCGCTACCAATCTCATTCTGGGAGTATGCCTTAGAGACTGCCGCCCATATCCTTAATCTAGTCCCTACAAAGAAAGTTTCCAAAACTCCTCATGAGATGTGGATCGGTAAAGTACCCAAACTAGACCATATAAAGATTTGGGGTGTATTTTCATCGGCTACCCACAACAATCCTTTGGTTACTACTTCTACAGACCTAGTGAAAATGTGGTCTTTGTAGCTAGGAGGGCTTTCTTTAGAGAGAGAGAGAGTTCATAAGCCAAGGAAACAGTGGGAGGCAAGTTGATCTTGAAGCAATTCAAGAGTCAAGCGGTGAAGGAACTTCAAATCCTAGCACTCAACTTGAGGAGGAAACTCCCGTTGAGCCAATTGAGAAGTCTGTACCTCTGAGGCGTTCCACAAGGGTTAGGAATGCACCTGAGCATTACTATGGATTCCATATTACTACAGAAGGTGATACACTTATCAGTGATGAGACATTGATAGGTCTGGATGAACCTAACACTTATGCGGAAGCCATGGCAGGCCCTGAGTCAGCCAAGTGGAAAGAGGCAATGGACAGCAAGATACAATCTATGTATGACAATCAAGTTTGGAACTTGGTTGAGAATGTACCAGGTCGTAAGACAGTAGGGTGCAAATGGATCTTCAAGAAGAAGACCGACATGGATGGTAATGTACAAACCTATAATGCTCGACTGGTTGCAAAGGGCTTCTCACAAACTCCAGGAGTTGATTATGATGAGACATTTTCTCCAGTGGCCAAGATTAAGTCTATTAGGGTTCTGTTAGCCATAGCTACATTTCATGACTATGAAATATGGCAAATGGATGTCAAAATCGCTTTCCTTAATGGAAAATTGGCTGAAGATGTTTACATGAGTCAGCCAAAAGGTTTTGTCAGCAACGAGTACCCTAATAGAGTGTGTAAGCTTGAGAAATCCATTTATGGATTAAAGCAACCACCTCGCAGATGGAATCTTTGCTTTGATGAGAAAGTCAAGGAATTTGGCTTTTCTAAGAATGAAGATGAATCTTGTGTGTATGTCAAGGCTAGTGGGAGTATAGTTAGCTTTTTGGTATTGTATGTGGATGACATACTACTCATAGGAAATGACATCCCAACTCTGTAGGAAGTTAAGTCCTGGCTTCGGAAGTGTTTCTCTATGAAGGACCTAGGAGAAGCTGCCTATATTCTAGGGATAAGGATCTTGAGAGACCGAAGTAAAAGGCTAATTGCACTTAGTCAGAGTACCTACTTGGATAAGGTGCTGAAGAGATTCAGCATGCAGGACTCCAGGAAAGGGGAGTTACACATCCAGAGTAACGCCAGATTAGTAAGAAACAAAGTCCTAGCACTGAGGCTAAGATAGCAGAAATGAGTTGAATACCTTATGCTTCAGCTGTAGGATCAATCATGTATGCTATGACGTGTACTCGACCTGATGTAGCCTTTGCCCTGAGCATGGTTAGCAGGTATCAGGGGAACCCTGGCAAGGCACACTGGACTGCAGTAAAGAATATCCTCAAGTACCTACGGAGGACTAAGGACTGGGTCCTTACCCTCGGTGGGAGTGATGACTTGAGAGTTGTAGGGTATAGTGATGCTAGTTTTCAGACTGATAAGGATAATTTCCGCTCTCAGTCAGGCTGGGTCTTTACCCTAAACAGAGGAGCAATTTCTTGGAAGAGTTCCAAGCAAGAGACAGTGGCTGATTCAACTTGTGAATCAGAGTATATTGCAGCTAGCGAGGCAGCAAAGGAGGCGATATGGCTGAAGAACTTCATTGGAGACCTTGGAGTTGTACCAACTATTAAAGAGCCAATGGAAATTTTCTGTGATAGTGAAAGCGCTGTTGCCTTAGCCAAGGAACCAAGGGATCACGGGAGATCCATGCACATCTACAGAAAATACCATTTTATCAGACATCGAATAGAAGAAGGACTCCTCATGGAAAAGAGGGTATCATCGGATGAGAATTCAGCAGATCCCCTCACAAAGGGACTGACTCGGGTTAAGCATCTCCAGCATGCTCGGAGCATAGGGCTGAAGGATGATATTAGATTTAGTAATTAGATAACCTAGAAATTTGTAAAGTGTAATTGACATTAGATGATGAATAAAAGGTGTTTTATTTATGAGTAAAGTGTTGCTATCTCTTGTCGATTGTTTACTATATTTCTTTTGCATGTTTTGACTTCCAGAATAATTATGTTTGGTATATCATATTATTCAAACCTCCACAGTCGGTCATATGTCGGAAGTAGGTATGAATCAAGACTGTCATGATTGGTTGCAGAGGTCTAAGGTGTTGGACATGGCTACAACAATCATGAGTGCTCATAAGTTCTGAGCATTGGAAACAACCCACGCTCACTGGAATCACTTCATGGAATTTATCTCGAGTGATCCTGAGACGGTAATATCATATAAGTCTTCAAACCTAGAGATATGATTTGTTACTTACGAGTTGGTTATGCATTGATTGTACGAAAACGCATTGGTAACTCGATGTTATAAAACGTGCTTTTGTGTATAATTCAATGAGTGAGAGAACAAACATATGAGTCGAAGTTTATCTCTTCCTTCTTGGATTAGAAGCTGATATCTGGGCCCCTCGATGATTTTTTTTGACCTACGTACCAAGCCCGGTCAGAACTAAGTTGATGTGTTCAATTAAGTTCTTTGTTAAACAAATCGGAAATCGGGAAACAAACTACTGGACAATAAGTAAGACATTGTTCCATGTGTTTGTGACAACCCGAAATTTCCATTTGTACGAACAATATCTATTCAATAGAAGTCAGTCCAATTTCAGTGATTTTCAGACTTTTCCGAACAAGTTTGTGTACATTAGGGTTTACACTTTAGGAGATATCAGGAGAGTGGATGCTCCTGGGTTTGTGAAATTTGAACATTTCAAGTTTCATAATGTTACAGTCCAAGTTCGAGAATAAAAATATTTTCTATCAAAATATTTCAGGACTATAAATAGTTTTCTGAATTAAATTAATTCATTATTCACAATTCCAACTAGAGAAAAGCCATTTTCTCTCTGACGGATCTTCGGGTTTTTATCCCAGATTGTGAGTAACTCTTTCTAGTTGTGTTAGAACACATATTAGATGCTTATAACATGATTTAGATGGCTAAATCATTAGATCTAGGAGTTTACTCCCCAAGGTGTTCTTGGGCGGTAAACTCCCGAAACGAAGCCAAAACCGACACTTGTGCTTTGATAAAGCCTTAGACCATTATGTATGCATGTTAGGGACAAGAAAACACACCCAAATCCACCCAAGATTGGGAGTTTACGGCCCAGAACTCTCTTAGGCCGTAAACTCCATTTCCTAACACTAAAAGGTGTTTTGAGGACACTAGGACTTTAAGGCTTGCATCTAGGCTATTTTCCCAAGTAGTTTAAGGTCTTAAACACATCAAATGACACAAATGAAAGTGAGTTTACGGCCCAAGTGAAGCTTAGGCCGTAAACTCCATATAAATGGACATAAAGGGTGTTTTCATGACACCTAAAACCCTAGACCTTTACAAGAAATTGTACCCACTTAATGGAAGGACCAAACCACACCAAAATCACTTAACCAAGTGAGTTTACGGCCAAGACATGGTTCTTGGGCCGTAAACTCCTAAAAAGGGCACTAAGGTGTGCCTAATGCCTTCATATGCTAGGAATAAAAGTCTAGAACATATCCCACAAGTGCAAGAGGCTTGAAAGCAACAAAGGAAACACCCCAAGGGAGTTTACGGCCGTAAACTCCAAGGGGAAATGGCCTTGAGGCCTTAAACTCCTATTTGGAGTACTTCTAGACCTTAAACCCTTCCAAGGAATTAGCCACTAAGTTAGAATAATTCTAGAAAGCATTTGGGACTTCAAAACACACCAAACACACATGTTTGGGAGTTTACGGCCGTAAACTCAAGAGTTTACAACCGTAAACTCCATGTGTGATGGTTTATGGAGAGTAAACTCTCATATAGGGTCCTTTGGAAACCCTAAACACAAATACCCTGTCCCACAATGGCTTAGATGAAGTCCTTACGGCTTAAAACACTTATATAAAGTGTTATCTATGTCCAGGATGTCTTAAACATTATCAATTAGTCTTTTGAGTCTAATTGAGTGCATATATGTGTGATTATATGTTCATTACGATCGTAGTGTGTGCACAAGTCCTCGCTTAACACCTAGCCGTCCTATACCGTTCAGTTCATTCCAATCACCAACTACAGGTGAGTTCATACCCCTAAGCAAAGTTTTAAATGATTTTAAATGCTTTATGGGGGGGAATACAAGTAGAAACAAACATGTTATTAAAACATTGATATGTATTTTATAACTGTGAGAGGGGTGAAGGTTTGTTGGATCTTGTACACACGGATGTATGTGGGCCCTTCAAACATGCCACAAGGGATGCAAATCGTTATTATTTGACTTTGACTGATGATTACAGTAGATATGGATATGTCTACTTAATCAAGCATAAGTCAGAGACTTTCGAAAGGTTTAATGAATTTAAATAGGAAGTCGAGAATCAATTGGGCAGGAACATTAAGATGCTTCGATCCGATCGAGGTGGTGAGTATCTTAGTTCAGAGTTCCTTGACTATCTTAGGGAATGTGGGATTGTCTCACATATGACACCTCCCAGGACACCGCAGTTGAATGGTGTGGCTGAGAGGCGTAATCGAACCTTGTTGGATATGGTTTGTTCCATGATGAGTCGAGCTTCGCTACCAATCTCATTCTGGGAGTATGCCTTAGAGACTGCCGCCCATATCCTTAATCTAGTCCCTACAAAGAAAGTTTCCAAAACTCCTCATGAGATGTGGATCGGTAAAGTACCCAAACTAGACCATATAAAGATTTGGGGTGTATTTTCATCGGCTACCCACAACAATCCTTTGGTTACTACTTCTACAGACCTAGTGAAAATGTGGTCTTTGTAGCTAGGAGGGCTTTCTTTAGAGAGAGAGAGTTCATAAGCCAAGGAAACAGTGGGAGGCAAGTTGATCTTGAAGCAATTCAAGAGTCAAGCGGTGAAGGAACTTCAAATCCTAGCACTCAACTTGAGGAGGAAACTCCCGTTGAGCCAATTAAGAAGTCTGTACCTCTGAGGCGTTCCACAAGGGTTAGGAATGCACCTGAGCATTACTATGGATTCCATATTACTGCAGAAGGTGATACACTTATCAGTGATGAGACATTGATAGGTCTGGATGAACCTAACACTTACGCGGAAGCCATGGCAGGCCCTGAGTCAGCCAAGTGGAAAGAGGCAATGGACAGCAAGATACACTCTATGTATGACAATCAAGTTTGGAACTTGGTTGAGAATGTACCAGGTCGTAAGACAGTAGGGTGCACATGGATCTTCAAGAAGAAGACCGACATGGATGGTAATGTACAAACCTATAATGCTCGACTGGTTGCAAAGGGCTTCTCACAAACTCCAGGAGTTGATTATGATGAGACATTTTCTCCAGTGGCCAAGATTAAGTCTATTAGGGTTCTGTTAGCCATAGCTACATTTCATGACTATGAAATATGGCAAATGGATGTCAAAATCGCTTTCCTTAATGGAAAATTGGCTGAAGATGTTTACATGAGTCAGCCAAAAGGTTTTGTCAGCAACGAGTACCCTAATAGAGTGTGTAAGCTTGAGAAATCCATTTATGGATTAAAGCAACCACCTCGCAGATGGAATCTTTGCTTTGATGAGAAAGTCAAGGAATTTGGCTTTTCTAAGAATGAAGATGAATCTTGTGTGTATGTCAAGGCTAGTGGGAGTATAGTTAGCTTTTTGGTATTGTATGTGGATGACATACTACTCATAGGAAATGACATCCCAACTCTGTAGGAAGTTAAGTCCTGGCTTCGGAAGTGTTTCTCTATGAAGGACCTAGGAGAAGCTGCCTATATTCTAGGGATAAGGATCTTGAGAGACCGAAGTAAAAGGCTAATTGCACTTAGTCAGAGTACCTACTTGGATAAGGTGCTGAAGAGATTCAGCATGCAGGACTCCAGGAAAGGGGAGTTACACATCCAGAGTAACGCCAGATTGAGTAAGAAACAAAGTCCTAGCACTGAGGCTAAGATAGCAGAAATGAGTTGAATACCTTATGCTTCAGCTGTAGGATCAATCATGTATGCTATGACGTGTACTCGACCTGATGTAGCCTTTGCCCTGAGCATGGTTAGCAGGTATCAGGGGAACCCTGGCAAGGCACACTGGACTGCAGTAAAGAATATCCTCAAGTACCTACGGAGGACTAAGGACTGGGTCCTTACCCTCGGTGGGAGTGATGACTTGAGAGTTGTAGGGTATAGTGATGCTAGTTTTCAGACTGATAAGGATAATTTCCGCTCTCAGTCAGGCTGGGTCTTTACCCTAAACAGAGGAGCAATTTCTTGGAAGAGTTCCAAGCAAGAGACAGTGGCTGATTCAACTTGTGAATCAGAGTATATTGCAGCTAGCGAGGCAGCAAAGGAGGCGATATGGCTGAAGAACTTCATTGGAGACCTTGGAGTTGTACCAACTATTAAAGAGCCAATGGAAATTTTCTGTGATAGTGAAAGCGCTGTTGCCTTAGCCAAGGAACCAAGGGATCACGGGAGATCCATGCACATCTACAGAAAATACCATTTTATCAGACATCGAATAGAAGAAGGACTCCTCATGGAAAAGAGGGTATCATCGGATGAGAATTCAGCAGATTCCCTCACAAAGGGACTGACTCGGGTTAAGCATCTCCAGCATGCTCGGAGCATAGGGCTGAAGGATGATATTAGATTTAGTAATTAGATAACCTAGAAATTTGTAAAGTGTAATTGACATTAGATGATGAATAAAAGGTGTTTTATTTATGAGTAAAGTGTTGCTATCTCTTGTCGATTGTTTACTATATTTCTTTTGCATGTTTTGACTTCCAGAATAATTATGTTTGGTATATCATATTATTCAAACCTCCACAGTCGGTCATATGTCGGAAGTAGGTATGAATCAAGACTGTCATGATTGGTTGCAGAGGTCTAAGGTGTTGGACATGGCTACAACAATCATGAGTGCTCATAAGTTCTGAGCATTGGAAACAACCCACGCTCACTGGAATCACTTCATGGAATTTATCTCGAGTGATCCTGAGACGGTAATATCATATAAGTCTTCAAACCTAGAGATATGATTTGTTACTTACGAGTTGGTTATGCATTGATTGTACGAAAACGCATTGGTAACTCGATGTTATAAAACGTGCTTTTGTGTATAATTCAATGAGTGAGAGAACAAACATATGAGTCGAAGTTTATCTCTTCCTTCTTGGATTAGAAGCTGATATCTGGGCCCCTCGATGATTTTTTTTGACCTACGTACCAAGCCCGGTCAGAACTAAGTTGATGTGTTCAATTAAGTTCTTTGTTAAACAAATCGGAAATCGGGAAACAAACTACTGGACAATAAGTAAGACATTGTTCCATGTGTTTGTGACAACCCGAAATTTCCATTTGTACGAACAATATCTATTCAATAGAAGTCAGTCCAATTTCAGTGATTTTCAGACTTTTCCGAACAAGTTTGTGTACATTAGGGTTTACACTTTAGGAGATATCAGGAGAGTGGATGCTCCTGGGTTTGTGAAATTTGAACATTTCAAGTTTCATAATGTTACAGTCCAAGTTCGAGAATAAAAATATTTTCTATCAAAATATTTCAGGACTATAAATAGTTTTCTGAATTAAATTAATTCATTATTCACAATTCCAACTAGAGAAAAGCCATTTTCTCTCTGACGGATCTTCGGGTTTTTATCCCAGATTGTGAGTAACTCTTTCTAGTTGTGTTAGAACACATATTAGATGCTTATAACATGATTTAGATGGCTAAATCATTAGATCTAGGAGTTTACTCCCCAAGGTGTTCTTGGGCGGTAAACTCCCGAAACGAAGCCAAAACCGACACTTGTGCTTTGATAAAGCCTTAGACCATTATGTATGCATGTTAGGGACAAGAAAACACACCCAAATCCACCCAAGATTGGGAGTTTACGGCCCAGAACTCTCTTAGGCCGTAAACTCCATTTCCTAACACTAAAAGGTGTTTTGAGGACACTAGGACTTTAAGGCTTGCATCTAGGCTATTTTCCCAAGTAGTTTAAGGTCTTAAACACATCAAATGACACAAATGAAAGTGAGTTTACGGCCCAAGTGAAGCTTAGGCCGTAAACTCCATATAAATGGACATAAAGGGTGTTTTCATGACACCTAAAACCCTAGACCTTTACAAGAAATTGTACCCACTTAATGGAAGGACCAAACCACACCAAAATCACTTAACCAAGTGAGTTTACGGCCAAGACATGGTTCTTGGGCCGTAAACTCCTAAAAAGGGCACTAAGGTGTGCCTAATGCCTTCATATGCTAGGAATAAAAGTCTAGAACATATCCCACAAGTGCAAGAGGCTTGAAAGCAACAAAGGAAACACCCCAAGGGAGTTTACGGCCGTAAACTCCAAGGGGAAATGGCCTTGAGGCCTTAAACTCCTATTTGGAGTACTTCTAGACCTTAAACCCTTCCAAGGAATTAGCCACTAAGTTAGAATAATTCTAGAAAGCATTTGGGACTTCAAAACACACCAAACACACATGTTTGGGAGTTTACGGCCGTAAACTCAAGAGTTTACAACCGTAAACTCCATGTGTGATGGTTTATGGAGAGTAAACTCTCATATAGGGTCCTTTGGAAACCCTAAACACAAATACCCTGTCCCACAATGGCTTAGATGAAGTCCTTACGGCTTAAAACACTTATATAAAGTGTTATCTATGTCCAGGATGTCTTAAACATTATCAATTAGTCTTTTGAGTCTAATTGAGTGCATATATGTGTGATTATATGTTCATTACGATCGTAGTGTGTGCACAAGTCCTCGCTTAACACCTAGCCGTCCTATACCGTTCAGTTCATTCCAATCACCAACTACAGGTGAGTTCATACCCCTAAGCAAAGTTTTAAATGATTTTAAATGCTTTATGGGGGGGAATACAAGTAGAAACAAACATGTTATTAAAACATTGATATGTATTTTATAACTGTGAGAGGGGTGAAGGTTTGTTGGATCTTGTACACACGGATGTATGTGGGCCCTTCAAACATGCCACAAGGGATGCAAATCGTTATTATTTGACTTTGACTGATGATTACAGTAGATATGGATATGTCTACTTAATCAAGCATAAGTCAGAGACTTTCGAAAGGTTTAATGAATTTAAATAGGAAGTCGAGAATCAATTGGGCAGGAACATTAAGATGCTTCGATCCGATCGAGGTGGTGAGTATCTTAGTTCAGAGTTCCTTGACTATCTTAGGGAATGTGGGATTGTCTCACATATGACACCTCCCAGGACACCGCAGTTGAATGGTGTGGCTGAGAGGCGTAATCGAACCTTGTTGGATATGGTTTGTTCCATGATGAGTCGAGCTTCGCTACCAATCTCATTCTGGGAGTATGCCTTAGAGACTGCCGCCCATATCCTTAATCTAGTCCCTACAAAGAAAGTTTCCAAAACTCCTCATGAGATGTGGATCGGTAAAGTACCCAAACTAGACCATATAAAGATTTGGGGTGTATTTTCATCGGCTACCCACAACAATCCTTTGGTTACTACTTCTACAGACCTAGTGAAAATGTGGTCTTTGTAGCTAGGAGGGCTTTCTTTAGAGAGAGAGAGTTCATAAGCCAAGGAAACAGTGGGAGGCAAGTTGATCTTGAAGCAATTCAAGAGTCAAGCGGTGAAGGAACTTCAAATCCTAGCACTCAACTTGAGGAGGAAACTCCCGTTGAGCCAATTAAGAAGTCTGTACCTCTGAGGCGTTCCACAAGGGTTAGGAATGCACCTGAGAATTACTATGGATTCCATATTACTGCAGAAGGTGATACACTTATCAGTGATGAGACATTGATAGGTCTGGATGAACCTAACACTTACGCGGAAGCCATGGCAGGCCCTGAGTCAGCCAAGTGGAAAGAGGCAATGGACAGCAAGATACACTCTATGTATGACAATCAAGTTTGGAACTTGGTTGAGAATGTACCAGGTCGTAAGACAGTAGGGTGCACATGGATCTTCAAGAAGAAGACCGACATGGATGGTAATGTACAAACCTATAATGCTCGACTGGTTGCAAAGGGCTTCTCACAAACTCCAGGAGTTGATTATGATGAGACATTTTCTCCAGTGGCCAAGATTAAGTCTATTAGGGTTCTGTTAGCCATAGCTACATTTCATGACTATGAAATATGGCAAATGGATGTCAAAATCGCTTTCCTTAATGGAAAATTGGCTGAAGATGTTTACATGAGTCAGCCAAAAGGTTTTGTCAGCAACGAGTACCCTAATAGAGTGTGTAAGCTTGAGAAATCCATTTATGGATTAAAGCAACCACCTCGCAGATGGAATCTTTGCTTTGATGAGAAAGTCAAGGAATTTGGCTTTTCTAAGAATGAAGATGAATCTTGTGTGTATGTCAAGGCTAGTGGGAGTATAGTTAGCTTTTTGGTATTGTATGTGGATGACATACTACTCATAGGAAATGACATCCCAACTCTGTAGGAAGTTAAGTCCTGGCTTCGGAAGTGTTTCTCTATGAAGGACCTAGGAGAAGCTGCCTATATTCTAGGGATAAGGATCTTGAGAGACCGAAGTAAAAGGCTAATTGCACTTAGTCAGAGTACCTACTTGGATAAGGTGCTGAAGAGATTCAGCATGCAGGACTCCAGGAAAGGGGAGTTACACATCCAGAGTAACGCCAGATTGAGTAAGAAACAAAGTCCTAGCACTGAGGCTAAGATAGCAGAAATGAGTTGAATACCTTATGCTTCAGCTGTAGGATCAATCATGTATGCTATGACGTGTACTCGACCTGATGTAGCCTTTGCCCTGAGCATGGTTAGCAGGTATCAGGGGAACCCTGGCAAGGCACACTGGACTGCAGTAAAGAATATCCTCAAGTACCTACGGAGGACTAAGGACTGGGTCCTTACCCTCGGTGGGAGTGATGACTTGAGAGTTGTAGGGTATAGTGATGCTAGTTTTCAGACTGATAAGGATAATTTCCGCTCTCAGTCAGGCTGGGTCTTTACCCTAAACAGAGGAGCAATTTCTTGGAAGAGTTCCAAGCAAGAGACAGTGGCTGATTCAACTTGTGAATCAGAGTATATTGCAGCTAGCGAGGCAGCAAAGGAGGCGATATGGCTGAAGAACTTCATTGGAGACCTTGGAGTTGTACCAACTATTAAAGAGCCAATGGAAATTTTCTGTGATAGTGAAAGCGCTGTTGCCTTAGCCAAGGAACCAAGGGATCACGGGAGATCCATGCACATCTACAGAAAATACCATTTTATCAGACATCGAATAGAAGAAGGACTCCTCATGGAAAAGAGGGTATCATCGGATGAGAATTCAGCAGATTCCCTCACAAAGGGACTGACTCGGGTTAAGCATCTCCAGCATGCTCGGAGCATAGGGCTGAAGGATGATATTAGATTTAGTAATTAGATAACCTAGAAATTTGCAAAGTGTAATTGACATTAGATGATGAATAAAAGGTGTTTTATTTATGAGTAAAGTGTTGCTATCTCTTGTCGATTGTTTACTATATTTCTTTTGCATGTTTTGACTTCCAGAATAATTATGTTTGGTATATCATATTATTCAAACCTCCACAGTCGGTCATATGTCGGAAGTAGGTATGAATCAAGACTGTCATGATTGGTTGCAGAGGTCTAAGGTGTTGGACATGGCTACAACAATCATGAGTGCTCATAAGTTCTGAGCATTGGAAACAACCCACGCTCACTGGAATCACTTCATGGAATTTATCTCGAGTGATCCTGAGACGGTAATATCATATAAGTCTTCAAACCTAGAGATATGATTTGTTACTTACGAGTTGGTTATGCATTGATTGTACGAAAACGCATTGGTAACTCGATGTTATAAAACGTGCTTTTGTGTATAATTCAATGAGTGAGAGAACAAACATATGAGTCGAAGTTTATCTCTTCCTTCTTGGATTAGAAGCTGATATCTGGGCCCCTCGATGATTTTTTTTGACCTACGTACCAAGCCCGGTCAGAACTAAGTTGATGTGTTCAATTAAGTTCTTTGTTAAACAAATCGGAAATCGGGAAACAAACTACTGGACAATAAGTAAGACATTGTTCCATGTGTTTGTGACAACCCGAAATTTCCATTTGTACGAACAATATCTATTCAATAGAAGTCAGTCCAATTTCAGTGATTTTCAGACTTTTCCGAACAAGTTTGTGTACATTAGGGTTTACACTTTAGGAGATATCAGGAGAGTGGATGCTCCTGGTTTTGTGAAATTTGAACATTTCAAGTTTCATAATGTTACAGTCCAAGTTCGAGAATAAAAATATTTTCTATCAAAATATTTCAGGACTATAAATAGTTTTCTGAATTAAATTAATTCATTATTCACAATTCCAACTAGAGAAAAGCCATTTTCTCTCTGACGGATCTTCGGGTTTTTATCCCAGATTGTGAGTAACTCTTTCTAGTTGTGTTAGAACACATATTAGATGCTTATAACATGATTTAGATGGCTAAATCATTAGATCTAGGAGTTTACTCCCCAAGGTGTTCTTGGGCGGTAAACTCCCGAAACGAAGCCAAAACCGACACTTGTGCTTTGATAAAGCCTTAGACCATTATGTATGCATGTTAGGGACAAGAAAACACACCCAAATCCACCCAAGATTGGGAGTTTACGGCCCAGAACTCTCTTAGGCCGTAAACTCCATTTCCTAACACTAAAAGGTGTTTTGAGGACACTAGGACTTTAAGGCTTGCATCTAGGCTATTTTCCCAAGTAGTTTAAGGTCTTAAACACATCAAATGACACAAATGAAAGTGAGTTTACGGCCCAAGTGAAGCTTAGGCCGTAAACTCCATATAAATGGACATAAAGGGTGTTTTCATGACACCTAAAACCCTAGACCTTTACAAGAAATTGTACCCACTTAATGGAAGGACCAAACCACACCAAAATCACTTAACCAAGTGAGTTTACGGCCAAGACATGGTTCTTGGGCCGTAAACTCCTAAAAAGGGCACTAAGGTGTGCCTAATGCCTTCATATGCTAGGAATAAAAGTCTAGAACATATCCCACAAGTGCAAGAGGCTTGAAAGCAACAAAGGAAACACCCCAAGGGAGTTTACGGCCGTAAACTCCAAGGGGAAATGGCCTTGAGGCCTTAAACTCCTATTTGGAGTACTTCTAGACCTTAAACCCTTCCAAGGAATTAGCCACTAAGTTAGAATAATTCTAGAAAGCATTTGGGACTTCAAAACACACCAAACACACATGTTTGGGAGTTTACGGCCGTAAACTCAAGAGTTTACAACCGTAAACTCCATGTGTGATGGTTTATGGAGAGTAAACTCTCATATAGGGTCCTTTGGAAACCCTAAACACAAATACCCTGTCCCACAATGGCTTAGATGAAGTCCTTACGGCTTAAAACACTTATATAAAGTGTTATCTATGTCCAGGATGTCTTAAACATTATCAATTAGTCTTTTGAGTCTAATTGAGTGCATATATGTGTGATTATATGTTCATTAGGATCGTAGTGTGTGCACAAGTCCTCGCTTGACACCTAGCCGTCCTATACCGTTCAGTTCATTCCAATCACCAACTACAGGTGAGTTCATACCCCTAAGCAATGTTTTAAATGATTTTAAATGCTTTATGGGGGGGGGGGGGGAATACAAGTAGAAACAAACATGTTATTAAAACATTGATATGTATTTTATAACTGTGTTTTGTCATTTAACAGATTTCACATGCTACAAAATGTGATGCATGAAATGGTTTTACATCTTAAAAGCACATTGTTACCAAATGTTTTACTTCTAAAATGTTTATTAAAATGACATCAAGTCATTATTGATTATGGTTCAAAACCCATAAGATGTCTTACAAAAACCATTTTTCATTCTTGAAGTAAACTATGCATATAAACTTATATTCTTATATATGTATTGATGTCATAGTTTGCATCTTTCATTTAGTTTCCCATACTCTTGAGTAGTAAGAGTGGGTAAACTTACATGGTCAACTAGTTATATTACAGTAGATTATCATAGGGATAATTTGAAGATAACAAACATTACTTCTATTACAAGGAGTCACACAAGAGTCAGTTCATTCATGAGTCAATACTAGTACATTACTTGATACATGAATATGTTTACATATACTTACATGATACATGAACACGTTTACATGAACGCATTACATGAGTACCTTTACGTAGATACACTTATCTGTGTACATTAACCAGAATACTTGTATCTTGAATTGCGAGGATGATTTATTAGTAGCTTATGCGTAAATCTTCCTGCCTATTCCACAGTACCTCGGAATATCTAAGATAGGACGCTATCCCATAGTACCTCGGGATACCTAGATGGGCCTCTATCCCACAGTACCTCGGGATATATGTACGGGACTAACCATTCTGGAACCCATCTGTTAGCAACAGTGGGTAATGAACATCTACGGATGCCTACGGTTATTACTTATACTAGGAGTACCTTTACAGGGACTAACCCTTCCTTCCACCTGCTGCTGCTACAGAGGACAATTAGACAATCTTCGGATGTCCATTAGGTTATATGTAATATGTTAGCCCTAGTACCTCGGGTCAACATTTACATTCGTCTTGTTAGCACCAGTACCTCCGGCTAACACTTACATGATTATATTTTTCCTGTTTACTTTATTTTGTGATATCTTTCACATAAACGAGGAGTTAGACTCAGTACTTTGGTACTAGTCAATAGAAAGGAAAAATTATCATTTTACATAGTCATGACAAAACATTCGGGTCTTGGTAGAAGACTACACTTCATACGTACAGAACATTCGGGTCTTGGTAGAAGACTACATTTCATACTTATAGAAAATAAGGGTTTTTCTAGGGATTTCATACTTAACAAAACATTTTCATTTAAAGGTTTACATGGCTTTTATAACAAATTTTCACAAACAAGGCAATGACACTTATATACTTATGAATTCACCAGCTTTAAAGCTGATACTCGCTTTCAAAATAACTTGTATTCTCAGGTCATCAGTAGACAGGTACGGAGGCCAGGTTTTGAGAAAACGGAGCAGACAAGTCTCGTCATTTATTTTGATTGTATATTTTTGGTGTCTTATTACAATGAAAGAACACACATGTATAAAACTTTACTTATAATGCAATGGATGATGTTGTTGCTTGTTTATTATATTACACTGTTGTGATACTGTACATGACGTCCTCCACCCCTGAACGTTTCCGCCGTTCGTGGTTTTGGGGTGTGACAGTATTTGTCTGGCTGATATCTAGAACAGAGGATTATATGATCACTTATCTTAAATGGCGTATCATCATCTTCTCAGTTCCGAGAGACCTTGAAAGAGCTACGATTGCCGATCGGTTCCTGAAGTACTAGAGTTATAGTTATTAGACTTATCCAAGTGGGAGACTATTGGATAAGGTGTCTAGTCTATAACTATTTCTGGGAAGTACTTGACCCGACCCGACATGGTCCATTTGGGTTGCATGGCACCATGCAATTGGATAGACTAAATGAGAGAAATAACACTTGGAGGTTATTAATATATTATAAGTTCTAATATATTAATAATATTATGTGATTAGTTTGATCAAGAATTAATTTAGAATTAATTAAGTGATCAAAAGATAACTAATTAAATATATGGGTTGATTATGTAAATCTTCCATATCTTGTATAGTGGACTAAGAGGCTCCATGGATTATCAAGTTGGGTTCCACCCATAGGATGCTCCATGGGAGTTACAAACCCATGGGTCATGGAAATGAAGAGTCATGACACATTAGGGTTTACATGGTGTAACCTTAGATGTGTCAACACTATATAAGAGTCCCATTCTACACCAAAATCGGCTACACATAAGAAACAAGAGGGCTAGGCCGATTTTAAGAAGTGTGTGTTCTCTCAAAAGTCTTTCCAAGAGCATTTGGTGTTGTGTGAAGCATTTGAGGTATCACACTTGGGGTGCTAGGCTCACAAGGTTTCAAGGAACATAAGCAACAACAAGGTAAGTTATTCTATCTTTCATTCAAGTTAAAAATTGTTCCCCATGTATGCTAGATAGGAATATAACCTTAGAATTCAACTTTGCATGATAATTAGACAAACATAGATCCAAGGTTATTAGGGTTGCATGTACACTTAGGAAGTGTTAGAATGCTCAAAACCCATCAAAAAGATGCCTAAATGACCCATTTGCAGAAATAACAACATGGTTGCACCACCACCACCGCCTCCACCAGAGGTAAACTCTGCTGGATTCTAGGCAACAGTATCAGCTACAGTTATTGCAGGATTGGCTCACATCCACAATGGAAATAATGGAGGCGGAAATGGTCAAGGAACAGGAAACTCCAACCATGGAATGAATCAAGGGCCTACAAAAGTCTACACTTACAAAGATTTCTCTAATGCAAAACCCCTAACATTCAATGAAACCGGTGAGGTGATAAATTTGAAGCACTGGATCGAGAAGATCGAGTCAGTCTTCGAGATATGTGAATGCCTTGAGGAGAGTAGAGTAAAGTTCGTGGATTGGATGTTTGTCAATCGAGCATTGTCACAGTAGAATGGCCATGTTGAGGCCTTAAGACTTCCAGTAGCAAATGCCATGCTGTGGGAGGAACTCAAGGAGATGATGTTGGCTGAATAATGTCCCCGTGGGGAAATACAGAAGTTGGAACATGAATTATGGAATATTACAGTGCAAAACTCTGATATTGAACCATATATTGCTAGGTTCAGCGAACTAGCACTTCTGTGTCCGGGAATGATCACCTCAGAGGGAAAGAAGATCGAACGTTTCATTTGGGGGTTAACTCCCCTAATTCAAGGGAACATGATTACTGCAAACCCTAAAACTTTTGATAATGCAAAACATCTAGCTCATAAGCTCTATGATCATGGAAACAAGAAAGGTACCAAAACTACTGAGACTGAAGCCAATAAGGAAGAAAGTAACAAGAAGAATTCGGGAAGTAAAAGGAAAAGAGGACAATCTTCAGGATCTTCCAAGAAACCGCAAATTGTAGCAGTCCATGCTGCTACCACTCAAACCACACCAACCCCATCCGCTCCAACCCCAATCACACCAAATCCTACCAACCCTTACGCCAGAACCTTACCGAAATGTAACAAATGCAACTTCCACCACAATGGTGAGTGCCGAGAAATGCAGTGTACCAACTGCAACCACAACGGGCACACTGCCCGGTACTTCAGGACTAAGCCTCACCCAAACAAACAACCTAACAACAACAATGTCTGGCCAGTTATACCTGCTATCGATGTGGAGAAACTGGTCATTTTATGCAAAACTACCCCAAGGCCAACACTCAAGGTGCAGGAGGATCAGGTAGAGTTCTGACAATGAGTCAAGGGGAGGCGGTACAAGACCCGATTGTTGTTACTGGTATGCTTCCCCTCAATGAAACTTATTCATGCATTTTGTTCGATAGTGGGGCTGAACGGAGTTTTGTGAGTCATAAATTCAAACACCTACTAAATTGTCACACCCCAAACCAAGGATGGCGGAAACATCCGGGGGTGGAGGACTTCATGTATACTATCACAACAACGAGTATAATAGTGCTCAAAGTAAATACAACCATCATAAATATAATTGAAAAAGTTACACCAATGTATATGTTTACATGTTTCAAATCAATTACATTATGATGACAAAATGAACTGTTTGACGATTCAACGTCCAATCCTCAAAATGCTGTTGGTTTTTCTTTTTTCACTGATTTCCTGAGAATGCGAGTTGTTTGAAAAAGTGTCAACACAAAGGTTGGTGAGTTCATAAGTTTTTGAGATAAAGAGTTTGGAAAACCGATCTTTGTAATGAGTTGTGTGTTACCAAGAAAAATCCAATATTTTCCTTATAGAAGTTATGTGGTCCTAAATGTCGGGACCGAGAATGAACAAGTATTTTTCATACTTAAAGATATAAAAGTGGTTTTAAATTGGCGTAAAACCCCTTTTTGATTTGAGAAAATCCCGTAATGAATGGTGTGTAGTCTTAAATACCATGGCTGAAAATATACAACAATATCTGTAATTATTGATATAAAAAGTGATTTTAAATCGACATAAAACCCCTTTTGATTTATGAAAATCCCCGTAAAGTTTATGTGTTGTTAACTCCCTATGTGAGCCGCTATAACCATACTATGACTGAATGAACTTGCCACGGTGTTTCTCAGGCGTCGCGAAACTGAAATGACACTTTTCACCACAGACCTACCGGTCTAGCTGTTGCATGCAACTCAGGTGTGGGGTGTCTAACCCAGTATAGATCTATACATAACTATCACGTTCTCCCTATAAGAGACTCTGGTTATAACTACCAGGAATTTAGATCCCGCACTCGGACGTACGGGAAGAGAATGTCTCACAATTGAAGTTAACAAGTCTATGTGTGGTGTGTGTGAGTAAAACCTTTTTCTGTAGGAATAAAATCTTCCGAAATGTGTTTGATGTGTTAATGGAAACATAAACCATACCTATTATAGTTTATCAAAACGTTTAAATGTAATAGTTATAACTTTGTTTATTATGGCTAACTACTGTATTTATGAAGGTAAAAACCTTTTTGTTTACTGATATGTATATGTACTTTTTACTAAAGTGAAGCAACATACATTATAACAACAAATTAATTACTACACTTTTGTAGGTAAAAATCCATTTTTTTCTGATGTATGACTATATACAAGTCAAAATGTCATCTATTTGTTAGAACATATTTTCACATAAAGATATATACCTTGCTCAACATGATACAAGGTTAAATGAAATTGATAGCATTTTTCTATTGTTAATATTTTCATTTACCGTTCTTAGAAAATTTATAGAAAAATCATCAAAGGTCCAAATCAAAATCCATAAATTCTGAGAGTTTGGGAAATGAGTCTAGCTTGTTCATAATTTTTATTATGAATTTTAATGACCTCCAACTTGTGTGAAAAAGTCCATAATCACAGACTGGTCCGGATTGATGTTTGAAACGATAGGTAGTTTTGTAAAAATCACCATAAATTGTAGAAAAATCGTATGGAGATGTGAAAGTAGTCATTTTAAAGCTAAGAACTTGAACTATTTTCACTTAATACAGTTTTGAAAACTAAAATGTTTAAGTTGTTCAAAACAACCCGTGAGTGGAGTCCAACTTTTATGATGAAGGCTGTTAGAAAAGTTTAGTTATGTTTTGGTGTTTTAACTTGTATCCCCCCTTAAAACTTAAGAAAACATGAAAATAAAGGGGTATGAACTCACCTTATGTGATTTCAGTAGATGGATGATGGATAAAAGAAGTGTTCAACTCAAGAACACTTTGGGAGATTGCTTCAAGATTCGAAGATCTAACACCAATATGATGGAGTTGGTGTAAGATATCTATGATTTGAGTAGAAGGAAGTGAAATAATCATATGTAGGATGTTAATACTTACCAAAGGTAGAATAAAAGCTTGGAGTATAGCCTTTAATCTCGAATTTTAGAGAGAGAAAATGAAGTTTGTTCTTGATGGAAGAATGAGAGGAAATGAAAGAAATGTGAGGAGAGAGGAGGGTTTTCTAACCCTTGACCAAGTGTGTGGCTGAAAAATAGTGGGAAAAGTACCATTGAATGACTAGGTATGGGCTGACGGTGAATAGTGACATGGAGTGGGTATGGGAGTGGTTGCTTGTGTCATAGAATAAAGAAAAGTCAACACTCAACCTTTGTACCTCACCCACTCTTCATGGATAAGGTTTTATCCTAAAAAACGTGATTAATTAATAAATATGGGGCCTTATATGTTAAAATAAAGTTTTGGGTGAAAATCCCGCGTTAAAACAATTAATAACGGGCCAAAAACGCAAAACTAGTCGAAAACCAGGTGAAAAAGAGCTTCCTGCGAGGCCTCTCGGTCCTAGGCTGAGGTTTGGTCTGATGGCACCTTCGGTTCCTGAGAGGGTTTGGTCCGAGATGGTGCATTTCGCTTTTGATGCCTTCGCTTCTGACAAGTTCGCTTCTGATGCCTTCGCTTCTGACGCCTTCGCTTCTGATGCCTTCGCTTCTGATGCCTTCGCTTCTGACACCTTTGCTTCTGACACCTTCGCTTCTGACACCTTCGGTTCCTAAGAGGGGTTTCAGGTCCTTAAAGAGGGGTTTCAGGTCCTTACATCTATTTTATACGTTTTTACCCCGTTTTAAGCGGTTTTTGACCTGGTTAAGGGTCGGGATGGTCCGAAAGACTACAAAAAGTTTAAGGAACTTTTGAGAGAGATTTCACATTCTTGAAGAGATTTCTCATATGGAGAGAGATTTGGGAGAGATTCCTCATTCTATGAGAGATTTGGGAGAGTTTTGACATACGTGGAGAGATTTGGGAGAGATTTCAAATACTTGGAGAGATTTCTCATATGGAGAGAGATTTGGGAGAGATTTCTCATTCTTGGAGAGATTTGAGAGAGATTCGACATACATGGAGAGATTTGGGAGAGATTTCACATACTTGGAGAGATTTCTCAAATGGAGAGAGATTTGGGAGAGATTCCTCATTCTCAGAGAGATTTGGGAGAGATTTGACTTACATGTAGAGATTTCTCATACGGAGAGAGATTTGGGAGAGATTTGGCATACGTGGAGAGATTTGAGAGAGATTCTAGATAAAGAGAAATAGAGTGCAAACGATTGAGAGAGATTTCGTGTGTGACATTTGTGAGTGTTTGGCTCCGCAACGCAAGGTCCGTAAGTCCCGTTAAGCCATGTTCAAGGACCTTACACACTCCCGATGAGTATGCAACAAATTTTTATCGGTTTGGTTCGTTACTTACCACAGTTTTAGGTTAAGGGAATCTAGATGTACAAACTTTTCGATTGATGATTACTCATTAGCATAGCGAGTTGTATAGCAATTAGCTAACGTAAGCCCTAGTACACAAAGGTTAATTGAGTTGACCGGTTTGACTTGTTGACTTTATTTGACTTTGACTTGACCAGAAATTGACAGTTGTCACATAAATCAACAACCCTAGAAGCTAAGAGAAACCTTCACGGTGGAGATGGCTAATGGGAAAATTGAAACAACCAAAGATACTTTGATAGGGTGCACTCTAATGCTACATAATCACTCATTTCAAATCAACTTGGTGCCAGTAAATATTAGAAGTTTTGATGTGATCATAGGCATGGATTGGTTAAGCACCCACCATGCCGATATTATGTGCCACGAGAAGGCCATTCGCTTTCACCTACCCACCAATGAAACCCTAATCCTATATGGTGATAAACCTGGTGCAAATCTTCATCTTATTTCATGCATCAAGGCACCAAAATGCCTGCATAAGAAGAATCATGCGTTTCTTTCTCATGTTGTGGATAAGCAAAAAGAGGAAAACAACATCAGTAATATTCCCGAAGTGTGAGACTTTCCAGATGTATTTCTAGAAGATATTCCAGGAATACGTCGTAATTGGTAGGTCGAATTCCGAATTGACCTTATACCTGGAGCCACATCAATTGCCATGTCACCCTAGGGTTAGCTCCCGCCGAAATGCAAGAGTTATGGAACCAATTATGCGAACTTCTAGAAAAGGGATTCATAAGGCCGAGTTTCTCACCCTGGGGAGATTTGGTCTTGTTTGTCAAAAAGAAGGAATGATCCTTCAGAATGTGCATCGACTATCAGGATTTAAACAAGGTCACCATCAAGAACTGATACCCACTCCCTCGGATTGATGATCTATTCGACCAACTTTATGAAGCCAATTGTTTTTCCAAAATAGATCTAAGGTCTGGTTATCATCAGCTGCGTGTCCGGAAAGAAGATATTCCCAAAACTGCTTTTCGAACTCGATATGGTCATTATGAATTCGTTGTTAAGCCCTTCGGTCTAACGAATTCTCCCGGGACATTTATAGACCTCATGAACCGAGTTTGCCACCCAATGCTCGAGAACTTTGTTATTGTTTTCATCGATGAAATACTCGTTTACTCTCGGAACAAGGACGAACACAGTCAGCACCTATGATAGGTTCTGGAGACGTTGAGGGCGGAGAAATTATATGCAAAATTCTCCAAATGCATGTTCTGGATTCGCAGTGTGAATTTCTTGGGACATGTAGTCAGTGAAGAAGGGATACATCTAGATCCTTCCAAGATTAAAGCTATTGAGGGCTGGGTAACCACGAAAAACGGATATCAGGCAATTCTTGGGCCTTTCTAGTTATTATAGAAGGTTCATTTAGAATTTATCCAAGATCGCCAAGCCCCTCACTACACTAACCCAAAAACGCATACCCTTCAACTGGACTGGCAAACAAGAAGTTGTTTTTCAAACCCTGAAGTGTGACATCCCCATTTTTACGGCCAGAAAAGACCAATTTTGTTTATGCTTTATAAAAATCATAGTACCTTTTTTAATAAAAATGTTGCGGAATTTGTTCCCAGTAAAACATGATAAATACGTTATCGAAGCATTTCCAAAGAAAAGTATTTTTATTCATTTTAAAACATTTGGGATGTCATCGTCAATACACAAACATAAGCATAAACAGAACTTACATTCATTATCACTAATGATTTATATCTCCTTAATCTCTCAGTGTAACGTGACTTCATATCAACACCTGTGATATAAATAAACTGAGTGGGTCATGTTGGGAAACCTGGTGAGTACACAGGGTTTTCAACCCACAATAAATAAGTTTATTAACTTTATCAAACCAAACAAACCCAATTACCCGTTTCTGTGATCCTCACTTTACGTCCCTAAAACATTTAACACAAGGGACCTAGTCTAAGGACTTCCATCGGGGTGACAACAGATGCTTCAGGGGTTCCTCATCAATTCATGTCAAATAAGGCAACCATGTGGGGGATGGAGTATTGCTGGTGAGCACACAGTTCAAATAAACACCTACAGGTTGCGAGTCTGCTAGTGTTCCACTAGACTGTCTAGAATAGTCCGTGGTTGTCATCTATACTCCGCTAGATGATTGGATCATCAAGAACATCTATATCGAGGCCTCTCATTATTTTATTTGGTCACACATCAACTATTACATCTACCCATTTTGTAAATATAAAATACATATACAATTTAAATCATTTAAAATGTGTATAAAAATATTTCACCCAGCATAGACAGCAAGTATTCAGACAATATGCACACATAGCACGTAATTTATATTAAATACTTCATATCTATGTGTAAGATGAAAGGGACCATGCACTCACTTGAAAAGTGTGACAACCCAAAAATTTCCATTCGGTAAAACCATCCACTACAATTGAAGTCAAATCTGTATCAACTAACTATCAAACTTTTGGGATAAGTTTGAGTGTTTTAAGGTTAGTGCTCCAGAGGATATCAGGAGAGAGGATACACTAGGGTTTAATATTTTGAAATAAGTGCCCAAACCTTCAAGAGTTTGGAATATTATAGTCCAAAAATGGTATTCGGACCAAAAACCCTCAAGGCTATATAAAGAAAATTTAGCCATTTTGGATTCATTTGTTATAGTTCTAGCTAGAGAAAAGTCGATTTTCTCTCTCAAGGATCTTCACCCGATCACCCCCAACTGTGAGTACTTCAACCTAGAGTGTATATAAGTGTGTTATATGCCTTAATAACATGAAAATCAAGCCAAAACAACAAGATTTGGGAGTTTACCGCCCAAGAACATCTTGGAGAGTAAACTCCTTTATAAGGGCCAAAGTGTGCCCAATGTCCCTCCAAGCCTTGGGACTAAACCTAGGGACTACGATTACTTGTTTTAGACCCCCAAAACATTAAGAAACAAGGCTAGAAGTGAGTTCACGGACAAGGAAGTTCTTGGGCCGTGAACTCCATTTTGAGGGTGCCAAAATGCCCTAAATGCCTTCCATAAGCCAAGAGACAAGCATAGCCCTTTACCATGATGTGTCTAGGACCCAAAACAATCAAACTATCATCACCCATAAGTGTTTACGGCCGCAAACACATGACCAAATGGTCCATGGGCCGTAAACTCAAGATAGAGGTGTTTTGATGCCACAAACTCTTCCAAGGGCTTAGGCATGAATTTAGAATGCTTCTTTATGACCTTTAGGACCCTCATAAGTATATTTGGCCATGAGTTTATGGTAGTAAACTCATTTGGGCCGTGAACACCCCAAAAGTGCCAAAATAAGTGGTCTTTCTCATCCTAGGGTAGAGCTAATGTCCCTAAATCACCCCTAGACTTCAAACGTGCACTAACCCATGAGTAACCATGAGTTTACGGCCGTAAACTCCCTTGGGCCGCGAAATCATGGTAGTAAACTCATATAAGTGCCTTTATACCTTCCTATGTTGAATCACATGTGATTCCAACACTTGGTTAAGGTGTTTCCTAGTCCCGGAAGGTGTTTCCTAGTCCCGGAAGGTGTTTCCTAGTACCGAAAGGTGTCATCTTTCATATAGTTGTTATAAACACTATATTCATGTCAATATGTGTCCTTATATGTCATTTAGGACTTATTGTGTCTCTGGACTTCATTCGTGGAGCTTCTCATCCTTACACGCATACCCGTTTGAATCACCCACATCAGGTGAGTTCATACCCCGTAATGAATCTTTTAACTATTTTAATTGTTTTAAGGGGGGGGGGGATACAAGTTGCACATAATGATAATTGTGTAAATGCTTGTTATAAACATCTTTCAAAACGTTACTTATGTTATTTATAAGTTGTTAAAACATTTCAAAACTCTTCTAAAGGTTATGTTACTTTATAGTTATACAAAACTCCATTTTTAAAGTATAAGCATAACTTTGTAGATAAATGAGTCTTTTCAGTATCAGTCCAGTTAGAGCATTAGTAAGCTATTATAGGTATAGTTTAAGAGAATGCCATTCATTACTTCTAGTACAATGAAGCACATAACATAACAGAACAGAACAGAACATAACATAACATAATAAGGTGCTATAGCATGGAACAATTTCAGGATCTAACTATACCAATGATTCACAACGCATTGTGGTAGTTATATTGGGTATACGTGATCACATAACTTTAATGTGGATAACATGGCCTAGCAACTCGTTGCGAAAGCCAACCTTGATTCCCAGAATCTCTCGTAGGGAGAACGTTTAGTATGGGAATTTCTTATCACATTATGACCTTAATAAAACACATATGTTTTTAGGTTGTTAGTACCTCCGTATGTCATTATAAACGACATCAGGGTACTCATTTCTCCCATTACTTTCATAAAGTGTCAATAACACTTGAAGGTTGATCTATTCTCTAATCGAGATAGGTTATAAACTAGGGAGAATGTACTTTACAGTTGACAAGGGAACAGTAGAGTCTTGGTAGAAGACTGCTTTCATAACAGTAGAGTCTTGGTAGAAGACTGCTTTCAAAACAGTAGAGTCTTGGTAGAAGATTGCTTTCATAACAATTGAGTCTTGGTAGAAGGCTACTTTTAAAAAGTTAGAACCATGATGCTAACCTTATGATTTCGTAATGTATACCCTATAGGATACATATATGCTAAGTAGATTCCGACAGCTAATAGGATGTGTGTTTTTCGTTGTACGTCCTGTTCCTGTTGGATGTGGGTTTACACCGAGGTCACCCAACCTATTATCTACCCGAATCTATATATATTTATGTTTAGTATACATTAAGTCATCATAAAGGTACCAAGTATGGATCAGGTCATCGGAAACTAGAGTCAATGTACAGTTTTTCTAGTACAAAACTTTCGTTTCAAAGTCAGTACTTTTAATATACAAAACTAGCAATTTCCCAGTTAAGGGCTTAATCCATTTTATTAAGCCAATACAGTTTTAAAGACTTTAAGTGAGTTAACTCTATAGCACCTTAGTTTATACACCATGTTTATATATAAAACTAATATCCGACAGCTAATAGGATGTGTGTTCTTCGATGTACGTCCTGTTCCCGTTGGATGTGGGCTTACACCGAGGTCAACCAATCTACTATCTACCCGATATCAAATTATATATAGCAGTATAAACAAAGATATTATAAAATTAATCACCATAGTCAATATTTTATTATAAGAAATATAGGTTTTCTTAAAAGGAACTCTCCATTAGATATAAAGGAACCATTACAAATAACTCCATGAGTAACAAGTGAATACACCAAGGTTATATATGACATCGATCTAACAACCAATGGAATATGTGCTATCCACCTTACTTACTGTACCCCGTCGGGTTGTAGGTTGAGGGCAGATGCGCATAATCGATTGTTTGTTTACTTCAAGTATATATAACTTGTACCCACTTATTACGCATAGAAAGGCTTGTAGTGTCATTTTACTCAACTCCCATTTTAAGTAGGAAATATATGATTTGTCTAGAGGAACAGGCAAACTTGCCAAAACAACACCTTACAACTTACAGTACTTTACATATACATTTTCAACCACATTTTTACAACTTACTCACATCACTAAAATCTTATGAACTCACCAGGTTAATTGCTGATCAACTCTTTCAAATAACTTGTATTCTCAGGAGACTATTAGAGAGGTGCTCGTGCTGGGGATTCAGAAGATGGAGCATTATAGCTTCAAGTCTTGTTTTGTTATTTGTTTATGACTTCTATGTTTTGTGAACACTTACATTGTAAACACTTTCTTTCTAAATGAAATGGTTGTTCATTACTTGCTTACCATATACATATCTCGTGATACTTGACATGACGTCCTCCACCCCCGAACGTTTCTGCCGTTCCGGTTTTGGGGTGTGACAGATTGGTATCAGAGCATTGTTTATAGTGAACTAAGTATATCAACAGATTAAAGATATACGTCTATAAATACAGTGGGGCTTAAGTGTTCTGGATAATGATATATTTTAGATTATAACTTCAAGTTATAAATATATACCTACTTGCTCATACATGTACATAATAGAACTAGGATCACGAGGAGAACAGAACTAAAAGTATTTAGAGGTTGGACACTGTCGTCAACCTGAACAGTTATGTAATCATAGCTAGGATCAATATAGTCTGATCAACTATATTCATTCAAGATGTGACCAACATGTGTTTGGGAATGATGTGGTGTTGCAACAGGGTTAAAACTTACCAGAACACCAGTCAAGAGAACGCCAGAACAAGTACAGTTAGAGTTAGAGTACTATGGGAGTATTCTATGATATGATAGCGCGATAACAAGTCTAGAACATAACAAGTACATTACGTTAGGATACTATAGGAGTATTTTAGTCCAGATACATAACTTATGTGATAACTTAAAAGACCCTTGCGGATAGGTCTATAATCTTACAGGGTATATTCATAAAGTTTTATATATAATCAAGACCTTATAGACATAGAATCTGTGACCGACGCTTCTCTATCCATTCCTTTTAAGGAAGTAGTGTTGAGGTGGGATCAATTGTTCGAAGGTCTATTTGATCTTCAATTATATACAATACCAACTGGTATACCTCGTATAATTATAGGAAGATTCCATAAGGATCACCCCATAAAGTTACCTTAAAGCTCATAGGTTCTTTAGTCAGTTTCATTCTCGCACAACAAGCCCAGATAAACGTAACCACTTCCTCATAGTAGACAACATAAGAGTTCAGGAGGAACAAGGACAAACCAATGAAAAGATTTCAAGGAAAGATCAGCCAAAGTAACCAAAAACGTCTTACGCGTCACACTAATAAATATTAACTACGTTAATTTAGTGAGCGAGTGGAAACACTGCTCACATTACATGTGTTAGAATTATTTTCATACATGCCACTGGTAACAGTTATTCAGGAAATATATATTCATTCGAGGATAGTTATTTCAAATTCATAGAGTTTATTTGGTATAGACTCATTTATGAATTATTTCTAGAACCCTGTGGAAGTCAGGACCCGATACATCCATAACTAGGATAACCTTGTCTTTTCAGCTTTCGGCTTGTGTCCGTTGCTATAGACTTATTCCGTCTGATGAAGGCTGTTAGAAAAGTTTAGTTATGTTCTTGATGTTTTAACTTGTATCCCCCCTTAAAACTTAAGAAAACATGAAAATACAGAGGTATGGACTCACCTTATGTGATTTCAGTAGATGGATGATGGATAAAAGAAGTGTTCAACTCAAGAACACTTTGGGAGATTGCTTGAAGATTCGAAGATCTAACACCAATATGATGGGGTTGGTGTAAGATATCTATGATTTGAGTAGAAGGAAGTGAAATAATCATATGGAGGATGTTAATATTTACCAAAGATAGAAGAAAAGCTTGGAGTATAGCCTTGAATCTCGAATTTTAGAGAGAGAAAATGAAGTTTGTTCTTGATGGAAGAATGAGAGGAAATGAAAGAAATATGAGGAGAGAGGAGGGTTTTCTAACCCTTGACCAAGTGTGTGGCTGAAAAATAGTGTGAAAAGTACCATTGAAAGACTAGGTATGGGCTGACGGTGAATAGTGACATGGAGTGGGTATGGGAGTGGTTGCTTGTGTCATAGAATAAAGAAAAGTCAACACTCAACCTTTGTACCTCACCCACTCTTCATGGATAAGGTTTTATCCCCAAAAACGTGATTAATTAATAAATATGGGGCCTTATATGTTAAAATAAAGTTTTAGGTGAAAATCCCGCGTTAAAACAATTAAAAACGGGACTAAAACGCAAAACTAGTCGAAAACCAGGTGAAAAAGAGCTTCCTGCGAGGCCTCTCGGTCCTAGGTCGAGGTTCGGTCCGAAGGCACCTTCGGTTGGTTCCTGAGAGGGTTAGGTCCGAGATGGTGCATTTCGCTTCTGATGCCTTCGCTTCTGACGCCTTCGCTTCTGATGCCTTCGCTTCTGACACCTTCGCTCCTGACACCTTCGCTTCTGACAAGTTCGGTTCCTAAGAGGGGTTTCGGGTCCTTAAGAGGGTTTGGCTCCTTAAGAGGGGTTTCGGGTCCTTACATCTATTTTATTCGTTTTTACCCCGTTTTAAGCGGTTTTTGACCTGGTTAAGGGTCGGGATGGTCCGAAAGACTACAAAAAGTTTAAGGAACTTTTGAGAGAGATTTGGGAGAGATTTCACATTCTTGAAGAGATTTCTCATATGGAGAGAGATTTGGGAGAGATTCCTCATTCTTGGAGAGATTTGGGAGAGTTTTGACATACGTGGAGAGATTTGGGAGAGATTTCACATACTTGGAGAGATTTCTCATATGGAGAGAGATTTGGGAGAGATTTCTCTTTCTTGGAGAGATTTGAGAGAGATTTGACATACATGGAGAGATTTTGGGAGAGATTTCACATACTTGGAGAGATTTCTCATATGGAGAGAGATTTGGGAGAGATTCCTCATTCTTGGAGAGATTTGGGAGAGATTTGACTTATGTGGAGAGATTTCTCATACGGAGAGAGATTTGGGACATATTTGACATACGTGGAGAGATTTGAGAGAGATTCTAGATAAAGAGAAATAGAGTGAAAATGATTAAGAGAGGTTTTGTGTGTGACATTTGTGAGTGTTTGGCTCCGCAACGCAAGGTCCATAAGTCCTGTTAAGCCATGTTCAAGGACCTTACACACTCCCGATGAGTATGCAACATTGTTTTATCGGTTTGGTTCGTTACTTACCATAATTTTAGGTTAAAGGAATCTAGATGTACATAATTTTCAATTGATGATTTCTCATTAGCATAGCGAGTTGTATAGCAATTACCTAATGTAAGCCCTAGTACACAAAGGTTAATTGAGTTGACCGGTTTGACTTGTTGACTGTATTTGACTTTAACTTGATCAGAAATTGACAGTTGTCACATCATCCCCCCGTTAGAGGGAATTTCGTCCCAAAATTAGCACTTTGACCGGGACTTCATGAATTTGGAGAAAAGATGGGGAAAGCTTTTCATAGTACACGAAATTGGTATGGCGGGGACCAATCCGCCTGATATTAAATGACGCCTTGGAATTTCTTTTTGTAACTTGAGATAAGTCAAATTAAAGGAGTTATTGTTTTGAAAAGATAGTGTATTATATGTGTGCCTTTATGCTCCCCACTAGAAAGTGGAGACTCTCGTTCATTTCGATTTCGCCAAGTGGTAAGTGGGCACACCCACATTTTACCGAAGTTAATCACCCAAGCTATTAACATTTCGCCCAAGTTTTGAACAATCCCTTTTGTTCTGCCCATTGGTTTGCTGTTTGTAGGCCATGCTCAGGTCTAACCCAGTTCCCTACAAGGGTCGCCAGGGTCACGAAACGAATCTACTATCTATGATAGGGATAACAGATATTATGTGACAACCCGAAGTTTGTTCCATCATTTGTAACCCTTTCCGTTAATACATTCGTCGTTTTCAATTTCATTTCCTTTTACGTTATTAAATTAAGTCATTTAATTTGAGGTTGCTATTATTACTTATGGGTGTCCAAATGCATTTAGAACTCATATTAACACCCCATTCTAGTAATCGGAATATTTTTAGAATCAACCATATCGGGTTACGGCAACTTGATTGGGTGCGACCAAAAGCCACGTCTAACGTCGGTATCGGGTAGAATTTCACCGTGTCCCGAACTTAGAACATATTTAAAGCCCAAAAGACTTCATTTTGAAGCTTTTGCACTCTCTCACTACTCTCTCTCTAACCGCTCTCCTCAAATCCAAGCTTTAGGTCCAAAATCATCAAATTAAGGCTCCAAATCATCAAGGTAACTACCCTAACTCATAGATTAGCATCCTTAGCCTTCAAATTCATGTTTAATCTATGGAAAAGGACCATGTTCATGTGTTTACGGCCCTGGAACACTCCTGGGCCGTGAACACACATAGATGGGGGGTTTTGAGCCTTAAAACCCTCCCAATCCACCTTTGGAGCTTAAATATGGCTAAATGGATTAATGGAACGGACTTAGAACACCTTGAACTTAACTTTTGAGGAGTAAACTTGAGTTTACTGCCCAAGAACATGCTTGGGCCGTAAACACATCATCATGGGTAGTAAACTCAATTTCAAGTGTTTAAATGCCACTTAAACACACCAATAGCCTTGGATTAAAGTCTAGAACAAACCACAATCGATTTAGGTGCCTTAAACATGATGAAAACCTTCCCTATAGGAGTTCACAGCTGTAAAACCCCCAAGAATGGGTTCCTGGGCCGTAAACTCATATACACAAGTCAAATGATGCCCTAAATTCATTCTAAGGCTTGTAAAATTAGTTTGAATCACATGTGATTGATCTAGGGCCATCAAATCATGAAAGGAATGGATATATAGGAGCTTACGGCCATAAAATCCTAGTTTACATCCGTAAACTCCATTTGATAATACCTTTGGTAGTTTAATTGATTCCTATACCTTAGATTAAATAATACCAACATTCCCCAAGTGATGTTTGACCATTTAGCACCTTAAAACCCATCAACCATGAGTTCACGGCCGTGAAATCATGTGCTCATGCTCTTAGGGCCATAAACTCCCTAAGGAGTTTACTCTTGAAGAGCAAACACATTATCCGAGCTCTATACGTCCGTTGATGTCACCGGGTCACTCCAAACACTTGATTTGAAGTGTTTTATTGTATTGGAGTGTATAATCATATCTAATTAGTGATTTAAAGTCTAATTAGATACATTTGTATATCATTTCATATTACATAGGAACCTCACGCGTCATCAAGCCCCGAACCGACACTTAACATTCAAACCGTCACGTTTTCTCGCCTGGTGAGTTCATACCCCTACCCTTTTTCAATGTTTTTCACTGTTTTTCAAGGGGGAATACAAGCAAAGTACAAGGAATACTTGTACTCAAAAACTTGTTTTACATGTGTTGTGTTTCATATTTCATATGCTTTTAACGTTAACAATCATAATAGATAATCGTTTGAACTTGCAGAACACATTATCGTATTATTTTTGAAAAACGTTATAAAATGTTGTGTTTTATATTTTCACAAATGGTTTTCCGCATTATATCAGTTAAAAGCATAACATTTGAACTTTGAACATGAAACTT
Organism: Lactuca serriola; assembly: GCF_051521515.1. Classification (NCBI taxonomy): domain Eukaryota; kingdom Viridiplantae; phylum Streptophyta; class Magnoliopsida; order Asterales; family Asteraceae; genus Lactuca; species Lactuca serriola. The sequence goes on from NC_136413.1 coordinate 171,492,628, forward strand.
AGTACACTGTTTTGTCCTCGATAACACTCCACAAAGATACGCGAGTGGAGGATCATTGTTTGTAACAGTATCTTTCTGTATTATTACTAGTAAATTTGTTATTCCTATAAATTGGAGACACGTCCTCGGAGAACACTCCACAGAGATACGCGAGTGGAGGACCATCCCCGTAACCAGAATCTCTTAGATAGGGAGCGTGACTTGAGTGTATAGATCTATACAGGGCTGACTACCCTACACCTGGCTGCTAGCTACAGCCAAACCAAAAGGTTCAAGGGTGACGAAAGTCATAAGGTGATGTGGACTACTTATTGCCATATCTAGTCTATCGCAATTTGGATAACAGAGATTGAATTGTTAGTAATAATGGGATTGTAACCAGTTTACTTTACACTTATTAGTTTTATGTGCATGTTAAAACTAATACACTTCACAAGGATAACCAGGTTTTCAGTATACATCTTTTACATTACATTTCGGATCAGTAACCAACTTTTAGGAAAATATGAGATTTTCCTGGGGTAACAGTTGTACATAACCAGAATCGTGTAACAAACCAGATAACTAAACTTTACATATAAGAAAATATAGGATTTTCTTGGATACATAACTATTTTAGAAACCGAAAGGAAACTTGTACATTTTTTAGAAAACAAAACCGCTTATGAGCTCACTAGCTTTATGCTGATTTTCAAACTTCTTGTATTCTCAGGTCCATATTAGACAGGTACCCGATGATCCTTTTGGCGAAGACGGAGTGCGTAGAAGACACGTCTTACTTTTGTCTATATATACATATGTATCATACTTGTAATACTTTTTACTTTAAAACAAATGTAAATTCTAATATGTAATGTAATGTTTGTTTTACTTTGCTTACTATGTACATTGGTTGTGATACTTAACATGAAGTCACCTCCGCCCCGGAACGTTTCCGCCCTGGGTTTCGGGGTGTGACATATTAATAGACCCTGTGGTCGCATAATCTCTTTGATGTACATTTTAGTCTATTCCTCCATCCTGTCGGTTTCTTTGATTAGTAGGGAGTGTGCGTTTTCGGCCAGTCTGTCGACGGTTACCCAAATGGTCCATTGCCTTGGGTAGCTTGGTTATGAAGCCCATGGTTAGCCGCTCCCACTTCCTTTTAGGTATCACTGGTTGTTATAGGAGACGCGAAGGCTTCCTTTATTCTCTCTTGACATTGGCACAAGTCCGATAGTTGCCCACATGTGTAACGATGTCTGCTTTCCTATTCGCCCACTGAGGGTACTTTTTGAGGTCTGGATACATTTTGTCCGAGCCTGGATGAAGGGGAGTAGCGAGTTTTTGTGTGCTTCGTTCGTGACATTATTTTCTGAATGCATCAACCTCGGTGTCCAGATCCGGTTCATTGGATAACATGCCCCGCCGTCCGTGCCCTCTAGGTTCTTATGATCGGTGAAGATTGTATTCTTCGTGTCGTAGAGATGGTGCCTCTAGACCTCTAGGGCGAACACTACTGCTCCTAGTTCGAGGTCATGCGTTATCTAGCCGACCTCGTACGTCTTAGTTGTCTTAAGTCATAAGTAATAACTTTTCCTCAAAGCGCTGCATAGGGTCTGTTGTAGTGTTGCTCGATTGCTTAGCTCGGTAGGAAGCATGAGGGTTTGGTTTAAGCGACTAGACTTATTCGGATGGTAGGACGTTCACTCGTCCTCCTGGGCAACCTTGGCCCGAAGTTCATGGAAGTACTCGTACCTAGTCCATCTATCATTAACTTGCGCATATAGGTCGTATGTACTTAAGGTTGGCAAGACAGTTGGATGGGTGACTCTGCCCCAAGTCCACAACTAGACAGAAAACTAGAAATAGGGTGGAAGCACACATCCAATGTCCGTAGAATTTTAATTATACATTATCCTTGCATATACATCTAGTAGTGGTAGACTAACCGTGTCCATCCCAAGCTTCTGTGCTTAAACCTTGTCTGCTGTATGCGTGACATTCCCGAAGGGTCTCCTGGAATTACTTGTGATAAGGTTTCGGGAAGTATAACACTCCTTTGGTGCGTGTTTTGGGGTTTCACAGCGATAAATGACTCGGAGGTCCACGTTGGATGTGTTTATGGGAGACAAAGGTTTCGATATTCGATGGGTTAGGTGAAGGGTCTTTTCGTAGTCGTTAAACCGGGAAGATGAGGACTATACCAATCGAAATTGAATGGTGACAATAGTATTTCTTTAGGTAAAACATGCGTTATGTTGTATTCGAAAGAAGTGCTCATTAGAGTGATAGAGTATCTTGTGTTTCTGTTCAGTGTGTTCCGTTTTGTTCGATATTATTATTACTGTAGATGATTCATACCATAGTGTCTAGCACTGGTAGTGGGTGTGTTTCGATAGCTAGTAATGATACTTGATATCATGATCCATGACAGGTCTCCCTATGATCGAGCGGTATATGAACGTTGTATGTAATTTGATGTTGGTGAAATCGTCGAGTGGGTGGCCCCACTCAATTCCTACCACTAGACATGGAATAGGAGTCAGGATGGAATTATTTGTTTCAAGACTTTAGTATTTTGATTATAATTAACCCCGATGTATGTACAAAGTCATCACAACTTACAGGTAATGATCCTAGGGTCATATATGAGTGTCTTTGGTTTGTTTTGAACGATAGAGTATTTTAATTACTTTTTAGAAGGATGGTGATTTTAGCAAGCATACCGAATTCATTACAAACATATGGTACTTAAACGTTTTTGTCGTTGGAAACATTACAAAAGTCCTAATATGGTTCCCTTGCTGCTCCTGCTGGTGTGTTCATCACACTCCTCCGTCATTCCTCTCAGTTGGACAGTCTCTTTTGAAGTGTCCTATTTCGCCACATAGGAAGCACACTGGACTTACATTGGTGTTGGGGGTTGAAGCGATGTGCTGAGTCGGGGCCTTACAGAAACGGACGGTATGCCCTTTCCTGTTGCAGTTGTTACGGTGTAAAATCCGGCAAGCTCCATTGTGATGGAAGCCACACTTGATACACCTTGGGAGCGATCCCTTATATGGTCTGGCTGGCACTTGGGTGACAGAACTTGTGCCTAGTGTCGAGGCATGTGTCGTGATTGCTTTTGTAATGGCAGGTGCAACTACGGATTGCTTTCTTCCAACGAATTTTTGAGGTAGGTTACACTTCTTTTCTTCCCAAAACTTTCACTTCTTGTTCGTAGGTTTGTGGCCTGAGGTGCCTTCGTTGGTAGACATTCGTTGGTGTTCCTGGTTGTTACCATAATCTGTATTGTCGGTACCACTTCCATCTATGCTAGCGTTGTTAGCATTGAGTTGCGCCACGACGGCTGTCACGGCTGCCGTGACTGCAGCCTGAAAAGTAGCAGAGTCTATCTACAGGGTTGGCGCCTTGCTAGTTGGTTGGTTGCCTCTTGGTGACTACATAGCTCTGTTTCACGATGAAAAACGACTTCGTGAGTGGAAATAATTATCTCAAGTGCATCCTTACGATTTATATTCACATATATAAATTCTTGCACATTACTCTACTATTCCTAGTGTTTCTACTAACGTTCCTGAGACGGATTTATGGTAGTGGGTATAAGTAGGTTTCATGCGGCCGTTAAGCTTTACTCACCTTAGGATCATGTTTGACCAAACACACTTAGCTGAGGAGTTTTGATGGGATCCAGTGCATTAGTGCTGGTATGATCGCACCCTATAGGTCTACGAAGAAGGGACCTCTCAACCAAGGTGTTTAAAGGTGAGACAGAAATGAGTTTTTAGAATGACTATACGAGTTTTCTAACTAATTTTATCTTAGTTCATTTTGTAACGTATTTCGGTTGTTTTATGGTGTTCTGAAAATATTTCATAACGAGAGCCTATAAATGATAAATTCATGTAATTTAGTAGTTCTTTATCCAAGTGAAACCTTGAAATTTGGTCCAAACTAGGTCTTTCTTACGACCGTTTGATGTATGCTTAGTGGTATGATTAAGACTTAATAGACCTTTGAGTCTGATGGATCTGCCGTAAACCCATTTTGTTAATATGATTCTAGAAATATTGGTTTCAGAGAAAGTTTTGACCTAGATGTAGGCCAACACCAGATTACTGTAAGGTAAAGTTTTGATAGCAACTAAATCTCTTGATTAGTATATCCGCTTAAATCACAGGGTCGTGCTTTCACCTAGAATAGAGTAGCACCAACACATACTCATGAACTTAATTTACAAGGTCTTGTGAGTGGTATGAACTTACTCACGACGATCTGTCCCTTGTGATGCCTGAGACAAAGTCGATCCACCATGCAACTTTTCCAATCGACGCTTGGCTGCAATCATCCTCTCTTTGAATGCCGTGTGTCTACCCTGTTACTCTCTTGCCTCTGTCTGAGCGGCGATAATGTCCTAAAAATAGAGTTGGTCTCGGAAATAGTAGTCTAATTCCGAGTCTCGGGTACGTGAGACGGTAGGGTCTGTAGTAGCGCATAGTTTTCTAAACTCGGGTTGTAGTTTTCCTGTTTTAATCCCCGATGTTCACGATCTGCCGGGTCTTTTCCGGGAGGGCTCTGTCAGTCGATCCCTCGTGGTTGAGGTCATAGCACCCTCGTTGGTTTCTACATGGTGGTTGCTGTCATTGCTGTCGACTTCAACCCTCGATCACGGTTGCCCAACGGGGCACAAGTTCGATGTAGTCGAAACGGTTCGCGGGAACCCTTGCTATGCATGGAGGGTTGATTACCTCCGGTTCCCCTTCTGATTCTCCACATAACCATCCACCATTTCTCTGATTGGGAAAGTAGGGGTCGTCCGGTAAGTAGGATCTTACTATGTTGTACGTGCGAGAATAGGAGTAAGAAGATAATTATTGGACGAACTATCTAGATAATTATTAGATGATCTGTATCAGTTATATCAATACTTATGTAGTGTATACTAGTTATATGAAATCAAGGCAGGATAGTCCTTCGAATAGGTGACTCTAACTCCAAATCCACAATCCAACGAGAATAGGAAGTAAAGCAACGGTCACAGATTCTGAGTCTATAACGCCTAAATTTCATATAAATTTAGTGTATCCACTTAACAACTATTGACCTACTTGATAGAGACATGTTTAGTTCTCATGTAAACACTTATAGTAACACAAAATACTCCCATAGTATTTTAAACTCATGTTCTGTTCTAATGTTCTCATTGTGGTAGTGTTGGTAAGTTTTTAGACTTGTCGCCATATCACAACCATTCTTGGGCATGTGCTAATCACTCCTCGGACCAGCATAGTTGATCAGGCTATGCCACTCCCAGGACTGACCATACATCCCCTAGCTTACCTGTGATATTCAACAATCATTACTTTTGTTTTGTTCTAGAATGATGCTGACCTTAGTATGTATGCATGCATGTATACTTTTAACAAGAAACTATTTATTTCTAAAAGTATAGCTGTTTTGAAAACTTTAAATCAGAGACCTTAGTCCCAATGCATTTATAGTTTGTAGTTCTTATGTGGTTCGATATACTTAGTTCACTATAAACAATGCTCTGATACCAATTTGTCATACCCCCAAACCAAGGATGGCGGAAACGTTCGGGGGTGGACGACTTCATGTATAGTATCACAACAACGATTATAATAGTGCTCAAAGTAAAAACAACCATCATAAATATAATTCAAAAAGTTACACCAATGTATATGTTTACATGTTTCAAATCAATTACATTATGATGACAAAATGAACTATTTGACGATTCAACGTCCCATCCTCAAAATGCTGTTGGTTTTTCCTGTTTCACTGATTTCCTGAGAATACAAGTTGTTTGAAAAAGTGTCAACACAAAGGTTGGTGAGTTCATAAGTTTTTGGAGATAAAGAGTTGGAAAACCGATCTTTTTAATGAGTTATGTGTTACCAAGAAAAATCCAATATTTTCCTTATCGAAGTTATGTGGTCCTAAATGTCGGGACCGAGAATGAACAAGTATTTCTCATACTTAAAGATATAAAAGTGGTTTTAAATTGGAGTAAAACCCCTTTCTGATTTGAGAAAAATCCCGTAATGAATGGTGTGTAGTCTTAAATACCATGGCTGAAAATATACAATAATATCTATAATTATAGATATAAAAAGTGATTTTCAATCGACATAAAACCCCTTTTGATTTATGAAAATCCCCGTAAACTTTATGTGTTGTTAACTCCCTATGTGAGCCGCTATAACCATACTATGACTAAATGAACCTGCCACGACGTTTCTCAGGCGTCGCGAAACTGAAATGACACTTTTTACCACAGACCTGCCGGTCTAGCTGTTGCATGCAGCTCAGGTGTGGGGTGTCTAACCCAGTATAGATCTATACATAACTATCACGTTCTCCCTACAAGAGACTCTGGTTATAACTACCAGGAATTTAGATCCCGCACTCGGACATACAGGAATAGAATGTCTCACAATTTAAGTTAACAAGTCTATGTGTGGTGTGCGTGAGTGTAAAACCATTTTCTGTGGGAATAAAACCTTCCGAAATGTGTTTGATGTGTTAATGGAAACATAAACCATACCTATTATAGTTTATCAAAACATTTAAATGTAATAGTTATAACTTTGTTTTATTATGTTTAACTACTGTATTTATGAAGGTAAAAACCCTTTTGTTTACTGTTATGTATATGTACTTTTTACTAAAGTGAAGCAACATGCATTATAACAACATATTAATTACTACACTTTTGTAGGTAAAAATCCATTTGTTTTCTGATGTATGACTATATACTAAGTTAAAATGTCATCTATTTGTAATAACATATTTTCACATAAAGATATACACCTTGCTCAACATGATACAAGGTGAAATGAAATTGATAGCATTTTTCTGTTGTTAATATTTTCATTTACCGTTCTTAGAAAATTTATAGAAAAATCATCAAAGGTCGAAATCAGAATCCATAAATTCTGAGAGTTTGGGAAATGAGTCTAGCTTGTTTATAATTTTTTTTATGAATTTTAATGACCTCCAACTTGTGTGAAAAAGTCCATAATCACAGACTGGTCCGGATTGATGTTTGAAACGATAGGCAGTTTTGTAAAAATCACCATAAATTGTAGAAAAATCGTATGGAGATGTGCAAGTAGTCATTTTAAAGCTAAGAACTTGAACTATTTGCACTTAATATAGTTTTGAAAAATAAAACGTTTTAGTTATGTTCTTGGTGTTTTAACTTGTATCCCCCCCCCCCTTAAAACTTAAGAAAACATGGAAATACAGGGGTATGAACTCACCTTATGTGATTTCAGTAGATGGATGATGGATAAAAGAAGTGTTCAACTCAAGAACACTTTGGGAGATTGCTTGAAGATTCGAAGATCTAACACCAATATGATGGAGTTTGTGTACGATATCTATGATTTGAGTTGAAGGAAGTGAAATAATCATATGGAGGATGTTAATACTTACCAAAGGTAGAAGAAAAGCTTGGAGTATAGCCTTGAATCTCGAATTTTAGAGAGAGAAAATGAGAGAAAATGAAGTTTGTTCTTGATGGAAGAATGAGAGGAAATGAAAGAAATGTGAGGAGAGAGAGGAGGGTTTTCTAACCCTTGACCAAGTGTGTGGCTGAAAAATAATGGGAAAAGTACCATTGAATGACTAGGTATGGGCTGATGGTGAATAGTGACATGGAGTGGGTATGGGAGTGGTTGCTTGTGTCATAGAATAAAGAAAAGTCAACACTCAACCTTTGTACCTCACCCACTCTTCATGGATAAGGTTTTATCCCCAAAAACGTGATTAATTAATAAATATGGGGCCTTATATGTTAAAATAAAGTTTTGGGTGAAAATCTCGCGTTAAAACAATTAAAAATGGGCCTAAAACACAAAACTAGTCGAAAACCAGGTGAAAAAGAGCTTCCTGCGAGGCCTCTCGGTCCTAGTCCGAGGTTCGGTCCGAAGGGACCTTCGGTTCTTGAGAGGGTTCGGTCCGAGATGGTGCATTTCGCTTCTGATGCCTTCGCTTTTGACAAGTTCGCTTCTGATGCTTTCGCTTCTGACGCCTTCGCTTCTGATGCCTTCGCTTCTGACATGTTCGCTTCTGACAAGTTCGCTTCTGATGCCTTCGCTTCCTAAGAGGGGTTTCAGGTCCTTAAGAGGGGTTTCGGGTCCTTACGTCTATTTTATCCGTTTTTACCCCGTTTTAAGCGGTTTTTGACCTGGTTAAGGGTCGGGATGGCCCGAAAGGCTACAAAAAGTTTAAGGAACTTTTGAGAGAGATTTGCGAGAGATTTCACATTCATGAAGAGATTTCTCATATGGAGAGAGATTTGGGAGAGATTCCTCTATCTTGGAGAGATTTGGGAGAGTTTTGACATACGTGGAGAGATTTCACATACTTGGAGAGATTTATCATATGGAGAGAGATTTGAGAGAGATTTCTCATTCTTGGAGAGATTTGAGAGAGATTTGACATACGTGGAGAGATTTCTCATATGGAGAGAGATTTGGGAAAGATTCCTCATTATCGAAGAGATTTGGGAGAGATTTGACTTACGTGGAGAGATTTCTCATACGGAGAGAGATTTGGGAGATATTTGACATACGTGGAGAGATTTGAGAGAGATTCTAGATAAAGAGAAATATAGTGAAAACAATTGAGAGAGGTTTCGTGTGTGACATTTGTGAGTGTTTGGCTCCGCAACGCAAGCTCCGTAAGTCCCGTTAAGCCATGTTCAAGGACCTTACACACTCCCGATGAGTATGCAACATTGTTTTATCGGTTTGGTTCGTTACTTACCACAGTTTTAGGTTAAGGGAATCAAGATGTACAGACTTTTCGATTGATGATTTCTCATTAGCATAGCGAGTTGTATAGCAATTAGCTAACGTAAGCCCTAGTACACAAAGGTTAATTGAGTTGACCGGTTTGACTTGTTGAATTTATTTGACTTTGACTTGACCAAAAACAATCAAAATATCATCACCCATAAGTGTTTACGGCCGCAAACACATGAACAAATGGTCCATGGGCCGTAAACTCAAGATAGAGGTGTTTTGATGACACAAACACTTCCAAGAGCTTAGGCATGAATTTAGAATGCTTCTTTATGACCTTTAGGACCCTCATAAGTATATTTGGCGATGAGTTTACGGTAGTAAACTCATTTGGGCCGTGAACACCCGAAAAGTGCCAAAAGAAGTGGTCTTTCTCATCCTAGGGTAGAGCTAATGTCCCTAAATCACCCCCTAGACTTCAAACTTGCACTAACCCATGAGTAACCATGAGTTTACAGCCGTAAACTCCCTTGGGCCGTGAAATAATGGTAGTAAACTCATATAAGTGCCTTTATACCTTTCTATGTTGAATCACCTGTGATTCCAACACTTGGTTAAGGTGTTTCCTAGTCCCGGAAGGTGCCATCTTTCATATAGTTGTTATAAACACTATATTCATGTCAATATGTGTCCTTATATGTCATTTATGACTTATTGTGTCTCGGGACTTCATTCGTGGAACTTCTCATCCTTACACGCATACCCGTTTGAATCACCCACATCAGGTGAGTTCATACCCCGTAATGAATCTTTTAACTATTTTAATTGTTTTAAGGGGGGAATACAAGTTCAACACAATGATAATTGTGTAAATGTTTGTTATAAACATCTTTCAAAACGTTACTTATGTTATTTATAAGTTGTTAAAACATTTCAAAACTCTTCTAAAGGTTATGTTACTTTATAGTTATACAAAACTCCATTTTTAAAGTAGAAGCATAACTTTGTAGATAAATGTGTCTTTTCAGTATCAGTCCAGTTAGAGCATTAGTAAGCTATTATAGGTATAGTTTAAGAGAATGCCATTCATTACTTCTAGTAAAATGAAGCACACACAGAACAGAACAGAACAGAACATAACAGAACAGAACAGAACATAACAGAACAGAACAAAACAAAACATAATAAGGTGTTATAGCATGGAACAATTTCAGGATCTAACTATACCAATGAATCACAACGCATTGTGGTAGTTATATTGTGTGACAACCCGAAATTTCCATTCTGAACAAACCATTCCAAGCCAATAGAAGTAGAGTAGTTACAGTGAAAACTCAGATTTCGAGTATAAGTTTGGCAGTTTTCAGGATTTTACCCCTAAGGAAATATTAGGAGAGTGGATGCACTAGGGTTTTGTGCAACACTGTAATTCCAATACTCTAGGACATTAGAGTTCATTCCGAGAATAGAAATATTTTCTACCAAAAATCTCAGGACTATAAATAGAATTCTGAACCAAATTGGTTCATTAGTTGAATTCCAATTAGAGAAAAGCCAAATTCTCTCTCACAGATCTTCGGGTTTTTATCCCAAATTGTGAGTAACTCTTTCTAGTAGTGTTAGAAAGCTTTAAATGTGTACATAACATAGATTACATAGCTAAATCATCCGATTTAGGAGTTTACTCCCCAAGGTGTTCTTGGGCGGTAAACTCCCGAAACCAAGCCTAGATTGTCCCCCGTGATTAGTAACTACCTTGGACTTGAATAGGAGTGTGTTAGGGACAAGAAATCAACCAAGAACCACCCAAGTTAGGAGTTCACGGCCCAAGAATAGCTTAGGCCGTAAACTCCCTTGTAACTTGCTCAAATGGTGCTTTTAAGGCACCTAAGGCTTAGACTTTATTATAGACATGTACCCTAAAGTGTTTAGAACCTAAAAAATATAAGGAAGCACAAGTGTTGAGGAGTTTACGGCCAAGAGTAGTTCTTGGGCCGTAAACACCTATAAAGGGGTCAAATAACACCCTAACTCCTTCCATAAGCCAAGAGACCAATTTGGGCATGTACCTAAATGAGTTTTGGACTAGTTAAAACACTTAGAACACCAAGAGTGAGGGAGTTTACGGCCCAATAGGTTCTAGGGCCGTAAACTCCATAAAATGGTGCCAAATGGTGCCATAAACTCTTCTAAAGCCAAGTACAAAAGCCTAGTTTAGTTCCTAGTTAATTTAGAGACTTGATAACACCATAAAAACCCTCCCAAGGGAGTTTACGGCCGTAAACTCCAAGGGAATATGGTCTCTGGGACGTAAACTCCCCAAAGGAGTTAATATGGTACCCAAACACTTGTTATAGCCTTCAAAAAATTCACCACATGAGTTGTAATAATTCTAAGCTCCATTTAGAGCATTGGTTGAGAGTTTACGGCCAGGAGTTTACTCCCCTGGGCCGTAAACTCCAATGAATATAGTCATTAGACCTTAAACTCCCATTAGGGGCTTTGCACTTCTTTGTTGCAACCCATTAGCCTCCTAGCACTTGACCAAAAGGGTTTTCATCGCGTTTAAATGTTTATACTTGTATAATTAGTGTTTTAATCACTAATTATTTATATACATATGCTTTCATATGAAATTAGGATCATTGTGTGTGTCTAAGTCTTCACTTGACACCAAGCACTTGTCCGATCCTTCCGTACGATAACAGTCCGTTCAACTCCAGTCACTTACTGGAAGTGAGTTCATACCCCTTAACTAATGTTTTAAACTATTTTTAAATGTTTTATGGGGGAATACAAGTAGAATCATGCTACTTATTATATCAATCACATGTGATTAATAAGTAGAATTACGCTAGTTATTACATCAATCACATGTGATTAATATATAGCATTTAAATGATTTGGCTACTCATTAGCCGTGTTACCAAATAGTTTCCTTCAAATGATTTTTTATAAACATTTTATATGTTTTAAACTTCTTATTACACTGTACATTTTACTCTGTATGTTATATTTCAAACCTACTTACAATTGTGTTTCAAACAAATTTTTCTTTATACTTAAACCGTTTTATTAAAATATGCCTTCAAAACCTTTTTATAGATTGACATCAAGTCGATCTTTTCTTAAAATGATATTTTGTTCAAATGTTTTACAAAACTTATTTATGCTTTTATATTATAAATTGCATGTCTCTATATGTATAGTTATATAAGAAATATTTAAAAAACTTAGGAAGGTTATCCACCCTATTTCCTTTTCGCGCTTGAGATGTGGTCTGGTGGGATATCGGGTACCCGTCCGAAGGTCGTTTAAATATTAGTTATATATCCTGTGTACATGTATAGTCATAAAAGTTCCTTCCAGTTCATCTCATGCCCTTGGGTAGCAAGGGTATACATCCATGTTCATACGTACCAGTTAGATTACTAGTAAACTACCATAGGGGTAGTTTAGGAAGATACTAGAACTATTACTAGAACACAATATCATACTATGAGTCAGTTCATTCATGAGTCAATACTTACTACTATGTGAACATATACAATTATACTAGAGAGAGAACATATACAACGATACTAGAACGAGTACATTACTATACTTGCTAGGTAGAGAGCACGTACAATACTAGCTAGAACATTACAGTACATTACCATACTACTACATAGATATGGTCACATGATTATACTTACATGAGTACACTTACAAGAATTACTAGTACATTATATATGTATAGATTCTGTTATATAATCCTCATTCTTATCTTTACCTTGTGATTCAATCACATAATCGACGAGATAGAATGGATTTAATATCCTAGTACCCAAGGATACATTGCGGGACTGACCATTCCTAGAATCTCTGCTAGCTACAGAGGTAAAAGCACATCCACGGATGTCAACGGTTGATACCATTACAGGTATACTTTTGGGGACTAACTATTCCTATACCCAGCTGTTAGCAACAGAGGTAAATGTACATCTACGGTTGTCTTCAGTTAACATTGTTAGTTGCCCTTGTTCCAAAGGGTAATACTAATGCAGCTTGGTCTTGGTAGAAGACTACATTCAGAACAGTTAGGTCTTGGTAGAAGACTACATTTAGAAGAGTTAGGTCTTGATAGTAGACTACATTGAGAACAGTTAAGTCTTGGTAGAAGACTCCTTTTATTACTAGTAGGAATCATAGGGATTTCTAGGGTTTTTCAAACATTTACAGTTGTTTTACAAACATCTTCATACTTACAGTTCATATACAAATTCTTACATATAAATACTTACGTACAAATTAAGACACTAAATACTTATGATCTCACCAGCTTTAAAGCTGATACTCGCTTTCAAAATTACTTGTATCCTCAGGTTATCATAGACAGGTACCGAAGCAAGGAGAAAGGAAGATGGAGCTTGTTCAAGACTTATCTTTCATTTTGATTTATGCTTTAGTGTTTATCAAAATTTGACAGAACACATTTATATAATAATTATATTATTAATGCAATGGATGATGTTGTTGCTTGTTTACTACTTTACATTGTTGTTGATATTATACATGACGTCCTCCGCCCCAGAACGTTTCCACCGATCTTGGTTTTGGGGTGTGATAGATTGGTATCAAAGCATTGTTTATAGTGAATTAAGTATATCAACCCATAAAAGATATACTAAATATAAATACATAAGGGATAAAAAAAATACTTTCACCAAGAGTTTATACTTTAAATAATAAGATATTTAATAAATTATACGTGCCTGCATTCATACTAAAATCAGTGTCACTAGGACAGTACAGAAGAATTACGATTGTTGGGCAACACAAGAGGGCTTAGAGACATATGGTCAAAACTAGGAAGATATAGCCTGATCACCTATATTATCCGAGGGTTGACTAGCATGTGCCTAAGTTTAATTGTGTGGTTGCAACAATGCTAAAATCTTACCAACCCTACCACAATGAGAACAATAGAACATAACATTAAAATTAAAATACTATAGGAGTATTTGGTGTTACTATAAGTACTTTATACTTGAGAACTAAAACGGGATCTTCATTACTAAGTTGATAGTTGCTAAGTGGATACACTAAGGCTATATGTAATTAGGATGTTATAGACTTAGAATCTGTGAAAATTTTACATTACCCCTATTCTGTGTGAATTTGGAGTTAAGATCACTTATTCGAAGGTCTATCATGTTTAGATTACACATACCTGGTATACACTTCACAAATAGCGATGTAACTAATGAAGGTTTTCTAAATAATTATCTAGATAGTTCGTCTAATAATTATTCTCTTACCCTAAATTCTCGCATAGAAAACATAGCTGGACTCCATCCCCTCGGCAACCAGTATCTTCCGAACGAAGTCATAGCTGGTTGGTTTGGAGAAGAACCCGAGAATGATCATCCTATCCCTTGGAATGATCACCATGATGAAAACCCTTCGGACGATGCTAACTCCGAACCAGAGGTTGAGAACCTACCCCGAGCAGCTCCCTTTCCAATTCCTAACCCTCGTCCGGCTCTTCATGGCCCGACCCCCCTGAGTGAGTGGAATGCTTGGAAACATGGAGCCAAGGACAAGATCAACCCATGTCATTTAATGGCGACCGAAGCTTTTGCGACTTGAACAATGGGGGCTCAGCAGATAGAGTCTTACCAATCTTGGTCCGCAGAGCGACCCGAAATGAGATTCAAGGCAGGACAGCCCTACTTCAGATCACTGAAGTTGTCGACGATGCGAGAATGCATACCCTCCACACCATTTGTCTAGAAGATGCTCGCGAGAGATCAGAGAGAAACCATGAAACCCTGCTGCAAGCACTGGCTGAATCACGAGCCGAAGTCATAGAGCTCCGAGTACGCCAGATGGTGTGCGAAAGACACCTACTTGACATGAAACGTCAATTGGCTGAACTAAGAGTTCACCAGAGGGATGACCGTCGCCGATAGTGGACCCTTTACTTTATTTTCCTTATAAACAGGAATCGTGTTTTCTGTCTATGCTCGATGTGGCATTTTTTATGAAATTACCTTGTACTGTAAGTACTTTAGGTTAGGTCCTTATGCTGTCAGGAACTATCTTATGTGGATATGATGTAAGACCTTTACAAGGTCATTTGCCTGAATCTTTACATCGTGAATATCCAAGATATTGATAGCCGGATAACTTCTGTGTCATTCTTCATTCGAGTACTCTTATCATACTTTCAGTTGAGTCTATCTGAACATGCTTTAGTCAAGTCATTGGACTATAGTAATTTAGCTCCGGAGACATTTCCAAGTCTCTTTCAGTGGTTGGAGCTTGTTATTCACCAACCCACGATACCTCGGCTTGCACAACAAACTTCTTGAGACCATTCTACGAACTTACTTTTACTCCTTACTGGGACTGCATCATAGGGATGTAGGTCAAACCTTCGCGAACATTCTTCCATTCTGTACTAGGACTGCATCATAGGGATGTAGGTCAAACTTTCGAGATCATACTCTTACTCTTTTCAAGAACAATCTAAGTACATCAGGGTCAACCAGAATCGCTCACAAAATCCTTATCTTTCGTGTTACAGAATCATGTCATCATCCGGAAGCAATCAGTCGAACAAGGAAACCTCCGCTTTTCCTATGGACGCCGCTACCTTTCAAACAGCAGTTACAGCTGCCGTAACCGCGGTCATTGCGCACCGTAGCGCTATCAGCATAGTCAATACTACTGATGGGAATGAAGTTTCCAATCGTGATATCCATCCAGGAAGTCGCCAAACAATAACAGTCACAGGATCGCAAAGCCAAAAAGCAGAGAACAAGAAACGAAAGCGTCAAGCCCAGAAAGAACGCAAGAGATCCCAAAAGCTGGCTATACAACAGCAGCAAGTGGAAACCCCTGCCGTTCCCGTACCGCGCATGCCTTACGAAGGAAAACTCCCGAAGTGTGATAAGTGTAGTTTCCATCATCATGGGGCTTGCCATGAGATGCAATGCTGCAATTGCCTAAACATAGGGCACCATGCTCGTGGCTGTGGAGCACCGACACGACCCATCACTCAAGTCCCTTTCATCGGGACTAACCCTGCACACAATATTAGTTATAATGTCGAACGATTTAAGAAGCAATTTTCAAAGTGGAGTAATGAGGAAGGCACTCGTGTCCACATAACACTGGCGAAACACCGAAATCCCGTCACCAAAGCTAGTACTAGCCAGTCATGCCACCAATGCGGGGAGGTAGGGCATTTCAAGAAAGATTGCCCGATAGCAAAGAACTCTGGCGCAGATGGGATAATCCTCAGGATCACAGCTACAGGAGAGCCTACTCCGGAACCACGTTAATGTAATTTAGGTGTTTCGTTGTAACAGACTTATAAACTATCCAAAACTAGTGCAACTAGAGTCTTACCTTTTTGCGAGATCTTGTCTGTATAAGGATGCTCGTGCTGCGTATACTTGTCTTTAGTAGTATACCTTATTCGCAGCAATGGTCTTGATGTAAGTCTAAAGTACTGTAACTCTGTCATGGTTGCACGGTTGTGTTTTGTCTGTAAACGTCTTATGTTCAAATCTAATGTCTTTAAGTTTTAGTATGATTCCGACATTATCATATGACTCGATTCAATTTGTTCTTCACGAAAACAACTTCATACGTACATCTCTTTCTTCTAGATCACTTTTCCAGCGAAACCGTCATATCAGAACACCAAAGTACTCATGCATGGAGTACCTCATAGTTCCCTTCTTTTCCGAAGAAACCCCCGAAGTACCACTCGTGCAGTACGTCAAGTTTAATCCAAAGATTCATGCGATTGATCTATCACTGAGGAAGGTATACATAAGGGTGATATATAATAGGGCTTCTACAGGTTTAGAATTGATGATTCCACTTTAACTTCTTTTTCCCCGATGGGATGTGAGCTTAAAGAAGAATCAGTTATTCGACTACCTTTTCAACCTTAATTATATGCGACTCGTATACCCGAAATTGTGATTGCGAAACCATGTATGAATTCTAATATGAACTTCAGGACGGAGAACTGCTCAAGACTACGAGTAATCACATTGTCATGTGAACGAACTTAGAACCCATTACGACTCCCGTAAACAGATCACCTTATAGTCTAAACACCTACGGAGAGACAAGAACAGTACAAACAACTTAACGAACTACACAGAAAGAGAATTAGAAGACTAGGCTTCTCACCCTAGAGAACCCCAGTCTTATTCTCCCAGAGATCGACGGATTGCATCGTATGTGCCTCGGATTCCGAGGACTCCGTCAAGATTTTTCATTAGAAATCGTTATCTCTGCCTCGCGTAGACGAAATGGTTGAACAAACGCAAGGAAAGAAACTACTTCCAGGAATGGATCTGAGATCCGAATATCACCAGTTCGAGTGTTAGGGAAGGATGTTCGGAAGACTATCTTCCGAATTCGATGCGGACACTTCGAGTCCGTAGTGATACCCTTCGGATAGGACCAATACGCCCATAGTTTTCATGAGCTAAATGAATAGGGTTACGTCTTTCTTACTTGGATCAATTCGTCATTTCTCCATGTAATGACTTACTTATCTACCCTCGTAGTAAGAAGAAAACCCAGGGAAACATTTCCTACAGAGGAACTTGAGCGAAGTTCTCTAGGCACGAGTTTTGAAATTGAAGAGTCAAATTTCTATGACACACTGTTAGTAATGTGAGAAATTATGAGCACTCTTTCAATTTGTCAAAACCATTAAGCATTTATCGACACCAGAGATGCCGGCAGTCTTTCGCCAAATTCTAAATCTTACCGACCTACCGTCTTAGCCCATTCAGAACTCCTCGCAAGCTACAGAAACCCATACGACTTTGACCCAACAATGGGTGGCCTTTAACTGGGAAGTTAAGCAAGAAAAGGAACCTTTGAAATTCCAAGTGAGTGACCAAGTTCTTAGGAGGTCTCACTCTGGGAATGGCTTAATACGCTTCGTATCGCGTGGAAAGCTAAATCCAATATAGTTAGGACCTCCGAGATTCTCATCAGAATCGGTCCTGTGCCTCGCACAAATTAGACCTACTCCGCGAACTCAGTAACATACATCCTACCTTTCGCGTCTCGATCGTGGAACCATACCTTTCCGTTAGGACTCTTGTAAGTCCACTCGTCGAGATCCTCGCCTTCATATTAGAATCGTAGTGACCCTCGACCGAAGGGTTAAGCGGACGAAGCAACGGTGTCGCCAGTTAGTGAAGGTTCGTTGGAATGCCAACCGAGAACCCGATTTCACTTAGGTGCACTAGAACCAATCGATTAGGAAGTTTCCTCCTCACGACTCGATCGTTCGTGCATACTTCCTTGCCTAAATTCTAATTTCGGGACGAAATTCCCTTCAACAGGGGGATGATGTGACAACCCGAAATTTCCATTCTGAACAAACCATTCCAAGCCAATAGAAGTAGAGCAGTTACAGTGAAAACTCAGATTTCGAGTATAAGTTTGGCAGTTTTCAGGATTTTACCCCTAAGGAAATATTATGAGAGTGGATGCACTAGGGTTTTGTGCAACACTGTAATTCCAATACTCTAGGACATTAGAGTTCATTCCGAGAATAGAAATATTTTCTGCCAAAAATCTCAGGACTATAAATAGAATTCTGAACCTAATTGGTTCATTAGTTGAATTCCAATTAGAGAAAATCCAAATTCTCTATCACAGATCTTTGGGTTTTTATCCCAAATTGTGAGTAACTCTTTCTAGTAGTGTTAGAAAGCTTTAAATGTGTTCATAACATAGATTACATAGCTAAATCATCCGATTTAGGAGTTTACTCCCCAAGGTGTTCTTGGGCGGTAAACTCCCGAAACCAAGCCTAGATTGTCCCCCGTGATTAGTAACTACCTTGGACTTGAATAGGAGTGTGTTAGGGACAAGAAATCAACCAAGAACCACCCAAGTTAGGAGTTCACGGCCCAAGAATAGCTTAGGCCGTAAACTCCCTTGTAACTTGCTCAAATGGTGCTTTTAAGGCACCTAAGGCTTAGACTTTATTATAGACATGTACCCTAAAGTGTTTAGAACCTAAAAAACATAAGGAAGCACAAGTGTTGAGGAGTTTACGGCCAAGAGTAGTTCTTGGGCCGTAAACACCTATAAAGGGGTCAAATGACACCCTAACTCCTTCCATAAGCCAAGAGACCAATTTGGGCATGTACCTAAATGAGTTTTGGACTAGTTAAAACACTTAGAACACCAAGAGTGAGGGAGTTTACGGCCCAATAGGTTCTAGGGCCGTAAACTCCATAAAATGGTGCCAAATGGTGCCATAAACTCTTCTAAAGCCAAGTACAAAAGCCTAGTTTAGTTCCTAGTTAATTTAGAGACTTGATAACACCATAAAAACCCTCCCAAGGGAGTTTACGGCCGTAAACTCCAAGGGAATATGGTCTCTGGGCCGTAAACTCCCCAAAGGAGTTAATATGGTACCCAAACACTTGTTATAGCCCTGAAACAATTCACCACATGAGTTGTAATAATTCTAAGCTCCATTTAGAGCCTTGGTTGAGAGTTTATGACCAGGAGTTTACTCCCCTGGGCCGTAAAATCCAATGAATATGGTCATTAGACCTTAAACTCCCATTAAGGGCTTTGCACTCCTTTGTTGCAACCCATTAGCCTCCTAGCACTTGACCAAAAGGGTTTTCATCGCGTTTAAATGTTTATACTTGTATAATTAGTGTTTTAATCACTAATTATTTATATACATATGCTTTCATATGAAATTAGGATCATTGTGTGTGTCTAAGTCTTCACTTGACATCAAGCACTTGTCCGATCCTTCCGTACGATAACAGACCGTTGAACTCCAGTCACTTACTGCAAGTGAGTTCATACCCCTTAACTAATGTTTTAAACTATTTTTAAATGTTTTATGGGGGGAATACAAGGTGAATCATGCTACTTATTATATCAATCACATGTGATTAATAAGTAGAATTACGCTAGTTATTACATCAATCACATGTGATTAATATATAGCATTTAAATGATTTGGCTACTCATTAGCCGTGTTACCAAACAGTTTCCTTCAAATGATTTTTTATAAACATTTTATATGTTTTAAACTTCTTATTACCCTGTACATTTTACTCTGTATGTTATATTTCAAACCTACTTACAATTGTGTTTCAAACAAATTTTTCTTTATACTTAAACTGTTTTATTAAAATATGCCTTCAAACTGTTTTATAGATTGACATCAAGTCGATCTTTTCTTAAAATGATATTTTTGTTCAAATGCTTTACAAAACTTATTTATGCTTTTATATTATAAATTGCATGTCTCTATATGTATAGTTATATAAGAAATATTTAAAAGACATAGGAAGGTTATCCACCCTATTTCCTTTTCGCATTTGAGATGTGGTCTGGTGGGATATCGGGTACCCGTCCGAAGGTCGTTTAAATATTGGTTATATATCCTGTGTAGATGTATAGTCATAAAAGGTCCTTCCAGTTCATCTCATGCCCTTGGGTAGCAAGGGTATACATCCATGTTCATACGTACCAGTTAGATTACTAGTAAACTACCATAAGGGTAGTTTAGGAAGATACTAGAACTATTACTAGAACACAATATCATACTATGGGTCAGTTCATTCATTAGTCAATACTTACTACTATGTGAACATATACACTATACTAGAGAGAGAACATATACAACGATACTAGAACGAGTACATTACTATACTTGCTAGGTAGAGAGCACGTACAATACTAGCTAGAACATTACAGTACATTACCATACTACTACATAGATATGGTCACATGATTATACTTACATGAGTACACTTACAAGAATTACTAGTACATTATATATGTATAGATTCTGTTATATAATCCTCATTCTTACCTTTACCTTGTGATTCAATCACATAATCGACGAGATAGAATGGATTTAATATCCTAGTACCCAAGGATACATTGCGGGACTGACCATTCCTAGAATCTCTGCTAGCTACAGAGGTAAAAGCACATCCATGGATGTCAACGGTTGATACCATTACAGATATACTTTTGGGGACTGACTATTCCTATACCCAGCTGTTAGCAACAGAGGTAAATGTACATCTACGGATGTCTTTAGTTAACATTGTTAGTTGCCCTTGTTCCAAAGGGTAATACTAATGCAGCTTGGTCTCGGTAGAAGACTACATTCAGAACAGTTAGGTCTTGGTAGAAGACTACATTCAAAACAGTTAGGTCTTGATAGAAGACTACATTGAGAACAGTTAAGTCTTGGTAGAAGACTCCTTTTATTACTAATAGGAGTCATAGGGATTTCTAGGGTTTTTCAAACATTTCCAGTTTTTTTACAAACATCTTCATACTTACAGTTCATATACAAATTCTTACATACAAATACTTACGTACAAATTAAGACACTAAATACTTATGATCTCACCAGCTTTAAGCTGATACTCGCTTTCAAAATTACTTGTATCCTCGGGTTATCATAGACAGGTACCGAAGCAAGGAGAAAGGAAGATGGAGCTTGTTCAAGACTTATCTTTCATTTTGATTTATGCTTTAGTGTATATCAAAATTTGACAGAACACATTTATATAATAATGATATTATTAATGCAATGGATGATGTTGTTTCTTGTTTACTACTTTACATTGTTGTTGATATTATACATGACGTCCTCCGCCCCAGAAAGTTTCCGCCGTTCTTGTTTTTGGGGTGTGACATATTGGGTATACGTGATCACATAACTTTAATGTGGATAACGTGGCCTAGCAACTCGTTGCGAAAGTCAACCTTGATTCCAAGAATCTCTCGTAGGGAGAACGTTTAGTATGGGAATTTCTTATCACATTATGACCTTAATAAAACACATATGTTTTTAGGTTGTTAGTACCTCCGTATGTCATTATAAACGACATCAGGGTACTCATTTCTCCCATTACTTTCATAAAGTGTCAGTAACACTTGAAGGTTGATCTATTCTCTAATCAAGATAGGTTATAAACTAGGGAGAATGTACTTTATAGTTGACAAGGGAACAGTAGAGTCTTGGTAGAAGTCTTGGTAGAAGACTGCTTTCAAAACAGTAGAGTCTTGGTAGAAGACTGCTTTCATAACAATTGAGTCTTGTTCGAAGGCTACTTTTAAAAAGTTAGAACCATGATGCTAACCTTATGATTCCGTAATGTATACCCTATAGGATACATATATGCTAAGTATATTCCGACAGCTAATAGGATGTGTGTTCTTCGTTGTACGTCCTGTTCCCGTTAGATGTGGGTTTACACCGAGGTCACACAATCTATTATCTAACCGAATCTATATATATATTTATGCTTAGTATACATTAAGTCATCATAAGGGTACCAAGTATGGATCAGGTCATAGGACACTAGATTCAATGTATAGTTTTTCTAGTACAAAACTTTCGTTTCAAAGTCAGTACTTTTGATATACAAAACTAGCGATTTCCCAGTTAAGGGCTTAATCCATTTTATTAAGCCAGTACAGTTTTAAAGACTTTAAGTGAGTTAACTCTATAACATCTTAGTTTATACACCATGTTTATATATAAAACTAATATCCGACAGCTAATAGGATGTGTGTTCTTCGATGTACGTCCTGTTCCCGTTAGATGTGGGCTTACACCAAGTTCACCCAATCTACTATCTACACGATATCAAATTATATATAGCAATATAAACAAAGCTATTATAAAATTAATCACCATAGTCAATATTTTATTATAAGAAATATAGGTTTTCTTAAAAGGAACTCTCCATTAGATATAAAGGAACCATTACAAATAACTCAATGAGTAACAAGTGAATACACCAAGGTTATATATGACAACGATCTAACAACCAATGGACTATGTGCTATCCACCTTACTTACTGTACCCCATCGGATTGTAGGTTGAGGGCGGATACGCATAATCGATTGTTTGTTTACTCTAAGTATATATAACTTGTACCCACTTATTACGCATAGAAAGGCTTGTAGTGTCATTTTACTCAACTCCCATTTTAAGTAGGAAATATATGATTTTCTAGAGGAACAGGCAAACTTTACAAAACAACACCTTACAGCTTACAATACTTTACGTATACATTTTCAACCACATTTTTACAGCTTACTCACATCACTAAAATCTTATGAACTCACCAGCTTAATTGCTGATCAACTCTTTCAAATAACTTGTATTCTCAGGTGACTATTAGACAGGTGCTCGTGCTGGGGATTCAGAAGATGGAGCATTATAGCTTCAAGTCTTGTTTTGTTATTTGTTTATGACTTCTATGTTTTGTGAACACTTACATTGTAAACACTTTCTTTCTAAATGAAATGGTTGTTCACTACTTGCTTACCATATACATATCTCGTGATACTTGACATGACGTCCTCCACCCCGAACGTTTCCGCCGTTCCGGTTTTGGGGTGTGACACATTGGTATCAGAGCATTGTTTATAGTGAACTAAGTATATCAACCGATAAAAGATATACGTCTATAAATACAATGGGGCTTAAGTGCTCTGGATAATGATATATTTTAGATTATAACTTCAAGTTATAAAAATATACCTACTTGCTCATACATGTACATAATAGAACTAGGATCACGAGGAGAACAGAAGTAAAAGTATTTAGAGGTTGGACACTGTCGTCAACCTGAACAGTTATGTAATCATAGCTAGGATCAATATAGCCTGATCAACTATATTCATTCGAGATGTGACCAACATGTGTTTGGGAATGATGTGGTGTTGCAACAGGGTTAAAACTTACCAGAACACCAATCAAGAGAACGCCAGAACAAGTACAGTTAGAGTTAGAGTACTATGGGAGTATTCTATGATACGATAGCGCGATAACAAGTCTAAAACATAACAAGTACATTATGTTAGGATACTATAGGAGTATTTTAGTCCAGATACATAACTTATGTGATAACTTAAAAGACCCTTGCGGATAGGTCTATAATCTTACAGGGTATATTCATAAAGTTTTATATATAATCAAGACCTTATAGACATAGAATCTGTGACCGACGCTTCTCTATCCATTCCTTTTCAGGAAGTAGTGTTGAGGTGGGATCAATTGTTCGAAGGTCTATTTGATCTTCAATTATATACAATACCAACTGGTTTACCTAGTATAATTATTGGAAGATTCCATAAGGATCACCCCATACAGTTACCTTAAAGCTCATAGGTTCTTTAGTCAGTTTCATTCTCGCACAACAAGCCCAGATAAACGTAACCACTTCCTCATAGTAGACAACAGAAGAGTTCAGGAGGAACACGGACAAACCAATGAGAAGATTTCAAGGAAAGATCAGCCGAAGTAACGAAAAACGTCTTACACGTCACACTAATAAATATTAACTAGGTTAATTTAGCAAGCGAGTGGAAACACTGCTCACATTACATGTGTTAGAATTATTTTCATACATGCAACTGGTAACAGTTATTCAGGAAACAGATATTCATTCGAGGATAGTTATTTCAAATTCATAGAGTTTATTTGGTATAGACTCATTTATGAATTATTTCTAGAACCCTGTGGAAGTCAGGACCCGATACATCCAGAACTAGGATAACCTTGTCTTTTCAGCTTTCGGCTTGTGTCCGTTGCTATAGACTTATTCCGTCTCATCTTTGTTTTCTTTTAGCAAAGATGCCTCCTCGCAGATCACCCAGACACGCTACTTCGATAACTCACATACCTTCTCCACAAATCGATGCAGCAACTTTGAACGCTGTAGTGGTCGCGGCTGTGGCAACAGCCATGGCACAATATCACTCCACCAGTACAGGTGGAGGCGAAGCGCCTACCGATTCTACTCAAGGTGAGGTCCATGTGCACCAGGGAGAGTTCTCCTACAAGGACTTCACCAGATGTCAACCACTGTACTTTAAAGGGACTGAAGGAGTCATTGGCCTCCTGCAATGGTTCGAGAAAACAGAGTCGGTCTTCGAAATCTGTTTATGCCCCGAAGGAAGCAAGGTGAAGTATGTTGCCTGCACCTTCGATGGAAAGGCCCTAACATGGTGGAACAGCCATGTTAAGTAACTGACCCTATCAGTGGAAAAATCCATAGGTTGGGAAAACCTAAAGGAGTTAATGCAGGAAGAATATTGCCCGTTAGGCGAGATTTAAAAACTGGAACAAGAGCTGTGGGATCTCACTATGGTCGGCTCAGACATAGTGACCTACATGGACCGGTTCAGCAAACTAGCAGCTCTATGTCCCGAGATGATTACCTCGGAAAAGAAGAAGATAGAGAGATACTTTTGGGGTCTGACTGCTCCGACCCAAGGAAATGTGTTATCTTCTAACCCATCCACGTTCGATAGTGCTAAATGCTTGGCTCAGCGACTCATCGATCATGGAGTCCGCCACAGCGTAAAATTCCCTATTCCCGAGTCATCAAGGGAAGAGGACTATAAGCAAGAGTTAGAGAACCAGAGAAAGAAGAAGCGAACAACACAAGACATCCCGCAAGAGCAACAAGCGAGTACTATGTACGCCGCTACGACGCCTACTACTTCAGCATCTGCCAGTCGTTATGCTGGAAACCTTCCAAAGTGTGGAAAGTGAAACTTTCACCACACTGGAGTGTGCCGAGAAATGCAGTGTCTGAACTGCCACAGAAAGGGACACACAGTCCGTTACTGCAGGGCACCGGCTCAACCGATCTCCCAAGTCCTCGGAGCTGAAGAAAACCGAGCCTGTTATGACTGTGGTGAGAATGGACACATTAAGAGGGACTGCCTAATAATCAAGAACTTAGGCGCAGATGGACGTATTCTGATGATCACCGCAGGAGAATCTACCTCGGAGTCATCGTCGAGTAGTGGTACATTTTCAAAATAGTACTTACTTTCAAAAATTAATTTATATTCATATAAGATTAAAATTTGGGGATGACACTTAAAAGTAACTATAACAACTCACATGTTGAAATAGGTCGTAATATTCAAGAGAATTAAAAGATCCCTTAGAGAAGCTATTATGACTCACCATATACATCAGGGTTGTGCGCAACTGAGATGTTGCAGACCTAGAGTGAGCAACTCCGCTTAGGTCCCCTTTCCTTAATTGGTTGAGGATTTGAGGCAGAGATGCTTAGTCGACTGCCTGAATCATCTTATGTATTCACAACTTGTATATGATGGGCGATGGTAGTGGTACCATGGGGGATCATAGTATAAAAGTATCCTTTCAGTTAGTAAAGAACTTTTATTTGTATGTATGCGCACATAGCGGTACGATACATAGGAGTGTTAATTTCAAAATAGAAAACAGGAAACTCGAGATCAGTTACAAGGAGTACATTATTGAACATACTGGGAGTACAGTACCAAGCATACCAGGGATACATCGTCGTTTATCAGACTTTTCTTTCGTTTGACCAAAACTTTGTTCAGTATAGAGTCTGTTGTTTTCCTTTCGTCATGAGTTGGCATGGTCCTCACCATACTGAGTTCATATGTTTCTATCGCCTCGATCGGCAAGTTCTCGAAACTTTCGTCATTACGTATCGAAGGTCCGACCTAAACCTAAACTTTATCTTTCGCATTCTAAACCCCCGAAGTACTCGTGCGAAGAGTACTTTGTCCTCCGAAGCCTTTTCATCAGACGTCCGCAGACCATCACGAAATACTACTCGTCCAGCAGACCAATGTTCGAGCATAGAGGCTATGGACGAATACAGCCCGCCTATTATTTTCGAATGTATACGCAAGGGTGGTATATGAGTGTGAGTACGCAGACCTAGTATGTGTGTTTTCGCCCTATCTCCTGTTTTCCCCGTGGGTTGTGGACCTGGGGCAGAGTTGCACATCCGACAGTCCTACTAATCTTAATCATATACGGCTTGTATACGCGAGGTAATGATAGATGGACCAAGTATGAATCCTATCAAGAACACTAGGGCAAAGTTGCCAGGTCTACAAGTGAGTATTCTACAAAGCAGAAGAGCTCAACCCCAGTAGTAACGTTAAGAGAGCGAATTTCGGGACGAAATTCATTTTAACGGGGGGATGATGTGACAAACCAAAAATTTCCATTCGGTAAAACCATCCACTACAATTGAAGTCAAATCTGTATCAACTAACTATCAAACTTTTGGTATAAGTTTGAGTGTTTTAAGGTTAGTGCTCCAGAGGATATCAGCAGAGAGGATACACTAGGGTTTAATATGTTGCAATAAGTGCCCAAACCTTCAAGAGTTTGGAATATTACAGTCCAAAAATGGTATTTAGACCAAAAACCCTCAAGGCTATATAAAGAAAATTTAGCCATTTTGGATTCATTTGTTACAGTTCTAGATAGAGAAAAGTCGATTTTCTCTCTCAAGGATCTTCACCCAATCACCCCCAACTGTGAGTACTTCAACCTAGAGTGTATATAAGTGTGTTATATGCCTTAATAACATGAAAATCAGGCCAAAGCAACAAGATTTGGGAGTTTACCGCCCAAGAACATCTTGGAGAGTAAACTCCTTTATAAGGGCCAAAGTGTGCCCAATGTCCCTCCAAGCATTAAGACTAAACCTAGGGACTACCATTACTTGTTTTAGACCCCCAAAACATTAAGAAACAAGGCTAGAAGTAAGTTCACGGCCAAGGAAGTTCTTGGGCCGTGAACTCCATTTTAGGGTGCCAAAATGCCCTAAATGCCTTCCATAAGCCAAGAGACAAGCGTAGCCCTTTACCATGATGTGTCTAGGACCCAAAAAAATCAAAATATCATCACCCATAAGTGTTTACGGCCGCAAACACATGACCAAATGGTCCATGGGCCACAAACTCAAGATAGAGGTGTTTTGATGCCACAAACACTTCCAAGGGCTTAGGCATGAATTTAGAATGCTTCTTTATGACCTTTAGGACCCTCATAAGTATATTTGGCCATGAGTTTATGGTAGTAAAATCATTTGGGCCATGAACACCCCAAAAGTGTCAAAAGAAGTGGTCTTTGTCATCCTAGGGTAGAGCTAATGTCCCTAAATCACCCCCTAGACTTCAAACTTGCACTAACCCATGAGTAACAATGAGTTTACAGCCGTAAACTCCCTTGCACCGTGAACTCATGGTAGTAAACTCATATAAGTGCCTTTATACCTTCCTATGTTGAATCACATGTGATTCCAACACTTGGTTAAGGTCTTTCCTAGTCCCGGAAGGTGTCATCTTTCATATAGTTGTTATAAACACTATATTCATCTCAATATGTGTCTTTATATGTCATTTAGGACTTATTGTGTTTTGGGACTTCATTCGTGGAACTTCTCATCCTTACACGCATACCCGTTTGAATCACCCACATCAGGTGAGTTCATACCCCATAATGAATCTTTTAACTATTTTAATTGTTTTAAGGGAGGGGGAATACAAGTTGAACACAATGATAATTGTGTAAATGTTTGTTATAAACATCTTTCAAAATGTTACTTATGTTATTTATAAGTTGTTAAAACATTTCAAAGCTCTTCTAAAGGTTATGTTACTTTATAGTTATACAAAACTCCATTTTTAAAGTATAACCATAACTGTGTAGATAAATGAGTCTTTTCAGTATCAGTCCAGTTAGAGCATTAGTAAGCTATCATAGGTATAGTTTAAGAGAATGCCCTTCATTACTTCTAGTACAATGAAGCACACACAGAACAAAACAGAACAAAACATAATAAGGTGCTATAACATGGAACAATTTCAGGATCTAACTATACCAATGAATCACAACGCATTGTGGTAGTTATATTGGGTATACGTGATCACATAACTTTAATGTGGATAACGTGGCCTAGCAACTCGTTGCGAAAGTCAACCTTGATTCCCAGAATCTCTCGTAGGGAGAACGTTTAGTATGGGAATTTCTTATCACATTATGACCTTAATAAAACACATATGTTTTTAGGTTGTTAGTACCTCCGTATGTCATTATAAGCGACATCAGGGTACTCATTTCTCTCATTACTTTCATAAAGTGTCAGTAACACTTGAAGGTTGATCTATTCTCTAATCGAGATAGGTTATAAACTAGGGAGAATGTACTTTACAGTTGACAAGGGAACAGTAGAGTCTTGGTAGAAGACTGCTTTCATAACAGTAGAGTCTTGGTAGAAGACTGCTTTCAAAATAGTAGAGTCTTGGTAGAAGATTGCTTTCATAACAATTGAGTCTTGTTAGAAGGCTACTTTTAAAAAGTTAGAACCATGATGCTAAGTATATTCCGACAGCTAATAGGATGTGTGTTCTTCGCTGTACGTCCTGTTCCCGTTAGATGTGGGTTTACACCGAGGTCACCCAATCTATTATCTAACCGAATCTATATATATTTATGCTTAGTATACATTAAGTCATCATAAAGGTACCAAGTATGGATCACGTCATAGGACACTAGAGTCAATGTACAGTTTTTCTAGTACAAAACTTTCGTTTCAAAGTCAGTACTTTTGATATACAAAACTAGCGATTTCCCAGTTAAGGGCTTAATCCATTTTATTAAGCCAGTACAGTTTTAAAGACTTTAAGTGAGTTAACTCTATAACACCTTAGTTTATACACCATGTTTATATATAAAACTAATATCCGACAGCTAATAGGATGTGTGTTCTTCAATGTACGTCCTGTTCCCATTGGATGTGGGCTTACACCAAGTTCACCCAATCTACTATCTACACGATATCAAATTATATATAGCAGTATAAACAAAGCTATTATAAAATTAATCACCATAGTCAATATTTTATTATAAGAAATATAGGTTTTCTTAAAAGGAACTCTCCATTAGATATAAAGGAACCATTACAAATAACTCCATGAGTAACAAGTGAATACACCAAGGTTATATATGACAACGATCTAACAACCAATGGAATATGTGCTATCCACCTTACTTATTGTACCCCATCGGATTGTAGGTTGAGGGCAGATACGCATAATCGATTGTTTGTTTACTCCAAGTATATATAACTTGTACCCACTTATTACGCATAGAAAGGCTTGTAGTGTCATTTTACTCAACTCCGATTTTAAGTAGGAAATATATGATTTTCTAGAGGAACAGGCAAACTTTACAAAACAACACCTTACAGCTTACAGTACTTTACATATACATTTTCAACCAAATTTTTACAGCTTACTCACATCACTAAAATTTTATGAACTCACCAGCTTAATTGCTGATCAACTCTTTCAAATAACTTGTATTCTCAGGACACTATTAGACATGTGCTCGTGCTGGGGATTCAGAAGATGGAGCATTATAGCTTCAAGTCTTGTTTTGTTATTTTTTTTATGACTTCTATGTTTTGTAAACACTTACATTGTAAACACTTTCTTTCTTAATGAAATGGTTGTTCATTACTTGCTTACCATATACATATCTCGTGATACTTGACATGACGTCCTCCACCCCCGAACGTTTCCGCCGTTCCGGTTTTGGGGAGTGACAAAAAGGTGGTGATTTCGAAATCAGACAGCGCTTCGCTTCTTAAAAATAATTTCCTTCGACGAAACCTAGTATTATTACTACTAGAGTTTAATCTATTATTCGCCAAGACTAATTAATAGTCTAGCTATTATTACTATTATATAAACAGTAAACAATAGTTATATAGCCAATAATAATAGCCTAAGTACTTATTATAAGTTCCTAATAACGTTTCTATAATTAAATAAAAGTTATATTAAAAATAGCGTAGGCGTAGCTCACTTATAGAGGGTTTTATAGAAAACTGGGCTTTGCTTGGAGCAGCGTTCTCAAGCCAAAAATCTCTTCTTCTCGGAGCCGTCAAGCACTCCGGGGCTTCCACCTCGTGCTACGGAGGTTCCCTAGGCTTTTCGGGGGGTTTTCAGGGATAGAGAGAGGTTCTAGAGAGAGAGTAAAGAGAGAAAAGAATGGGAAAGGTGTAACCAAAATGAGGGTGGGAGAGGTTCTATTTATAGGGTGAAATATGGCTGAACTTGGTGCCACATGTCACTATCTGGTGGCAAGACTTGGGGAGAAAGCAATGGCCAAGATTGTGCCACGTCACCCATTTTCACACAACACACTTCTGACTTCTGAAATCTGTAACTTTCACATACGAGCTCCGTTTTTTACGTTCTTTATATCCAAGCGTAGGTAAAAATAAGATCTACAACTTTCATTTTGACTCCGCCGGCTAATTCTCGACCGATCTTAAATCTAACAGTATGAGGAGATTATACTATTAAATATCCGCGTAAAATTTATAACTTCTACATACGGACTCTATTTTCGTCTGTCTTTTTACCATTGAGTTCCTATTAATGAGATCTTCAATTCTCATTTAGGTCATGTAGGCCAAAAACCGCTTGATCTAAAATTCTAGTTTCGGACTGTGCACTGCTAAGCCAAATCTTAGAAAATTCATAACTTCCTCATACGAAGTCAGATTTGGGCGTTCTTTTTTTGTATGTTCTCGGTTTAAAGTATACTACAAATTCATTTAGATTTCTAAGGATAAAAAGTCCTCCATCATAAATTCACTATTTACGTCTCCCGGTGTCGTGCCGGTTTTGCCGTAAAACTTCGACGGGCCATAACTTCTTCGTTATAACTCGGATTTCGGCGTTCTTTATATGTACGGAACCCCTGAGACGTATTCTACAACTTGGTTAAGATTATTTATTGTAAATAATATTTTGTCGAAAAGTCATTTTCGACCCCTATTATCTCTAAATTGACTAGCCCGGACCTATGGGCGTTACGTGAAGCGAGCCCTCTATAGTGCTCTGGTGTTATCTTTACTAGAGGGAATGGAAGATTTCATAGTGTATTGCGATGCTTCAAATCAAGCGTTAGGTTGTGTTCTTATGCAGCATGGAAAAGTTATAGCTTACGCGTCTAGGCAATTGAAGACTCACGAAGTAAACTATACCACGCATGATCTCGAACTGGGAGATGTGGTCTTTGCCCTAAAAATTTGGAGGCACTACCTTTATGGTACAAAGTGCACCATCTTCATGGACCACAAAAGCCTCCATCACATCTTGAATCAGAAAGAGCTAAACATGAGGCAGCGGCGATGGGTAGAACTGCTAAATGACAATGAATTCGAGATCAAGTATCATCCAGACAAGGCTAACGTGGTGGCCGATGCCTTAAGCAGAAAAGAATACTCGGATCGCCGAGTAAAAACACTAACACTGACCATCCACTCCCACCTGACTTTGAAAATCAAGGAAGCTCAATTGGAGGCATTGAAGCCGGATAATGCCACGAATGAAGTACTGCGTGGAATGGATAAGAATCTTGAAGTCAAAGAAGACGAACCTTACTATTTCATGAGTCGAATCTGGATTCCAAAATTTGGAGGATTCATAAAAGTGATCATGAACGAAGCTCATAAGATATGATACTCCGTCCATCTAGGATCGGATAAGATGTACCTAGATATCAAACAACATTATTGGTGGACGAACATGAAAGTGGAAATTGCTACCTCGTGGGCAAGTGCCTGACTTATGCCAAGGTTAAGGTAGAATATCAGAAGCCCTCGGGACTATTACAATAACCAGTGATACCCGAGTGGAAATGGGAACGAATAACAATGGCCTTTATAACCAAATTGCCTAAGTCACTGATGGGTTGGATGCCATTTGGGTGATTGTTGAGCGGTTGACTAAATCCACCCATTTCCTACCAATAAAAGAAATATACAAAATGGAGAGATTAACTCGGATCTACATAAAGGAGGTGGTGAGACTTCATGGGGTGCCAATATATATCATATCTAACCGAGATAGTAGTTTCACCTCATGATTCTGCAGTCACTCCAGAAAGCAATAGGAACCCAACTTGATATGAGTACTGCCTACCACCCTTAGACTGACGGCCAAAGTGAATCCACCATTCAAAAACCGGAAGATATGCTACGAGTTAGTGTGATAGATTTTGGCAAGGCATGGGATACTTACTGTAACACCGTAAATTTCAAAACAATTTTTCGCATTTTATAAAAACATAATTCATTCATTATTTATAAAAGCATAATTGTTTAAGACTCAATTCATAACATATATCAATCCCAAGATCTCATAACATAAAAATCCCGTGTGTGTACTGATCAAGTCGGCGCCTTTCCGCGATCCTCACTAGTACCTGAAACACATAACACGAAACACTGTAAGCACAAAGCTTAGTGAGTTCCCTAAAATACCATATATAACACATATTAGCCACTCGAGGCTATAACTCTGTGGGTCCGTACACCCAAACTCTGTGAACCCTCAGGTTCTGTCTCTGTGAACCTTCAGGTTCTAACTCTGTAAACATGCACAGCATAAATCACATAGAATAATGCAGTGAAACACATAACACATATATATCATACAAACACTGTATTGCATAAATCCGATTACCTACTCAAGGTAAAGTATAGTGAGAAGACTCACCTCGGACATCTCAGTAAATCTCTAACTCGGTAAACTCTGGTCTAGCCCCTGCCTAATCACATGAAATAAATACTCTAATGAATACGACCCTCATGGCTAGGCTAATTTATCTCTCTCTCTCTCTATACATCCTCTAGGAAGGGTAAAAGACTATCCTACCCTTCCGATGACTCTAAGGTCCAAACATTGACTAACCCTAAAAGTCAACGAAGTTAACGGTCAACCTTGACCAAACTCGCCGAGTGCACAACTGTGACTCGACGAGTCCACACGTTTTCTTCACTCTCCTAGTCCTCCTTCGACTTACTGAGTCAATCCTCAACTCTGCAAATCATCACAGATCACAATCTGTGAAATGTCCCGACCCAACTCACCGAGTCCAGCTCCTGACTCGGCGAGTACCATCGTGCACTCTGTCCTCTAGATTCCCTCTGACTCACCGAGTCACTTTCCCCAACTCAGTGAGTCACTAACTGTGTGATTATCGGGAAAACCCTCGTCCTACTCGCCGAGTCGGCTATTGGACTCGGCGAGTTCATGCCATGCTCAAGTTGAACTGACCTCCTGAGGTCAGATCCACTCCTCTAAACCGTAGATCTAGCTTCCCAAAGCATTATAATCACGTAAAGCTAACATCTTGGTGCTCATGCAAAGGCTCAAAGGCCTTATTTGAAGATATGACCTCTAAAATGACATCCAAAGCTCATAACCCCCATTAACACTCATAAAGGTCAAGGGAAAAGGGTTTCTGGACCTCTTTGGGTCCATATCTACAACACCAACATGAGAGGGGACCAATTACTCCATATAACCATAATCTAAAGGGGCTAAAAAGCCCTAATTCTAAGAATTACACCATAAACTGAAGAAGGGTCGAATGAATACCTCAAAATGAAGTCTCTGAGCCCTGGAATCACTGGATTAGCACCCTCTTCAGCCTCCTCTTATCTTGGTCCTCTTCTATTTGCAAAAACACTAGCAATGATCAAGAAATGGCTCGTTTCCTCTCACAAACGCTCTAGCTCACTTAGGGTTTCTCACTGGGGTCTGGTAGCCGCAAATGACGGCCATAAGGCCCCTTAAATAGGCCCCAAACCCGAGGAATTAGGGTTTCATTAAACAGCGTGGACTCGCCGAGTCCAGCCATCCACCCGGATAATGATTCGCCTCTCTACTTGGCGAGTCTACGCATCAACTCGTCGATTTCTTCCACAAAACTTGAAATTCAACGAATAAATATAATACCTGAAATTCCGGATGTTACACTTACTTGCCGCTAATCGAATTCTCATACAACAACAGCTACCACACAAGAATTAAAGTCGCTCCCTTCGAGGCCTTTTATGGTCAGAAATGTAGGTCACCCCTCTATTGAGCTGAGGTAGGAGACACCCAGTTGGCAAGGGGACAAGTGTAACGCCCGGGTTTTCAGGGCTAAGCATTTTTGTCAATGTAATAGTCTAGGTCAACTATTGTAACTCTTTTTGAAGTAATAAATATAAAATATTTGAGTATTATGTGAATTATGTGTGTTTATGTGTTTATTATTTAATTATAAATGTATAATTAATAAAGAATAAAAATGAGCGTCAAAATTAAAGTGTGAGATAATCCTGATATCTCTACATAAAGTTGTAGAATACGTCTCAAGGTTTCCGTACATATAAAGAATGCCGAAATCCGAGCTATAACGAAGAAGTTATGGCCCGCCGAAGTTTTACGGCAAAACCGGCACGACACCGGGAGACGTAAATAGTGAATTTACGATAGAAGACTTTTTAGCCTTATCAATCTAAACAAAAGTCGTAGAATATGTTAAACTAAGAACATCGATAAAAAGAACGCCCAAATCTGACTTCGTATGAAGAAGTTATGATTTTTCTAAGGTTCGGCTTAGCAGTGCACGGCCTGAAACTCGAATTTTAGTTCGAGCGGTTTTTGGCTTACGCAACGTAAATGAGAGTTGAAGATCTCATTAATAGGAAATCAACGGTAAAAAGACATACAAAAACAGAGTCCGTATGTAGAAGTTATTAATTTTACGCAGACGTTTAACAGTATAATCTCCTTGTACTGTTAAATTTAAGATCGATCGAGAATTGGCTGACGGTGTCAAAATGAAAGTTGTAGATCTTATTATTACCTACGCGTGGATATAAAGAACGTCAAAAACGAAGGTCGTATGTGAAAGTTACGGATTTTAGAAGTCGGAAGTGTGCTGTGCGAAAATGGGTGATGTGGCACAATCTTGGCCATTGCTTTCTCCCCAAGGCTTGCCACCAGATGGTGACATGTGGCACCAAGTTCAGCCACATTTCACCCTATAAATACCACCTCTCCCACCCTCATTTTCTTCACACCTTTCCCATTCTTTCTTCTCTTTACTCTCTCTCTCTCTCTAGAACCTCTCTCTAGCCCCGAAATCCCCCGAAAAGCCTAGGGAACCTCCCTAGCACGAGGCGGAAGCCCCGGAGTGCTCGAAGGCTCCGAGAAGAAGAGCTTTTCGGCTCGGGAACGCTGCTCCAAGCAAAGCCCGGTTTTCTATAAAACCCGCTGTAAGTGAGCTACGCCTACGCTATTTTTAATATAGCTTTTATTTAATTATAGTAACGTTATTAGGAACTTATAATAAATACTTGGGCTATTATTATGGGTTATATAAGTATTTTTTGACGCTTATATAATAATAATAATAATAGCTAGACTATTAATTAGTCTCGACGAATAATAAACTAAACTCTAGTGGTAATAATACTAGGTTTCGTCGAAGAAAATTCTTTTTAAGAAGCGAAGCGCTGTCTGAGTTCGGAATCACCACCTTTTCAGGTGAGTGCATATTTACTTTCAACTTACACATAGATATGAAGTATTTAATATAAATTACGTGCTATTTGTGCATATTATCTGAATACTTGCTATCTATGCTGGATGAACGTTTTATACATGTTTTCAAAGATTTAAACTGTATATGTATTTTATATCTACAAAATGTGTTGGGTAAAACATGGGTAGATGTAATAGTTGTTGTGTGACAAAATAAAATAATGAGAGGCCTCGTTATAGATGTTATTGATGATCCAGTCATCTAGCGGAGTATAGATGACGACCACGGACTATTCTAGACAGTCCAGTGGAACACTAGCAGGCTCGCAACCTGTAGGTGTTTATTTGAACTGTGTGTTTATTTGAACTGTGTGCTCACCAGATGTACTCCATCCCCCCACATGGTTGCCTATTAGGACATTTATTGCTGAGGAATCCCCTTAGTAGTAGTGTCCGTCCCGATGATGATCCTTAGGCTAGGTCCCTTATGATAGGTGTTTAGGGACGTAAAGTGAGGATAACGGAAACGGGTAATCGGGTTATTGTTGATTGATGAAATTAATAAACTATTTATTGTGGGTTGAAAACCCTATGTGCTCACCAGGCTCCCAAGCCTGACCCACTCAGTTTTATGTATTACAGGTAGTGGCGCTTGAGCATATATATGATGTTTGGACGAGGGATTACGGATATAGGCCTGTAGATATGAAATAATGTAGTAAGGCTTGTATTGTACTGTTTATGCTTTTGATCTGTACGAACATGACATCCCGAGTCTTTTAATGAAATACATTTCTATGGAAATGCTTTTGATAAATCTTTATCATATTATTGTTTTGGGACAAATTCCGCAACACTTTTATTTAAAATGTTACTCTGATTTTTAAACAAAGCATAAACAAACCGGTCTTTTCTGGCCGTGATTTTGGGGATGTCACAGTTGGTATCAGAGCATTAGTTTAAGCGAACTAGGAATTTGTAGGATTTCTAGACTTAAACTTAGAATTCTAAGCGATGATTGTGATGTGTGAGCACTAGCTTATTTTAGGAATTGTGCCTAAAATGCTTTTATGTGCTAAATGCTTTATGCATGTTATGCTGTTATTTTGTTCGGATCTATGGTCTGTTGCCGACCGGATCTGGAAACTTTATGTGTTTAGGATTCTAAACGTACGACTACTCTATTAGAACTAGCATGTAAATGTTTCGGAGTGATAAGGACGATTTAAAACGTCTCTCCTAAATAAAGATCTAAATTCACCTTATTCGGTGTATAGATCAAGATGGCAAGGACCCGTAGCGGAAACGTAAACGCAAATGGGAACAGACACCAACCCCCCGTGATCGAGCAAATACCAGTTGTGGAAGCCGCTGCCGGACCAATAACGATGGCCGGAGTGCAAGCGATGATCCAGGCAATGTTGGATCGTCAAATGGAGGAAACTAGGCGTTTGCTCCAGCAAAATCGAGAGGAAGCGACTATTCAAATCGAACAACCCGAGTTGAATGAAGGGCAGACTGAGGAAGGAGACTACAGTGGAACCGTTGGTCAAGCCAACCCACCAATAGTTCAACAAAACAACCAAGGTGACGAAGTCGAGAGGAATGGATGCAAGTACAAGGATTTTCTGACTTGCAAGCCATCAACTTTCACGGGAAAAGAAGATCCAATCGGGGTCATGGATTGGATCTCGGAGATGGAGTTAGCTTTCATGACGTGCGGTTGCAGAGGAAAGCTACAGACCACATTTGCAGTACGTCAGTTTCGAGGAGGCGCTGTACGTTGGTGGAATACCTTGGGGAAGACTTTAAGCCCCAACAAGCCCCTGCAACTGACATGGGCAGAATTTCTGGTGCAATTCAAACGAAAATACTGCTCGGCTCAAAACCTGCTAGAGTTAGAGAACCAGTTTCTAACCTTGAAGAAGGGAAGCATGTCAATCGATGAATACACGAACAACTTCACAGAAAAGATGGAGTTTGCCTTGCGTCTTGTTCCGGATGAGCTGACGAAAATTGATAAGTACGCAAAGGGACTTCCATGGGAGTACGCGGTGCCAGTACGTCAGGCACCTACTTTGGAGGCAGCTATCTGGGCTGCCAAGTCTGTGGAGGACATGATTAAGGGAAGAGCTGCCAGCAAAATCGAGGTTGGCGAGAAGAGGAAATTTGAAGGGTCTGCTAAACCCAACAAAAAGAAGAGCAAGTTCGGTTCAAAAAAATTCGGGGGAGGAAACGAATTTAAATGGTGCGAGAAGTGCAAGAAGAAGCACTCGGGAAAATGTGGCGATGAAGTAACCTGCTACAAGTGTGGGAAAACAGGGCACTATGCCAATGAGTGCACCACCAACAAGAAGGTGTGCTACGAGTGTCGTGAAGAAGGGCATATTGCTAAGGATTGCCCAAGGAAGAAAGATGCGGGAAGGCCCAACATACCACCAAAGCCAAAGGCGAGAGCCTTTCAGATGACGCTCGAGGCTGCGAAGGAGGCAGCAGACGTCGCTTCAGGTACCTTTCTTGTAAATGGTTTGCCTGCAAATATACTATTTGATTCCGGAGCCAATTACTCCTTTGTGTCGCATAAATTTGGTGGAAGATTAGCATTGCCTGTAGAAAAACTAGATAATGCTCTGATTGTAGAAGTTGCCAGTGGCAAACTCGTACCTGTTAGTAATCGTATTAGGAACATCGTCATTGACCTAAACGGAAACGAATTCCATGAGGAACTATTACCCATAGAGTTAAACGGTTTCGACATCGTTTTGGGTATGGATTGGCTTAGCGCCAACGATGCCGAGATATTATGCCAAAAGAAGATAGTTAGGATAAACCCACCCGGAAAGGAATCATTTATGGTGTACGGGGACAAACGCAGAGTAACTTCTGGAATCATCTCCCTGATAAAAGCCAGGAAATGTTTGTCCAAAGGATGTGCATCATACTTGGCATTCGTAATCGATGCTAAGAAAGAAAAGAAAGAGGTGCAGAATATACCGGTTGTGTGCGATTATTCGGAAGTCTTTCCCGAAGATCTTCCCGGATTACCACCTGATAGACAAGTGGAGTTTCGTATAGACTTGTTACCAGGAACAACACCGATAGCAAAGCCACCTTACCGATTAGCACCGACGGAGATGAAGGAGCTCATGACACAACTTCAGGAGTTGTTGGACAGCGGATTCATTCGACCTAGTTCATCACCCTGGGGAGCTCCGGTGTTATTCGTGAAGAAGAAGGACGAAAGCATGAGGATGTGCATAGACTACCGAGAGCTGAATAAGGCAACGGTGAAGAACAAGTATCCATTGCCGAGGATTGATGACCTATTCGATCAGCTGCAAGGTTCGAGCTACTTCTCAAAGATCGATCTTAGGTCAGGATATCATCAGCTGAAGGTGAGAGAGCAGGATATTGAGAAGACTGCATTCAGAACAAGATATGGACACTACGAGTTCTTGGTTATGTCATTCGGACTAACCAATGCTCCCGCAGCATTCATGGATTTGATGAATAGGGTCTGTAAACCATTCCTCGATAAATCTGTGATAGTGTTCATCGACGACATTCTTATTTACTCGAAAAGCCAGGAGGAGCATGGCAAGCATCTACGAGAAGTGTTGGAGGTGTTAAAGAAGGAGAAGCTTTTTGCGAAGTTCTCCAAATGCGACTTCTGGATACGGGAAGTCCAATTCTTGGGTCATGTTGTTAACCAAGAAGGAATAATGGTTGACCCCGCCAAGATCGAGGCTGTAATGAAGTGGGAACGTCCGAAGAGTCCCACGGAGGTTCGAAGCTTTCTAGGATTAGCCGGATATTACCGACGATTTATCCAAGGCTTTTCTTCGATAGCTGCTCCATTAACAGCTTTGACCCATAAAGGAGCTACGTATACATGGAGTGAGAAACACGATGAGGCGTTCGAGAAGCTAAAGAAGAAGTTATGTGAAGCACCGATACTTTCTCTACCCGATGGAGTTGAAGATTTCGCGGTTTATAGTGATGCATCTGGAGTCGGGTTGGGTTGTGTTCTGACCCAAAGAGAAAAGGTGATAGCATACGCATCTCGACAATTGAAAGAGCACGAAAAGAACTACCCCACTCATGATCTGGAGTTGGCAGCGGTAGTATTTGCCTTAAAGATATGGAGGCATTACCTCTATGGCACGAAGTGTAAGCTCTTCACTGATCATAAGAGTCTCCAGTATCTCTTTAATCAGAAGGAGTTGAACATGAGGCAACGACGCTGGCTAGAGCTTCTCAAGGACTACGACTGTGAGATACTTTACCACCCAGGTAAAGCAAATATTGTTGCTGATGCTCTCAGTCGGAAAGTCAATCTTGAAAGAAAAAGGCCAAGAGCATTAAGAATTGAAGTCGTCTCGACGATTGTGGAAAGTATCAGGAAAGCTCAAGAAGAAGCCTTAGAAAAGAATGACCGAAAAGAAGAACGTCTGGGAAAAACGTTAGTGTTCGGTACAAACAGTCGAGGACTGAAGGTATTCCAAGATCGAATCTGGGTACCTAAGATGGAAGGAATAAGAGATCTTCTAATGGAAGAAGCACACAAGACCATGTACTCGATTCATCCCGGTAGCACTAAAATGTATAGGGACCTAAAACCCTACTACTGGTGGCCGACGATGAAGCTCGATGTTGCGAAGTATGTGGCCGAGTGCGTAACATGCGCGAGGGTTAAGGCACAACATCAGAAACCGTATGGGAGTTTAGAACCTTTACCTGTACCCATGGGTAAATGGGAAGACATCACCATGGATTTTGTGACTAAACTGCCCAGAACGAAGAACGGACACGACATGATTTGGGTAGTCGTGGATCGTTTCACCAAGAGTGCACACTTCATAGCCGCCAACGAGAAGTGGTCTATGGATAAGCTCGCAAACGCTTACGTGAAGGAAATTGTAAGACTTCACGGTGTCCCTCTTACGATTGTGTCAGATCGTGATAGTCGTTTCACGTCAAGGTTTTGGAGGAGTCTACAAGAGGAGTTGGGTACAAAGTTGTGTTTGAGTACTGCTTACCATCCGCAAACTGATGGTCAGAGCGAAAGAACAATTCAGACGCTGGAAGATATGTTGAGAGCATGTACCCTCGAATTCCAAGGGAATTGGGACGAGCACTTACCTCTGGTAGAATTTTCCTACAACAATAGTTTTCACTCGAGCATCAAGATGGCTCCTTATCAAGCCTTGTATGGGCAGAAGTGTCGTACGCCGTCTTGTTGGCTTGAAGCCGGAGAGAAGCAGTTTATGGGCCCCGAGATAGTCCATGAGACTGCTGAGAAGTTGAAGGTGATTAGGGAAAGGATGTTAGCAGCCCAGGATCGTCAGAAGAGCTATGCTGACAAGAAAAGACGACCGATAACTTTCGAAGTTGGGGATTCCGTTTTGCTTAAAGTCTCACCGTGGAAGGGACTTATACGATTTGGGAAACGAGGAAAGTTGAGTCCAAGGTTTATTGGACCGTTCAAAGTTCTTCAGAAGATAGGGAACCAAGCTTACAAGCTGGAATTGCCCGAAGAACTCAATGGTATTCATAACACCTTCCATGTGTGTTATTTGAGGAAATTCACAGGAGATGTTCCCGACATAATTCCAATCTCAGAGTTAAGGATGGATGAAAATAAAAGGTTGATCGAAGAGCCTGAGGCAATTGTTGACCGTAAGACTAAGAAGTTACGACGCAAGATGGTCAACTTGGTGCTAGTCCGATGGAAACATTAGAATGGGCCGAATCTCACTTGGGAAACAGAGGATGACATGATGAGTCGCTATCCACATCTGTTTGCTGATGCATGATTCCGGGACGGAATCATCCTAAGGGGGAGAGAATTGTAACGCCCGGGTTTTCAGGGCTAAGCATTTTTGTCAATGTAATAGTCTAGGTCAACTATTGTAACTCTTTTTGAAGTAATAAATATAAAATATTTGAGTATTATGTGAATTATGTGTGTTTATGTGTTTATTATTTAATTATAAATGTATAATTAATAAAGAATAAAAATGAGCGTCAAAATTAAAGTGTGAGATAATCCTGATATCTCTACATAAAGTTGTAGAATACGTCTCAAGGTTTCCGTACATATAAAGAATGCCGAAATCCGAGCTATAACGAAGAAGTTATGGCCCGCCGAAGTTTTACGGCAAAACCGGCACGACACCGGGAGACGTAAATAGTGAATTTACGATAGAAGACTTTTTAGCCTTATCAATCTAAACAAAAGTCGTAGAATATGTTAAACTAAGAACATCGATAAAAAGAACGCCCAAATCTGACTTCGTATGAAGAAGTTATGATTTTTCTAAGGTTCGGCTTAGCA
Organism: Lactuca serriola; assembly: GCF_051521515.1. Taxonomy (NCBI): domain Eukaryota; kingdom Viridiplantae; phylum Streptophyta; class Magnoliopsida; order Asterales; family Asteraceae; genus Lactuca; species Lactuca serriola. Next base: position 171,534,980 of record NC_136413.1, read on the forward strand.
GTGCACGGCCTGAAACTCGAATTTTAGTTCGAGCGGTTTTTGGCTTACGCAACGTAAATGAGAGTTGAAGATCTCATTAATAGGAAATCAACGGTAAAAAGACATACAAAAACAGAGTCCGTATGTAGAAGTTATTAATTTTACGCAGACGTTTAACAGTATAATCTCCTTGTACTGTTAAATTTAAGATCGATCGAGAATTGGCTGACGGTGTCAAAATGAAAGTTGTAGATCTTATTATTACCTACGCGTGGATATAAAGAACGTCAAAAACGAAGGTCGTATGTGAAAGTTACGGATTTTAGAAGTCGGAAGTGTGCTGTGCGAAAATGGGTGATGTGGCACAATCTTGGCCATTGCTTTCTCCCCAAGGCTTGCCACCAGATGGTGACATGTGGCACCAAGTTCAGCCACATTTCACCCTATAAATACCACCTCTCCCACCCTCATTTTCTTCACACCTTTCCCATTCTTTCTTCTCTTTACTCTCTCTCTCTCTCTAGAACCTCTCTCTAGCCCCGAAATCCCCCGAAAAGCCTAGGGAACCTCCCTAGCACGAGGCGGAAGCCCCGGAGTGCTCGAAGGCTCCGAGAAGAAGAGCTTTTCGGCTCGGGAACGCTGCTCCAAGCAAAGCCCGGTTTTCTATAAAACCCGCTGTAAGTGAGCTACGCCTACGCTATTTTTAATATAGCTTTTATTTAATTATAGTAACGTTATTAGGAACTTATAATAAATACTTGGGCTATTATTATGGGTTATATAAGTATTTTTTGACGCTTATATAATAATAATAATAATAGCTAGACTATTAATTAGTCTCGACGAATAATAAACTAAACTCTAGTGGTAATAATACTAGGTTTCGTCGAAGAAAATTCTTTTTAAGAAGCGAAGCGCTGTCTGAGTTCGGAATCACCACCTTTTCAGGTGAGTGCATATTTACTTTCAACTTACACATAGATATGAAGTATTTAATATAAATTACGTGCTATTTGTGCATATTATCTGAATACTTGCTATCTATGCTGGATGAACGTTTTATACATGTTTTCAAAGATTTAAACTGTATATGTATTTTATATCTACAAAATGTGTTGGGTAAAACATGGGTAGATGTAATAGTTGTTGTGTGACAAAATAAAATAATGAGAGGCCTCGTTATAGATGTTATTGATGATCCAGTCATCTAGCGGAGTATAGATGACGACCACGGACTATTCTAGACAGTCCAGTGGAACACTAGCAGGCTCGCAACCTGTAGGTGTTTATTTGAACTGTGTGTTTATTTGAACTGTGTGCTCACCAGATGTACTCCATCCCCCCACATGGTTGCCTATTAGGACATTTATTGCTGAGGAATCCCCTTAGTAGTAGTGTCCGTCCCGATGATGATCCTTAGGCTAGGTCCCTTATGATAGGTGTTTAGGGACGTAAAGTGAGGATAACGGAAACGGGTAATCGGGTTATTGTTGATTGATGAAATTAATAAACTATTTATTGTGGGTTGAAAACCCTATGTGCTCACCAGGCTCCCAAGCCTGACCCACTCAGTTTTATGTATTACAGGTAGTGGCGCTTGAGCATATATATGATGTTTGGACGAGGGATTACGGATATAGGCCTGTAGATATGAAATAATGTAGTAAGGCTTGTATTGTACTGTTTATGCTTTTGATCTGTACGAACATGACATCCCGAGTCTTTTAATGAAATACATTTCTATGGAAATGCTTTTGATAAATCTTTATCATATTATTGTTTTGGGACAAATTCCGCAACACTTTTATTTAAAATGTTACTCTGATTTTTAAACAAAGCATAAACAAACCGGTCTTTTCTGGCCGTGATTTTGGGGATGTCACAACAAGTACCGAAAAGCACACTTACAGAGTCTGAGATCAGTCGGGAAACTACAGAGATAATAGGTCAAATCAGGGCACGACTCCAAGCATCACGAGACCGACAAAAGATCTCTGCTAATAAAAGGTGAAAGCCTCTGGAGTTCCAAGTAAGTGATCGCGTGCTACTAAAAGTTTATCCTTGGAAGGGGTGATACGGTTTAGAAAGTGGGGAAAACTAAACCCACGATACATCAGACCATTCGAGATTCTTGCTCGGATCGGTCCACTGGCCTACAAGCTACAAATACCCTCAGAACTTAGCAACGTACACCCTGTATTTCATGTGTCAAACCTGAAAAAGTGCCTATCAGATGAAACCCTCGTTGTTCCTCTGGATGAGATCGAGTTGAACGAGAAACTCCTGTTCGTCGAAGAACCAGTTGAAATAATAGATATGGAAAACATACAAAAAAAAGCCGCATTCCAATTGTGAAGATTAGATGGAGTGCTAAACGCGTACAAAACAAAGCCACATGTGAACGCGAGGATCAAATGATGTAAAAGTACCCTTACCTTTCTCTAGTTCCTAAGGATAACTTTCAAAAGAATTTTGGGACGAAATTCCCTCTAACGGGGGTTTTAGGGCTAGGAAATTATGTCCATGTATAAATAACTCCTGGTGTATCTTGTAACCCTAATTTTGATATTATACAAGTTGTTCATTAAAAATGACAATTCAAGTCGAAACTTCCTCGAGAAAGCTCTAAACCTAATTAAATATGTTTCATTTCTTGGATTAGGTGTCTAAGTTCATAACTATTTCTGGTATGTACTTGAACTAGTTGGGATGGTCCATTTGGGTTGCATGGCATTGCAACACTTGGATAGACAAAATGAGAGAAAGGAAACTTAAGGTTTATTAATATATTATAAGTTCTAATATATTAATAATATGATTTAATTAGTATTGATCAAGAATTAATTTGGAATTAATTAGGTGATCAAAAAGAGACTAATTAAATATATGGGGTTGATTGTGTAAAACATCCATTCTTGTATATGATGGGTTTTAGCCATATGAACATTCCTATGTGCACATACAAACCCTAATGCTTGGATCTAGGTTTCTCTAATTGAACATGCATTATATCCAAGACTTTTGAACAATAGATCTAGGTAATAACATAAGAAAAAATAGATCTAGAAGATTACCATAAGTTGCTAGCTTGAATCTTCTTGTCCTTGGAGCTTAGAGTCACAAGTGTCACTCCTCTAATGGCTTACAAACACCAACTAGCAAGAGGATGATTATAGAGAGAGGAGAGAGGAGGAAGAAATCGGCCAGGGTTTCTTTAGAGAGAAGAGTGCCGATTTCATTAACCCCTTGGGTCTATTTATACTTGTAAGGCTCCTAGGGTTTCACCCTTAAAACCCTAATTGGATAACTTAGACCCTAAGCAATCCAATACCCTAATGATAAGCCTTTGGAGGAATTCTAGGCTCTTCTAAACCCTAAATTCGTCCACCCCTTATCCTTAAGAGATTATAGCCCAAAGTACAACTATCATACAATTGACAGTTTATGCCCTTTTATTTAACTAATCTCTTTAAGTCACCAAATTAATTCCTAATTAATTTATGACTTATATTAATTAAATAATAATATTATTATTCCTTATATTATTCTAATAATATATTAATAATATTTTTTCTCTCATTATAAATCATCCTGTCAAGTTGCTATGGTGAAGGCAACCCAAAAGGACCATGCACAATCGGGTCAAATACTTGCCTAATATAGTTGCATCCTTAGACACTATTCCAACAGTATAGTGGGCTAATGATCCATGGTTTATATGAATTGGGATAAAACCCATAAGGTGCTCCATGGATAGTCCATGGAGGTTATAAACCCATGGATCATGGAATATGAAAAGTCATTTCAATTAGGGTTTACATGTTGTAACCTTACTTGTGACACAACTATAAAAGGACACCACGGGTTACCAAAATGGGCAATATGTGTAGAATAAGAGGCCTAGCCGATTTTGAGTGATAGTGAACTTCTCTCAAAGTTATTCCAAGAGTTGTGGTGTTGTGTGATACACTTGAGACATCACATTTGAGGTGCTAGGCTCACAAAGTTCTCAAGGAATCCAAGCAACAAGAAAGGTATGTTTTCCTACTAGCTTTTATGTTTCAAGTTCCCCATGCCATGCTAGTTAGGTTAAGAACCTTGGAAAAATCAAATTTGCATGTATCTTAGTAAAACATAGATCCAAGGTATCTAGGGTTGCATGTATACTTTAGGAGTGTTAGAATGCTCAAAACCCTTCGGTGGTATTAGAGACTAGGCTTGTTTTCTTGATACTTGATGCAAATTGTTGAAAAAACTCAAGATTTCTGCATTCTTCTGAGTGAACTCGTCGAGTCCATGGGGGGACTCGACGAGTCCATGTGTTATTTCATCCTACTCGTCGAGTAGGTTCTTGCACTTGACGAGTAGGATGCCCAGAGTGAAAATTTTCGAGTTGTGCTACTGGAAATGGACTAGAAACATTACCCTAAACTATTTTGGTCTTATAAAATCTGTTTTAGATGCTGTAATGGTTATGCTAATCCATTTACAATGGCTATTATCAAAATTTCAAGTTTTTTAAGTGTTATTTATGATTCTTAAAAATGTTGATATGAATGTTCATACACTTATGAGTTTACAAGATCATAGGAATTATTTTCAAATACTTTGTTAGTTTAATTCTTGATCTTGATGTGTTTTAATAGAATCCATAATTTGTCCTCAAGTTATGGATTACCAAAATCTCACTTTTAAAGTCCATTAAAGAACACATAAGTTACATGAAAATGAAGACTCTTCATTTTAATAAATCATTAACTCATAAGTTATGAAGTTGAAAAGTTTTGAAAGTTACAAAACTTGCCCTCAAGTTTTGGAACATGTAAAGTCACTTTAGAAAACTTTAGTTCCATCCCCTAGAATTTTAAAAGTTAAAATTCAACCCTTATACTTTATAATATTATAAGTTAATAATAATAATATATATATATATATATATATATATATATATATATATGTATGTATGTATGTATAAGAACAAGTCGTTTTACTGTTAGTAGGCCTCGTTCACGAAGTCGGTCTATAAGGGGGTATAAGGTTGTTGCCTATAAAATGGCAGCTTAATGGGTGTCCACTCTCACCCACCGCTTCCTTGACTGGTGGAGGGTCGTTAGCCAAATGGATAGGACAATGAATTTAATCCTCATTAAAAGTATGATGGTTATAAAGTAACTAAATGTTTTATAAATTCCCAATCTTAGTTACTTTAGGAAAATGTGAATTTGGTGCTAACCCATGAAATTAAACTTTGCACCTTGCTTAAGTCATTAGTGGAGCGTGTGTGGTTAACTGGCACACTAACTTGGATTTGACAAGGTAGGCAAAGGATGTCTTAAGGTTTATCATAGATCGGTGGAGCGCGTGTGGTTAACCGGCACATCGGTTAGGTGATAAACATTAAGAGTACCATGTAATTTGCATGGTTATTCACACCTTGTTTTGTGATCCTCGGTATCCCAGTCACAAAACTTGAAGGGCACATTCGAGATTGAAACATGCCATTGAAAAGTTCAATGAATCTCAAAAGAATCTAGGAGTTTCAAAACTAATTAAAACCTAATAATACATTTCGTTTTTCATGGTGGAAATTGGTGAATCGTTATTCACCTACCTTCAAATATTTTATAGCTTGGATTACGACATCCCTCTTATAAGGTATAAAATATTATGTTGGATCCTAGCCTTAATATTACATTTGGGTGTCTTATTAAGGACTATCTTTATATCTAATCTAAACTTGTCTTTCTTCTTTTTCAAATGTCTTCCAACGATGCTGCTTCTGGCTCAAACCCTACCGACTCCTTCTCTCTCATGAACCTTTGTGGGAGAGTCATCTTCGATGGTTCCAACTTTAAGGATTGGATCTGGAACATCTGGATGGTCACTCGTTACGAGGACAAGGAATATGTCATCGATAATGAGCTTAAGGAACTTGACAAGTCATCTGCTACTCCTGAGGAGATCGTTGAATTCCGAGCACATGAGAGAGATGCCACTAAATGGCTTGTATCATGTTGGCCACGATGACAGCCGAGCTCCAAAAGTCCTATGATGACTATTACCCTTTTGAGATGCACCAGGACTTGATGGACCGCTACCATCAAAGTGCTCGTCAAGAGAGGTATGACATCATCCCCTCCATGATAACAACCCAAATGAAGGATGGTGAACCCATCATGAGCCACTTACAGAAAATACAAAGGTATGTGGACCGTTTGCTGAAATTGAATGTGAACTTCCCTGTGGAGTTAGCAATTGACATAATTTTGCACTCCTTACCTTCTTGTTATGATCAATTCTGAATGGCATATTACATGAACAAGGAGGAAGTTACACTTTGCAAACTTCAAGGACTTTTAAAGACCGCTGAAAGTGGTCTTAAAGGTAAATCGGTTGTTACCATTCCTACTCCTACCGCGGCCCCTGTCTTGGCAATCGGGCAAGGCAAAGGGAAGAAGAGGAAGAGCCCTTCGAAGGGTACCAAGGGAAATTCCCTTGATGGATGCTCTTCAAGTGGAACGAAAAGAGGTTCTGTCACTCCTTCTGCCAACCCTAAAAAGTTTGAATGCTTCTATTGCCATGAAAAGTCGCACTTGAAGCAAAACTGCCCAAAGTACCAGCAAGATGTTAAGGATGGGAAAGTAAAACCCAACCATGCATGTATTTACACTATATTGTCTAATAACTCACCCTATTCTAATTCTTGGGTCCTTGATACAGGTTATGGTATTCACATATGTTCCGATTTACATGGACTAAGAAGAAGTGAGAATGTGGAGCATGGGAAGATAAACTTAATCATGGGGAATAAGAAAGCTTCACCTTTCACCAATTTGGAGTTTATTCTTTGTTGCTAAGTAGTGGGTTAACATTAAATTTGAATAAATGTTGTTACTCGTCTGAAATGGAGAGAAATATTATTTCCTTTCATGGTTTGTACAAACAAGGGTTTACCTTTTCGTTTGATAATGAATGTAGTGGTACGAATGCTTTTTTAATAATGTTCTATATTTTAAAGCGTTACCTTGTGATGGTGTATATGAAACTGTGTCAGTTGTTGATAACCTAGGAAATAATGTGTTGTGTGTTGGGGTGCAAAGTTATCCATGTATGACTTTGTAATGTTTTGACTTTTGTAAACCCCACTTGCATGTGGTGCATTAGCCTTTTGACTCATGAGATAGAAAGTGAGAGAGAGACATGTAAACACCTCTATATAAGGTGGGTTCATACCACTTGTAGAGGTGTAACAATTGAGTGTGTAAGTATGTGTTCTTTATATAGATTTAGATCTAGATCTTTTTTTGTAACACTATACATATTCAAACACATCTCTTAAACACCCAAATCACCATGTTCATTGTGTATTCTTTAATTCTGCATGCCAAACCATGTTCTTTAGTCACTACATTTGGTATTAGAGCGGGTCTTAAAAGATCAATGTGATTTTTTGAACAACGATTCTCGGTTTGGTAAAATTTGTCACAATTGGAGCATTTTTGGTGAGTCTCTCTCTATGATCTCTTTTAATCTTGTTGAATCGTGCGTTATGTTTCTGAATTTTGATCGATTTGTTTCGTTGGATCTAATCTGTGTTTACCCCATTGTTGATCCAACAAAGTTTTTTTTTATTAGATCAAGCTTAAACAGATCATGATTTTTTTGATCCAAAATTCAAGGCCAAAGTATTTTTCGTTACTATTCATAGATTTGAAGTTTATAGTCCAAATCGCTTTGACTCCGTCACTGTACATCTCAAATCTATAAACAAAGTTTCTTAGTGTTCGTTGAATCATATTCAAAGCCCAATACAATTAGATTTTACTATTCATTATTCATTTGTTAGCCCATCAGTTTCTTTTCATGATCCAATATTAATGTTTGAGCCAAAATATAACAAATGTGTTTGACTCTAAAAGTCGCAGTTCGTCATTCTTCATTCGCTTTATCTGTTGGACATACTGTCTCGATTCACATTTTTGTTCAACTTGTTCTCATGGATTTGATTTTGTTTCGTCATCTCTAATATTTGATTAACTTTGATTATTGAGTCAGAATTATGAATCGATTGTGTTTGATAAGCCGATAATGATCAAGTAGTTGTCGATCCATTCTTTGAGTTTGATGAAATTGACAAAGAAATCTTAATTTTTTATGAAGAACATGGTTAGAACAGTTGTTTGAATACTCTTTGATCTGAAATTCTGGGTAAGATTTCTCAATATCATGCTTGTTGACTTTCGATTTCAAAAAGTCAAACTCAGAAAAGAAAAGTCAAAATCGATCTTCAATGGATGAATCGATGAATTGAAGGCTGAAATCGTTTGATAAAAGTTGAACATAGGCTGTGAGTATCAAAATTGAGCTTATTTTGAGTTTAATTTCGAATGGTTGAAGTCAAAGAATTGTTGATTGATGGTTTGGTATCGCTATCTTATCAATTTGAGTTCAAGGCTTAGATATTATGAGAATAGTATTCACTAGGTGGAACCAAGGAATTGGAACTTGATTGCGAAAGCTGATAACAAAAGCCTTGTTATTGACTGACTGAGGAATTAATTTTGATTATCAATTGATTTCGTTGTTTTGGGTTAAGAAATCAAACAGGAAATTGATATCGGAATGTTTGTAGTCTATATTGTAAATTTCGAAATTGATTTTTGATATTGGCAATAATGAATCGAAGGTCATTGTTTTGATAACGAACTGGGAAGATGATACTAAAAAAACTGAAGGCTTGCTTGTTAATTTGTTGATGTCGATGAACTGTTGTTCGAGCTTGATAACGAAGATTTTTAGTCGATTCAGAGACTAAATGGTTCAGACAAGATTAAGAGGCTTCGACTACCTTCGTTTTGGACTTTGGTTGCTTATTCATTTTCGACATTTGTTGGTGATGTTGTTTCATGATAGATTTAACGAAAAAAAAAGGAAGAAGAAAACAAAATGTTTCGATATTGATCCCTGATGTTTCGAAGGAATCACAATGTTTCGATATTTGCTGTTACTTTCGAAAGATTGAATGAAAAGGAAGAAGTTTCGAAGTTGGTCCTTATTGTTTCGAAAATTTGTCACCTTTTACAAATTTCGACATTTCGGCAATTTTTCAATAGTTTGGAAGAAAAGAGGAAGAATTTTTGAAAACAGTCCCTGAAATTTCGATAGTTTGGCACAACATAACCAACTTCTAAATTTTGGTTAATTTTCGACATTTTGGGAAAAAAGAGGCCCCTAAAGTTTATGCAAATTGACGCTTTCTACCCAGCTTCGGAAAAGGGGGAGAGTTTTGCATTTTTGGCTGTTTTGGGCGCACCGGGTCACTGCAAAATTTTGAAATTGACAATTTCTACCCATTTTTGAGAAATTTTGTCAAAGGCGATCCGTGAACGAAGCTAAAAAAATTGAAGATTTTTTGGGTTTTCCGGATTGAAGCACAAAGTTTATGCCACATGTTAAGGGGGAGTTTTGACATGAAAAATTCTGAATAGAGCACGTTCTCTTTCCTTGATGGTTTTATAGTCAAATTTCGATTATAAAAGGGGGAGAAATTTATATGGAAATTCGAAGTTGAAAATTTCATATTATGCGACCTTGAAGACCAAAGTTACCTTGAATTTTTGAAGTTTATGAAATTATGCAATTGGAGATTCGAAATTGATTTCGGTTCGAGATGGGTTTAGTTTTACTGAAGATTTCGGGGTGTGTTTTTATGCTCAACTTTTGGGTGATTATTTGGAGTTTGGGATGCTCTTAATCATTCGTTGATGTTCAAGTCGTATGGTCTCACATCCTAGAGCCCAAATTGAAGAATCATGGAAGAATTGAAGATTTGAAGTTCATTTCGACATGTGTCACCCTTGAGGCCCGAATCGCGTAGTTGCTCGATTTTGGAATATTTGAAGTGGGTCATCCATTCCTAACTTTGAGGGGGGAGAATGTTGGGGTGCAAAGTTATCAATGTATGACTTTGCAATGTGTTAACTTTTGTAAAACCCACTTGCATGTGGTGCATTATCCTTTTGACTCATGAGATAGAGAGCGAGAGAGAGAGACATGCCTCTATATAAGGTGGGTTCATACCACTTGTAGAGGTGTAAAAATTGAGTGTGTAAGTGTGTGTTATTTATGTAGATTCAGATCTAGATCCTTTTTTGTAACACCATACATATTCGAATACATATCTTAAATACCCAAATCACCATGTTCATTGTGTATTCTTTAATTTTGCATGCCAAACCATGTTCTTTAGTCACTACATTGTGTATCGATTCTTCCACTAACTTGGATAAAGCATCATTATGGCATTGTCATCTTGGACATGTGAGCAAGAAACACACAGGCCAACTCCAAAAGGATGGATTTCTAAAGTCATTTGACCTAAAGTCGGATGATAGTTGTGAATCTTGTTTACTTGGAAAACTGACAAAATCACCCTTCATTGGTTCTTGTGCTAGGGGTGAAGGTTTGTTGGATCTTGTACACACAGATGTGTGGGCCCTTCAGAACCGCCACAAGGGATGCTAATCGCTTCTATGTGACTTTTACTGATGATTATAGTAGATATGGATATGTCTACTTAATCAAGCATAAGTCAGAAATCTTTGAAAAGTTCAAGGAGTTTAAGCAGGAAGTACAGAATCAGTCGGGCAGGAACATTAAGATGCTTCGATCCGATTAAGGTCGTGAGTATCTTAGTACAGAGTTCCTTAACTATCTTAAGGTATGTGGGATTGTCTCACAATTGACACCTCCCAGGACACCACAACTTAATGGTGTGGCTGAGAGGCGTAATCGAACCTTGTTGGACATGGTTCGTTCCATGATAAGTCGAGCTTCGCTACCAATCTCATTTTGGGGGATGCCTTAGAGGCTGCTGCTCATATCCTTAATCTAGTCCCTACCAAAAAGGTTGCCAAAACACCTCATGAGATGTGGACCAGGAAAGTTTCCAATTTAGACCACATCAAGATTTCGGGTTGCGAGGCTTTTGTGAGGCACGAGACTCACGATAAGCTCGAACCTCAAAGTGAGAGGTTTATTTTCATCGGCTACCCATAGAAATCCTTTGGTTACCTCTTCTACATACCCAGTGATAATGTGGTATTTGTAGCAAGGAGGGGGGTCTTGAGAGAGAGAGAGAGAGAGAGAGAGAGAGTTCATAAGCCAAGGAAACAGTGGGAGGCAAATTTACCTTGAAGAAATTCAAGATTCAAGCGGTGAAGGAACCTCAAATCCTAGCAATCAACCTGAGGAGGAAACTCCTGTTGATCCGACTGACGAGTTTGTACCTCTGAGGCGTTCCACGATAGTTAGGAATGCACCTGAGCGTTAATATGGTTTCCATATTACTACGGAAGGTGATACACTTATCAGTGATAGCACACTGGTAAGTCTGGATGAACCTAACAACTACACGGAAGCCATGGCATGCCTTGAGTCTGCTAAATGGAAAGAGGCTATGGATAGCGAGATAGAGTCCATGTATGACAATCAGGTTTGGAACTTGGTTGACAATGTACCAGGTCGTAAGACAGTCGGGTGCAAATGGATCTTCAAGAAGAAGACCGAAATGGATGGTAATGTACACACTTACAAGGCTCGACTGGTTGCAAACGGATTTTGTCAAACTCCGGGAGTTGATTATGATGAGAACTTTTCACCAGTAGCAAAGATCAAGTCTATTAGGGTTATGTTAGCCATTGTTGCATTTCATGATTATGAAATATGGCAAATGGATGTCAAAACCGCTTTCCTTAATGGAAGGTTAGCTGAGGATGTTTACATGAGTCAGCCAGAGGGTTTTGTCAGTACAGAGTACCCTAATAGAGTGTGTAAGCTTGAGAAATCCATCTATGGATTGAAACAAGCACCTCGCAGATGGAATCTTTGTTTCGATGAGAAAGTCGAAAAGTTTGGCTTTTCGAGGAGCGAAGATGAATCTTGTGTATATGTCAAGGCAAGTAGGAGTATAGTTAGCTTTTTGGTATTGTATGTGGATGACATACTACTCATAGGAAATGCCATCCCAACTATGCAGGAAGTGAAGTCCTGGCTTACGAAGTGTTTTGCTATGAAGGACCTTGAAGAAGCTGCCTGTATCCTAGGGATAAGGATTTTAAGAGACATGAGTAACAGACTAATTGGACTTAGTTAGAGTACCTACTTGGATAAGGTGCTGAATAGGCTCAGCATGCATGATTCCAAGAAAGGAGAATTACTGATCCAGAGTAACGCCAGACTGAGTAAGACTCAGACCCCGAGTACAGGGGCTGAGATAGCGGAGATGAGTCGAGTACTGTATGCTTCCGCTGTAGGCTCGATCATGTATGCTATGACTTGTACTCGTCCTGATGTGGCCTTTGCTTTGAGCATGGTTAGTAGATATCAGGGGAACCCTGGAAAGGCTCACTGGACTGCAGTAAAGAACATTCTCAAGTACATGTGGAGGACTAAGGACTGGGTCCATTGAAAGGTTTTATCTTTGTGGTTTTAGCTAGGCAGTCATATGTATAGGTCTTAATGGGTTTATGGTTATGTTTTGTTGGTGTTTTTCATGTTTACGGCTAGGGTTGTGTATACGGCCGTAAACCCGTTTACGGCCAACTATCCCCTATATAGGGCTTGTCAGATTCCGTCATGGTTGTTGACGAATCAAAGAGTGTCTCATAGCGTTTACGACTCTACTATGTGTAACCAAGGTGTATTTGACATTTTTATGATATAAACATGTGCATGCTTGGCTTAATCTTTCTGCTACTCCATTTTCTCTTTGTTTGATTGCTGTTTGTTTGATCACTTGTTCGGATCCTCAGATTTAAGGACCATACAATTGGTATCAGAGCAGTCCGGTGTCAAAACAAATTTCAGTCGTGCTCATGGTTGAAAGATATTCAGTTTCTTCATTGTTCAAGGCTTAATTATGTGCTCTCATAGCTAAGGGGATCAAAAATGCTGGAAAAACTCATGTTTTCATCACTTTTGGAAGTTTTCGATTGAAATTGTTGAAGGGAGTATAGCCGTAAACTCCTTTCACAACTGTCATCTATTGATCTTCAGAGACCGTAAACTGCACATCTTCAAAAGCCGTAAACCTCGGATCTTCAAGGACCGGAAACTCGTGTACGACCGTAAACATGCTTCCGGCCGTAAACAAGCTTTCGGCTGTAAACTAGCTTTCGACCGTAAACTACTGATTACGGTCGTAAACCTAGGCCGTAAACAGTTTTCTTATTTGTTTTAAGTCTTGGATTTTGAAGCAAAATTTTAAAAATTTAATTAAAAAAATTCATTAGAAAATTAAAAAAATGGATTCTCAAAACTCAACAATTCATCATGAACTGGATTCCATAATGGGAACAACCACTCGTATTCCTCGTCTATTATCTGCTAAAGGTTTCCCGAAATGGAAATGTTTGATGGAAAAATATATCAAAATGAAGGACTTCAAGGTTTGGCGAAGCATTATGAAAGGACCTGTTAGTATCACCACAACTCTAGAAAATGGAACAATTGTTGATAAAGATATTGAAGATTATACTGATCAAAATTTTGCGAAGATTGAAGAGCAAGAAAGAGCTCTTGCTACAATCTCTCTTACTACAATCAATCTTGCACTTACACCAGATATTGCTCAGGGTTTTCGAGAATATACATCTGCCAAAGCACTATGGGAGGCACTAATTGAAGTCTACGAAGGAAATGAAGACATGAAAGAAAGTCGCCAGGATATGTTGAGACAAAAGTTCAATATGTTTAATCATATGTTGGGAGAATATCTTGAAGCTCAACTGCAGAGGTTCATCACTCTCATAACTGAGATAAGTTCTGCAGGAATATTGGTTACCAAATCCGAAATTAACAAGAAGCTTCTCAATTCTTTGCCAAAGACATGGGATATGAATGCTTCTGTTATCAAGAAAACAAAGGATCTCAATCGTCTTAGTCTAGCTGAAACCATTGCAATAATTAAAGCTTGTGATTTGGATGACAAGAAAAGAGAAATCAATCATGTCAATTCGTACTCCACTGCTAATCTCGGAATTAAATCCAATAATGCTTTCTCATCATTCACCTCTCCTTAATTCCAACCGTTTGTTGCTCCCCAATCATCATCATATGTTATGCAAGGTGTTCAAAGTCTAGTATCCTATCCATAAGTTGTTTCTTCTTAAAAGGCATCTGTTCCTGTTCCTGCTCCAACTCTTCCGCCCAAAGAGAATGACGAAATTTTGGCTCTTGCAACCGGTCTTGTCAACTGCTATAATGCATTTGCAACAGGCGCGCTACCTCCTCAGTTGTCTTTTGCTGAATTGGATCAAATTCATCCCAAAGATGTTGAAGAAATGGATATAACTTGGCAAATCGCTATGGCAGTGTTTCGGGCAAAACAGTTCTCCAAAAAGACTGGAAAAAATAACTGGGGTATGAATGCCAAAAACAATGTGGGGTTCAACAAAGGCAAACTCCATTGCTTTAATTGCCATGAACCTGGCCATTTTGCCAGAGATTGCCCAAAGCCTGAAAAAAGAGAGAACAACGAAATAACAATGGTGCCAGTAAGTAACAACAGGGGAGCTACAATTAGCAATCAGACTGCAAATCATGCTATGGTAGCACAATCATTTGATTGGGATGACCAAATTCAGGCCCTGAACATCTCAGGACTTGAAAATGCGCATCTTGCCAATATTAATGACAATGCAGAACAAGAAGTTGAGATGGATCCGGAAGAGGAAACAATGGCACTCTAGTTTGCATTCATGGTTCAAAGTACCCCAGAGCCTGCAAAGTCAGAGGTCATTGAAAATGGTTGCTCTCAATCTTGTATTAACACTATCAAATTTTTGCGTGATCAAATTGAATTAATAAAGAGAGAGAACGAGGACTTAAAATATGAGGGGTACCAACTTAGAAAAGGCCAGAAACCTTTAAAACAACAACTAAAGGCCAAGATAGTTTTAAAGTATGAATTTACCTATACAAAGATACATTTTGGCTTTCAAAGACTCTTTGCAAACATAGTTTTAACTATTGTTATACATTCATAGAAAATACTTTTTAGACTTTTAAAATTACTGTTGTTAGCAGAAAACCTGTAACTCTCACCAACCTTGTGTTGACCCTCAAAATTACATGTATTCTCAGGAAATCACAAAACAAACATTCAAGACAGAAGGGATTACAGGTGACCTAGTTTACTGTTGTACTTATGTTAAACAAACATTTAAAAACCTTGTATTTAAATATCAATATGGAACATGCATGTTATTTTGTTTATTGTTGTACTTGTGCTATATATTCAGTTTACATGTGATCCATTAACTTAGTCGCACAGTCCGGCGTGTTACGCAGACCCGGCCGGGGGTGTGACATAATATCTTTCACATCATAAAGCAACTGCACTTTTTTTGAACATTGCATAAAATTGATTAACACTTTAGGTTTTAATTGAAGTTACCTATCATAACCCTTTACGAGTCTGTCCAGGTCACCCTTCTGACAGATTTGGTAATTTTTTTTTCTTTTATATTTGTTGAAAAATGATGCATCATTGAACTTTTTACCAAGTCCATGTTTATATTACATATGCGAGGGACATCCCTTGTAGGAAAAAAGGGGTGTTATGATAACAACACACTTTACTCGTTTAACCAATATAAACAATGTACTTTTTACCAATAATAGCAATTGACTTTGCTATTATCCACAATTTGTCCTAAAAACTCATCAAGCGTCATTTACATATAACTATTGTATTATTCGTTCGGTGGAGGAATCACGTTAGCGTGAAGTCTACTGTCAATTATGAGTAGTAGTTGGTGTGTGTGTGTGTGTCTATATATATATATATATATATATATATATATATATATATATATATATATATATATATATATATATATATTGGCTACCTTGGTAGAGCACATTGATCATAAGGATGTTGTAAAGCAACCGTTTTTGCAGTTGCATATTGTAAGTGTTGCTACACAACTGTCCAAGCATGTAAAGTAGCAGGATGCCTTCGTGAGCATTGTTGGTCAAATAATTGATCTCACCAAACACTTACGCAAGTGCCCACAAAGATTATCTGAAGAAGCCTTTGATAGTTGCTATATTGTTGAAGATTCTGCTTTGGTGAAAAGGAGGCACGGTGGAGACATATGTTTGGATATGTTTTTAAGAGAAACCATAGTAACTATTATTTTGTTACCTTCACGTCTGTTACTTTCTTTCATTGTTTAATTATCAATTTTGTTGTCACTTAAGTTGAAGGGAATCATCGATTTAGGAACGAAAGGAATTATTCATATGAAACTAAGATGAGAATGTTCTTGAGAGAAACTAGAATGCAAGGTATTCACCAGACCAATGCACAGTTGGATACATTCATTTTACTTGACATCACTGAGTTGTATCTGTAGTTGAAGCGGTGGGGCACTCTAGATGACAAAAAGACACCAGAAACAACATCCAGTAGGTCTTTTACAAATAGAAACACATGGGTACTAATGTTGTTTGAGACAACAACCAGCTGCTTGCTAGAAAATGACCATAAATTAGTTGAAAAATTAACATTAGGTCAAACCTGCCATTTATTATCAAGCCTTTTGTTTAGTGATAACATCATGTAAAATTTTGACATATAATAGTAATGTACTTATATTTATTTTACCTTACAATAACACTCGTTTTCCCTTTTGTTTTTACACTAAATAAAATGTGGATTTTAGTGTTATGGTTGGAATTGGTCTACAAGGTTAAGACTTCCTTTGTGAAGCAATCATTTTCATATATGCTAGCCATTGCTTCAAGAACATGTTGACAAATTATGCATTTGCGGTTTCAACAGTGTCGACTTCTGATTTCACAATTGTGTTTATCTTTTATTATTATCATTGGGAAAAACTGCAATAAAGTCCTTACATATTAGCCTCATAATTGATTTAGTCATTATATTTTTTTATTTAATTAAGTCTCAAGTACCGGTAATCGTATTTAATTAACCCTTTGACCCAGTCAACAGGTCATCCAACTTTCAAAAATTATATTTTTTGGCCTAGATTTCAAAATTTGTTACAAATTTGCTCCAAAATTTACACTTTTGGCCTAGATTTTAAATTTTGTTACAAATTTGTCCTAAATTTACACTTTTGGCCTAGATTTTAATTGAATATCTACAAATTCCACATTCTTAGGAATAAAATGAAAATTATTATGAACTACAAATCATAATTAAGAACTGACATTATGTAACAGCTCGGAATTCCAAATATTGATATAATTATGATTTTGGGGGTGTTTTAAGAGGGGACTCGGCGAGTTGGAGCCTAGACTCGCCGAGTAGGATCGCAGACCGGGTCGCGGGTTCGCGACTGGACTCGACGAGTCCAGATATGGACTCGGCGAGTCTGCGCTGTTTAGCGAAAACCCTAACCGTCCAGGTTTGGGACGTATAAGAGGCACTCATTGGCCGTCATTGTTCATTTTTGCTTTCTGAGAAGAACCCTAAATCGATTGGGTGCATCTGGAGCAAAGTTTAAGAGCCATTGTTGATCTTGGAAGAGTTGTTGTGCAAGGAAGAGAAGGGCTTGGCTAAAGGAACAGCAAGGGAGTCACGTTCTGAGGATTTGGGGACACAGAGGGCACATTATTCAGGTAAGAATTCGAGTTATGCTCTGCTATGTTGATGTGTCATGGAATTAAGGTTTATGGAACCCTTTTGTGACTAGATTGAATGTTACCCTAGTCCCCAAACGATTGTAACCCTGTATTGGGACCTTTGTAGGTCCAGAATGTCCCATGCCTGTGCATTTCGGGAATTGATGAAGGCTTTGGATTGGAATCCTTATGCCTTAGGTCAAAATGTGAATTATGAATCATGGGGTGTATCATGAGCACTGAAATGAGGACCTTACGTGGTGGATCAGTCTAGGAAGGCCAGACTTATGAATGGTCGAAGCAGTTCTGACCTTAGAAGGCAGTTTGAGCGGTTGCATGGCATGGACTCGCCGAGTCCGATGAACAGACTCGGCGAGTAGCTTGAAGAATAACTGGGACTCGTCGAGTTGTTCTTCAGACTCGGCGAGTTGAGTCGGGGTGGCCCCGCGATTCTTCCAGGAGGAACTCGTCGAGTAAAAAGGGGATACTTGATGTGTAGAAAGGGAATCTTGAGGAATCGGTGAGTCAAGGGCGAGTGGACTCAGAGTCGTTGAACTCGGCGAGTCTTGGGGTGACTCGGCGAGTTAGGTCGCGGGTTAAGTGAAGTTCTGAGTATGGGGACTCGGCGAGTCATAGGGTTGACTCGGCGAGTAGGGTCAGTCAGGGGTTGACTTTGACCTTGTCTTTGACCAAGGATTGACCAGTGGTTCCAGGGGTATTTTGGTAATTGTTGTTTATTGTTTGAGTTCAGTGCATTGGTGACTGTCCAGAGGTGGAGATCGTATCAGTGATCGGAGCAGCTTGAGCTATCTGTTCAGTCGACAGTTTCGAGGTGAGTTATCCTCACTATATCGCTAGGGTTCATGGCACCAAGGCCGACCCTTTTTACCGGATGGAAATCCGGGTAGTTGTCATTATATGTTACAGGCCGGAAGGTATTACTATGTGGACCGGAAGGTCATGGCCTGGAAAGGCGTATGTATGCATTTAGTACGTTGACTGATTCATAGGGTAATGTTATGATAGTGACCGGCTAGACCGGTATCTTGTTAGAGTAATGCTATGATATGTGATCTGTTGATCGATTGTTGTCTATGAACTGCTATATGATTGTTTGTTATGTTATATATGCATTTTATGCTTATGGGCCGGAAGGCAATATGTTATGGGCCGGAAGGCGATATGTTATGGGCCGGAAGGCAATATGTTATGGGTCGGAAGGCGATTATGTTGTGTGATGGACCGGAAGGTCGGCGTGGGTAGGACCGGAAGGTTTACCCAGCAGGGACGGAAGTCCCCTAAGACACATGGACCGGAAGGTCAGGGCCTGGAAAGGCGTATATGTGGTTGGTATTCTGGGGGTATCTCACTAAGCTTTCGGGCTTACAGTTGTGGTTTTATGTTTCAGGTTCTCAAGAGTCTGTGGCAAGGCAAAGGCATGATCGTACCGTTCCTCGCGTTGGTGTTTTATGATATGTACCTGGGAAATTACTCTGTTTTAATAATGTATTGAAAACCTTTTGTAACAACGTTAATAAAATGGGTGATTTTGAAAAGTTTTAATTGTTTTGAAATTTTGGATGTTACACATTATTTGTCCTATAAATTTGATTAAAGAACAAATAAATAATATTAAAATGAGTGTAACTAGTTTTTGACAAACTATAATTTAATAGTATAATTTAGGGTTACTTTTAATTCCTTAATTGATTTTTTAAGAGAAATCACACAAATAATCCAAACCTATTTTTATTAGTAGATGTTTCATATACAAAAAAGTTTTTAAAAAAAGTTTTTATATAGAAAATATAAGATTTTTGTATGAAAATATGTTTTTTTGTATAAATATGAGTTTATAAAGAAAAAACATATTAGAAATAAATTTTTGAGAAAAAAAGTTGTAAAAAAAGGAAAGTTAGGATGAATTCATAATAAAGTTCTAAAATTTGGGCAATAAGGGTAATTTTTGACCAAATTTGTAACAGACTTTAAAATCTGGGCCAAAAGTGTAAAATTTGGACCAAATTTGAAATAAATATTGAAATTTGGGCTATAAATATAATTTTTGAAAGTTGGATGACTTGTTGACGGGGTCAAAGGGTTAAATTGAATACGATTACCGATATTTGGAACTTAATTGAATAAAAAAAATATATAATGAATAAATCGATTATGAGGCTAATGTGTAAGGACTTTATTGCAGTTTTCCCTTATTACTGTTATAAAAATTAGAGCATATGATCTTGTAACGCTCCATTTATGTTATGTAAATTTAATTAAAGTATCTCCATTTCTTAAGGGGTACTCGACGAGTCTGTAGCCCGACTCGTCGAGTAGAAGTAGGATGAGCTCGCGATTTAAGTTGGCTACTCGGCGAGTCCATATGTTAGGACTCGGTGAGTCTTCCTGTCTGGATGAAGCCCTAATTTCAACAGTTTGTACCCTATTTAAACATCATTATAGCCTCCCCCCCCCCCCAGCCTCCAACACATTTAGAGCATTTCCCCTGTAAACCCTAGCCCCCATTGTTGAGTTTGAGTGTGTTTGTGCTAGTTTGGAAGCTTTGGAAGAGAAGGAAGGAAAGAAGGTCCATAAAAGAGAAAGGAGATCCAGGAGTTAGCTTCTATCTGTTTCTCATTCAGGTAATGAAGTTATTACCTTGTGTATTCCTCCATTAAACCCTCTTTTATGCTTGTTATGTCTTCTTTGGAGCCTTTTATGATTCAAAACCAGAGATATGGACTCTCCTTTGGATGGAAACCTTAGATCTAGACGTTATTGAACTCCAGGAGCTCATTATAGCCACCTTTATGCAATCTTGGCCTTTTTCCAAACCCTAAGTGCTCAGTATCTGTTTATTTTGGGTATTTTAGCCTCATACTCTTGTGCATGCACGTAAAGTTGGAAACTTTATGTGTAAAACCAGTCCTATAAGCTTAGATCTATGATTTGGAAGCACTAAAATCGATTAGAATCGACTGTATAGTAATAGCATGCTTGGGACTCGACGAGTTGTTCTTCAACTTGGTGAGTTGTTCTTTAGACTCGACGAGTTGTTCATACAACTCGGCGAGTCACAGTCTGGACGTGTTCATATGTTGAAGGAGAACTCGATGAGTTGTTCATACAACTCGGCGAGTCGGATGAAGTTAGACTCGATGTTAGCATCGAAGAAGAACTTGTCGAGTCTTTGCCAAACTCGACGAGTAGAAGTGAGTAGAGGACTAGAATGGATGATAGGGACTCGGCGAGTTAATGGCCCAACTCGACGAGTCCGATCAACTGGAAGTTGACTTTCACCAGGAAGTTGACTTGACGAGAAGTAAATAGTCATTTTACCCTGAGATTAGTATTTAGTATTTGATTTAGTTTTTATGGGATTTGTAGTCGGGGGAGTTCCGGAGCAGCAGTCAGGCAGTTTCAGATTTAGCATCTTGACAGCCAGCGTTACGAGGTGAGTAACCTTCCAGTAGGAACGAGTCTACGGCCACAATGCCGGCCCTTCTAGTTAGTAGTAGTTCCGGACTTTGGTCCGGGGCTGTATGTAACGACCAAAAATTTCAACCAAATTAAAGCATCTAATTCATTCAAAAACCGTGACGACCATACATCTTGTTTTCAAAGTAGTTTAAACATCAGAGTATTTTCCCCATAATCATATTACATAAAGCATAAACATGAGGAGCGGTATAATCACGCCTTCGCCTTGCCACGATCTCCTGAATCACCTGAAACAATAAACCACAACTGTAAGCCCAAAAGCTTAGTGAGTTCCCCCAATATACTCATACACACATAAACATACGCATACAGCAAGAACAACATACTTCGGGTCCAATCAACCTTCCGGTTGGAATACCCCCGGCCCTCAACCATCGGTTTGGAATGCCAAACTACTGTGAGTCCAATCATCCTACCTGGATGGAATACTCCTAGCCCATAACCATCGGGTTGGATTGCCAATCTGCACTAGCAGACATGCACATATAATCGGCATACAGAAAACACTCTCTACAGAACCAACACACTAAGGCCCTTTCATCTTATTGGGATGGAATACCCTCTGCTAATGCTCAACATACATAACCTGCACGTACCTCCTACCAGTGCACGTAGTGCAAGACCAACTACCGGTCTATAAATAATCACTACCCAACTACCAGGGCGCGGATCCAATGGAATTAGCCATCATACTACTATCCATTACTTAAGGATACTAAGCTAACAAAGCATATTCTCATATCACTATCTCATCTACCAGGAAACTAGCAGACATATCATCACGTAACATAACATGCTTTAACAACAATTCAAAGGGCTGGCCTTGGTGCCTTAGACCCTTGAGTACAGTGAGGAAAACTCACCTTGCAACTGACAGAATCCTGTAACTCTCTGACTACTGACTCGTCGGGAATCCCAACTATCATAAGAAAACCATCACATAAGAAAGCATCACAACTTTCTAGACCAAGGTTCCACAACACTCATTAAGCCCATCATCCTCTTATTGGGCCAAGACCCAAAGTCAAATTCTCATGCGAAGCCCAATATTGGCCCATTTTACTAAATTGGGCCCACCTCACCAAATGGGCCTAGATCCAAGGTCCATTATAATTATTAGGTCTAAATTACTCCATCCAAAATGCTCAGTCATGGCCCAAGCCCCACTAGCCCAATAACAGCCCAATCACTTAAGGCCCAAAATCAAAAACCCAACAGAGGGAGTACGCTGGGCGTACCCCTCTTGGTACGTTGGGCGTACATCGATGCTCGCAGACTGGAATCGGGACACAGACCCACTACGCTGGGCGTACATAAGCTTACGTGGGGCATAATCTCGCTGGACTAAAATCCTTCATAAGTTCTTAATGGCTTAAGCTCTTAAGCCCAAGCTTTAGATCCATAAACCAAATATGCCTAGGATTCATAAAGTATCAAACTTTATTACGTGGGACGTCCATAAAGCTCTTAACCCAAGGTCTTAATTCATTAAGACCTACTTATATCACACATGAGACAACCAAAGCCATTGGGACCTCATTTTTCTCACTCAAGACCTCTCCTAAGGTCTGAAAGGACAGCTAATCTTAACCAAATCACATCATGCATCACTTTGGGGCTTTTGGGACAAGAATGGAGTCCAAAACTTCACCATACTTAGATCTACACAAAATAGATGTCAAGCAAGAAGCTTTATACCTTTAGGACCTCTTGAACCACTAGAAGAGTTCAGATCTACTCGTTGGCCTTCTTCCTCAACTCATTAGATGCAACTCCTTCTTCTCAAAACACTCCAAATACACTTCCAAAGCTCACACACTCAAGAGGTTGGCTATGCTTTGGGGAAAACGGCTCTAAACAGTGGAGGCTAGGGTTTGGGAGAGTTATGAGCTCTTAAGGTTGTTTAAATAGCCTCCACACCTGAGATATTAGAGTTTCTGTATGATAGACGTGTTGGATTAGTGTCTAAGTCCATAACTATTTTGGTATGTACTTGACCTGATGGTGCATGGTCCTTTTGGGTTGCCTTCACCAAAGTAACTTGATAGGATGAATTATGGAGAGAAAGGATTAAATATGATTTATTAATATATTATGAGAATAATATATTAAAGGAGAAATCATATTGGTTAATTAATATTAGTCAATAATTAATTGGTAATTAGTTTTGTGACTAAAAGAGATTAATTAAACTTAAGGGACTGGAATTGTAATTATAAGATAATTGCAATTTGGGCCATGGATTGCCTTATATTAAGGAGTGGACGAATTCTATGGGGAAGCCCATGGGGAAATCGTCCAAGGCCTTAAGGAAAGGGATCCATGGGTTGCTTAGGGCTTAACCATCCAAATTAGGGTTTCCTTGTTAGATAACCCTAATAGCCTCCTATATATATATATATATATATATATATATATATATATATATATATATATATATATATATATATATATATATATATATATATATATATATATATATATATATATATATATATATATATAGATCCCTTATGACCCAAAAACGTGGACAAGCATCCTTCTAGGGTTTCACACGTTTTAGGGCAGCCTCCTTCCTCTCTCCTCTTCATCCTCTTGCTCTTGGTGTTTGTGAACCATTAGAGGAGTGACATTTGTGAATCTAAGCTTTCTAAAGTCAATAGAAGAAGGATTTGGGATTGTTATTTGTAACACCGTAAATTTTCAAAATAATTTTTCATTTCCAAAAGCACATAATGTTTCACATCACAAATCAAAATCCATAATCAATTCTGTTTTCAAAAACAAATCCCAAGATCTCTGATATAAAAAAATCTCCATCAGTGTGTGTGTACGTGTCAAGTCGTCGCCTTCCCACGGTCCTCGCTGGTACCTGAGACATCAAACATAACAACTGTAAGCATAAATGCTTAGTGAGTTCCCCAAAATACCACATACTACAAATATGCCACTCGAGGCTAACCCGACCCTCTGGTCGAGATGTCTCAGCGGGACCTTCCAGTCCCGCAGGTCGTCGGACCCTCTGGTCCAGTCATAGCTCATTGGGCCCTCTGGCCCGATCTGAATCGTTGGACCCTCCGGTCCGGTCTATATAGTCATACATAATACAATAGCACATAGCATACAATCTCATAAATAGCACATAATCACATACATAACACATAAGACCCTCTGGTCAACTCATAATACCACTCAAGGTAACGTATAGTGAGAAGACTCACCTCGCGTGTCTCGGTAACTCGTAAAGCTCTCAACCACTAGTGCTCGATCTCCCGAGCTATCGTCCTCCTACAACACAGGTGTATCTTTACTTAATACTACTTGACTCTGACTGACTAATACCACTAAGTCAAACTGGTCAACATTGGTCAACGGTCAACGGTCAACGGTTAACGGTCAACCCGACTCGCTGAGTCTGGCATGGACTCGCCGAGTCCCTACAGGAACCCGATTCCCTCTGAATATCTTCCAACTCACCGAGTCACTCACCCGACTCGGTTACACAGTCCCTGGTCTGAAGTCTCTGAACAACCCGCACCAACTCACCGAGTCTGGGATTGGACTCGGCGAGTGCACTCCATGCTCAACCTCAAATGACCTTCTAAGGTCAGATCCACTCTAGTAACTCATAGATCCAGTCCCCTTAAGCTTTTTAACCACGTAAAGTCCGAGTCTTGGTGCTCAATAAGCATCATATAGCTCATTAATGGAGGTTTAGCCTAAAATACATAGATCCCAATCTAAAACCTCCATGGATGCACATAAAGCTTGGGCAAGGAGGTGCTCTGGACCTCTATGGGTCTAGATTCAGAGCCATAACTCGCCAAGGGACCATAATGATGCTAGATCTAGCCACAAATGGGTTCAAAAACCCTAAATCTATATGAACATCACAATAACAAAGAAGGATTCGAATGGTACCTCAGATGTGATGTCCTGGACCTTAGCTCTTCAAGAATCCACCCCTCTCTTGCTTCCTCTTGGCTAGATCTTCTCTTCCCTTGCTAGACAATAACTCCAAGAATCAACAATGGCTTCTTCCCTCACTTGAATCACTCAATTGATCTAGGGTTTCACTCTGGGGACTAATGAGCGCAAATAACGGCCATAAGGCCCTTTAAATAGGCCGCAAATCCGAGAAATTAGGGTTTCATTAAACGTCGCAGACTCGCCGAGTCCACTAAGGCGACTCGCCGAGTCCGAGCATCAATCCGGATGAGAACCTGCGTCTTAACTCGGCGAGTCTATGCACCAACTCGCCGAGTCCCTTCTCAAAAATCAAAATAAAAAGATTAATTAATATACCTGAAATCCTGGATGTTACAATTCTCCCCCACTAGAATCTGACTTCGCCCTCGAAGTCTCATTCCTGAAATAACTCTGGATGCTGCTCCCGCATCTCCCGCTCCGGTTCCCAGGTCAACTCGGATCCCTTCCGATGCTGCCACTGAACCTGTACCAGAGGCACTTCCTTGTTCCTCAGAACCTTGATCTTTCGATCCACAATGGCAACTGGTCTCTCTGCGTAGTTCAGGCTCGCATCCACCTGAATATCCTCCAATGGCACCACTGCCGACTCATCGGCAATACATTTCCACAACTGCGAGACATGAAAGGTATCATGGATCTGCCCCAACTTAGCAGGCAGGTCCAACCGGTAGGCTACCCTGCCTACCCTAGCAATTACCCTGAAGGGTCTGATGTACCGGGGTCCCAACTTGCCCCTCTTCCTGAATCTTATCACTCCTTTCCAAGGAGAGACCTTTAGGAGCACAAGATCACCGACCTGAAACTCGAGCTCGGACCGACGCCTGTCCGCATAACTCTTCTGGCGACTCTGCGTGGTCAACAACCTCTGCCTGACCTGCTGAATCTGCTCGGTCATCTGGAGTACAATCTCCATGCTACCCATCACCCGCTGCCCTACCTCTCCCCAGCAGATGGGGGTGCGACACCTCCGCCCATACAACAGCTCAAAGGGTGGCATACCAATGCTCGAATGATGGCTGTTGTTATACGAAAACTCTGCTAAAGGTAGGTAGGTGTCCCAGCTCCCTCCAAAATCCAGAACACATGCTCGGAGCATATCCTCAAGCGTTTGAATCGTCCGCTCGCTCTGTCCGTCCGTCTGCGGGTGGTATGTGGTACTGAAATGCAATCTCGTACCCAAATCCTCATGAAACTTCTTCCAAAACCTGGAAGTAAAACGTACATCCCGGTCTGAGACAATCGACATCGGAACTCCATGCCGCGATACCACCTCTCTCACATATAATTCTGCCAATTTCTCAGCAGAAGAACCCTCGCTGATGGCTAGAAAATGAGCGTTCTTCGTCAATCTATCCACGATCACCCAAATCACATCAACTCCTCTCACAGTCCTTGGCAATTTGGTGATAAAATCCATGGTAATCTGTTCCCACTTCCACTCGGGAATCTCCAACGGTTGCAGCTTACCATGCGGACGCTGGTGCTTGGCCTTAACTTGGCGACAAGTTAGGCACCTCTCGACGAACCAAGCAACATCCCTCTTCATACAGGGCCACCAATACTCCTTCTTTAGGTCCAAATACATCTTGGTAGCCCCAGGATGGATCGAGAACTTCGATCGATGTGCCTCCTCCATCAAAATGGTACGCGTCCCGCCCACAAACGGTACCCAAATCCGACCCTGAAACGTCATAAGTCCCCGACCATCGGTAACAAATTCCGATACCTGACCAACCACCCGCTCCCTCTTTTGATTTTCTGATCTCGCAGCCTCAGCCTGAGCCCCTCGGATGGTGTCCAAAATCGGAGTCGTCACTGTCAAGCTCAAACAGATGTCTCGCAATGGGGCACTCTCTGCGCTACGACTCAGGGCGTCGGCTACCACATTAGCCTTGCCCGGGTGGTACAGGATCTCGCAATCATAATCCTTTACCACATCCAACCATCTCCTCTGCTGTATATTCAGATTTGGCTGATCCATCAGGTACTTCAAACTCTTGTGGTCCGTGTATATCGTACACCGAACCCCATACAGATAGTGACGCCAGATCTTGAGGGTGAACACCATAGCCCCCAACTCCAGATCGTGGGTGGGATATCTCGTCTCATGAGGCTTTAACTGCCTTGATGCATACGCGATCACATGCCCTCTCTGCATCAACACCGCTCCCAACCCTGATATCGATGCATCACAGTACACCACAAAATCCTCCATCCCTTCCGGTAACGCAAGCACGGGAGCTTCACACAATCTCTGGCGAAGAGTCTCAAATGAGGTCTGCTGCTCCGGACCCCATGAGAAAGTAACACCCTTCCGGGTTAACTTGGTAAGTGATATGAGCATATTTAGTCATATAATTCATGCATTATCTTAATACTTTATGTTGTTTTTGTCTCATTTAATGAACCAAAGGTGCTTAATTAGCTTAAATATTTCATTTTCAGTAACAAAGACATGCTCGGATGGAAAAGGAAATGGATCTAGCAATTGGAAGCTTGGATCTTGGATTTTGAAGAAAGAAGGATGTTGCTGGACAGCTTGACCCCTCGTCAGTGTTTTGGCCATATCTCATGAACCGTAACTCCGATTGACGAGATTCAAAATGTTCTGAAAAGTAGACACAATTTTGGACGACTTTCGTGTTTTGAGAAAATGCTGATTCGAAATGTACTCGGCGAGTAGGGTCGATTACTCGCCGAGTTGGTCAGAAGTTTCGCGATTCTGGACGCGCTGACTTGCCGTGCACGGGTTTTAAGTGACGGACTCGCCGAGTAGGTCACTGGACTCGCCGAGTAGCCTCTGTTTTGTGAAAATCTATATAAAGGGACTTCCAGATCGATACCCTAGCATGGAGAGAAACCCTAGGAGGCTGAGAAACGATTGGAAGTGCTGCTAGGTCGTGAGGAACTAAAGAATCAACCCTACATTCAATTGTGAAGAGAATCAAGACAATTTTGGTTTATTCTTAGTAACTTTTTGATTTGAATCATGTTTATATACTTTGATTTTGTTTTTGAGTTTATGTTTACCGCAATCATGAGCTAAAAACTTATTCTTTTGTTAGGGTAGACAATTTTGTGAACATGGATTGATTATTTGAGTAGGATTATTTTTAATTGGTAATTATGTTTTGTTAAGCTTGTTAAAGAACCTTATGTGTTGACAATAACTATTCTTCTGTTAATAAATTAGTAATTAAGTTGTATGAACATCTCTTAGTTATTAATTTCATATGATTTATTGTGACCACATAGTGGTATGTCTAGGAATAACGAATGTGAAACTAGAATTAACTAGAAGATAGGTAAGTTAATGTGTAAGATTGTTTGATGAACATCAGCAATAGGTTAATTGAAGGGTCAATTTAATTAACCATTACAAGTCTTACTTAACCCGAATCAATAATCTAGGAAATCCGTTAATTTAGACAACTGGCCATTGCTTGAGTTAATTTGTTTTCTAAGAATTAGGAATAGCGAACGTGAACCTAATTATCTTAATTGGTAGCCAATGAAGAATTAATCCGATACATTAAAATCATCCATGGGAACAAATGAGTCGTACCTAAACAGAAGTCCTCTTTACTATTGAATTTAGTTGGTAATTAATTGTTTTAGTTGCTAGTTAGTTAATTTGTGTGTTGGTTATTCTAATTAAGCTTCTAGTCTTGTAAAACTAGAGAAAACCCCCTTTTTGTTATTTGTTTTATTTAGATAATATTAGCATTTATTTTAATTGTTTACCGTTCCCTGTGTTCGATACCCTACTTGCTTGAACTATATTACTAATCGATAGGTACACTGCCTTTCGTGTGTTTATTTTGTGTCTAAGTTAGTAGGATTAAAACTAGTTGGTTTTACACACATCAAGTTTTTGGCGCCGTTGCCGGGGAACGGTTCAAATAGTTAACTTTATTTGCTAATTGTTATCGTTTTTATTTTATTGATTTTTTTTTATAGTTTAATTTTTATTTTTATTTTTAATTTTATTATGTATTTTCCAAATCTCGATGCTTTTGATGTTTTTCTTGAGGAAGTAGTGCAGGAAATTGAGCAAGAAGATGAGGAATATGACTCGGATGAAGATTTGAAGAAATTTGATAGATGGTTAGATAACATCTTGTCTAACGATCAAGAACAATTTGAGTCACAAGAGCTAAAGTTACAAGATGAAGAATTTAATCCAGAAAGAGATTTGGAGGAGCTGGAAAGGTTGTTAGCAGAGAGGTCGGAAGAAGAACAAGAACAAGCTGAATTGCAGGAACCAAGTTGTGGTTTGACCATTACCACGACGTGGCCCCCTGTTCTTCCGGTTTATGTTTCGAAGCATGGGGTGACGACTCCAACTTTGGAGAATGTTCTGAAGCACGATCCATTTTTGATTAGTATCCAACCGGTTCCAACCCTTATCAAGATTCTTGGGTTATATGAATTGAAGCTCGTTTGGCCAATTTTTGAAGCAAATAGCCAAATTTTACAAATTGTTCCACCAAAGAAAATATTTAATGCAACGGATGGATTGGCAATGAGTTTATTGGAAGTTTATTAAGTTGGGAGTCCAACTCAAGACTCGCACAAAAAGAAGCGCTTGCGGGAGGCAACCCGTCATTAGAGTTTTCTTTTCTTTTTCTTTCTAAACTTCTAGTGTTTAAGGATAATTTAGGATTTTTTTTATTTTAATGTTTTTTTTATTACATGGATTTGTTTTTGATCTTTTCAGTTTGAGTGTAAGGATGCATGTGAGGGTCTAGAGTCAAGGCTAAATGAAGCGAGAAATCGAGTCTAGGCGAGAGAGGAAACGAAGTTTTGAGTCAAGTTATGAGTCCAATTGATAGAAGGGTTATAGAGTGTTTATTCCCTGAAGAAAAATGAGGGAATAATTATTAGTTTATATAACCCCCATACATCAGAAACGGACTTGGGCAGAATAAAATTTTTGTCACACAGCGGTCTACTCGTCGAGTGCATCTTATGGACTCGCCGAGTCCATGTGAAAATTCACGATTCTTCTGCCATTTACGCTTCAACTCGGCGAGTCTACATACTTACTCGACGAGTTGCTCATTCT
The DNA here is from genome assembly GCF_051521515.1 of Lactuca serriola. Lineage (NCBI taxonomy): Eukaryota > Viridiplantae > Streptophyta > Magnoliopsida > Asterales > Asteraceae > Lactuca > Lactuca serriola. The sequence continues at coordinate 171,565,176 of NC_136413.1, forward strand.
TCTTACTTTTGAGCTGAAGATTTGATGACATTTGATATGGGCATTGGTTCTATTCTTTGAAGATCATTTTCCGAGCATTTCCAAGAGTTTTTCCCTTATATTTGGAGCTTTTATAAAGGCTATACCACACGAGACTTTGACACCCAAGACATGGATGAGCTGTTCCCATGTCTAAAGTCAATTGAAGATGGAGCTGAAGAGAAGAGATATCAACCTTGCCACTACTATCCCAGGGGAGTTTGTTCCAATTCTCTTCTTATTTTTATTGTTCTTTATCATGCATAATATGCAATGAGGACATTGCAAAAATTAAGTGTGGGGTAGGGGTTGGTTATATTAGTTAAAATTTTAGTTAAAATTCGAAAATCTTGAAATTTTAGTTAATTTTGAAATTTTTGCATTAAAATTGCTAGGGCTAAGTTAGAAAATTTTGGTAAAGCAATTAGGGATCATGCTAGTATTATATTTGATGATTGCATGAAGACTCAAATGTTTAGTTGAGCCTATATACGTTCTAGTGCATTTGTGGCTTCCTTATTCCAGTGAAATCATGGGACAAAAACACAACCTCGCTTAGTTTGAGGGATGCAATATGTTTAGCATCGTGTACCAGAAATGTATCCAGGAAAATTATTATCGTTAACCAATAAAGGTTGAAGTTGAGCGCCCCTGCTTAAGCATGTAGGATTTTGAGTGAAAAAAAGTGAGTTACATGTTAAAAAAAAGAGAGACAGAATTACAAGAAAAGTTGAAGAATTATTGGAGCATCAAAGTTAAAGTGAAGATCAAAAGATCGAAAATTCCGAAGAAATTCAAAAAGTTGAAGATACCAAAAATCAAACAACGAAGGTGGTGAATTCAAAGAAATCAAAGATCAAATTATCAAGGAAGTGAAGAATTCCAAAAGAGCTCCATAGTGGTATCGAAAAGTTGTAATTCTAGATTATGTATGCTTGGGTTGCTCAACCAAAAATACCTTGAGCTTAAGAGGTTTTCTGAGGATGGATTCGGAGGGATGCATAAAATGAGCATTGTTCGGAAAAAGTGGGTGAATGTTTATAAGGATTGTGAGTATTTGGAGTAGCTCCATAGTGGTATCGAAAAGTTGTAATTCTAGATTATGTATGCTTGGGTTGCTCAACCAAAAATACCTTGAGGTTAAGAGGTTTTCTGAGGATGGATTCGGAGGGATGCATAAAATGAGCATTGTTCGGAAAAAGTGGGTGAATGTTTATGAGGATTGTGAGTATTTGGAGTATGGGGGGTTATTAGGAAAATTTTAGACACAAATGCATGCGTTGCGGTCTTGGCATAATGGCTGGGTTCGATTGGGATTTTCTTATGTAATATTAGTGTAGTAAAATTCAGTTTTGCTTGGGGGCAAGCAAAAGTCAAGTGTGGGGTATTTTGATATGAGCATATTTAGTCATATAATTCATGCATTATCTTAATATTTTATGTTTTTTTTGTCTCATTTAATGAACCAAAGGTGCTTAATTAGCTTAAATATTTCATTTTCAGTAACAAAGACATGCTCGGATGGAAAAGGAAGTGGAACTAGCAATTGGAAGCTTGGATCTTGGATTTTGAAGAAAGAAGGATGTTGCTGGACAGCTTGACCCCTCGTCAGTGTTTTGGCCATATCTCATGAACCGTAACTCCGATTGACGAGATTCAAAATGTTCTGAAAAGTAGACACAATTTTGGACGACTTTCGTGTTTTGAGAAAATGCTGATTCGAAATGTACTCGGCGAGTAGGGTCGATTACTCGCCGAGTTGGTCAGAAGTTTCGCGATTCTGGACGCGCTGACTTGCCGTGCACGGGTTTTAAGTGACGGACTCGCCGAGTAGGTCACTGGACTCGCCGAGTAGCCTCTGTTTTGTGAAAATCTATATAAAGGGACTTTCAGATCGATACCCTAGCATGGAGAGAAACCCTAGGAGGCTGAGAAACGATTGGAAGTGCTGCTAGGTCGTGAGGAACTAAAGAATCAACCCTACATTCAATTGTGAAGAGAATCAAGACAATTTTGGTTTATTCTTAGTAACTTTTTGATTTGAATCATGTTTATATACTTTGATTTTGTTTTTGAGTTTATGTTTACCGCAATCATGAGCTAAAAACTTATTCTTTTGTTAGGGTAGACAATTTTGTGAACATGGATTGATTATTTGAGTAGGATTATTTTTAATTGGTAATTATGTTTTGTTAAGCTTGTTAAAGAACCTTATGTGTTGACAATAACTATTCTTCTGTTAATAAATTAGTAATTAAGTTGTATGAACATCTCTTAGTTATTAATTTCATATGATTTATTGTGACCACATAGTTGTATGTCTAGGAATAACGAATGTGAAACTAGAATTAACTAGAAGATAGGTAAGTTAATGTGTAAGATTGTTTGATGAACATCAGCAATAGGTTAATTGAAGGGTCAATTTAATTAACCATTACAAGTCTTACTTAACCCGAATCAATAATCTAGGAAATCCGTTAATTTAGACAACTGGCCATTGCTTGAGTTAATTTGTTTTCTAAGAATTAGGAATAGCGAACGTGAACCTAATTATCTTAATTGGTAGCCAATGAAGAATTAATCCGATACATTAAAATCATCCATGGGAACAAATGAGTCGTACCTAAACAGAAGTCCTCTTTACTATTGAATTTAGTTGGTAATTAATTGTTTTAGTTTCTAGTTAGTTAATTTGTGTGTTGGTTATTCTAATTAAGTTTCTAGTCTTGTAAAACTAGAGAAAACCCCCTTTTTGTTATTTGTTTTATTTAGATAATATTAGCATTTATTTTAATTGTTTACCATTCCCTGTGTTTGATACCCTACTTGCTTGAACTATATTACTAATCGATAGGTACACTGCCTTTCGTGTGTTTATTTTGTGTCTAAGTTAGTAGGATTAAAACTATTTGGTTTTACACACATCAGTAAGTGGCACAGCAATTTTGGAGAAGTCCCTAATAAATCTCCGATAGTAGCCTGCCAGCCCCAAGAAACTTCGGATCTCCGCAGGTGACCTCGGCACTTCCCAACTCATCACGGCCTCGATCTTGGCTGGGTCAACCAATATCCCATTTTGGTTAACGAGATGCCCTAAGAACTGGACCTCCCGTAACCAAAAATCACACTTGGAGAATTTGGCGAATAGCCTCTCCGACCTCAGAACCCCAAGGAGCTCCCTCAAATGCTCCTCATGCTGCTCTCTGGTCCTCGAATACACCAGGATATCATCAATGAATACAATGATTGAACGATCCAACATCGGCCTACACACCCTGTTCATGAGATCCATGAATGTCGCTGGTGCATTGGTGAGCCCGAATGGCATCACCACGAACTCGTAATGCCCGTAACGAGTCCTAAACGCCGTCTTCTGGATATCCTCATCCCGAACTCTCATCTGGTGATATCCCGATCTCAAGTCAATCTTGGAGAACCAAGAAGCCCCCTGCAACTGATCGAATAGATCATCGATCCTCGGCAACGAATAATGGTTCTTGACCATCAACTTCTTCATCTCCTGGTAATCAATGCACATCCGGTGTGAACCATCCTTTTTCTTGACAAAAAGGATCGGCGCTCCCCAGGGAGAGCTACGGGGACGGATGAACCCTTTCCCCAACAGCTCTTGCAGCTATGAGGATAACTCCTGCATCTCTGGCGGTGCCAGCCGATATGGCGCCTTAGCGATAGGCGCAGCCCCGGGAATCAAATCGATACGAAACTCCACTTGCCTCTCGGGAGGTATGCCCGGCAACTCCTCGGGGAACACGTCCTGGAACTCACGCACTATCGGCACATCATCCACTGAACTTGGCCTCCCAACGGCCTCTCATACATCCGTCACATTGGCCACGAATCCCTTGCAGCCCTGCTGCAAACTCCGCCTCGCTCTGGCAGCCGAACAGAATACCGAACCACCACGAGTCCCCTCGCCATAAACTGTCAGCACTCCCCCGCTAGGATCTCGGATCGTCACCAACTGACGCTCGCAATCTATGATAGCCCCGAAACGGCTCAACCAATCCATGCCTACTATGACACATACATCCCCCATAGCAATCAGAATCAAATCAATCGGGAACTCCACCCCGAAGATCTCCAGCACGCATCCACGTATCACCTCGGTAGCACATACCTCACGCTCGTCTGCTATGGAAACCCGCAGAGGTCGACTCAACGCCTCTCTCGGAATACTAATGCGCCGACTAAAAGCTAAAGATATGAAAGACCGACTCGCACCTGAGTCGAATAAAACCAATGCAGGTACAGAACTCACAAGAAAAGTACCTACGCACAACATATAGCAATTACAATAGCATAAACTCAACATAAAATAGATAAAGATTACATACCTGCCACGACGTCAGGTGCTGCGCGGACCTCCTCCGCAGTCAGCTGGAAGGCTCTCCCCCTAGCCTTCGGTGCTTCGACCTTTACTGGCCGGGTCTCGGTAGCTCGAACCACAGGTATAGATCCCTGCGCTGATCTCTGAAGCTGGGGGCACTCGGCCTTCCGATGGCTAGTCTGGTTGCAATGGAAGCAAACCGAGAACCCCTTCGGACAGTCCCTCGCAAAATGTCCTTCCTTCCCGCATTTGTAGCATACCCCAGTCTTGCACGGCCCATCATGGCTCTTGCCGCACTTCCCACAAGTGCGGCCCCTCGAACTGCCTGTCCTCGAATCAGCGGGCTTTGCCCACTTGGCGGCCGGCTGCGACTATGCCGGTCGCCGATCACCCTTCTGCAACTCAGTCTCCTCCCTCACCTGTGTCTCAAGCTCGATCTCCCTCTTCCTGGCATTTGCCTGGAGCTCGGCAAATGTCCGATAAGTCGAGTTCGCCACAAACTCACAGATGTCCCTCCTCAAGATGCTCAGGTAACGGATCATGCGAGCCTGCTCAGTGGACACCAACCCCGGGCAAAACAGCGCCCGCTCATGAAACATCCTCGTAATCACTGTCACCGACTCGGTCCCCTGCTTGAGGGTCAGAAACTCCTGAGCTAAACGTTCCCTCTCCACCTGGGGAACATACTCGTCACGAAACATCGCAGTAAACCTCTCCCAGGTCACTGCAGTCAGCTCAGCTGTAGAATAGCTCGCGGTCACAAATTTCCACCAGTCCTTCGCCCCCAAGCGAAGCTGGTTGAGTGCGAATCATACCCTCAAGTGCTCCGGACATGAGCACGTATAGAAACACCCCTCTATGTCTGAGATCCACCTCATAGCGGCGATCAGATCCTGTGTATCATCGAACTCCGATGGTTTTGTGTTGCTGAACTCTCGGTGCAGCAACGAATCACCACCCTAGGGTCTCGCAGCCGCAACAGCTGCAGTGGCTGCAGCAGCAGCAGCATCAGTCAAAGCAGCGTATCGCTCGTCAAATGTCTCGATCAGTGTGGTCTTAATAGACCCAAACATCTCCGGAATCTCGGCTCTGATGGCAGCGGCCACCTCCTCATGGATGATCCGACGGATCTCCTCATCGCTCACCCCACTGCTCTCGGGGTTATGGCATGTCCCAACCATGATCAACCTCTGAAATACAACATAAGAAATATCAGGAATACTCTCGAGCATACTCACACTAGATAACTTAAACATCCTCTCTCCTGGTACTCCAAAGGATTCTTACTTGGACTGCATACCAATCCGGTGTCTTTGATAGTACGTGCCCAATACTATTGTCCACACCGAATCGATATACAACCCAAGTCCTCCTCCTAGGATCCCAAATCGTAAACACTCTACTCTCTCTATGCACTGGCTACTCTCAATAGCCCTCCCCTGAGCTCCTCACTGCTACCTACTCACTCTCTCAAAGTGTCTCCTAGCAGCAACGATCTCCTAAGCTAAGGCATCACAAATCAGGCCGACTCTAGTCCTAATAGGAATACATAGCCTCTCTAACATGCACCACATAATATCTCATAACTCATATCATATAATGTAAAGGTATTTTGGGAATTCACCGTTCGGGCGCTGGCTGACCGTACACACCTTCCACTCTGTTCGTTTCCAAAAACCTCTTTTTCTTTTTAGAAAATTTTATTTTTATTTGAAAATTCCTCAAATCCTCGATTTGAGTTCAAATACGCCCGAAGGTGCATCCGAATCCCTCAAACCTAGGCTCTGATACCAACTTCTAACACCGTAAATTTTCAAAATAATTTTTCATTTCCAAAATCACATAATGTTTCACATCACAAATCAAAATCCATAATCAATTCTGTTTTCAAAAACAAATCCCAAGATCTCTGATATAAAAAAAATCTCCATCAGTGTGTGTGTACGTGTCAAGCCGTCGCCTTCCCACGGTCCTCGCTGGTACCTGAGACATCAAACATAACAACTGTAAGCATAAATGCTAAGTGAGTTCCCCAAAATACCACATACTACAAATACGCCACTCGAGGCTAACCCGACCCTCTGGTCGAGATGTCTCAGCGGGACCTTCCAGTCCCGCAGCTCGTCGGACCCTCTGGTCCAGTCATAGCTCATTGGGCCCTCTGGCCCGATCTGAATCGTTGGACCCTTCGGTCCGGTCTATATAGTCATACAGCATACAATAGCACATAGTATACAATCTCATAAATAGCACATAATCTCATACATAACACATAAGACCCTCTGGTCAACTCATAATACCACTCAAGGTAACGTATAGTGAGAAGACTCACCTCGCGTGTCTCGGTAACTCGTAAAGCTCTCAACCACTAGTGCTCGATCTCCCGAGCTATCGTCCTCCTACAATACAGGTGTATCTTTACTTAATACTACTTGACTCTGACTGACTAATACCACTAAGTCAAACCAGTCAACACTGGTCAACGGTCAACGGTCAACCCGACTCGCCGAGTCTGACGTCGACTCGCCGAGTCCCTACAGGAACCCGATTCCCTCTGAATCTCTTCCAACTCACCGAGTCACTCACCCGACTCGGTTACACAGTCCCTGGTCCAAAGTCTCTGAACAACCCGCACCAACTCGCCGAGTCTGGGATTGGACTCGGCGAGTGCACTCCATGCACAACCTCAAATGACCTTCTAAGGTCAGATCCACTCTAGTAACTCATAGAACCAGTCCCCTTAAGCTTTTTAACCACGTAAAGTCCAAGTCTTGGTGCTCAATAAGCATCATAGAGCTCATTAATGGAGGTTTAGCCTCAAATACATAGATCCCAATCTAAAACCTCCATGGATGCACATAAAGCTTGGGCAAGGAGGTGCTCTGGACCTCTATGGGTCTAGATTCAGAGCCATAACTCGCCAAGGGACCATAATGATGCTAGATCTAGCCACAAATGGGTTCAAAAACCCTAAATCTATATGAACATCACAATAACAAAGAAGGATTCGAATGGTACCTCAGATGTGATGTCCTGGACCTTAGCTCTTCAAGAATCCACCCCTCTCTTGCTTCCTCTTGGCTAGATCTTCTCTTCCCTTGCTACACAATAACTCCAAGAATCAACAATGGCTTCTTCCCTCACTTGAATCACTCAATTGATCTAGGGTTTCACTCTGGGGACTAATGAGCGCAAATGACGGCCATAAGGCCCTTTAAATAGGCCGCAAACCCGAGAAATTAGGGTTTCATTAAATGTCGCAGACTCGCCGAGTCTACTAAGGCGACTCGCCGAGTCCGAGCATCAATCCGGATGAGAACCCGCGTCTTAACTTGGCGAGTCTATGCACCAACTCGCCGAGTCCCTTCTCAAAACTCAAAATAAAAAGATTAATTAATATACCTGAAATCCCGGATGTTACATTATTGCTACATAACAATCAAGGTAATATATTAAACCCATTCTTATGTTAATATGATTACTTGTATGCTAGATAGGGTTTATAGTCTTGGATAACTTGCATGTACAATAGTGAAACCTAGATCCAAGCATTAGGGTTTATATGAGCACATAGGATGTTCTTAGGACCAAAACCCATCAGTGGTATCAGAGCCTAGACTGGTTTCTATTGTATTGATGCATTGTATGATTGAAAAATTCGATTTTTGTGTTTCTGGGGGCTGGACTCGCCGAGTCCATGCCTGACTCAGCGAGTCGGCTCGACAGAAGGAGGGAAAACCGGGATTTCTTGCTGTTTTTGCTTAAGGATAGTTGCCTTATCATATTAGATCAATATAAATCTGATTTTATGATATATTTGACTATATTCTTGATCTAATTGAAGATATTTATCAATTAATAAAATAGTTGTTTCCTTATGTGATAATTGATTAATTATTTTGATTAAATTGGTAAATTGTTTTGCAAGAAATCATTAAGTAAATCAAATATGGATAATTATGTCATTAAATGTTAATTTAGATTATTTGTTATTTGGTCTTTGTGCTTTGAAAAGTTTCATATTTTCCCCTTTAGGTTTTATAGTTTAAATTTGAACCCAAAAAGTTTTGTTGTTTTGAAATTTAAATAGTTGAAACTCTAATGTTTTGAAAAATGTTTCAAAACTTGCCCTCAAGTTTTGGAATTTAATTTTTGATTAATAGTTTAATTTTGATGTATATTTAAATTCTAAACCCTAATGTTTTGAAATGTTTCAAAACTTGCCCTCATGTTTTGGAATTTAAAAGTTGATTAAAAGTTTAATTTAGGAATGTTGAATTCTAAAACCCTAGTATTGTTTTGAAAAGTTCAAATCACACCCTTATGGTTTTATTAATTAATTAAGGTGTGTAAATTAAAGAAGTTTAATAAATCCATAAAAGTTTTGGTTTAAAATTTAATTGAATTAAAGGTATAATTATTAAATTTGACCACCTAATATTTTAAAAGTGTAAAATACACCGTATACTATATATAACATTAAAAGTCTAACATTATATATATGTATGAGTAAAAGTCAATCTTACCGTTAGTAGGCGTCATTCACGAAGCTGGTCTATAAGGGGTGTTTAAGGAAATTGCCTATAAAATGGCGATTGAATGGGTATCCACTCTTACCCACCGCACTCTTGACTAGTGGAGGGTCGTTAGCCGAACGGGTAGGATAGGACAAAGACCTTCCATTATAAGTATAATGAAATACAAAAGTAACTGAATGTTTTACAAATTCCCAATCATAGTTGTTGGGTCAAAATATGGTTTAAACTTTACTTTTCTAGTCAATTGTATTTTACTGTAATATTTGTGAATTTATGGTCATGTTTACGGCTGAGTTTACGGCCGTAAACTCATTTACGGCCCATTTGTTTCCGGCCCATGTTCCCTAGTATAAATAGAGGTGTTAGGGTGAGGAGTAAAGATTGATGAACCCTAGAGATTATACGGCCAAGAGAGAGAGAGGAAGAGAGCATATTGTGTGAGAGAATCTATTGTAAGGAATTTCATTCATATCATCAATACAATCAAGATTCTTAATATTATTCTTCTCCTTCTCTTATATTTGATATGACATCATCCGTTCGACTGGGATTCCGCACCATCAAACGGATCTGACTGATACACGGGCAAATTAGGGACTTACAATTGGTATCAGAGCCAAGTTGTATCAGTCAATTTTGTTAGATTTGGAGCATTATTTGATCTTATTTTCGAAATATTCTTGCGTTTTTGGTATCAGAGCCAAGTTGTATCAGGGGGGTTTGTTCTTTGTGTTTTTCATAAAAAAAGGTTTTTGATCGAGTTTTGGAGCAAAAAAAGGCGAAAATCACTGTTTTTGGTCGTAACCTGCGAGGGGGTGGCGGCCAGCAGCTAGGGTTTCCGAGGAGTTCACGGCCCGAGGTTTGCGGATTCGGCTCGGAGTATACGGATCAGCAGTTTGTGGCTCTGTCTCACACGTTTCTGGCTTCTGAGTTCTCGGCCTCGCAAGCAGAAGCCTCGATCAGCAGCCTCGTCCTCGCAAGCAGCATCTCGCCTCGCATTAAAAATAAGACGCGCATTGGAGTAGCCGGGGATCGAACACGAGACCTCTAGCTCCCAAACCAGGGGCCTTACCAGCTGATCTCGATTACTATATGGAATAAACATCCGAAACTTAATTCAAAAAGACTCCTTTTCGGTTCCAAGTTTCGCACAATTGTCATTTTTAGCCCAAAATTAAATTTTTTTAATTTTAAATTCCTTTTTCATAAAAAAAAATTAATAATAATAATAATAAATAAATTAATAAAATTAAAATTAATAAATAAAATTATATTTTAAGTTTTTTACTTTTATTTATTTATTTATTTATTTTAACTTTTGACCTTAAATTTTGACTTTGACTTCCAAGTTTGACCTTTGACTTTAAACTTTGACTTTCTCGTTTGACTTTTAAACTTTCAAATTTAGCTTTTCGGTTTGACTTTTAAGTTTGACTTTTGAGTTTAATTTTTTAAATTTGACTTTTAAGTTTAACTTTTTAAATTTGACTTTTAAGTTTGACTTTTCAAGTTTGACTTTTGAGTTTAACTTTTTAAATTTGACTTTTGAGGTTTATAATAAAAGGGTTTGACTTTTAAGTTTTATTTTAGCTTCTAGTTGTGCTTTTAATTGATTTTAAGGTCTACGAGGGAGTTGAAAACATGAAAGAGAGTCGTCAGGATATGTTAAGACAAAATTTAAACATTTTCGATTATATCCCTGGAGAAACCCTCGAAACTCAGTTGCAGCGATTTACTACACTTACTACTGAGATGAATATAGCTATGATCTTCTTGTCCAAATCTGAGATAAACAAAAAGCTACTAAATTCACTTCCGAAATCGTGGGATATGAACGTGGCTGACATCAAAAAGACAAAAGATCTCAATCGTCTTAGTCTGGCTGATATAATTGAAGAACTTAACGCTTTGAATTGTTGAAAAACAATGAGTTCCACAAACCTCTCGGTCAATGAAGTTTCATGTTCTCAATCATGTGAAGTTTCATGTACGCTATCTAGTGAAGATACGGTTAAATTTCTTCGGGAACAAATTGATTTATTAAAAAGGGAAGTTGAGGACCTAAGATATAAAGGATATCAACTCAGGAAAGGACAGAAACCCCTAAAGGCTGAATTAGAAGCAAAAACCAAAGACTTTAGGAGACTTCAAGAAGCGTATAGCAACAAGTGTGAAAATTATAACTATATTAAGAGAAAAATTGCTGCTGTAACTGAAGAATTTGATGCCTTGAAAATTAAGTGTGGAAAAGCAGACGTTAGTTATAAAAATTATACTGCATCAAGTCAGACAGTCGAGTCCTTATATGAAACCCAATTAAAATTCAAAGAAAATCAAAACAAGGGTCTAGGGTATGATAGTGTACCTCCTCCTTATAATCATAACTACACATCTATCCGTATGACAGAGGACGAAACTGACAGGGAGCCAGATCTTCGATATGGCAAACGAGCTGCATTTGTGTCAGGAGGAGTTATTAATGTTGAAAATACTAATGTTTCTACTTCATGTGCAGGTAAAGTAGTAGAAGATGAGAACAAGGAGAGCACCATTGAACAAACCAACATCTCCTTGAACTCTGAATCTGTTGCTTCGAACTCAACTGCTTCTAATCAACCTGCCGTTGAGAAATACAGGCCTCCAATTCCAACGCAAAAGAGTGCCTATTGCAAGTGTGCATGTGGGAACAACAAGAGACAAGGCAAAGATACACCACCAGGGGAAGGAATAAATAACTTCACAGTGAAGAAAAGGACTTGTTTTCACTGTGGAACACCTGGACACATTGCCAGAAATTGTCCTAATCGCGCATACGTTCCCTACTATGCACAAGGATGGCAGAACGCGCCAAGAGGGAGATACTCCAAAAGAAACCCCTCAAGGTCACGTTCAGACCATGATGACTGGAATGCGCACAAGGCCACGCATCCGAATCCCAAGGGCAAGAAGGAAATGTCAGCCAACAAGCCCAGTTCAAGAGATGCTCCTGTGAAACCAAGACCGATTAGGTCAAAGTCATCTCGGCAGTCGGCCTCAAGTTCCAAATCAAGTACTGAGCCACCCATCGGATCGAACAAGAAATGGATTAAACCCAAATATAGATGGGTACCAAAGGTGAAAACTCCCAAATCACCTAATGCTTCTAACGTTTCTACATCTTCTGTTTGTGATAAGTAGGATATGTCATGGGAGAGAGTATCGTGCGTTGATGACAAAGGTCGACCCAGTTTCAAAATGGACTAGGTTCCAAAGACCAACTGATCCCGCTCTGTGTCGGAGCAGCTATGGAGGCATATCATCAAACTTCGGTTTGTTGGTAGTAGCTGTTCCAGTCACATGATATGAGGCATCTCTCAACTGTACAACACTCAGACCATTATTTGATAGTATGTGTCCTTTGCGGGAAAGGAAGAAAGGAAGGGATCACATGGGGTTTGTGCTTAATGACATGAAGAATTTTCAGATCTGTTTGAGTTTACGCGTGCTGTTCTCAGACCTTCTGGATGCAAATTCAATCGGTGACTTACGGTTTGAGTTTTCTTCTCTATACTCCTGAGTTTTTCTTAAGCTGATTCGCTTTAAAGACTAATTTTTTTTAGGGTAGTTTAAATTTGCGCATTTATTTTCGTTTCTCTCCTATGCACAAATTTAGGGGAGAAATAAAAACAAAACAAAAATTAGAAAATTTAAAAACATTAGAAAATCAGAAAATAAAAAAAATATATTGGTTATGAAATGTGTTTGAGGGAGATGTTTTTGGGAAGTGATATTATCAAGTGATAACAGGCAACCTGAGTCTGCGTAACTGTAAGTCCTTAATCTGCCCGTGTATCAGTCATATCCGTTTGATGGTGGGGAATCCCAATCAAACTGATGATGTAATATCAAAATAAAAGAGAAAGAGAAGAAGAATAATATGAATCTTTGTATGTATTGATATGAATGAAGATCCGGATACAAAAGATTCACACACACATAAAAGATCATGTTTCTCTCTGGCCGTAAACTTCTTCTAGTTCATCAATCTCTACTCCTCACCCTAACACATCTATTTATACATGTTGGATATGGGCCGGAAACACATGGGCCGTAAATGAGTTTACGGTCGTAAGGTGTTTACGGCCGTAAACTCAGCCGTAAACTAGACCGAAAATTCATAAACTATTACACAAAAATATAATTGCCCAGAAAAGTAAAGTATAAACCATATTTTGACCCAACAATCTCCCCCTTGGTTTATAGCTTTCTTTTCTTAATGACCCAACAAGCTCCCCCTAAAAAATAGCTGACTTTCTTGATAATCTTCAATGAGAGCTTGGCTTCAGCTTTAACCTTCGATTTCTTCACAGCATCAGGATGAACATATGAATCTTCAATGAATGACTTCATCTTGAGCACTTGAGGTTTTCTTCAGAATTTAGCATTGAACGCACGTTGGGTGAGGAGGCTTCTTATACTGATTCTTGAAAGATGGCGCATTCAGCTTGAGAATCTTCAAAGAGAAAATCAGAGAGAACAAAATCTTCTGGATCACTTCATCATGTACAAAGATAGCAACAGACTGATTGAGGAGGCTTCAATGCAATCCGTCACATAATCTTCAATTTCAGCTTCACCTTGCTTCTGGGGTTGAAAGATTGAGTTTGAAAGAATAATCTTCATTTCTTGCTCCTTTGAATGCGAATTCTTCGATGCTCACGGACGAGGCTTTGGCTCAGAAATCTTCAACACAAACTCCATGAGTCTTACCTATACCTGAAATCACTTTTCAAGACAAAAATAAAACTAAAAGAAAACTTAGCACACAAATTAAAACAGAAAGAAAAATATTTTTGGATTTTTTTTTTATTTTTCTGAACAAGAAATAAACATAAATAACACTATTTTTGGATTTTTTTTATTATTTTTTTAATTTTTAATTCTCCCCTAATATTTAAATTAGAAGAAACTATGACAAATTTAACAAAAACAAAAATGATATCTAAATTTAAGAGAGATTTGGGATCAAAGTTTTTAGACAACCTTTATCCACTTGTCGGTACCTTCCATATTCACATCTTTGTCTGGTCGATCGTCGGTATTGTTGTCCACTTAAACACGAAAAACTGTGACTTATTTAGGACATACTATTTGTTACAAGACAAGGTGAACTTAAAAACCTAAAATTTATATCTGATTCTAAATTCTTTGATACTATATCTTAAGGTCCATTCAGCTGATGACGACCAGGGATATTGCTGTCCACCTAAATTGAGCAGCGAGATCTATAGACAATCTGTATGTGTTCAAATTTTAAGTGTACTGGAACGTGTTTCCCGCTTCCTGATATGCCCAAGCCATCAAGAACTTCCAGAGTACTCCTTACACCAGGTGAGCAGACAACCATTCAGAGAGAGAAGAGATTCAGAATTCTATTGCTAACTACTTCAGAGGGGTTGAGAAGAAGAAGGTTGCATATGCTGTGTACCAGGTCAGATTAGAAGTCGCGCAAAGGAGACAGCATATGGCTAACAGATGAGAAGTATTTCACCCATTTATATATAGCCTGCAGAGAAATAGAGTCGCATATGTTGTGTACCAGGTTGGATTGGAAGTCACGCAAAGGAGGCAACATATGACTAACAGAAAATGATATTCTACAGACCTAATCTATCGGAATTTACCAGTCGCCCCATCCAACTGGAATTAAGGACAGAATCTGCACATCGAGGAAAAGTTAAACCACGGTTCCAAGTACGGGTTCATTTAATGTGACGAGTAGATTCCCATATATATCTCCCTACTCAACCTATCCGAGCGTCGTATTGTCAGGCTGAACGTATCTAACTAGGTCAAGATTTGTCAAGTCTATAAATTTCCTAAGTTCAACTCTGCCTAGTCATGTCCATTTAAAAATTTTCGTGCCTACCGACGCCTCAAACCAGAGCATAGACCCTTCAACTTTGGCTACGTTACGCAGACTTAGGTTGCCTGTTATCACTTGATAATATCACTTCCCAAAACATCTCCCTCAAACAGATTTCATAACCAATATACTTTTTTTATTTTCTGATTTTCTGATGTTTTTGGATTTTTGAAAATTTTCTAATTTTTGTTTTGTTTTTATTTCTCCCCCTAAATTTGTGCATAGGAGAGAAATGAAAGTAAATGCACAAATTTAAACTATCCTAAAACAAAAATTAGTCTTTAAAGCGAATCAGCTTAAGAAAAACTTAGGAGTATAGAGAAGAAAACGCAAACCGTAATTCACCGATTAAATCTGCATCCAGAAGGTCTGAGAACAGCACGCGTAATCTCAGAACAGATCCGAAAATTCTTCATGTCATTAAGCACTAACCCCATGTGATCCCTTCTTTTCTTCCTTTCCCGCAAAAGGACACATGCTCTCAAACAATGTTCTGAGTGTTGTACAGTTGAGAGATGTCCCCAATCATATGCCAGGAGCAGCCACTACCAACAAACCGAAGTCTGATGATATGCCTCCATAGCTGCTCCAGCACAGAGCGGGATCAGTTGGTCTTTGGAACCCAGTCCATTTTGAAACTAGGTCGACCTTTGTCATCAACACACAAAACTTTCTCCCATGACATATCCTGCTTATCACAAACAGAAGATGTAGAAACATTAGAGTCGTTAGTTTATTTGGGAGATTGATCCTTTGGAACCCATTTGTAGTTGGGTTTAACCCATTTCTTTTTCGATCCGATGGGTGCCTCGACACTTGATTTGGAACTTGAAGCCGTCTGCCTAGATGACTTTGACCTAACCGGTCTTGGTTTCATAGGATCATCTCTTGAACTAGACTTCTGGGCCTGCATTCCCTTCTTGCCCTTGGGATTCAGATTCTTTGCCTTGTGGGTTTGATTCTTGGCCTTGTGCGCGTTCCAGTCACCATTGTCTGAACGTGACCTGGAAGGGTTTCTTTTGAAGTATCTCCCACTTGGCGCGTTTTTCCATCCTTGTGCGTAGTAGGGAACATACGCGCTATTAGGACAATTTTTGGCAATGTGTCCAGGTGTTCCACAGTGAAAACATGTCCTTTTCTTCACTGGGGAGTTGTCTCTTCCTGCCCCTGGTGGCATATCTTTGCCTTGTCTCTGATTATTTCCACATGAACAATTGCAGGAGGCACTCTGTTTCGCTGGAACTGGTGGCCTGTATTTCTCAACAGCAGGTTGATCAGAAGCAGTTGAGTTCAAAGCAACAGACTCAGAGCTCAAGGAGTTATTGGTTTGTTCAGAAGAAATCTCCTTGTTCTCATCCTCTGCTACTTTACCTGCACATGTAACAGAAACATCAGTATTTTCAACATTAATAACCCCTCCTGACACAAATCCAGCTGGTTTTTCGTATTTAAGATGTGCCTCCCTGTCAATTTCTTCTTGTTTCATAGGGATGGATGTGTAGTTATGATTGTAAGGAGGAGGTACACTATCATACCCTAGACCCTTGCTTTGATTTTCTTTGAATTTTAACTGGGTCTCATATAAGGACTCGACTGTCTGACTTGACGCAGTATAATTTTTGAAACTGACATCAGTTTTTCCACACTTGATTTTTAAAGCGTCAAGTTCTTCAGTTACAGCAGCAAGTTGACTCTTAACATAATCATAATTTTCACACTTGTTGTTGTACTCTTCCTGAAGTTTCCTAAAGTCCTTGGTTTTAGCTTCTAATTCAGCCTTAAGGGGTTTCTGTCCTTTCCTGAGTTGATATCCTTTATATCTCAGGTCCTCAACTTCCCCTTTTAATAAATCAATTTGTTCCCGAAGAAATTTAATCGTATCTTCACATGATTGAGAACATGAAACCTCACATGAATGAGAACACGACACTTCATTGACCGGAAGGTTTGCTGAACTCATTGTTTTTCGACAATTCAAAGCGTTAAGTTCTTCAATTATATCAGCCAGACTAAGACGATTAAGATCTTTTGTCTTCTTGATGTCAACCACATTCATATCCCACGGTTTTGGAAGTGAATTTAGCAGCTTTTTGTTTATATCGGACTTAGTCAAGAAGATCCCGGCTATATTCATCTCAGTAGTGAGTGTGGTAAATCGCTGCAACTGAGCTTCCAAGATTTCTCCAGGGATAAAATCAAAAAAGTTGAAATTTTGTCTTAATGTCTCCTGATGACTCTCTTTCATGTTTTCAAATTCCCTCAAAGACCTTAAAATCAATTAAAAAAAAACAACTAGAAGCTAAGATAAAAATTAAAAGTCAAATTTAAAATGCCCTTTTTTTTAATAAAAAATCAACCTTAAAAGTCAAATAAATAAAAAAACAAGCTCAAAAGTCAAACTTGAAAAGTCAAACTTAAAAGTCAAACCGAAAGGTTAAATTTGAAATTTTAAAGGTTAAACGAAAAAGTCAAAATTTAAAATCAATGGTCAAACGTGAAAATCACAATCAAAATTTGAAATAAAAAGTCAAAGATAAAGAGAAAAAAATAAAATAAAAACAATTTATTATTATTATTATCATTATTATTTATTATTATTATTATTATTATTATTATTATTATTATTATTATTATTATTATTATTATTATTTTAATTTTGGATGAAAAGGAATTTGAAATTAAAAGGAATTGAGTTTTGGGGTTAAAAGTGTAAAAAATGTGAAATTAGAACTGAAAATGACGGGTTATATTTAAAACTTCGGAGGAAAGGAACAAGTGATCAGCTGGTCGAGTTGGCCAAGAGCTGTGTCAATGACCTAGAGGTTGCGGGTTCGATCCCCACTACCCCCAACTTCGCGTCCTCCTTTTTAATTAAAATGCGCCTATAGACCAACTAAGATGCTGAGCCGAGCCGATTCTTCAAGCCGCCGAGCCGAATTCCGAGCCGACTCCGATGTCCGAGCCGAGCCGCAAATACCGGAAACCCTAGCCGTAAACGGGAATCCGCCGCCGGCCGTGAACAGTTTCCGGCCGTAAACTCCGGCCGTGAACTGTTTTCGGCAGTAAGCTCTGGCCGAAAATAGTTTAAGATTACATGAAAATTCGACTTTGAAGCTCCAAAACTTAATCAAAAACCCCTTTTTATGAAAAACACAAAGAACAAATCCCCCTTATTTTTGCGAGATCTATCCAAAAACGCAAAAATATTTCGAAAATAAGATCAAATATTGCCCCAAATAGAGTTTACGGCCCAAGAACTCGGTGTTTACGGCCGTAAGCTTGGACCGTAAACACAGAATATTCGATTTTTGGATGAAACAATAAACCTTTTGACTGATACAACTTGGCTCTGATACCAATTGTAAGTCCCTAATCTGCCCGTGTATCAGTCATATCCATTTGATGGTGCGGAATCCCAATCAAACTGATGATGTAAGATCAAAATAAAAGAGAAAGAGAAGAAGAATAATATGAATCTTTGTATGTATTGATATGAATGAAGATCCGGATACAAAAGATTCACACACATAAAAGATCATGTTTCTCTCTGGCCGTAAACTCCTTCTAGTTCATCAATCTCTACTCCTCACCCTAACACCTTTATTTATACATGTTGGATATGGGCCGGAAACACATGGGCCGTAAATGAGTTTACGGCCGTAAGGTGTTTACGGCTGTAAACTCAGCCGTAAACTAGACCGAAAATTCATAAACTATTACACAAAAATATAATTGTCCAGAAAAGTAAAGTATAAACCATATTTTGACCCAACAGTAACGTACCCAAAGTTGAAGGGTCTATGCTCTGGTTTGATGCGTCGGTAGGCACGAAAAATTTTAAATGGACTTGACTAGGGAGATTTGAACTTAGGAAATTTATAGACTTGACAAATCTTGACCTAGTTAGATCCATTCAGCCTGACAATACGATGCTTGGATAGGTTGAGCAGGGAGATATATATGAGAATCTACTCGTCACATTAAATGAACCCGTACTTGGAACCGTGGTTTAACTTTTCCTCGATGTGCGGATTCTGTCCTTAATTCCGGTTGGATGGGGCGACTAGTAAATTCCGATAAATTAGGTCTGTAGAATATCATTTTCTTTCTTTCCGTCTGTTAGACATATGTTGTCTCCTTTGCGTGACTTCCAATCCGACCTGGTACACAACATATGCAACTCTATTTCTCTGCAGGCTATATATAAATGTGTGAAATACTTCTTATCTGTTAGCCATATGCTGTCTCCTTTGCGCGACTTCTAATCCGACCTGGTACACAGCATATGCAACCTTCTTCTTCTCAACCCCTCTGAAGTAGTTAGCAATAGAATTCTGAATCTCTTCTCTCTCTGAATGGTTGTCTGCTCACCCGGTGTAAGGAGTACTCTGAAAGTTCTTGATGGCTAGGGCATATCAGGAAGCGGGAAACACGTTCCAGTACACTTAAAATTGAACTCATACAGATTGTCTATAGATCTCACTGCTCAATTTAGGTGGACAACAATATCCTTGGTCGTCGTCAGATGAATGGTCCTTAAGATATAATATCTAAGAAATTAGGATCAGATATAATATCTAGGAACTTAAGTTCACCTTGTCTTGTAACAAATAGTATGTCCTAAATTTGTCACAAATTTCCGTGCTTAAGTGGACAACAATACCGACGATCGACCAGACAAAGATGTGAATATGAAAGGTACCGACAAGTGGATAAAGGCTGTCTAAAAACTTTGATCCCAAATCTCTCTTAAAGTTAGATATCATTTTTATTTTTGTTAAATTTGTCATAGTTTCTTCTAATTTAAATATTAGGGGAGAATTAAAAATTAAAAAATAATGAAAATAAAAATAAAAAATAAAAAAAAATAAAAAAAAATCAGAAAAATTAAAAAAATCCAAAAATAGTGTTATTTCTGTTTTATTTCTTGTTCAGAAAAATAAAAAAATCCAAAAATATTTTTGTTTCTATTTTAATTTGTGTGCTAAGTTTTCTTTTAGTTTTGTTTTGTCTTGAAAAGTGATTTCAGGTATAGATAAGACTCATGGAGTTTGTGTTGAAGATTTCTGAGCCAAGGCTTCGTCCATGAGCATCGAAGAATTCGCATTCGAAGGAGCAAGAAATGAAGATTATTCTTTCGACATTCAATCCTTCAACCCCAGAAGCAAGGTGAAGCTGCAATTGAAGATTATGTGACGGATTGCATTGAAGCCTCCTCAATCAGTCTGCTGCTATCTTTGTACCTGCCGAAGTGATCCAGAAGATTATTTCTCTCTGAAGTTCTCTCTGAAGATTCTCAAGCTGAAAGTGTTATCTTTCAAGAATTAGTACGTAAAGCCTCCTCACCCGACGTGCGTTCAATGCCAAATTCTGAAGAAAACCTCAAGTGCTCAAGATGAAGTCATTCATTGAAGATTCATATGTTCATCCTGATGTCGTGAAGAATTTGAAGATTAAAGCTGAAGCCAAGCTCCCATTGAAGATTAACAAGAAAATCCAGCTACTTTTTAGGGGGAGCTTGTTGGGTCAATTAAGAAAAGAAAGCTATAAACCAAGGGGGAGATTGTTGGGTCAAAATATGGTTTATACTTTACTTTTCTGGGCAATTGTATTTTACTGTAATATTGTGAATTTATGGTCATGTTTACGGCTGAGTTTACGGCCATAAACTCATTTACGGCCCATTTGTTTCCTGCCCATGTTCCCTAGTATAAATAGAGGTGTTAGGGTGAGGAGTAAAGATTGATGAACCCTAGAGATTATACGGCCAAGAGAGAGAGAGGAAGATAGAGCATATTGTGTGACAGAATCTATTGTAAGGAATTTCATTCATATCATCAATACAATCAAGATTCTTAATATTCTTCTTCTCCTTCTCTTCTATTTGATCTGACATCATCCGTTTGACTGGGATTCCGCACCATCAAACGGATCTGACTGATACACGGGCAAATTAGGGACTTACATTAGTTACTTAGGCAAAAGTGAATTGATGCAATTCCATGAAATTACACTTTGTGCCCTTGCGAAGACGTTAGTGGAGCGTGTGTGGTTTACCGGCACACTAAATGGTTCTAAGCAAAGGTAGCAAAGGGTGACTCGATGTTTGTCATAGTTCGGTGGAGCGTGTGTGGTTTACCGGCACATCGAATAGGTGATTGTAACATGTGGGGGCACCATGTAGTTGGCATGGTTATTCACACCCGCTTTGTGATCCTCGGCATCCCAGTCACAAACAAGAGGGGCATATCGAGATTTAAACATGCCATTGAAATGATTCAATGAATCTCATAGGATCTAGGAGTTTTCATAGATTTAAAATTTAAATTTCTTTTTCGTTTTTCATGGTGGAAATTAGTGAATCGCCATTCACTTACCTTCAAATGTTCTGCAATTTGGGTTACGGCATCTTTCTCCCGAGTTGTAGAATATTGTGTTGGGTACTAGCCTTAGTATTTCATTTGGGTGATTTACTAAGGACTCAATCAATCAACTAACTTGAATTCGTTTTCTCCCGTTTTGTAGATATCAAAGTTCGACAACTATGGTCTTCCCAAATCTCGTGGAACAAGCTTTCCACATGAAGATGATATTCCACGATTCGATCAAGGAACAAGAAATCATGCTTCACTTCCTCCACCTCCTCCAATTATTCTCCCTAACCCACAAGTTCAAAGGCTTGAAAAGTTCAAGATCACTCAAGCCCTTTTGGCAAGTAAACATAAAGAAGGAAAGCCGGTGTCTGCACACGTCCTAGGGATGAAGTCACACATTGATAGGTTAAGAATGTTGGGATCTGTTTTCTGTGAGGAAATGGCTGTTGATTGGGTTCTTCAGTCACTTCCTAACTCATACAGTGAGTTCGTAAGAGAGTACTATATGATGAACCGCGACGTGACCCTTATAGATCTCACCTATATGCTTATTGCTGCTGAATCAGAAATGTTTTGGCGCAATGGAAAAGCAAAGTTGATTGGTGAATCTGCCTTCAAGACCTCTATGGATATAGACAATGGCAATGAAAGACATGCTATGATCGAAAAGTTTAATCATAAGAGAAAGTCAATGTCTGAAGTAGTTCCATGTCATGTTCCAAAAGAGTCAATTTGCTTTTATTGCCAAGAGAAAGGGCATTGGAGACGAAGCTGTCCCATTTACCTAAGAGATCTAAGAGATGGGAGAGTCGAAACGTATGGCTCTAATATAGGTAAAATCCATTAACTAACTCTTTTAAGCTTCTATTCTAGATTCTTAATACATAATGTGATAAGATTACAATTGATGTTTTGTAAGATCAAAGAAACGAAAGGAAGCTTAAAGGAAGAAGTGAGCAGAATCTAACCACGAAGGAATGGATTTCGATCGCATTTCTCGAAGATTAGATTCTTGAGCTACTACTTAGAGTTAGAATTAGATTGCTAAGAAAGATGTATTAGCATAGTTTTTCAATGAATTGCATTGTAAGGACAAAAATTTTCCGTAATAAAATAAATTTTGATTTTATATTATTTATTTATCCTTGTAATGGCGTATATAAAAAATTGATGTTTGAATGTTTCTATTATTAGCAATAATGGATTTGGTTCTTATATATGTTATTTATGGAAAGTCGAGAATTTACCAAATAGGGAGAGTTTCTCATCGCCCAAGTTTCAATTGGACAGAAATTTGGAATCATGCAACTTGGTTGCATGATGAATGAGAAATTTCATATTTGGAAGTTAGACTAATTCGTTGACAAAGTGTCAAGTGAAGGACTAGGAGATCGAGCACAAAAAGTTGCGTATTGATCAAGTTCACCATAAGAGTAATAAGATATTCGTCATGGTTTACTAAAAGTTTAGTAAATATGATTACACTTATAAGATTAAGTGTAATTCGGAATTGATTAAAAAGGTTTAAATCAATAGTAGAACGAACAAGAAGAATCAAGTAGGCAGAAAGATAAAAGTTTCTCCATTTTAAGAAGAAGGGAGAGTACCTTTTATGCTTTATGATGGGTCTTAATGATTAAGAACCATATCTCAATTGATCCTCTAAGTGAGTCTTAGTACAATTGTATGTCTAAGAAGAGGAATCAAGAATTGAAGAAATGGTTAAATCAAGAAGTCAATCATACTTCATTCCAAAAACAAGTCTTAGAGTTAAGATTGTGAAATTGAGTGATAAGTATTAAGAAGGTTTATAACATTCATCAAATGTGGAAAGTAGTGATGTCTTGGATAAGACAAAGACCAACTAGGACCAATTTATGAAGAGTTTTGATAAAAGCTACACTAACTCTTGAATATTTGTTTGTCAAAGAAATGTTTTGACAAGAGAATCTTATATGTCAAGGAGTTAGTGGGATTCTTAATGGTCTTGAAAGGTTTCAAGAACAAATCAAATAAACCTTATCAATCATCACTAGCGAACGAGTTGAGGTTTACAACCTATCGTGTTGACATTATTTTGTTTCTATGTCATTCCAATCGAGTTAATTATGCATGGGAGTTCTATGAGTTCTCATTTGAATGCATAAAAGACAAGGACCTTGATCAATGGAAAGTACATTGATAGGAAAAGGTGAGCTGCTTAACTACTTGGAAGACATGGTGGGCAGCTATGCTACCATGAAGTCAAGAAATCAAGATCAAGAAAGTTTGATCCATATGAGTTTGAATTTGTCGTAAACTTTGGTTTTGACAAATTCACATGGATAGGAACAAATACACCGTTTAAATCTAAGTTTCATAAGATTTCCTCCTTCATGAAAATGATTGTGAGGAAATGCTTTCACTAAGAAAGATTTTAAGAAGATAGTGATTGTAAAATTGCATTCTCGAATTCGATCATGGTTACAGTATCCCTTTCCATGATTTGAATTCTGAGGTTTGGCAATTAGTCTTAATTGTTTAGACACACATATGAACTATCTAAGGCAAAGGTGTATAAGTTCAAGAAACATTGATAAATGATTATCAAAGCACTAAGTATTAGAAACATGAACTTAAGAAATTCAATAAGCATTGTTTCTCTGAAAGTTAAGCTGTTTTTGAATACATGTCAAAGCTAGTGGGAGCATAAGTGTTATGTTTATAATAATCATCATGATAGTGGGAGCATAAATGTTATGATTGTATGATTATTAAGGAAAGTATTGCAAGTTGGCAATATTAATTATAGAAAACAAGAGTCATTCTTTGCAAAGTTGTAAGGATGGAATAGTTGTTTTACTATAATTAAGGGAGAGAATATTATGCTTCATTTCAAATCTAAAGGTTTACGTTGTGGAATGTTACTAAATTTAGTCAAGGGTACATAGTGTGTTCTTAAAATTTCGATTATGATTACGGCATTCCTCTTCACAATTCGAATTTTGAGAACATAGCAAATAAAACATTATGCGTCATGTCCCATACGCTTCGGGTATAGGATCGATTGCAAATGCTTTAATGTTTGACCTTTCTAAAATTTTCCAAATGTCAAGCGCATTTAGAGGGAAAAGGGACTAGAATTGGTTTTGACTAAAATAATTAAACAACTATCAAAGGACAATCCAAAGTTTGACGAGGATTGGTCGCTTGTGAGTAGTTGGAAGCATGGTATTGGATGGACCATATCGACATTATTATGAATAGAAAAGATTCTATTAAGAATGACTTGTCATATGGAAATTATGGAAATGTTTCCATATTGGATGGACCATATCGACATCATTACAAATAGATAATATTCTATTAAGAATGAGTTGTCATATGGAAAATATGGAAGCGTGTCCATATTGGAAATTGAATATTGAAAATCTATGTCTAGATTAGAAACTTTTATGCAAAAGGATGTTCAAAGGAATGTACTTTGAGTGAGAGACATCATATCTAAGGAATTGTCTTGTAATAATGTCCGATAGAGGACTTTGTAATATCATTGGCAATAGCCTTTGTGAATTTGATGCAGTGACATTACGAAATGATCATTGCATAGAATGTTAGAATCTAGTATATTTTATAAGTAACAAGAATTTGATATTCTCACACTTATGAAAAAGGATTTGGAGTTGTGAAATGAGAATGATTGGAAATGTGTTCAATTTGATCTATTTCACAAAGTAAGAACCATAGGTAAACATTGTGTGCATGCTAAGAGCATGGGACAAGTGTAATAATTCAAGTAAGAAGTTGATTACCCGAAACGACAAATAATGAGTAATCGATATGGTGATAAATAAAAGGTGTTTTATTTATACTCAAAGGTTTGAGGCCATATGGGGTTAGTATTATTCTTGTGTTTCACATTTGCATGTTTTGACTTCTAGAATAATTGAATTTATTAAGAATAATCGAATTATTTGAATGGGCCACAGTCGTTCATATGTTGGAAGTAGATATGAATGAAGACTGTCGTGAATTGGTGTGTGGATTGTCTAAAAGAGTATTAGACATAAGCAAATATTTGCTGCAACGTTCATGAGTGCTTATGAATATGATTTGAGCATTGGATTAAACCCACACTCACTTGGATCACTCCATGAATTGTATCACGAGTGATTGGTGAGACGATAACATCTTATATTCTTGAAACCGAGATGTGTGAGTTGTATCTTGCAAATCGGTTGCACATTGATAATATGTAAACGCACTAGTAACTTGGTGTTATAAAACATATTGTTGTGTGTGATTTGGTGAGTAAGTGCAAGCAAGCATTGTATCAAAGTTTATCCGTTCCTTTTATCCAAGGTAGGATAAAAGCGATATCTTTGGGCCCCTCGATGATTTTGTGATGACAAACGTAAATGCTCGGCCGGGCTAAGGCTAATTTGATTTGTTCAATTAGTCAGTCGTCATAAATCGGGAATCGAGATATAGTACAAATAGAATGATTTGAAATCATATCTCGTATGATATCTAGAATAGAGGAATATATGATCCCTTATCTAAAGGACACGCGTATCTGATAGGATCAGAGTTGACAACGGCTTTGGGAAGCTACGATTGCAGATCAAGATCTGAAGTCATACGCATAATAGTTATTAGACTTATCCAAGTGGGAGACTGTTGGATTAGTGTCTAAGTCCATAACTATTTTGGTATGTACTTGACCCGATGGTGCATGGTCCTTTTGGGTTGCCTTCACCAAAGCAACTTGATAGGATGAATTATGGAGAGAAAGGATTAAATATGATTTATTAATATATTATGAGAATAATATATTAAAGGAGAAATCATATTGGTTAATTAATATTAGTCAATAATTAATTGGTAATTAGTTTTGTGACTAAAAGAGATTAATTAAACTTAAGGGACTGGAATTGTAATTATAAGATAATTGCAATTTGGGCCATGGATGGCCTTATATTAAGGAGTGGACGAATTCTATGGGGAAGCCCATGGGGAAATCGTCCAAGGCCTTAAGGAAAGGGATCCATGGGTTGCTTAGGGCTTAAGCATCCAAATTAGGGTTTCCTTGTTAGATAACCCTAATAGCCTCCTATATATATAGATCCCTTATGACCCAAAAACGTGGACAAGCATCCTTCTAGGGTTTCACACGTTTTAGGGCAGCCTCCTTCCTCTCTCCTCTTCATCCTCTTGCTCTTGGTGTTTGTGAACCATTAGAGGAGTGCCATTTGTGACTCTAAGCTTTCTAAAGTCAATAGAATAAGGATTTGGGATTGTTATTGCTACATAACAATCAAGGTAATATCTTAAACCCATTCATATGTTAATATGATTACTTGTATGCTAGAATTAGGGTTTATAGTCTTGGATAACTTGCATGTACAATAGAGAAACCTAGATCCAAGCATTAGGGTTTGTATGAGCACATAGGATGTTCTTAGGACCAAAACCCATCAAGACGTACACTGGGCGTAATTCCAATATGCTGGGTGTACGTCGAGGGACCCCGCGTTTCATTAACTCCATTATGATGGGAGTAACCCAGCCTTACGCTAGGCGTACCCACGCGTGTCCCATGGATGCATGGCCTCACCTTGTCAACTTTTTCCATCAAGTACCAAAAGTGACAATATCTTCAAAGTGCCATAGCTCCTTTATTCTAAGTTCGTTTCCGACGAACTTTATATCCATGAAAAGGTGGCAAGAAGCCCTACGCTTTCTAGCAACACACCCCGACCCGAAATCTTCTCAAATAAAACCCATTGCCCATAAAAGACCGAAACGACCTTACTCTTTGATCTCGGGGAACCATAAATATATTCTCTTAGAACGGGGCGTTACACAGTAGTTCAGTGTGCTTGATGCCTTTGTTATTCAAGCCTGTCTTTGTGTTATGTGTTCCGGACTTGGGTTCGATACAGTATGCAGTATATTTGATTATGCTAGTAGTTATGATTATGCTATGCTATGTTCAGTCAGTTTCCGGACTTCGGTCCGATGTAGAGGGCAAGGCCCTGGTTAGTTCCGGACTTCGGTCTGATGCAGAGGGCGAGGCCCTGGTTAGTTCCGGACTTCGGTCCGATGCAGTTTATGGACTTCGGTTCAATGCAGAGGGCAAGGCCCTAGTCAGTTCCGGACTCTGGTCCGATGCAGTTTCCGGACTTTGGTCTGATGCAGTGGGAAAGGCCCAATACGTGTTTATATGTTGTTGTATGGTATGTGGTAGTTTGGGGGAGCTCACTAAGCTTCGTGCTGATAGTTTTAGTTTTGGTTTCAGGTACTTCCGCTAGCAAAGGGAAGAGCTTGGGTTGATGACATCGCACCCACCACAGCTTCAGTTTTATCCTTCGAGTTTTATTTAGACATTTTGTTATGATTGATATAGTTTTGTTTTGACATAGTTACTATGACTTTTGAGTACTTATTCCATGGTTGTTGTTATATTTGACATTGGATGATGTGATTTTTAATAATATTATAACAAAAAAATTTGGGTTGTATTTTGGGTCGTTACAAGTTGGTATCAAAGCCTTGGTTTGAGGGATTCAGGCTTACTTTCGAGTGTGTCTGAACTCAAACTATGGAAATGGTGAAAGATTTTTTAAAGAGAAACATTTTCAAAAAGAAATTTTGAAAAGAACTTAGAAAGAAAAAGTGTTTTCTTAAAAAGGGGTGTGGTGCATGCGATCAGCTGAGCTCAAGTAAATACTCCCAAACTACCCATACAAGCTTATGTTATGATTATTAGTTTCAGTTTCATTAGAACATCATGCTAGAATAGGACTAAGGATCTAGGAGGATGCCTTATGTGCCTGCTATATGTGTTTCAGCTTTATGAGAATTGCATGCTAGTATTTAGTAGACAGCAGTAGGATAGCCTGGTTAGGTTATGCCTGATAGTATGAGCTTAGCATTGTATGCTAGTGCAAATTAGTCAGAATGATAGCCAGAGTGGTATATGCTTGATTATGTACACAATACCCGAATGCTACTTGCTTTGTGCTTTTAAGAGTTCTAGTTGTCTTTCACTAACTAGTAAACGAATATGTTAAGTTACATATTGCAAGGACTAAATAATTTCAGAAGGTTAGGTCTAGATCTATTTCGTAGCTCTCATTTGATTCCAACCGTTATAGGGTAGGATTCCTCATTCGAAGAATTATCTAGTCTGAGTGATATGTAATAGTACTCACAAGCTAGTTAGGGGAAGAAAGTGGGGACTTCTATGCAGCTGATGGCGGAGAGTGGGTTGGTGAGCACCCTAGGGCTAGCCTAGGATGAGATTAGCATGAGATCAGCAGTAGTAGTAGAAGGGACTTGTTAGAGTCGAGGCAGTTCTTGGGCAAGGTACAAATAGATGTGGAAGGTAGTAGGGGCCCATACTACTGAAAGCAGAGGATCTGTACTTGAATCAAGGAAGGCCAAGGCGAAACCAGGAAACTGGTAGTAATAGTGATCCCTCGAGATATATCAGTATTTCTGACATTGTTGTTATGTGTTTTAGAATTGTGGTTTTACGCCCTAGACCAGCAGTCGGTAGTTCAGGGGCCGGTGAGGGATCAGGACTAGGCTCAGGTGCCGATCATTTGGATGATCAGACCAAGGAGTTTCTTTCTTCAAAGATTACTTGCATCATACTCGAGCAGACTCCTGTGATCTTTGGTTCGATCAAGGAGGGAAGTTTAGATCTGATGGATGAGAGGTTGAGCACCTTTC
Source organism: Lactuca serriola (assembly GCF_051521515.1). Lineage (NCBI taxonomy): Eukaryota > Viridiplantae > Streptophyta > Magnoliopsida > Asterales > Asteraceae > Lactuca > Lactuca serriola. The sequence goes on from NC_136413.1 coordinate 171,594,078, forward strand.
GTGCTGAGGTGGCGACCATGATGGGGTCATGCACGCTCACGTTCAGGGAGTTCAGAGCCTGTGGAGCTCTTGACTATCATGGGGTGCAGGACCTCATAGCGAGTACCAGGTGGTTGACGGATGTCGCCAATGCTTTCCGCACCAGCAGATGTCCCGAGGGGGACAAGTTCAGACTAGCATCCTATCTTCTGAAGGACAGGGCACGAGATTGGTGGGAGGAGATCGGGCATGTCATCGGGGATAACACAACACTTGATGCGATGACTTGGGCTGATTTTTATACCAGGTTCAGAGCCGAGTTTGCATCGGTTATCGAGGTGCAGCAGTTAGCCAGGGAGTTTCGGGATCTCACCCAGACTACAAAGACAGTGGCAGAGATTACCGCCAAGTTCAGGGAGAGGGCTCTTCTCGTTCCCCAGTACGCAACTAATGAGGAAATAAAGAAGGCCCGTTACCATGAGATGTTTCAGAGTGATATCCGCCAGTTTGTGAGCCGGACCAGCTGCAAAACGCTGGATGACATGATTGCTAGGGCTCGTGAGAGAGAGAGAGAGAGAGAGAGAGAGATTGATCTAGAGATGGAGAAGAAGAGGAAGCTAGAGGCGATATCTGGCACTGGGAGTTCGGGCAAAAAGCCCAAGGTATCAGATCACAGATCTAGAGGTCAGCAGAGCCACGACCGGTGTAGCAAGTGCGGGAGATTGCACGATGGGCCGTGCAAGGTGGGGAGTCCCGGTTGCTACAAGTGCGGCCAGAGCGGGCATATGAGCAGAGATTGTACAGCCACTCCCACCATTACTGCTGTATCAGATCTGATTTGCTTCCATTGCAATCAGAGGGAATATAAAAAGTCTCAGTGTCCGAGTTTGCCAGCAGCAGCAGCAGCAGGGAAGGTGGCAGCACCTACCCCTACAACATTGAGGATTACAGACGACCGTCAGGGTCGAAGTGAGCCACCAGTGGCGAAGAGTAGAGCTTTTCAGATGACATCAGAGGAGGCGTGTGCGACTCCTGATGTGGTGACGGGTATGTATCTTCCCTTCATCTCTTTATTAATGTTGATTGTTTCTTATGGTTATATGTTTTTTTATATAGGGTCGTTCTTAGTGAACGACATATAAGCTACAATATTGTTTGATTCGGGGGCTACCCGATCATTTGTTTCACTTGCGCTTAGCAAGAGGTTCAGTAGAGCTCCGAGGGAGTTGGATTGTCCACTTGAGGTTGAGATAGCTGATGACAGGATCGTCAGGGTCGCGAGAGTACATAGGGCTTGTTCGCTGCAGTTATTTGATGAGCAGTTTTCAGTGGATTTGGTTCCTATTCCCCTGCGAGGGAATAAGGTCATAGTGGGTATGCATTGGCTTAGCCCCACTGGGGCACTGATTGATTGTGAGCTACAGTTAGTGAGGGTCTGCAGCCCTGGTGGGGGAGAGTTGGTGATTCAGGGTGAGAGGCCACATCGCAGACCGATTCTTTGCTCGGCAGCGAGAGCTCGACGTTACTTCCAGCAGGGTTGCGTACAGTACATTGCCTATGTTTTGGATGCCCGGGGGAAGGGCAAGGCGAATGTTGACGATGTACCGGTGGTACATGAGTATCCAGATGTATTTCCAGAGGATATGCCTGGGATACCTCCGGAGAGACAGGTTGAGTTTCAGATTGACCTGGTTCCGGGTGTGGCTCCGATAGCCAAGGCACCGTATCAGTTGGCTCCTCCAGAGATGCATGAGTTGTTTACGCAACTGCAGGAGTTGCTAGACAAGGGTTTCATCAGACCGAGCAGTTCACCATGGGGAGCCCCGATCCTGTTTGTGAATAAGAAGGATGGGTCGCACCGTATGTGTATAGATTACCGGAAGTTGAACAAGGTAACGGTGAAGAACCATTACCCACTCCCGAGGATAGATGATTTGTTCTACCAGCTTCAGGGAGCATCTTGGTTTTCGAAGATTGATCTGCGCTCCGATTATCATCAGATGCGGGTCAGAGGTGAGGATGTTCATAAGACAGCTTTTAGGACCCGTTATGGTCATTATGAGTTTTTGGTGATGTCGTTTGGGCTCACCAACGCTCCAGCCGCATTCATGGACCTCATGAACCGCGTATGCAGGCCGATGCTGGATCGGTCTGTGATAGTGTTCATTGATGATATCTTAGTTTATTCCAAGACTCGGTAGCATCATGAGGAGCACCTGAGGGAGGTGCTAGGGACTTTAAGGAAGGAGAGACTTTTCGCGAAGTTCTCCAAGTGCGAGTTTTGGTTGCGCGAGGTGCAGTTCCTTGGACCTTGTCAACCAGAAGGGGATATTGGTGGATCCGGCCAAGATAGAGGCCGTGATGCAGTGGGAGGTCCCGAGGTCTCCATCTGAGATTCAGAGCTTCCTAGGGTTGGTAGGGTACTACAGGAGATTCATCCATGACTTCTCCAAGATAGCAGTTCCACTTACCCGACTGCCCAGGAAGTCGGTGGTGTTTCGCTGGGGGCCTGAGCAGCAGGCAGCATTTGAGACCCCCAGAGAGCGATTGTGCAAGGCACCATTTCTTACCCTGCCAGAAGGAGTGGATGATTTTGTAGTCTATTGTGATGCTTTGATCACATGGATGGGAGTAGTGTTGATGTAGCGAGGGCATGTGATAGCTTATGCCTCTAGACAGTTGAAGCCTCACGAGGCTAACTATCCGACGCACGATTTAGAGTTGGGGGCAGTGGTGTTTTCCCTCAAGATTTGGAGGCATTACCTATATAGGGTCCGTTGTACCATTTTCACGGATCACAAGAGTCTGAGGTACCTCATGGACCAGCCGAATTTGAACATGAGGCAGCATCGATGGTTAGATGTGTTAAAGGACTACAATTGTGAGATCCTTTATCATCCGGGCAAGGCCAACGTTGTGGCTGGCGCCCTGAGCCGCAAGGCGATGGTGGCACTGATCAGAGATATATGTCTGAGGATGACGATGATTACTCCGTTATTGGAGCAGATTAGAGAGGCTCAGGTCGAGGCCCTGAAGGAGGAGAGGCAGAAGTGTGAGAGGATTGTGGGCCGAGTAGCTTCTTTCGATTATGACAGTCGAGGATTGTTGACCCTTCATGGGAGAGTCTGGGTTTCGTATTGGGGAGGGGTACGGCAGGTGTTGATGGATGAGGCCAACAAGTCCCGGTTCTCCATCCATCTAGGGGCGACGAAGATGTATAGAGATCTTCGAACCGATTATTAGTCGCCCTGCATGAAGCGGGACGTAGCCTGGTACGTAGAGAGATGCCTGACCTGCAGGAAGGTCAAAGAAGAACACCAGAGACCCCAAGGCAAGATGCAACCGTTAGACATTCCGGTGTGGAAATCGGAGGATATCACTATGAATTTCATCACTAAGCTTCCCAGGACCGCACGTAGAGTTGACTCGATTTGGGTCATAGTGGATCGGCTGACCAAGAGCGCGCATTTCATACCGATTCAGGAGAGCATATCGGTCGAGAAGCTAATCAATATTTATGTGCACGAGGTAGTGACACGGCATGGAGTGCCTGTATCGGTAGTATCAGAACGAGACACCCGTTTTACTTCCAGGTTTTGGAAGCGGTTTCATGACGAGATGGGGACTCGTCTTCATTTTAGCACCATTTTCCACCCCCAAACAGACGGGCAGAGCGAGAGGTCGATTCAAACTCTCGAGGACATGCTTCGGGCATGTGTCCTAGATTTTAGAGGCAGGTGCGATATGTATCTTCCTTTAGCGGAATTTTCGTATAACAACAGTTACCACGCTAGTATTGACCGCCCTCCTTTCGAGATGCTTTACGGGAGGATGTGTAGGACCCCGATTTGTTGGGGCGAGGTTGGTCAACGAGTCATCGGGAGCACCGAGGTGGTGTTCAAGACCACAGAGTTGATCCAGCAGGTCCGTAGCAGATTTCAGACTGCGTAAAGTTGACAGAAGAGTTACGCTGATAGGAGGCGTTCGGACTTAGAGTTTCAGGTGGGCGATATGGTCCTCCTAAAGGTATCACCCTGTAAGGATATTCAGGTTGATAGCAGCCTAAATTATATCGAGAGACCAGTTGCGATCTTAGATCGGAAGACGAATACCTTGAGGAACAAGGTGGTTCAGTTAGTGAAGGTGCAGTGGCAACACCGAAAGAGTTCAGAGTGGACGTGGGAGACCGAGGGGGAGATGAGGGAGCATTATCCTGAGTTATTTTCGGAATCAACGGTAGCAGACTTCGAGGACGAAGTCTAAGATAAGTGGGGGAGAGTTGTAACGCTCCATTTCTAGTATGTAAATTTAATTAAAGTGTCACCATTTCTTAAGGGGTACTCGACGAGTCTGTAGCCCGACTCGTCGAGTAGAAGCGAGATGAGCTCGCAATTTAAGTTGGCTACTCGATGAGTCCATATGTTGGGACTCGGCGAGTCAGCCTGTCTGGATGAAGCCCTAATTTCAAGGGTTTGCACCCTATTTAAACGTCATTATAGCCTCCCCCCAACAATTCCCCTGTAAACCCTAGCCGCCATTGTTGAGTTTGAGTGTGTTTGTGCTAGTTTGGAAGCTTTGGAAGAGAAGGAATGAAAGAAGGTCCCTAGAAGAGATAGGAGATCCAGGAGTTAGCTTCTGTCTGTTTCTCATTCAGGTAATGAAGTTATTACCTTGTGTATTCCTCCATTAAACCCTCTTTTATGCTTGTTATGTCTTCTTTGGAGCCTTTTATGATTCAAAACTTGAGATATGGACTCTTCTTTGGATGGAAACCTTAGATTTGGACGTTATTGAACTCCAGGAGCTCATTATAACCACCTTTATGCAATCTTGGCCTTGTTCCAAACCCTAAGTGCTTAGTATTTGCTGATTTTGGGTATTTTAGCCTCATACTCTTGTGCATGCATGTAAAGTTGGAAACTTTACGTGTAAAACCAGTCCTAGAAGCTCAAATCTATGATTTGGAAGCGCTGAAATCGATTACAATCAACTGTATAGTAATAGAATGCTTGGGACTCGACGAGTTGCTCTTCAACTCGGCGAGTTGTTCTTTAGACTCGACGAGTTGTTCATACGACTTGGCGAGTCACAGTCTGGACGTGTTCATATGTTGGAGGAGAACTCGATGAGTTGTTCATAAAACTCGGCGAGTTGGATGAAGTTAAACTGGATGTTAGCATCGAAGAAGAACTTGTCGAGTCTTTGCCAAACTCGACGAGTAGAAGCGGGTAGAGGACTAGAATGGATGATAGGGACTCAACGAGTTGACATCCCAACTCGGCGAGTCCGGTCAACTGGAAGTTGACTTTGACTAGGAAGTTGACTTGACCAGGGGTAAATAGTCATTTTACCCTGAGATTAGTATTAAGTATTTGATTTAGTGTTTATGGGATTTGTAGCCGGGGAGTTCCGGAGCAGCAGTCAGGCAGTTTCAGATTTAGCATCTCGGCAGCAAGCGTTACGAGGTGAGTTTCCTTCCAGTAGGAACGGGTCTACGACCACAATGCCAGGCTGTCTAGTTAGTAGTAGTTCCAGACTTCGGTCCGAGGAAATAGTTCAGTGTGCTTGATGTCTTTGTGATTCAAGCCTGTCTTTGTGTTATGTGTTTGGGACTTGAGTCCGATGCAGTATGCAGTATATTTGATTATGCTAGTAGTTATGATTATGCTATGCTATGTTTAGTCAGTTTCCGGACTTCGGTCCGATGCAGAGGGCAAGGCCCTGGTTAGTTCCAGACTTCGGTCCGATGCAGAGGGCGAGGTCTTCGTTAGTTCCGGACTTCAGTCCGATGCAGAGGGCAAGGCCCTAGTCAGTTCCGGACTCTGGTCCGATGCAGTTTCCGGACCTTGGTCCGATGCAGCGGGCAAGGCCCATATATGTTTATATGTTGTTGTATGGTATGTGGTAGTTTGGGGGAGCTCACTAAGCTTCGTTCTTACAGTTTCAGTTTTGGTTTCAGGTACTTCCGGTAGCAAAGGGAAGAGCTCGGGTTGATGGCATCACACCCACCAAAGCTTTAGTTTTATCCTGGGAGTTTTATTCAGACATTCTGTTATGATTGATACAATTTTGTTTTGACTCGAAAACTATGACTTTTGAGTACTTATTCCATGGTTCTTGTTATATATGAAATTGGATGATGTGATTTTTAGTAATATTAAAACAAAAGTTTTTGGGTCGTATTTTGAGTCATTACAGATCTTTTAATAACTAAGTTACAAACTACAATTACTTGGTCAATACTTTTTGCAAATGCTATGCTTCAGTTAAAAACTCTAGAAAAATAACAATGTATTTGAAAGTATAATGTTATAATAAACAAATCAACAAATGTTCATTGCTCCCAAGTCAAGATTAAACAAGTTTTATGAGTCATAATATCCAATTGATTTCCTTAAGGAACCTTGACACTTATTTATTTACAAAGTTAGGTAAAAAAGAAAAAGATCAAAATACGATGTTATAATATAAAAATAATTAAAAATAGGTTGTCATTTTTTTAATTTACCCTGAATCATTAATATTGAGAATTTCAAAAGCAATATGAAGCAAAACTGTTGTTATTAGGCAAACAAGTGAAAATAGGTTGCTATTTACTAAAACTACCAACTTAAAATTTAATGTTAGGCTAACATGGCATATTTAAAAAAATCAAATTTAATTTTAATTCCAATTCAGTTAACTTTAAATTTAATTTTATTTGATTCCTCTACATAACTTTGGCTCCACCTTTTATACCTAATAATAGCCAAAATAAAATGCAAAAATCATTTGGTAAAAAATAAAATCAATCCATTTTCTTAAAAATTCGTCAACCCGACCAACAGAGGGGTATACCACTGGTTTTTTAAGAGGTGTGACAAAATCTACATGACATCTATATGATAGCGTTTCTAGTGTGACAAGTGTTTCTAGTTTTTTGAGACCGCTCCTCCTAGCTCAAGAAGAGAAAGAAAAGATATTTTCTGGTGAGAGATATTATAAGATGGAGAGGGTTTTAACTTTAAGGCTATAATACATTATTAAGGCGAATACGCTGTGCATGCCTCTCTCATTAATAGGGGTATTTATACTTTTTTACATGAGTTGCTCTAAGCTCGAACAACCAGTTTCCGAGTTCAACTTAACGAGAGAAACGGAAGGAAATGAGTGGAAATGAGAATAAAATAAAAGATCTTTGTGTTCCCGAGTTTCATTAAAAGAAGGAAGTGGAAGGAAGTTGAGAGAAATAAAAAGATCATTTTTCCTCCTAACTTTCCTTCCGATTTAGGAGGATTTGGAAAGAAATAACAAAATGATTAGTTTTTCTTCCACTTTTCTCCAATTCGGGAACACAAAAGAAAATTTTGTTTTCCTTTCCTTTCTCTTCTTTTCTCTCCTGACTTTCTTTTTTCTTCTTTCTTTTGTTTTGGTAAACTCAGGCAGCTTTACAAAAAGAAAATTTTCTTAACAATAATACCTAATAAATGTAAATAGTTATATATCTAAATATATACATGCCTAATCCATTTAATTATATTTTCATCAAAAATATTCTCTTGGGTTACAAAACCGGACGTAGAATAGTTTTTTTTTTTTTTTTTTTTTTTTTTTTTTTTTTTTTTTTTGGAATAAAACTGATTACATTACTAGAAAACTTGAAAATTAGAATTGAAACGTCGGTTTCGAAGGTGTTGTATATTATCTATAATTTATAGAATGTATAGTTATTGATGTAGTATATGTGTGTGAGAAAAAAATAGGAAAAAATGACGTAAGTTGCTCGAAAAGTTGGAAATTAGAACAGGTTCGTCGGAAATCCAGCGGTAATTACCGACGGATTAGCGACGGATGATGATATTATGTCGTTAATCGTCGGTAATTACCGACGAATTTCCTACGGAAATGTTCTGACTTTCAAGTTTTCAAGCACCATACCTCGTTTTATCCACTTTGTTTTTTTCACACATATATTATAGATCAATTACTATATATTTACCAAGTTATAGCTTATATACACATACCTACACCCATATACACCTTCAGAACTAAAGTTTCGATTCTAATTTTCAAGTTTTCGAGCAAAAAACCTCGTTTTTTCCGCTTATATATTTATTTATCACATGTATATTATAAATCAGTTACTATACATTTACCAAATTACAGCTAATATACACATACAAATGGTTTGAAGAGCCGCATATGGTTGTTGGATTTCAGAACAACTTAAATGCCAAAATGGTCTTGCCCTCTAGTGTTTTATGTCTGACCCTTGTATAATAATTGAAAAGTATTGTTTAACATTTATGTAATACAAGAATAACAATATTACTTAGACTAATAATTAGTCGCAATAAATATTAGTCTAAGATCTAGTGATAATGATACTAGGTTTCGTTGAAGGAAAATAAAATTGTTAGAAGCAAAGCGTTGTCCGAGTTTGAAATCATCACTTTAACAAGTGAGTGCATAGTTACTTTTATCTTACACATAGATATAAAGTATTTAATATAAATTACGTGTTATGTGTGCATATTGCCTGTGTTCTTGATATCTATGTTGGGTGAACAAAATATATATGTTTTATTTGATTTAAACTGTATTTGTATTTTATACCTTTGATTATGATGGATAGAAATGGGTAGATGATATAGACGATGAAATAAATGATGAGAAGTCTTGATGTTTAAGCTAATCTAGTCATCTAGTGGAGTATAGATGACAACCACGGACTATTCTAGATAGTCTAGTGGAACGCTGGCAGGCTCACAACCTGTAGGTATTTTTGAACTACGTGTTCACCAGGTGTACTCCATCCCCCTCATGGTTGTCTTATTGACATATATTGCTGAGGAATCCCCAAACCTATAGGTCTTTCTACAACATATTTCTTCAAAAACATACTCTGATTTTCAAATATAGCATAAACAAATCGGTCTTTTTTGGCCGTGAAATTGGGGATGTCACAACATCAACTAATGGGCCAACATTGGTGTCTTCGACTCACGGATACAATGAAGTTAACTTACCTATCGATCGAAAATCAACTAGTCGGCCGTGAAATTGGGGATGTCACAACATCAACTAGTCGGAAACCAGTCGGGAAAATGTGTTCGTCGGAAATCCGTCACTAATAAGTATCCGTCGCGAAAAGTGTCCGTCGAAACTCCATCACTATTGTGTTGTTAATTTGGTCAAAGAAGTTCAACAAATGGCCGTGGCAATCCGTCGTAAATCCGTCACAAATTCTGTTGGTATTCCGTGAGTAAAAATTACCCACGTGGATTTTTATGACAGACCGAATTCTGTCGGTATTCCGTCGGAAATCGTGTTTTACTTACAGCTTCTATGATAAGCAAGTGAATGGGGCCGGTGCGTGGCGAAAGGAACGGTTCATAAAGCCATTTTTAGCCTTCACTCCCTAAATAGGAATAGAGCTACTTTACAAATAGGGCTAATTACTTCGCACCTGACTGTGATAGCCCTCTCGATACCTTATTGGAGCTTTGTAGCGACGGATTTCCGACGGATATGGCCTTCAGAAATCGCCCAGTTTTCTAGTAGTGTTATATTAGCATTTAAAAATGTTTATTAAACAATCCGGGTGTCTTTTAGAACAAGATCATATGTTATATCTTCAGTTCCGATTTGTAGTTTAGTAACGGATTATATTACGTCGTGTTATTTCGAAGGAACTGATCAATTATTAATTTATTAAGACATTTATACAGCTTGGTTATCTTTACGAAGCCAGATCATATAGTCTCTAAAGAATCTCGACCACAAAACGCATGGTTTAGTTTAAAGGAACCGGTTTTTTCTATATATATAACCTCCATATCGCATGATTTCTTTTTATAAACCGGATAGATCATATAATCTTAAATTTTTTTTTTTATTATTATTATTATTATTATTTTTGAACATACCAAGTTATACGTCCCTCAAAAGACGGTATAAAATATGCTAAAACAAGTTATATTTGGAGGATCCAAGAGCTATTTTAATCATTGCCAACCCTTCAAAGGGCTTTTTGTATGATCTAATCACAAGGATTAACTTTTAAAACAGGTATTAACTAGAAAAAGAACAACACAAAGTTTCACTTAAGCATAATTTGAGCCACAAGATCACACCATTCAGGCTCGCACATTTTTATAACTTCTAAATGAAAAAGTCCATCATTACTCCTTTAAAATCTCCATACAAAGTTTTGTTTGACTAAAATCTATAACATTAGTTTACCGAATTTGTTCCCCTCCCCTAAACATTACGTTCCTTACCTGCATCATGAATTGAAGATTACCTAAACGCCCCTCTTCAATTCGGTGTTCTCCTTGTTCAACTGATCAATGTGAGAATGAAGAACGTTGATCGTTGCCTGAGCCTGCATCAATTCAATCTTCAAGGCATCCTTCTCCATTGAAACTTCACGGATCTTGTTCTCCATGTCACATATAAGCTCCATGTACTCAGGAGGCAAAGATTTCTCAAGGGCAGAAGCGTCAAATGAAGGTGGGGTTGCTGGAGGATGTGTTTCTATAGTTGTAACAACTGCAGACAAAAGGTTTGTTGTTGTTTGACCTTGACTTGTCATGGTTGAATCATGGGAACCATTTGCATTGCTAGAATTGGGATCACTTCCTTTTGATGTTTTGTGGTGAAACAGTGTGAGAGTTTCGAGCTCAGGTTCAGAATTTAAAACACCATTTTCCGATCTTACCTTCTTGCATACAACCGGGATCATTTGAGCATCCATCTGAAAAGAGCTCGGTTTCATCAATCAAGAGCATAAAAGAGAGTTGAAATTTATTATTCAAGAAAATAAGCTCGTGTCCATTGGTCCACACAATTACGAATTCATTTATTTTCAAACCGACCCATTTACAATTAAACCTATATTGGGGTTATCAAAAGAGCAAGCATGCACATGTCATTACACTTATGGTTCCACTTAGATCATGTCCTTTTTAGGGCAAAAACGGCCTTTCATGAGAGAAACCTATCTCGTGCGTAGAACCTAATATTGTGCAATAGATATCTAAATATAGCAAGTATGAATGCATTTATTATATGGAACATGATTGGACTGGATGAGACCAAACATTTTCCTACGGCTCTTTTCAATGATGAGAATGAGGAGGGGATTCACATCTTTTGCACAGATAAGAGATGACCACTGGATGGGACAAAAAATTGCAATTTTGTCTCATTGACATCAGGCTGGTCCAAATCCCTGACTCCAAGTCGAATGTATGCCAAGCAAGGCTTGAAATCCATGGCTCTAACCCGCATGTGGTGCGGGTCCTACGTGAGCATAACCTATGTCACCGGCCATATGAACTGATTACCTGATAGTACCAATTGCTTCTTATCTTGCCAAAAATATTCAAGTACCAAAATGTATCAAACGCCTTAAAAGGTATATTTCAAGATAAACAATAGAAATAAACGTATATTTGGATAATTAGGAATGTCATCTAATGATCACCGAAATTATTATTACCATTATGTCTTCTTATAGAAGATCTGATCAAATTTATCGTTATGCTGATATTTGCAAGAAACAAAAAGTTGGAACAAAGTATGGTTGCTACGTGGATCCTTATTATATCTCATAAATCTCAGTAGTATATTCCTACTTTTAAGAAGAAAACCTGTTACAGAAGGGATAAACCGAAACGACTATCGTCTTCCTATATGTAATACAAATGGTTTTAGAAGTTTGTAATTTGGTGTATGGTGTAAATCTCATTGTATATCTAAAAATTGCATTATCGAATATCTTGTATTTGAAATAAAATCGTTCTTGATGCATAAATTTAGGGTATGTAATTTCACGTAAATGGACAAGCGAGACTATAATTATTGTCTCAAGAAAAACTAGAATAGATTTTATGCATTTCTTGACTTTCATTTACTATATACGAAAAGAATGTATACAAGTAAGGTGCGATCGATGTGTGTGATTATGTAATAATAACGTAGCTTGAATAGTTCCGTGGATAACTAAAAATCAAAAGTAAAATCTAAAGCACGAATTTCATGCTCTTTTTTCATGCAATTTTTCAAGTGTATATATATATATATATATATATATATATATATATATATATATATATATATATATATATATATATATATATATATATATATATATATTCTTCTAGGAGCACGATCTGCCTGCTATTGTAAGATGTAAATCAAGTACACATCGTACAACTACCATGACAACAATATCAAATATATGTGAATTCTCGGGCCCTTAGAGAGAGAGAGAGAGAGAGACTTATATGATATGACTATGACATGTTTCACCAATGTAGGATACAAAAAACTTCAACCCCCCCCCCCACCCCCCCGACACACACACACAGACAAGACAATGATGTGTTAAGCCAAGGGGTGCAGGACACCAGTATAAGATACATGTGAAATCTAATATTAACTCTCCAAAAGAGTCCTTATGGGAAAAGGGGGGACTCCATCATATAGACACTTATGAGGCCGTGTCGCACCGATTTTAGATACACTAACAAACAAACATATTTAGTTGATGCCTACTATCATGACAATGGGACAACAATGTAAAAGTACACACGGACACGGACACGGACACACATATATGTGTAAAGCAACACAATACCTGCATAGTGTTGTTTCCTTCGGCACAAGTTTCATCATCATTTGCCACATCATCCATTGTGTCTCGAACGGGAACAATGAGGGCTTCCTCATCATCCCATTCTTCTTCGAAAAATGGTCCATACCAATCTCCATTTGGCGGTCCTATACCACTCTTTTCAAAAATTCTGCATAGCACAAATGCATCCTTTTTTTTCCACACCACCCACAAAACAAGAACAATTATTCCATTTCGTTAGATTCAAACACCAAACAAGTAAGTATATTTAGGCTGCATTTGTTACAAAGGACATCAGTCTAAGTCATATATAGTTTTAGTTAAATGCATGCAAAACGCTTGTACAAAGTGTTATTTTATGTAATCTCATGTCTTGTAAAATGATCACATGTAATTCAAACCTGTGCTACTCCAGCTGTTTGCAATTCTTGATCCAAAAGTTTATATTCGTGCATGACCCAATTAGTGCGTATGCCATGAGGGGATCGGCCACTATGGAAAACTAGGGTTTTCTTCTGCCCTATCTTCTGAGACTTATGATTTATTTCCCAGGTCTTCCCAGTTTCTTTCCAAAATCCGCGTTCAGTGGATCGTTTTACTCGAGAACTATTGGCATACTTCTTATCTGTAGGACTGATGAAGTACCATTCTAGGTCTCTTGATTTCACTGAAGTATAGTCTAGAAAACCACAAATCACAAAAAGATCAACACCCTTATCTCAAAGATGGATATTACATATGTAAGATAAAGAACAGTCATTGCATAATCACAAATTCAGCCATTTTTTTCAGAAATGCGATTGTTTTAGGTATCAAAGGCCTCTAGGCTATCTTATGAAGTTTCAAAGTAGTTGGGCAACAAAATGTTTTTATGGTAAACTTACTCCTACATAACTCTTTTGTTTTTTCTTATAGAAATTATCTATTTTTACTGAAAATTTCCAAGATTCATCTTCCCAGAAAGACAATAATTCATAACTGCAATAACTTTACAGTAATGAACAATCTTTACTTCAATTTTCCACTACGTACTAAGTGAATCAGATTCCTAGTATCACTAATTGAATTGCATGCAGGTGGTTTTATGGTTCCCAAGTCCGAAATTTTACTAAAGATTAAGTTTTCCCCAAATAGAAAACTACAACTTATAAGTCTTGCGAAATTCAATTCCCAACAAAATCATCATTTTCGATAACTTCAAGAAAACGTTGGAGAAATGGCGAACAAAAAATCATCAAACCAGAAAGAATTATGTATACCAGCAAGTTCCCAGGGCTCAGATTTGTAGATATCAACTTCCGGCACCATCTGAGACTGAAAGGGCTTCCCACAAAGCTTACGCCTAAGGTAATACCTCACAAGCTCCTCGTCGGTCGGGTGAAATCGGAATCCAGGAGCAACAAAAGTAGGCGGCAGCGGTGGGGTTGGTGGCGCGACGATCATGGATACACGACCCGTCTCCATCGGACCAAAATTGAATCTTTAGGGATTGATGAAAAATTAGGATCTTACTGGAAGCAAGAGAAAGAGAAAGAAAGAGAGAGATGTATATATATGCGTTTGTTTGACAGTGGGTGTGAAGTAACACCTGGTGACTGGATGCTTGCTTCACACGAAAATCAAGTCATAGGAGAAATAAAGTGTATTAAATATAGTAGACTTTTTAGAATGTTATAAAAAGTATGTTGGAACTATTTTTGAAGAAATGTTGAAAATGTTGATTGAAAAATTATGATTATCAACATTTATCAATTATAATCGTTTATCATGAGTCGTTATCTTAAATTTATCATTGAACAAATAATAAATCAGAGGCAGAAATAATTTGTACACAACAATTTTTCTCCATAAACAACAATTGATGTTTTAAATATTGTACTATACAACTTTATAATGCATAAATTGTTGTGTACAGAAAAAAAAAAAAAATGTTGTGTACGAATCACATCGCAATTAGAGGTAGCATTTAAAGTAGTATTTAGTTCCATTATGTAAAAAAGTGTACTTTTGGTTTTTGAAATATCTTAAGAAAATAAAATTTTAAATAGTTTTATAACCATGAGAAAAAATATATAATTATTTTTTTTTGGAAAACGAATTTGTAAAAAACTGTTTTGAAAAACGGATATTTTTTTATACATGCATAAAACGAAATATAAAGAGTGGTAAAAATAATTTTTCAAAAAATCTAATTTTGTAACGACAAAGTCGTAAAAAATCAAAGTTGTAAAATAAAATGTTAAAAGAGAGTATTTCTCTAAAAATACTACGTTAAAAAAACATTTAAAAAACGAAGTTAATTGTTAAAAAATTTGAACGGACTCATAAAAAAGGTCTATTGAAAAAGAAAAGTTGAATGGTGCATGCTTGGGTTCGGATCTGAAAAGCTTAGGAAGTATTCATATTTTGCAATACGATAGGAAAGAGATAGTAAAAGGGTTATCTACCTCTTGAAAACATCATAATAATATTCTTTTAAAAATGTCATAATAATTTTATATCATTATTTTGAAAGACTAACTGAAAAACTAGTTGCTAGTTGAAAAGTTTCGGTTAGCTGATATGTAAAAAACTAGTTGTTTGTTGATAAACTAGTTTTCAGATTGTTCATTGTAATTTGGCTTGAGCTCCTTGCTTGTGTTGTCGTTGTTTGTTTGTTTTTCTGTTTTAAATAATATATTCGTCATTTCAAACAAAAAAGTAATAAGTTAACTTATAGAAGATGACGTTTGGTAAAAAATTAACAAATAACCTAGCAATAAAATGTAAATTACATAAAAAAAACATATAGATAAATGATTTTTTTATTATAATACAAATGTATAATATATTTTGTTACGTAATTTTTAAATAATAAACTCTGTGATTTATGTAAGTGAATATTATTGCATCTCATATTACAGGGAATAAATTATTAATCTTAGGTTTGTTTGGCAATGTTAACCTAATTTGTTCTAATTTAATGTTATGTGAAATCATAATAATAGTTTTTCATATTTAGAAAATAGTTTGTTAGCTAGTTTATTGATAAGCTATCTTAAAATAACTTATAAGCAAAAAACTAGCTTATAAGCTAGTTTTCCAAACAAGGCCGATAACAAAATAATATTGTTAACATTTAGGCTTTTTATTTATATATTATGTCCTTAAACATACATTTAATTCTATGGTTTTATTATATATCTTGATAAGTATGTATAACTTTTAAAATATAATAATATATCTTATAAAATATGACAACATTTATTTATTAACTAGTGTACGAATCTGTGGGGAACCACATGTCGGTTTTGATTTTTTCTAGAAACGTAACTTGTAACATCCGGATTTCCAGGTATGATAAAATGAGTATTTATTTTTGAAGTTATGAGGAGTAACTCGATGAGTTGGCGCCTTAACTCGTCGAGTAGGATCGCGACTTGGTGACGTGGAAAATGAATGGACTCGACGAGTCGGCAAGCTGACTCGTCGAGTCAACGTTGTTAACAAAACCCTAATTCTCTCGGGCCTGGGCCTATTTAAAGGCACTTATAGCCTCCGTGGCCCCTTCCCATCATTGTCTGCGTCCCTTGAGAGAAACCCTAGAGCTATTTGTGAGCTAAAGAGGAGAGAGAGGCTAATTGGAGGCCATTTCTTTGAGAAGAAGGTCAAGGGTGTTGCAAGGATCTCAGAGGAGAGTTGGTGGATCAGTTTCATCTTCATTTCAAGCTTCAGGTCTGGTACAAGCTCTTGTCTCCCTTGTGTTTGAGTAGATTTCCTTTGGTGGTTAAGTTAGGGCTTGTATCACCTTATTGATGGGGTTTTGGGTGCATACAAACCCTTTTTCGAGTTATTTTGTAGATCTGGACCTTGTGAGGTCCAGAGAACCTAAAAGTAGGAGGCCATGAAGGAGTAACCTTAGAGCTTTGAAGCTATGAAGCTTCAATGGAGTCATAATGATGTATAGAGCAAAATACACCATGCATGAGCCTCAAGTTCAGACCTTTACATGACTTTTGGGTGCTATAAGGCCAGATCTATAAGTTAGAGAAATAAATCTGACCTCAGAAGGTCGAATGAGAGTTGCCATGGAAGAAACTCGTCGAGTCCATAAGGGAACTCGACAAGTCGGATCGGGTTGCCCCGCGATTCATGACCAGTGGTAACTCGTCGAGTGGAAGGTTCACATGACGAGTCGAGTGAGGCTTTAGAAGGATCCAGAGGACACGCTTGGACTCACCGAGTCACCCATGTACACTAGTCGAGTCTGGTCAAAGTTTGACCGTTGACTAGATTTGACTTCAGTTGACCTTGGGGTTTTGGTCAAGCTGATTCAAGAGAGGTCAGAGAGGGGTAGAATGCTCTTCTACCCATTATTAGAGATGAGAACATGAGAGGTTTTTTTATTAGAGATGTTATCCTATTTAAAGGAGGGGGCTAAGTCGGGATATCCGAGCACGAGAGTTTATCCGACTTCATACGAGGTGAGTCTCGTCACTATACTTTACCTAGAGTGGTAATTATGTGTGGTCGGAAGGTCTTATATGTTATGTAGAGTATGTGATATATGTTAATATGTGATATGTATGTGTTATGTTATGTTATGAGTAGCATGGAATGGACCGGAAGGTGATCATGATATGGACCGAAAGGTCAACAGGGTATGGACCGGAAGGTCAAGATGAGATGGACCGGAAGGTCGATAAGGAGGACCGGAAGGTCATTATGGGTAGGACTGGAAGGTCTAACAGGGTTGGGACAGAAGTCCCCTGAGACACATGGATCGGAAGGTCCCATAGAGCTATGGCCTTGAGTGGTGTATGTGTTGTATGTGGTATTTTGGGGAACTCACTAAGAATTTATGCTTACTGTGTTATGTGATATGTGTTTTAGGTACTAGCGAGGATCGCGGAAAGGCGCCAACATGATATGTACACACTGATGAAGATTTATGTACTTGAGATTCTAGGGTTGTTTATTGAGATATTGTGCAATACATTGGGTTTTGAAATTGTTCTTATGAAATTTATTATGATTGAAAATGAAATTTTTTTTGAAAATTTATTATGAGAAAGTTTTTCATAAAAGAAACAATTTTTCTGAAAAGTAAAGGAATTTGAGGAAAGCGGAAAGAAGCAGTGTATTCGATCAGCCAGCGCCCGAACGGTGATTTCCCAAAATACCCTTACATTATGTGTTATGAGATATGATATGATATGTTATACATGCTAGAGTAGGCTAGGTATTCATATTAGGACTAGAGTGGCCTGATTTGTGATGCCTTAGCCTAGGAGATTACTGCTGCTATGAGATGCTTCGAGAATGAGTGGATAACAGTAAGGAGCTTATGAGAAGTCTACCGAAGGGTAGCCTATGCTTAGCAAGATGTAGAGTACTTGTGATCTGGGATCCTAGGAGGAGGACTTGGAATGAATGCTGATGCGGTGTGGAAGGTAGTATAGGGCCCGTAATACAGGAAGCACCGGATCAGTGAGCAGTCCAAGTAAGAATCCTTGGGATGCTAAGGAACAAGTAGGGCTAAGTGATCAAGTGCAAGTATACTTGAGCGAGTATCCAATTTCTTTTATGTTGGGAGACATCATGGGTGGTACACCACACACACCAGAGAGCAGCGGTGTTAGCAATGATGAGATTCGCCGTATGATTCATGACGAGATGGTCGCGGCGATCCAGAAGGCTAATCCGGAGAATTCTAAAGTAGCAGATTGAGAAGTGATGACATGGTTCGAGTACCATGATAAGTAGCAGATTGAGAAGTGATGTCATGGTTCGAGTACCATGATAAGTAGCGGATTGAGAAGTGACGTCATGGTTCGAGTACCATGATTTGTAGCAGGTCGAGAGGTGATGTCATGGTTCAAGTGCCATGATTTGAGGTGGATTGAGAAGAGGGAACATGCTTCGAGTACCATGATTCGTAGAAGATTAAGAGGAGATAACATGGTACAGCTGCCATGATTCATAGCAGATCGAGAGGTGGCCACACGGTTTGAGTACCATGACATGTGGTGGTTAGTGTTTCTGGTTTCTACCAGTTATTCCATGGGGATTGTCTAGATTGGGATCAGAGGTGAATGAGTATGGGGCCAGAAGGCCATGATGAACAAGTTTTAGTGGAGCATCCCTTGAAAGGGGAAATAGAGTGAGCTCCGAGGGATTGTGGGTGACATGCCAATTGGAGTCGCAAGACTCCGGGATGAGGGATGGTGCGTTATGGGAGAATACGGTCTGGGCTGGGCGACCGACCGATAATGGAGAGGTCACTTTCTATGACCCGAGTGGTGCTATTTTCGTTTCCTGTTAGAGACGTAAGAGGTGTTGAGATTTCAGTTTATGAGTTTGGGGTGAGCCTTGTGGGATTGCACGGATGGTGATCTTCAACCAGAGTATATGGCAGTAGGTCTGTCGCGAGGTAAAGATATAGCTTGAACAGGTCGTCAATGGGAACTGAGATGGTCAAGGACCAGGATACACCCTAATTGAGTATAGTAGGGCATGTGTTAGCTTCAACGTCAGACGATCAAGAGGAGTATATCAGGGCGGTGTCCCTTATTGTCTTTGATGGGTATTAAGAGTGGAAATATGGTTTCTTCTCTTATGATAAGTGACATGATGGAACGTTGGTTGAGGAGTCGATGATGAGGAGTAAGGTAGATCATTACTTCCAGGCTAAGAGTCAGGGTTAATACTAGACAATTGGGAGGTCCGGTGATGGAATGGTGTAACGACCCAATTTTCACGACCAAAAACTTTGTTTTAAAACATTACTTTAGAAAATATTAATAACTAAAAACATTGTTTGATCAAGCCATAACACAAAGTGAACCATGTCTAAAAGCCAATTCATACACCCAATCAAAATATCAGAGTACAAATCCCAGTGAAGCTCGTAAATGCGGAAACCGGAGAGTGTGTGTGTGACATGCTGCTACCACGCCGGCTCCTTTCCCCTAGCTGAGGAGGTACCTGAAACCAAAACTGAAAACTGTAAGCACAAAGCTTAGTGAGTTCCCCCATCGTACCACATACCATACGAACACATAACACACATACTGCCAGGCTATTCTGGGGTGCCTGACTACCCGGTACGGCCGTTCTGGGGTGCCGTCCTACCCGTGTCAAGCCATTCTGGGGTGTTGACTACCCGTGTCAAGCCATTTTGGGGTGCTGACTACCCATGTCAAGCCATTCTGGGGTGCTGACTACCCGTCGGTCCTAACAACCGACCCTCGGGGACTATTCCACCCCCTACTGCTACTATCACATATATCATAACATAAACATACTATCAGACATATCTGGGGTGCCTGAACTACCCTTCGGTCCTAACAACCGAACACAGGGACTGGTCCCCTCATACTACCTCTATTGCATATATCATAACAAGCCAGCATGCAAACATATCATCACATACTGTCAGACGCATCTGGGGTGTCCGACCTACCCTTCGGTCCTAACAACCGAACTCTACAACTATCACATATACATATCATGCCAGCATACAACATATCAGGTAGTAGCAAACCTAGATGATATCACAAAGACAATCATCTAACACACAACTCCTACTGGTGGGCCGACATTGTGGCCGTAGACCCACCGCTACTGGAAGGTAACTCACCTCGAAGTAGCTGCTGATCTGATCGGGAACTGACTGCCTACTGCTGCTGCTGCTGCTCCAAAAATCCTCCGGCTGCAATTCCCACAACATACTCAATCAAACACTGCTGACTGCCCTTTGGGTAAAATGACCATTTTACCCCTGACCATGCCCTAAGTCAAAGTCAGAGTCAACTTTCAGTTGACCCGACTCGCCGAGTTGGCTTTCCAACTCGCCGAGTCACCACCCAAACGATTGTCCTGGATCCGTTCCTACTCGTCGAGTTAGGCGACGACTCGACGAGTTCTCCTTCAAAACTGATATTCAAGTCCTTCATCCTACTCGCCGAGTTGTATGAACAACTCGTCGAGTTCATCTTCATCCGATGAACACCTATGCTGCGACTCGCCGAGTTGTATGAACAACTCGCCGAGTTGTATGAACAACTCGCCGAGTCTGTTCTTGATCTAAGGAGATTGCCTTGAACTCGCCGAGTCAGGGCATTGACTCGCCGAGTACCTCCATAGATGAGTTCAGCTTCCGACTCACTGAGTCACACCCCGTTACTCACTGCTCACTCGACACTACGAAAAGGGGACAAACTCGGAGACTCGCGAACAGACTCGCCGAGTCACATGAACGACTCGCCGAGTCGTTGCCATGCACCCACTAAATACACAGATTTGCTTGATTCCAGTCCATGCCATTCACAGATCTGGACTTCTAGGACACAAATCACACGTAAAGTTTCCAACTTTACGTGTGGATATTCACCAATATGGATTTTAGGGCTCAAAATGCCTCAAAAGGGTAGATCTAGGGTGAACAAGCAACATGGGGCCATAAAGCTAACAGATCTGAGCTCCTGGAGCTTAATCTTTCCTAGATCCAGAGGCCAAACATCTTATTACGACATATAATGCACATACAAGCTTGGGGATTTGTCCAAGAAAGACCTAAATGAAGTACTAAGCATAGAATCATGGGGAAAACGGGCTATACCTCAAAGGAACTGCTGGAAGAACACAATAATCCATGGATGGCTTCCCTTCTTCTGGATCTACTTCCTTCCTCCTTCAAAACCTTCAAAAGCACACAACAAAGCTTCAATTCTTCAAAGAACAAGCATAAACGAGGGTTGGGAGCTCTGGGGAGAGAATGGGGGCTGGCCTGGGGCGGAGGTGTTGCTTAAATAGGGTGCAAACCCCTGAAACTTAGGGTTTCATCCAACAGCTGTGACTCGCAGATTCGACAACTTAAACGTGTCCCGGGTCCCGCATCTACTCGGCGAGTCGGACCTGTGACTCGCCGAGTCCAAGGCTAAAAGAAGAGAAATACTCAAATAAGATTTACGTACCAGGAACCGGGTGCTACAAATGGTGTGAGATTCTGAATGACTAGAGTCAGTCATGGTGGGAAGTTCTGAGGATTTCATCTAAGTTTCGAGGCATTTAGAGTTGCTCGATCTCTGTCGGGAGATCATCGAGTGTTGTATAGCACCTTCCAAGAGTAGTTGCGATGTTACTGGTGGAAACGGTCTGTGGGATAGATTGCTGGTGCGCCGATTGGGGATGGTTCGAACCCTAAGTGGGGGAGAACTAGGTATTTTATTGAGGGGATCAGAGATTCGATCGAGAATGGTTAGAGATCCAAATATAGAGACTGACGGTGTGAATTCATGAGCCCAGGGTTATTGGTGATTGAGACAAGGTGCAGAGTGAGATAATGCATGTGTTATGTTTGAAAAGGATGAGTGCCTCCACGGCAAGTGGCCGGTGGTCGGAGACCTTGAGGTGAACGGGAATTCTTCGAGGTCATAATGGTGAATTCGAGATGGTTGGCTCGTAGGGTGAGTTCAGCGGTTGAGAAATTATGGTTCAATGATAGGGCTGTTATTCAGCTTGGGAAAGGCAGAAGTTGATTAGACAACCAATTTCAGGTTGTGGAACAAGAAGATCAGTGGATGAGACGAGACGTCGTGAGGTTCTATGTGGTGTATCGAGGTATCCGAATTTAATGCATTGAATTTCGGATAATTTTGAGTCTTGAGTGGAGACGGCAAGTGGTGGGTCAAGCATTGATGATTTCAGTGGGAGCCCTTTTGGTTAATGACAACAAGTGAGATTGTCTAAGAATATGGATTGTAGCAGGGAAGGGTGTTTTGTTATGACGATTGCCGCCAGATATAGTGATGCATAATTTGGGTAAGTGCATGCACCTATCTATGATTGATCCGCGGAATATGAGTCAGTGAGAGGTTGTTGTGATGCTACGGGAAGCCGTAGTACTCACTAGTCAGAGGTTGTTGTGTTGCTACGGGAAGCCGTAGTACTCTCTTGTCAGAGGTTGTTGTGATGTTATAGGAAGCCGTAGTACTCATTAGTCAGAGGTTGTTGTGATGCTACCGGAAGCCGTAGTACTCACTAGTCAGAGGTTGTTGTGATGCTACGGGAAGCCGTAGTACTCACTAGTCAGAGGTTGTTGTGATGCTACGGGAAGCCGTAGTACTCACTAGTCAGAGGTTGTTGTGATGCTACGGGAAGCCGTAGTACTCACTAGTCAGAGGTTGTTGTGATGTGTGACAACCTGAAATTTCTAGCTTACATTCTTCTTTTTTATCAAAGTTCGCTTCATTTTGCTATTTTATAATGAAGTTTTGGGTCTAAAAGAGTGCTTAAAGCTTAGTATAATTGAGATACGTGTCGGAGGATGGGTTAGTTTGGGTGTAGCATCGAAAAAAAACGAGCCAAACACACCAAACTAGGTGTGTGCGGTCGCACACTAGAGTGTGCGGCCAGCCAGCCGCACACAGGCCAACCGCACACCCCTCCAGCCGCACTCACCCTCCTATATATACCATCCTTTGTCATTTTGATCATTTCTTACACTTCTACAAAGCAAGGACCCGAAAATCCTATCAAGTATCATCCGGAAAAGTAACATCTTTCACCAAGAACACCAAGAACACCATGTGTTCTGGCAGCACACGCCTTCTGACCGCACACATGGCCGCACACATGTGCTGGCCGCACACCTGGCCACACACACACATATAGTGTGTATTTTGGCCATACACTCTCTTGTATAGCCTTATAACCCTTCGTACAATCATATATGGTTGTAACACTTCAATATAAGTGTTTACTAGTCCCTAAGGTGGTCCCAATTCAATAATTAGTTGTTCATAACACTAATTATATTCATATATGTATCAATATATGCTAAATAGGATTCGCGTGTGTACTCAAGTCACCACTTGGCACTTAGCAACTGATCCAACATTTTCATCAAAACCACTCACTACAGGTGAGTTCATACCCCTAAATTAACCTTTGAAATGTTTTTAAATGCTCTTATGGGGGGGGGGGGGGGGAATACAAGCTGAACAATTATAGTTATTATATCAATCACATGTGATTAATGACTACCAAGCAAATGGTTTTCTTACTTTCCAAACTATTTATCAAACTATTTTACCTTAAACTGTCTTACAAACTCCTTTAATTGTCAAATAATTTTACTTAAAATCTTTTAAACTTATATTCTGTGTATCTGTATAGATATAGTTATATAAGTAGGATTGAAAGGACTTAGGACTGCTAGTCTACCCTGCTTCCTGTTCTTGTTTGATTGTGGTCTTAGGGTATCAAGGTTAGTTGTCCGAAGGTCGTTTAAATCCTAGTTATATATTATGTATATGTATATAGATATAAAAGGTTATTTCTTTCATTCAATTCCATGCCCTTAGGTAGAAAAGGGTATACAAACATGTTCATACTTTACTAGTAAGCTACCATAGGGGTAGTTTAGGAAGATACTATTACTAGAACAATGAAACATACAATGAGTCAGTTCATACATGTGTCAATACATACTATGATGAGAATCAAACATGAAATAGAGTGATGAGAAACAAACAATAGACACTATGATGAGAAACAAACATACAGGCTAGACAGAGAAAGAACACACAATACAACTAGCACACAAATCACATTGCATATACATTAACCACATTTATGTGAGCCATTAAGCAGGGCATGGCACTACCTGCCATGACTGTTTTTGTATCAGAATCTCCGTCATTAGGGAGCGTATTGAGTTTGCGTATAGATCTATACTGGATTGACTATCCTACACCTTGCTGCTCGCTACAGTGGGACTTGCAAGTCCACGGGTGCCAAAACGTCATTTTTACGGCATCTTACATTGTCGTTTTTCAGCTAATTCGGTAGCAAGATACTGGCCGATCAGATGTTATCTTAAAATTTACATTTGGTTTAAGGTAGTTAGTACAACAGTAGTTACTAATTACTACATTACAGTACTATAACATTTTCCCTTTACTTTTTACTATGTGATATTCACACAATAAACAATAATGTAAAAACTATATTTTTGGTTAATGATAGTCGGAATTGGGAAAATACACACTTTTACAAGAGACACACACACAAATACTAGATGCCTTGGTAGAAGGCTACTTTTAGTAGAAAACTTAGGGTTTTCTAGGAGAGTTCAATCAAATACAAAACTTTTACAAACATACACAGTACATCTTACAAAACATCTTACAAATGCTTTCATACAAACACAGACAATAATATACTTATGAACTCACCAGCTCTAAAGCTGATAAACTCTTTCAAAATAACTTGTATTCTCAGGTCACCAATAGACAGGTACCGGTGCCAGGTTTATGAGAAGACGGAGTTCGTTCAAGACTCCTCTTTTATTTTTGAAGTATATTTTTGGTGTCTATATAAGTTGACAGAACACACTTGTATGAAATTGTCATGTAAGTATGAGCTTACGGCCATAAACTCATGAGTTTACGACCATAAACTCATTTGTTGGTGACATTAGGGCTGTGAACTCCATTAGGAAGTTTTCCTTGAACCCTACACACACTAGCTTGTCCCTACAACACCTAGATGCAATCCTAGAGGCTAATAACACTTGTTAAAGGTGTTTAACATGTCCTAGGATGTCTTGACTTTGTTTATTAGTTGCTTATAGACTAATTTGATACATATATGTGATATTATATGTTACTTAGGATCATAGAGTGTGTTCAAGACTTCACTTGACACCTAGCAGTCATACCTCTGCAGTTCATCAGTACCACTCACAACAGGTGAGTTCATACCCCTTAATCAGATCCATAAAGTCGAAGACTTTACGCCTTTGCATGGCTGGTTTGGCTTTAAACACTCAAAACCTTCATCCATTTTCTTCTTTGAGCTCATATCCCATGCATGGTTAGTTCTTAATGACCAAGATTAGATTTTTATGACCTTATAACACGAAATACACTAGCAAGGGACACATCTAGGTTCTTAGAGCTCATCAACTCACAAAGCCATCAACTTTTGGGACCAACCCATAAAAGATATACGAACTATACACACAAGCGGGATTTAAAATACTCTGATAATGAGTTTATACTTTTAAATAATAAAATATTTAACCAAGTATACATACCTGCATTCATACTAAAATCAGTGTCACTAGGACAGAACAAAAGTATTACGATTATTGGACAGCACAAGTAGACTTAGAGACATATGGTCAACCCTGGGAAGATGTAGCCTGGTCAACTACATTATCTGAGGAGTGACTAGCATGTGCCTAAGTATGGTTGTGAGGTTGCAACAAGTATAAAAAACTTACCAACACTCCTACAACAAGAACAGTAGAACAGAACATTAAACTAAAAATACTATACTCACTTATCTGAGAATTAAAGGTCTTTATTAGTATGTCAATGGTTGCTTAGTGGATACATTACAGGTATTTTTGCCTAGGATGTCATAGCCTTAGAATCTGTAAATCTTTGCTTTACTTCCTGTTCTTGTTTTATTGTGGGATTAAAGTTAGGATTCACTTATTTGAAGGGCTATCCCGTCGTGAGTACATATACCTGGTATGCACTAAACAAGTATTGGAGTAACTAGTAAAGGTCATCTTATAATTATATAGTTAGCTAGTTTATTAATTAATTTTTTATCCCTTTTTCTTGCGTAGATTAAATGGCTGGTTTCCATCTTCCCGGAGACCCATACTATCCCAATCACGGCAATGCAGGATGGCTAGAAGAGGAACTAGAAGATGATCACCCAATTCCTTTGGATGATCATGAAGCTGAAGGCTTTTCTAATGGTTCTGACTCGGAGCCAGAAGCTTCTACAACCTCACCGAGGGAGGTTCAACTGACAGAGTCCTACCCATTATGGTTCGTAGGATTGCTCGGAACACCGAGCAAGGTCTAGCAGCTATCGACCGAGTAATGGAGGTTGATGCCAATTCTGGCGTTAACACTGTCCGCATTCGCCAACTGGAGTCCGCTCATGAAAGTGCTCAGGTCAGCAATGCAATGCTCCAGAGGGAACTCGCTGAAACCCGAGTTGAAGTCAGGGAACTTCGAGCTTAACAAGTTAGGTCGAATAGGTGTGTGAGGGACATTGAACGCCTTCTGTCGGAACCCAGGACTCACTCTAGTAGTTCTCATCGTTGATAGATTCTCATCAACTTCTCTTTTGGATATAACTTAGTTATGCTAACAACCCTAGTTTAATTTCCTATCCTTGTAAATCTTAGACCTGTTAGGCCTTGATTAGGTCGTAGTTCTATCAAAATTTTTGATGGGATTAAAACAACTTTTAATCTATGAAGATCGATTAGATCTTGAACAAGTATATGAAAATAAACAGTAAGAACGCAATAATAAGAACAAATCAGCTTGAATCAAACGTGTCGAATGATTAAATAAAATCCTCAGAAGAGCTCGATTAAGAACATCAACTGTAGAGAATTAGAAGATTACAGGAACGATTAAAGAAAATATTGTACTCTGTATGAATCACTATCTCGATATTCTCTAAAACGTTAACCTAATATGCATGCAAGCATTAACTTATATACAATACATAAAAGGCTCTCGGTTGGACAAGCCCAAATCGGAGAATACAAGGCTAGACTAACGAGCCCAAAAGACGCAACAATAAAACTATCTTCAGCCCAACAATCTCCCCCTTTGCGTCAATTTGGAGCGAGACCTTCACTTGTGACTTGGGCCTGCGGCTGAAGCTGGTACCTTCTTCTTTACGGTGTTAAACAGACACTTGGTTATGGAAAGGATGGTCTGTCTAAACCGAATGTACCAATTGATCATATCATTGAAGTACTTGATATCATCAGCCGAATTCTCCTTACACCGCTTGATGATTGATAAGACGTGTTCCAAGCAAGCTGTGGTGTAAAGGTGTTTGTCAGCTAATGCGAAGAGACATTTCTGTCCTTCGGCTCTAGTGAACATCACTGAGTTTCGCCTTGGATCTATCTTGCCCATTTGCATTTGATTTAGATCACTGGCCGATCCCACAGGTGTGACTTTCGGTTTCTTCTTAAAAACTGTGGCGACCTCCTGATCCATTAGGGCAACCTCCATGATGTAGCAGGCCAACATCCTTTTGACATGGTCTATGATGGGACCATATTCGGTTTCATCTGTCAGCAGGATATTGTACAAGACTATCCAGTCATGAGGATTCAGATTCAGCAGATCCGCCAGGGTGATAATGTGAGCAGTTCTTGCAGATCCACGAATAAGCTTGAACTTAACGTTTGTGAATCTCCCCATGGCATAAGGCTTCAGCACCCGAACATTAACAATCTTTTGGGCGCTCCATGTAAGGTATTGAGGGCGAGCGGCCTCCAGGTAGAAGTCAATGAGCTCCCTGTCAAGCTCATCGTTCGGATGCGGGACTTCAAAAATGTTAGAGAAGACGTGGAAGATAAACGCCTTTCGAGTCAGCGACATATCAAACTGCGAATCGATGGAGTTGTTGCAGTCAAATGATATCACCGGCTCGAGCCATAGTATGCTTGGAGTCTCTATGGCCTCTTTTATCATACGATCCCTGGTCCAGGCAGGGAAGAGCAACTTTCGGCTCTCAAGGAGATCGTGGGCTTCTTTTTGCTTTCGTTCGGCTTCTTCAGCCTCACGCGCCACACGACTGGCATCGTCTTCAGCATTGCGACTGTTCTTTCGTTTCAACATGTCAGCAATGGTCTCCCTGTCTTCATCTTCATCTTCATCTTCATCTCCTCCCTCAACTATATTTTTGCCCTTGTTCTTCACACCCGAACCCGAGACATGACTAGTTGGGGGTGGTTCGGTTGTGTGAGTAGCTTTGGAGGAAGGAGGTGGTTTCGATCCTTTCTTCTCATCTCCCCCTTGTTTCGGAATGGACACAAAACTCGGTAGGCCTTCAATTTTGCTTAAAAGATCCATGGCCGGAGAGAGTTTTTCAGCGAGGGTACGCCTCACTGAGTGGTTAAGGATGGGGTCGTGTGCTTCCAGGATGTTTGATAGAGCTGCGTGGACATCCGAAACACACGTCTTTATGACCTCCCTCTCGGATCGAAGAGCTTCCAATTGTTGCTGGGAGTTGGAAAGCTGCGTGCTCTTGACCTTGAGGGTGGTAGTCTTATTCGCCAAGACGTCCATCAGAGAATTTTCAGCCGCAAGATCCTCTTGTAGCTTTGCCAGGCGGGCATCGATGGAGGCACGAAGTGCTGAGTTGTCATCGCTAAGATGTTGTCTAAGAGTAGCGAACGAAGACAGCTCCGTCGAGACAAACTTGGCCAATTGTTGAACAATCGGTTCCAGAGTTGTCTTAGTGGCTTCGGCGCTTTCCTGCAAGGACTGCAGCAGGACAGAAGCGTCATTGAATAGTTTATCGACTTTTTCGGTCGCTGCCTCACAGGCTCGGGTGGAGGCGTCGATGGCAGCAGTTGCTGAGGCCACGGAATCATGTTGAGCCCTGAAGAAGGCGTCAACGATCTTCTGAAGGGCAGCTTCAGACAAAGATGACTGCTGGTTGGAAGAGGAGGCGAGAAGTTGATCAACCTTCTCGTTAAGCTCGCGAAGATGCTTCTTTGTTATAGGAGCATCATCCTCCTCATCACTCTGAACTTGAAACGAACTATAGTAGACCGAATCATAGTTCATGTGATCACCCCCAAGGTACTGATCGTCGCCATCGGAGGCGTCTTCTGGAGATTGAGGTGGTGGTGAAGCTGGGGGTGTTATGGGTTTGGTTGGTTCAGGTTGAGTGGGTGGGGGGTTAGTTTCGGGTGGTGGTTGTGTATGGGTAGGGTCGGTTGTATGTGTTTGAGTTTGTGGTGGTTCGGTTACAGGAGGGGTTTCGGTAACTGGTGGTGTTTTGGTTGATGTGGTGAATATGGGTGGAGGTATAGGGATAGAGGTTGGGGGAATAGTGGGGTTTATGGTGGGAATGGAAATAGGAATTGTTGGTGGAGGTGAAGGAATAGGAGATTAATGAAGTTCTATCTCTGGGGTTGGGGACCGAGGGGGTGTGTTGCCTCGTTGAGGAGATTCATCTCCTTGTGATCCTTCAGAGTCCGAACTCCCACCTTCGGATTCGCTGGAAGAGGAGGGAATAACGAGCTTTCGCTTCTGTTGGGTCTTCCTCCTTTTCGGCTGTGGGGATGAAGCAGCCTTCGGTTGTTTTCGCTTCTTGGGAGAAGGTCCCTTTGGAGCTTTGGACACTTGCTTCCCCTTCTCTGCCTTTTTGCCCCTGGCCACCGGTTTATCGGCATCATGAATCGATCGCAGCATGTCCGGTGTCAGTTCCCTCGGACCAGTTGGCCTAAACTCCTTGATCGTCCTGATCAGTCTGCTATTGGTGGGCACATCGGCATACATCGACTCCGGGATAGAGCCAATAAATGAGAATTTTGATGCATCGGATACGATGATCTTCTTGGTATGAAACGTACCAATAGAAGACATCGATGCACCATCGGCTGTTGGAACATTGAACTTGTCCATGGCCGATCTTGTGATCAAGATCCAGAACCGGGCCAACGACACCTCAGAGTGTCGGGAAGAGGAAGAGAGGCTCTGAATCAGCTGTTGCCAAAGGACAAACCCATAGTCCAGGTTTATCCCATTGTACACCCCATACATTATCGAAAGGAAAAGACGACTTGCACCGTCAGATCCTGAGCTCCTCTCTGACAGTCCCTTGAAGAGAACTGTAAATAACCCATTCCACTGGGGCGGTAGGCAGGACTTCTTAAATTTGGCGACGGAGGTGAGAACCTCTGTGTAGCCCATGTTGTAAAACATGTTGTACAACATCCCAACCGGAATCGTCTCCGGGTTAACTCGCGATGGGTCAGCAGCAAACCCTAACATAGTGCAGAAACGGGGGCGAGAAATCGAAGTCTTGTGTTCTGCCACTTCAAAGAATACCCTGTCGACGGCCTTGTCATAGTAAGCCGTCGCATAGACCTGAGATAAGGCCACCATTGGCACCGTTTCAATTCTTGACAATGCAGGAGCAAGCTGGGAGTACTTGAGGCATTCAATGATCGGTGACATATAGGAATCATACGCCAGTGGGTTCAGATCAATGACTAGGCACTGTTGGGGTCGGATGGGAAGAATCTGAGAAGTTGCATGAACAGAAGAAGATTCAGCCATTGTTGCAGGTTTGGAGAAGAAGATGAACAGTGAAGCGCTTTGGAGGTTTTTGCTCTTTAGAAAATCCGGAAGCAGTAAAAAGGTAAATGGTGTTGTGGACTGCCTTTTATAGTGAGTAAGTGGAGAGAGAAAAATCGTTTCATATCTTTTATGCGATGATCACGTAAGAGAGAGAGTGTCAGATTCCTAGGATCACGCTACCCAACAAGCGCCATTTCAGAAAGAGAAACCGTTTCCATTTCCACACGCGCCTTTAATGCCAGAGTGATGACGCTTGGTAATCGCACACGCGTCCATAAGTGTCAGTAAAAGCGCGGCCGTTTCACATTCACACGCGCCCACTTTTACTGTCGTTTGAAATTCAATCCTTTTAATCTCCCGCCGAGTCAGCAACCTTTCGTCTTATCTCTTTTAAACGCCATTTTTAAATTAAATTGCCATGTGGATTGATTTTGACCACAGCCCATAATTAACCATAAAAGTAGAATCCAGCCTGTAAATAATTAGCAACGGAATTTGGGAAAATCAAAGATTTTCATGCAAAGAGTGTAAAAGAAAAAGAAATAAAGCAACTCGTTTTAGGATAATCTGTGATGTCAATAATGACACGAAACTGATGATCCCGGGCACGAATCTCTTCCTTCAAGGTCAAGAGAGACCTCAAAGTGTTATTATGGAATCCCGTTGAATTACGATCAAACATTTATTAATAAATGTTGAAAGGCTTCTTTTAATTAGGTTTATTAAGGGTGGTTTCGCTTTGATTCATCAATTCAATTCTTGATATAAGAACAAAAGTGAACAAAGTACTTGTGAGACCGGTGTAGTCTGTTGAACAAGTAGGTTGGAGTTTACTTTGTTTTGGCTTTGATTAATATGAAATCTCACATGAAAATTTAAAACTGGATCCCTTGGGAAGAAATGTTATGGTGTGTAACAATTTCATGGGAATCACTCAAAAGAAAAATTGAGATTTCATAAGGGTACATTCGTCAATTCATTGGTGAAATCTTGATCAAATTAATTGGTCACCGTCAATTCGTTGGTGTTGAATTGTGGGTTTCACTCAGCTCGTAGTGGCACGAAACTAATATCATAAACACAGATGTTGTGTAACCATAAACCTCAGTGGTAGTCTCTGAGAGTTTCAAGGGTTACGTTGATGAAACGAATGTAATGGAGAAGTGTAATGGGGATGGTGTAAGAAAACATAGTACCTCTGCTGTGAACATAGGGACCAAGCAGGAAACTCTTAACTCATGTGAGAAAAGAGTGAGGTAGCTGACGATTAGAATAAATATGTTAGCCTTATTGGGAAGACAAGGTTTGTGTATACCAGGTCATGAAGGCTATTATTCAAAATCTTATGAGGCTTGGGACACATACAGCAGCATGCTTCTAGGGACACTAAAGGAAGTCATCAAATATATCCCCATAAACAAAGGAGCACACACAAATAAAATATTTTTGGAGTTTTGTTAAAAAATAAATAAAATAAAAAAAATAAAATAAAAATAAGACTTAAAAAATTATAAAAGAGTTAAAAGAAAAAAATACGATTTAAAAAAAAAACTTTGGAAAAAAAATTGGAAAACCGAACCCGAACGTTCGGTTGGTTTCGGTTGGGGAAAAGTTGAAAAACCAAACCCGAGCGTTCGGTTGGTTTCGGTTCAGGAAGATTTTGAAAAACCGAACCCGAACCTTCGGTTGGTTTCGGTTCAAGAAAATTTTGGAAAACCGAACCCGAACCTTCGATTGGTTTCGGTTTAGGAAAATTTTGGAAAACCGAACCCGAACCTTCTGGAGGTTTCGGTTTTGGAAAATTTTAAGAAACCAAGGAGTTTAGATATGCAATTTGGAAAAACTTTTTACACAAAGAAAAACAAATTTTGTACAAAGAAAATATACAGCTCAGAAAAACTACCTTTGAAGTAATGAGCGAGTCAGATGGGTGAACCGAACCCGAACGTTCGGTTGGTTTCGCTTCTTACGTTTGAGTTTGAGAGGTAGTGTGAGGTACTGACTCTGATTCCATCATACCTAGCCCTTGCAATATTTTATTAAATGATGCTTCAGGAAGAGCTTTGGTAAAGACGTCAGCCAGTTGATCAGTGGTTCTTACGAAGTGAACTTCGACATTTCCATCTTCCACATGATCTTTGATGAAGTGATACCTCAGTGCTATGTGCTTGGTTTTAGAGTGTTGCACTGGGTTATGACAGATCCTAATTGCACTTTCAGAGTCACAATATAGTGGGATCTTCTTCATATTGAGTCCATAGTCTCGAAGTTGACTCTGGATCCAAATCACTTGGGATGTGCAGGATGCAGCGGCAATGTATTCCGCTTCGGCAGTAGACAGCGACACACACGTTTGTTTCTTGGATTGCCAGCTGACCAACTTCCCATCAAGAAATTGACAGCCACCAGTTGTGCTTTTACGGTCGAGTCCACATCCTCCAAGGTCAGCATCAGAATAGGCTTGAACGAAGAAGCCTGAATTGGATGGATACCATAGACCTAAGGAGGTGGTTCGCTTGAGATAGCGTAGGATGTTCTTTACTGTCAGCATGTGAGGTTCGCGTGGGTTAGCCTGAAATCGAGCACAATAACACACAGAAAACATGATATCAGGCCTGCTAGCAGTTAAATACATCAGTGAGCCTATCATTTGACGATAGAGCGTGATATCGACTGCCGGTTTATCTAGTGAAGGGGTAAGCTTGGTGCCGAATGCCATTGGGACTTTGACTTTTGAGTCGCCCATCATTCCAAACTTCGCTAGGAGAGTCTTCGTGTAAGCTTCCTGATTGATAAAGATGCCTTCGGGTCCCTGTCTTATATTTAAACCAAGGAAAAAATTAATATGACCCATTGAGCTCATTTCAAACTTAGTCTCCATCAACTTTCTGAATTCAGCTGTTAAGCTGGGATTCGTGGAGCCAAAGATGATGTCATCGACATAAATTTGAACTATCATAAGGTGGTTACCTTCCTTTTTGCGAAAGAAGGTTGGGTCAACCGAACCTTGTTTGAATTTAGACATCTTTAAAAATTTTGTAAGCGTTTCATACCAGGCCCTCAGAGCTTGTTTGAGGTCGTACATAGCTTTATCCAGAATATAGCAATGATTTGGATACTTTTCGTTCACGAACCCAGGAGGTTGCTCCACATACACAATTTCTTCGAGTTCTCCATTGAGAAATGCACACTTGACGTCCATTTGGAAAACCTCAAAGTTTTTGTGAGCAGCATAGGCCAGAAATATTCTAACAGATTCTAGCCTAGCTACTGGAGCGAACGTCTCTTCGTAATCAATTCCTTCCTCCTGACAGTATCCCTTGACCACCAGACGAGCCTTGTTCCTTATGACATTACCTTCCTTGTCCATTTTGTTCCTGAAAACCCATTTGAGACCAACAACCGAAACATCTGGAGGAGTAGGAATGAGGCGCCAAACTTTATTCCTTTCAAACTCGTTCAATTCGTCTTGCATTGCTTGAACCCAATCAGAGTGATCGAGGGCAGTGTTCTCTGTCTTCGGTTCAACTTTTGATACGAATGAGTTAAACATACAAAACTCAACCTTTGAAAATAAGGATGTCTGTTTTGCCTTCAGTTGAGATCGGGTTAGAACTTTTTCAGATACATCACCAACTACTTGAGAGATAGGATGATCTCTGGTCCATTTGGTAAGAGGAGGGTAATTCGGATCGAAGGTTGGATCTAGTTCAGCGTTGATCATCTCTTCTGGTTCAGATTGGCTATCGTAATCACGCGTCATATCATCATGCTCCCACTCAATTGATGAGTCTTGAGAAACATGAGGTTCAGTGGTTTCTTGTGGTGCTGGACTTTCAGACGTTGAAGCACCTTCGTTTGGAGCGGCATCTTCGGTTGGAGAGGCACCTTCGGTTGGTGAAGGACCTTCGGTTGAAGATGTAGAGTTTGGCTCCCCCTGGACTTGTGAGCTTGGCTCCCCCTCGACATGAGAACTTGGCTCCCCCTCGACTGAAGCATTGATGGATGGAGATTCATCAGTGGGCGATTCTCCTTCATGCATTCTTCTTGCAACATCTTCGACAATCTGCTTCATATGATCAACTTTGTTGTCAGCTGCACCTGCTTCTGAGAGAGAAGCTTTTTCCGGTTCGTCAAAGAGTTCCAAAAATTTCTCGTATAAATTGGCGATCCAGACTGTGACTTGGCCAGTTTGAGGAAAGATTTCCCCGGCAGTGTCTTCTATGGCCTGTAGCTTCTTGACATAGCTATCGTCAAAGGTCACATAGTATGTCTCTTCAATCCTTCTTGATCGTTTGTTTAGGACCCTGTACGCCTTGGATGTGAGTGAGTAACCCAGAAAGATTCCCTCGTCGGCTTTGACATCAAACTTGTTGCGGTGTTCTTTAGAGTTAAAGATGAAACACCTTGAGCCAAACACATGGAAAAATTTCACATTGGGTTTTCTGTTATTTATTATCTCATATGGTGTGAGCGTGAATCGCTTATTGAGATAGGACCTGTTCTGTGTATAACAAGCAGCAGAAATAGCGTCAGCCCAAAAATAAAGAGGTAAGGAAGCGAAACTTAGCATAGTTCGGGCAGCTTCACACAGGGATCGGTTTCGTCTTTCGACTATTCCGTTTTGTTGTGGTGTGTAGGGAGCTAAGAAATTGTGACTAATTCCCTTTTCTGCAAGAAACTCTTCAAACTCCCTGTTCTTGAATTCAAGACCATTATCGCTCCTGATGTTGCGAACGACCTTCTTGAGCTGGACTTCAATTTGCTTGATAAACACTTTCAGCTTTTGAGTCGCTTCAGATTTGAGCTTTAGAAAGAACACCCATGTAAATCGTGAAAAGTCATCAACGATAACAAGAATATACTTGCTACCACTGATGCTTTCGATAGATGAAGGACCACACAAATCGATATGAAGTAATTCGAGTGGTTCAACAACTTTTGTGTTGATTACAGATGGGTGACTTTGACGACTCTGCTTTCCCATTTCGCATGCAGCACACAAATGCTCTCTGTCGAACTTGAGCAATGGAAGACCCCTAACATGACCTCCAGTGACAAGTCGGTTGATATCTTTGAAATTGAGATGAGAGAGTCTTCTGTGCCACAACCAGCTTTCGTCGGATTGTTTTTTTGATAACAGACATATGGCTGGGTTTCCTTTGATGGGTTTCATGTTCAGAGGAAACATTTCACCCTTTCGCTCTGACTTTAGAATCACTTTCTTTGTCTTTTTCTCTATGATTTCAGAACCTTCATCATCGAATGAGACTTTAAGACCTGTACCTCCAACAAGCTGAGATACACTGATGAGGTTGTGTTGGAGTCCTTCCACATAAGCAACCTTCCTTATTGTAAAGTCACCATTCGTTATCATCCCGTATCCCTTTATGGTGCCGAAAGAGTTATTTCCAAACTTAACGTTGCCACCATTTGCAAGAGATCTGTATTCCCTGAGCTCCTCTTTCCTCCCTGTCATGTGACGCGAGCAGCCACTATCGATGTACCATTCTTCGTCAAACTGCTCGTCACTTATAACCTGCAAAAATTAAGCAGATTTAGGAACCCAAAGTTTCTTGGGTCCATGTGAGCTTTTCATGGGAACGGGAATAGTAAGAGAGATGTCAACTAGATATGTTCGTTTTATTAGAGTTGTTTCATCTTTCTTTTTAATGGTAAAGACTTTTATTTTGTTAGAATTGGGTGTGTTCGTTTTGGACTCTGGTTTGGATTCATTGACCTTCTGCTTTCCCTTTTGTTCCGATGATGAATGAGGTTTTTGAGAACAAGCGGAATTAGCGTTAGAGCAAGATGGAGATGAATTGGAAGAACGAGAAGAGTTAGAATGAGAGGATTTGGAAGGAGAGGACTTCCTGGCTGGTGACTCTAGGGGACCCTTTTGCTTTTGATCATTGGTGGGACTGACCTTAAAGTCTTGTTCTCTTTTGACTTCAGAACTGAACCTCTGCGTTCGGTTGAAGTTGTTCTTGGAACCGAACCTTTGGTTTCGGTTGAAGTCCTTTTCAGAACCGAACCTTTGCCTTCGGTTGGTATCTTCTTGTGAACCGAACCTTGGCTTTCGGTTGGTATTTTCTTGTGAACCGAACCTTGGCTTTCTGTTGTTGGAACTTTCAGGCTTTCTTACAGGATTGTTTTCATACTTCAGATTCTTGTCTTGGTGTGAGTAGTATGCATTCTGGGAGTGCCAGAATTGTTTCCTTTCAGAAAGGTTTTTCCTGTATCTTTGGTTCCTTTCTATCTTCTTATCTCTCATCTGCTTAGGTTGATGATGAACGTTCGCTTTCGTTTTTGTTGTCTCCTTGGCTGGTTCCTTTTGAACTTCAGGAGTTTTACTTGGAGCCGAGGGAGCAGAGGGAGTATCCGAAGAAGATTCATTTTGCACTGAGGAAGTAGAAGGAATGTCCGAAGAGGTTTCACTTTGAGCTGAGGGAGTGGAAGGAATGTCTTCTTTTGCTGATCTCCCATCCTCCTGAGGAATATCTTTCGTACCACTGGTGCTTGGCTCACTGAAATTATCAGGCTTATTCAATGGTTCAGGTATGTATCTCCCTTTTCTCATCCAGGAGGTTCTTTCAGATAGACCAACGGTTTCGTTTCCATTATCTATTGGAGCTTCCCAGAAGTACTCATCACAGCCATCTGCATTGTCTTCGTTTACAATATCTGTGAGCTCAGCTGTTTGATGTTCGGTAACTCCAGTCACTTTGTATACTTGATTCGGAGTGGTCCTGACCTTTTGATACACAACAGCTTTTTCTACTAATTTCGGGGACTTCTGTTGGGACAATCTAATGAATTCCACAGAATTTTCAGAAATAAGATTTTTGTGGTTTTCAGTTTCGCTTTTAACAAATTCTGAGCAGTCAACCGTATCTTCTACAGAAATTTCACTCATGTTTTCGTCCTCGTTAAGCTCAGATGCATTTTCAACATCGATTTTATTTTCTGAGCTTACGTTGGCGTTTAGAGAGTCAAATTTTTGCATGGTTTCGGTTCTCAGTTTAATTCTGTCATTTTCGTCCAAAAGATTTTTGAGCATGTCCTTGTGGTCTTTGGATTTAATGAAGGACTCAATTTTGTCCAGTCCATACATATAGGTTGGGTTGACATCATCAGACGATATCACACTCTCACAATTGTAGGCTTCGGCATCGATTTCATCCTCCTTAAACTCTAGGAAGGGCAAAATCATGCGATGGATCTTTTGGCCTATCTCACAGTCTAAGTGAAGTTGAGTAATATTGGAATATAAACGTTTAGCAATTAAACAAAAAACATTTCGTTGTTTTAACAATTTTAAATTGTCTCTCTGCAAATAAATGTTTTCGTCTTTGACTTTAACTAATTCCGACTCTTTTAACTCAATCCACATTCGCCGCTCCTCACTCTTCGACGCCACCCTGCTTAATTGATCGGTCAGGTTAGAATTGGTGACTCGAGTTTGTGTTAAGCTACTATCTAAATAAGAAATTCTTGAATTAACATTTTTTAGTTCTTTCTCATATGAGGATGGTGGTATTTTAGATGAAATAAAAACAAATTGTACCTTCTTTATCAGTTCATCGAGCTCATTGAACTGCTGGCTGAGTGGTTTGGCCGTAAGCACATATCCTCCTGTACCTTCGGTCCATTGCTTCCTCCATCGGTGTTGTATCCCCTCATTTGTGATACGTCAGTCACCATGAAGCATTTTCCTCCACTGCTTTCCTCCTTAGCCACATACGCCTTTCCATGGGTAGGCTTCCTCACTTCTTCATCTTCTGAGTCAGTAGACCAAACTTCTGTGCTACCGAACTCATCGTCATTAACCGAACCCTGCACAATAAGAGCATTAATAGAAGGGTTAGCTGTAGACTTCTTCTTTCTCAACTCATCCAATCTCTTCTGCAGCACGGCTTCCTCATCATTTCCATCGTCCTTTTCAGCCATCTTCTTAAGAACACAGTCCTTAGCATAGTGGTTCTTGCCACCACAGTAGAAACAGCTTACTCCGGAATCGCCATCTGCCTTCGGTTCCTTCTTGGGCTCCTCAGCCTTCGGTTCATTGTTCACCTTTTCAGAGCTGTAACTCCCCTGCCAGTTTCGGTTTTTGTTGCTGGGGAATCTCTTCTTTATGAACCTCTTAGGATTGGACACCATCATGGCATAATCCTCAGACGTGAGGTCATATTCCTCCAAGTTAAGCTCTTCATCCTCCATCACAGCTTTACTTTTAGATAGGAGGGCCAACGAA
Organism: Lactuca serriola; assembly: GCF_051521515.1. Classification (NCBI taxonomy): domain Eukaryota; kingdom Viridiplantae; phylum Streptophyta; class Magnoliopsida; order Asterales; family Asteraceae; genus Lactuca; species Lactuca serriola. Next base: position 171,633,070 of record NC_136413.1, read on the forward strand.
CCAAGACTAGAAACAACGTTCTTCTCTTGTACCACAATCTTCTCTTGAGACTTTAGAATACCCACCAGTTTCGCCAAAGAGTATGATTTAAACTGCTCATGGGCTTTGACTGTGGAAACCACTGCTCTCCACTCAGACCTTAGTCCATTCAAGAAAGTAACCTTCTGTTCGATGAGCTTTCTTTCAATGTCGTGTTTGATCATCTTGCTGAGAAGATGATTGAAGCGATCAAACGTCTGGGTCACCGTTTCTTCGGCCCCTTGCCTGAATTCTCCAAACTCAGATAGAAGCAAGGTTTGGATTGAATGTTCAAGATCTTCGTCTGTGGAATACAGTTCGCGAAGTCTATCCCATACTTCCTTCGCCGTAGTACATGAGCTGACCAGTCTGAATGTGTCTGACTGAAGGGCGAATCTGATCAATCTTAACGCCTTAATATTACACTGGAATTTGTCTTTCTCGTCTTGTGCAATATCCTTCACGTCCTTAAGCAGATCGTTGTACTCTTTTTGTGTCTTGATGATTCTGGATGTAGCAGAATGAGAAAACGGTCCATTGATGATGGCTTCCCATATGAGATAACCATTGTCCTCCGATCCAATCACGTAATCTTCAAAATGATGCGCCCATACTTCATAGTCATGGGTGTATAAGATTGGAATCTTTGTCGTCGAACCGATGCTGTTTGAAATATTAATAGGGTTTGATTGCGTCGCATCCATTATGATCGTAAAAACCTGTTCAAAGATCAGACTTGTATTAAAGCAGATTAGGGCAAAACAATAAATATTAAGATACGTCAATTAAGATGACGGCTCAATAAATATCGATGATTGCGGAAAACCCTAATGGAAATCTTTTTCACAGAAAAGATGTGTATCGATTACACAGCCTCGTGCTCTGATACCAATTGATGGGATTAAAACAACTTTTAATCTATGAAGATCGATTAGATCTTGAACAAGTATATGAAAATAAACAGTAAGAACGCAATAATAAGAACAAATCAGCTTGAATCAAATGTGTCGAATGATTAAATAAAATCCTCAGAAGAGCTCGATTAAGAACATCAACTGTAGAGAATTAGAAGATTACAGGAACGATTAAAGAAAATATTGTACTCTGTATGAATCGCTATCTCGATATTCTCTAAAACGTTAACCTAATATGCATGCAAGTATTAACTTATATACAATACATAAAAGGCTCTCGGTTGGACAGGCCCAAACCGGAGAATACAAGGCTAGACTAACGAGCCCAAAAGACGCAACAATAAAACTATCTTCAGCCCAACAATTTTCCATATTGGGTTATGTAAGACCTACTCCTAGGTCACTTTTCCCGAACTTATTACATTGGTAATCCCAGTACCTTTGACAGATATCTATTCTAATGGAAATTATTATCCAAATGCTTCCATCTTCATTCAAGTATAGTATTCAATCGTATTGTTGGGATATGAAGAGTTGGTCCATGAGTCATTCACATCAATTCTCCCATTAAGTTCTTATCAATGTTTTCACCTTCATAAACTTATAGATCAAAGATGCTGCCTCGCAGAAACCCAAGGAGAAACCTTAATAACGAAACACCGATACCACCTCCTCAACCACCTACTCCTCAGTTTGACACGACAGCCTTAAATGTTGTTGTAGTTGCAGTTGTGGCTACAGCCATGGCTCAATATCATGCGCCAGGTTCAACTGGAGGAGGCGGAACCCTTGTTAATCCCATTCAAGTCAAAGCTCCTGTGCGCTCAAGAGAGTGCTCCTATAAGGACTTTGCGAACTTCAAGCCATTATCCTTCAAAGGAACTGGCGGAGTCATTGCCCTCTTGCAATGGTTCGAGAAAACCGAATCGGTTTTCGAAATCTGCTCCTATCCAGAGGAGAGCAAGGTCAAGTTTGCTGCTTGCACCCTTGAAACGACGGCCCTAACATGGTGGAATAGCCATGTTAAGTCACTATCTCTAGTATTGGCTAATGCAATGGGCTGGGATACTTTGAAAGACCTCATGATTGAGGAGTACTACCCGAGGGGCGAAATCCAAAAGCTGGAGGAAGAACTTTGGCGCCTAACCATCATCGTATATATCGCCAGGTTCTGCGAACTGGTGGCCCTCTGTCCCAATATGATTCATATAGAGGGAAAGAAGATCAAAAGGTTTATATGGGGACTGGTGCCACCATACCAGGTCAATGTTTTGTCATCACGCCCTACTACATTCGATAGTGCCAAGCGATTGGCACAACAACTAATTGACCACGGGGTCCGTACCCCGGCTGCAAAAACCACCCTAGCCATCTCAGAACCCGCCAGAACCGCAGAGTCCAAGCGGAAATTCTGGGATGACAAGAAAAAGAATAAGGTTGCCAAGAAACAATAGGTCGTGGCAGTTCATGCTGCTATAGCACCTGCCACTGCTGCTACTCCATTAAAGGAGTATTCTGGAAGCTTGCCGCTCTGCAACAAATGTAACTACCACCATGTGGGAGCCTATCGGGAAATGCGATGTGTAAACTGCAACAGGAAGGGGCACACTGCCCGTTTTTGTAAAGCTCCGGTGAGGCCAATCACCCAAGTCCCCGACGCTGGAGTAGGCCAAGCTTGCTACAATTGTGGCGATGAGGACCACTACAAAAGGAACTGCCCCAAGGCTGGAAATGTCGGTGGAGAAGGAAGAGTTCTGGCTATAGGCCATGAGGAGGCGGTTGCCGACCCCACAGTGGTCACGGGTACGTTTCTCCTCGACAACTCTTATGCTTGTATACTATGTAACGTCCCAAAATTCAAGACTAAAACTTTCTTTTAAATAACCATTACTTTAAGCAAATTCATCATTTCAAAACATAAACAGAGTATTAGTTTCCAAAAATACATGTTCGCTATCAGAGTAAACATTCCCAGGCTGTCTAAACTATGGTGTGTGCCATGCGATCATCCCGAGCTCCTCCCTCCGCTACCGGAAGTACTTGAAACCAAAACTGAAAACAATAAGCACGAAGCTTAGTGAGTTCCCCACCCTACCACATACCATGCATAACCACATACTGCACATACTGGGCCACACCCCCTATCCTGGGCCTCGCCCCCTACCTCGGGCCTCGCCCGCTATAACGGCCCTGCCTAGCTTCGAGCCCCGCTCGGATACAGATCTGTTTCACTTAGGCCTCGCCTGTCACAGGTCCCCGCCCACTAACATATAATAGCACATAAACATATCACATCACATCACATAAGCTAAATACATACTAACGGATCTTGTTCTAAGGCCTCGCCTATCTCTGGGCCCCGCCCATGTCGTGCTACTGATGAGTCATGGAACCCCGTCCATACTCCAGCTGATAGTGAGATACGGGCCCATCCCACCCTCACTCCTTCCCTAACTTGGGCCTCGCCCCTGATCTGCTGCTACTGAGATGTGGAACACCATCCACACTCTGCTATTGGTGAGATACGAGACCTCGCCCACACTCACCTCCCTACCAGGCACATACAAGTATCACACAGAAAACAAGTATAAACTATCATTTCAACCATTACTTGGGCACCCGTCCTCTATCATTGGACCTCGTCCCGAATATCATACTAGCATACTGTGCCTAAGGCTAACCCCCGGGTCTTCTACTCATAACTACATGGGTCGGCATTGTGGCCTTAGACCCATTCACACAAAGGGAAACTCACCTGCACTGGATGAACTTGTTGATGATCCCACTAGCCGCTGCCCGACAAATCTCTGAACTCCGGCTCCACCCGCTCCCCGAGCTACCAATAACAATGCGACACTGAGTCTAACTGACCCCCGAAAGACTACCAAGCCAACTCTGGTCTAAGTCAAAGTCCTGGTCAAAGTCAACCTTCCAGGTCAACCCTACTCGCCGAGTCCACTTACTGACTCGCCGAGTTCTTATGCTCAAAGTCCTTCCAATCGCGACTTGACTCGCCGAGTCTTCTGATTCCCGAATCCTGTCATGTCCAACTCACTGAGTCCTTGCTCGACTCGCTGACTCGAGGCTTTACTCGAAGGGTTTGGGGTTCCGCGACCTGACTCGCCGAGTCCAAGAACAGACTCGCCGAGTACAAGGCAATCTTCATCCAACTCGTCGAGTTGTTCTTCCAACTCGCCGAGTTCATGCCCAACTTCATCCGACTCGACGAGCTGTTCATCCCACTCGTCGAGTTCCTCCTCATCTTCAAGCTACTCGTCGAGTCCATCCGGTCCTTCATACATGCAGAGGACTTTTGAGTCATGCAGGGACTCAAATCTGTAGATCTACCCTTCCCAAGCCTATTCCTCACGTAAAGTTGCAAACTTTACGTGTAGAGAAGGAGATGTAAGCAAAATACACCATAAACTAGGGTTTAAGGTAAGAAGGCTCCATAATCAGCTCAAGGGCAGATACTTTATGGGACACTAGACCAAAACAAGCATGGATCTGAGGTAGTAACCTCAGATCTGGACTTCTAGCTCGGAATGGTTACTATCATGCCAAGATTGCCTAACACACACATAGATCTAGGTGCAAGGGAGTCCAAGGACTAGCTTATTACCTCCAAAAGCTCAGAAATGTCTTCCCAATCCCGAATCTACAGCCCCCTTTTTGCACTATCAAGGTTCTTCTTCTTTCTCCAAGCTTAATGCACTCTTAAAGGCAATAATTGGCTCAATCAATGGATATGACGGCTAGGGTTTGGTATCCAGGGCTAAAGAGGCAGTAAGGAACCCTAGGAAGAAGATTAAGACGTTTATATAGGCTCCAAGTCCCGAATTTAGGGTTTTCCACGCACAGACCAGACTCGCCGAGTCACCTTGGCCGACTCGCCGAGTCGGTTACTTACTCCTTGACCCGGATCCCGCTCGGACTTGCCGAGTCGACCCCTAAACTTAGGGTTTTCTTTCCTTTCTTGGCCTTCAAAACTTTGGGTGTTACAACTCTCCCCCACTTAAATTAAACTTCGTCCTCGAAGTTTGCCATGGCCCACCGCCTGCGATCTGCCTCCAATACCCACCAATTATCCCAACACTAGCTGCCTACCTACGCTGGTCTTCCACCTGGTCATTCTGACTAACATAAAGCTCGCAGTTAAACCTCGGGTCAAACCTAACTCTGAACAACTTAGAAACACAACTTACTCAACCGTCAATCCTTCTGGTACTCACCGAGTACTGCACTGAACCTATAGGGGTTCTCCATTTCCTTCCTTGTGCGATTTCCTTGCCTCCCCAAGGCAATGCTCCATAACCAACTATTTCCTCTGCCACTGCGAAGATCCTGTCTTTACCGATTCTATTACTCCCGCTACTTCCAGTACGGGTCATTATCGCCAGTATCCACTGGGCATTACTTCCTACTATAATCTAGTGTCGAGCATCTCGCGATCAGCTAACTGAATTCTACCATATGCTACATACTCACACTGCCACTGACTGGCAATTCTGCTATTCCTCATCTGACTTCCGGATGAACTGAGACCACTCTGGTCCCTACCAAGCTATCAATATCTGGATTACCGGCTTCCCCGATCGCTGACCCAGCACAACGCTAGTCGCTCCCAGCGACTTTCGAAGGAACTTCGACCACCTATAACTGCTCAATCTATCATGCCATTCAGGCGCTACAATCCTGGAATCCTCGATCCTCTATCTTGACACTAAGGTCCTTACTAGGTCCCACCTATGCTGCTAAAACTCACGGGCCTCGCCCACGGGTCCCACCCGCCTCTAACCTCCTAGTCCCACTAGTCTACCCACTCTTGCTCGGGCCTCGCCCACGGGTCTCACCCAACCATACTACTAAGCAACCCTGCTCTTAGGTCTCACCTACACTGCTAATCTCATACGGGCCTCGCCCACGGGTCTCACCCAACTATATCCTGGAGCGGCCTCTCCCAAGGTCTCACATCTCTAGGGCTATACAGGAAAACTCCCTATCATTCTCATCCACTACCCATCCCTGATCCCTATCAGATCACTAGGAGATAAGGGCCTCGCCCCAACTCTGCTAACGAAGCTACTAAGGAATGCTACGGCTTACCCGTAGTCTTACTTCACCATCCATTGTTGACTGCTAGTGAATGCTACAGCTGCCCCGTAGTCTTACATCACTTCCACCACTGGCTGTTAATACGAAGATACCCATGTGCAATTAGCTCTCAAGATCCTCATTCTGACTCCCTCGAGTCCTACGGGCGATCCACAACCTGAATTCCCAACCACGTACTAACCATTACCATCACACGCACTAGCTGATGGGGAGTTTCTCAAACTCCCAACCCTGAAATCCTCAATCCATCAAATGCTGAACTACTTCTTTTCCTTCTTGGAGGTCGCACACTCATTCTGGATCTGCGTGCTCCTACCTTCGCACACTCATAGGATTCTCCCCCACTTCGATCCTGCTTACCCCTTGTTGCTCAATACTCAAAAGAAATCCTTGCTACCATTCCATAATCAATCTGCTGAGGAACCCAAGCTTACCTTAGCTAGGGATCTAACTAATCCATTTCTAACACTATACAACTCCGATCTAGCGAGACATACCAAGTCCCTCCCAAGCATGCTACAGTGACTGCATCCTATGTAACCTTCTCCAATAGGGCACATCCCTCACTACCATTCGGATATCCAAGGTATGCAGATGGCATATAACTCGATCACAAACAACAGCTCAAAAATAAAATACTCATACCGATAATGATGCGGAACCATAACAATATAATCATGCACAAATAAAAGAACTGAAAACAGAAATCGCATACCTGCAACGTCCGGTGCTGATCGCGCCTCCAAGGTAGTCATCTGAAGAGCTCTGCCTTCTACCGCAGGCGCCTCTGCATGCCCCTGACGGCCGTCTGTGATCCTCAAAGTTGCAGGAGTAGGTGCCATCACCCGTCTTGCTGAAAACAAACTGGGGCACTGAGCCTTCTTGTGGCCCCGCTGGTTGCAATGAAAACATAACAGGTCTGATCCCTGTGAGGTGGTAACAGTACACACCCTGCTGAAATGACCAGTCCGACCTCATTTGAAACAACCAGACTCACCACCGCTACCACTCCTGCACGCGCCCCCGTGCGCCCTGCCACACTTCCTGCACCGACTGCGGTCCTGATAATCCCTCGATCTCGAATCCGATCCCTTGGGCCTTTTGCCCGAACCTGCAGCTACCTGAACCTCAACCTGCTTCCTCTTCCGAATCTGCTCCAAATCAATTTCCCTCTCCCTAGCCCGAGAAATCATATCTTCCAGCGTCTTACAGCTGGACCTGCTCATGAACTCCCTGATGTCATCCCTCAACATCTCATGGTATCGGGCCTTCTTCATCTCCTCATCCGCGACATACTGCGGTACAAGAAGAGCCCTCTCCCTAAACTTGGCGATGATCTCCGCCACAGTCTCAGTGGTCTGCGTCAAATCCTGAAACTCCCATGCCAACTGCTGCACCTCAATAATTGGCGAAAACTCTGCCCTGAACCTGGCCGAGAAATCACTCCAAGTCATCGCGTCCAACGCGGCATCATCCCCCAGAGCATGACCAATCTCTTCCCACCAATCCCTCACTCTGTCCTTCAGAAGACAGGAAGCGAGTCTGACCTTGTCCCCCTCAGGACACCGGCTTGTACGGAATGCGTTGGCAACATCAGCCAACCATCTGCTGCTAGCGATGGGGTCCCTAGCCCCATGATAATCTGGTGCCCCGCAAGCCCTGAACTCCCAAAATGTCAAGGTACGTGCTCCCATCAAAGCCATCATCTCAGTACGGAAGGCTCCCAGCCTCTCATCCAAAATCTCCAATATACCCTCCTTGACCGTGCGAAAGATCACAGGAGTGTGACTCAAAATACTGCGCGTAACCTCGGCAGATATCAACTCCCTCATTCGCGCCTCAAGCTGCTCGGCCCCTGAACCCGAACCTGATCCCTCTCCGGTGCCTAATCCGCCCGCTGGTCTCTCTCGCAACATCACCATACTGAAAATATAATACATCCACTATCAGAAAACTCAACACTGCTGCGAGACCAATAACACTCCCTACTAGGTTCCCGGTCTTGTCTTGGCCCTTCCCGAATAGAGTACGGATCCTCTGCTTTCAGTAGTACGGGCCCATACTACCTTCCACATCTATCAGTACTTTCCTCAGGAATTGCTTTGACTCCAACAGGTCCCTTATCCACTACTACTACTCCCAACACTATCTCATCCTAGGCTTACCCTAGGGAAACCTCTGACTCAACTTAACCAGTCCTCAGCTGCTGAAGGTATCCTTGTGATGCCAATTAGCCATCACCTGGATACCATCACATGTGACGAGGCTCAGATAATCCTTCAAGTAAAAGACTCGTCCCTACAACGGTTGGACTCAAACAAGAGTTGCGCAATAGGGCCAAATCCAGCACTCTGAGATTATTCAACCCTGATCACATGTGACGTGACGTATCCACCTAATGGCTAACTCCCATCACTCAAAATCCCACAATTCACAAAGCAAGCAGCATTCGGACAAGGGGAAAATCTAACCACAACATACTCAAGCAATCATATCCAAATAACAAGAATCTGAACTAGCATGCAACACAAACTTATAAACTCAGGCATAACATAAACAGACTATCCTACTACTGTCTAATCAGCACTATCATGCAGCTCAAACACATATAATAGGCACATAAGGCATCATTCATAGATCCTTAGTCCTAATCTAGCATGCTGTTCTATCAACTGATAATCATAACATAAACTTATATGGGTATTTTGGGGTACTTACTTGAGCTCGGTTGATTGCATGCACCACACCCTTTTCTCTTTTCAAAGTTCTTTTTCTTTATGAATTCTTTTTCTTTTCTAAAACTGTTTTTAGTTCTCAAAAATATTTTTACGAAACTGTCTTTTCATTTTTGAAAACTTTTCATCCGACCCCTCAGTTTGAGTTCAGGCACACCCAAGAGTATGCCCGAATCCCTCAAACCAAGGCTCTGATACCAACTTGTAACGTCCCAAAATTCAAGACTAAAAATTTCTTTTAAATAACCATTACTTTAAGCAAATTCATCATTTCAAAACGTAAACAGAGTATTAGTTTCCAAAATACATGTTCGCTATCAGAGTAAACATTCCCAGGCTGTCTAAACTATGGTGTGTTCCATGGGATCTTCCCGAGCTCCTCCCTCCGCTACCGGAAGTACCTGAAACCAAAACTGAAAACCGTAAGCACGAAGCTTAGTGAGTTCCCCACCCTACCACATACCATGCATAACCACATACTGCACATACTGGGCCACACCCCCTATCCTGGGCCTCGCCCCCTACCTCGGGCCTCGCCCGCTACAACGACCCCACCACTCCAGGCCCCGCCTGGCTTCGAGCCCCGCTCGGATACAGATCTGTTTCACATAGGCCTCGCCTGTCATAGGTCCCCGCCCACTAACATATAATAGCACATAAACATATCACATCACATCACATAAGCTAAACACATACTAACAGATCTTGTTCTAAGGCCTCGCCTATCTCTGGTCCCTGCCCATGTCGAGCTACTGATGAGTCATGGAACCCCGTCCATACTCCAGCTGATAGTGAGATACGGGCCCAGCCCACCCTCACTCCTTCCCTAACTTGGGCCTCGCCCCTGATCTGCTGCTACTGAGATATGGAACACTATCCACACTCTGCTATTGGTGAGATACGGGACCTCGCCCACACTCACCTCCCTACCAGGCACATACAAGTATCATACAGACAACAAGTATAAACTATCATTTCAACCATTCCTTGGGCACCCGCCCTCTATCATTGGACCTCGTCCCGAATATCATACTAGCATACTGTGCCTAAGGCTAACCCTCAGGTCTTCTACTCATAACTACATGGGCCGGCATTGTGACTTTAGAACCATTCACACAAAGGGAAACACACATGCACTGGCTGAACTTGCTGATGATCCCACTAGCCGCCGCCCGGCAACTCTCTGAACTCCAGCTCCACCAACTCCCCGAGCTACCAATAACAATGCGACACTGAGTCTAACTGACCCCCGAAAGGCTACCAAGCCAACTCTGGTCTAAGTCAAAGTCCTGGTCAAAGTCAACCTTCCAGGTCAACCCTACTCGCCGAGTCCACTTACTGACTCGCCGAGTTCTTATGCTCAAAGTCCTTCCAATCGCGACTTGACTCGCCGAGTCAGCCCCTGACTCGCCGAGTCTTCTGATTCCTGAATCCTGTCCTGTCCAACTCACTGAGTCCTTGCTCGACTCGCTGACTCGAGTCTTTACTCGAAGGGTTTGGGGTTCCGCGACCTGACTCGCCGAGTCCAAGAACAGACTCGCCGAGTACAAGGCAATCTTCATCCAACTCGCCGAGTTGTTCTTCCAACTCACCGAGTTCATGCCTAACTTCATCCGACTCAACGAGCTGTTCATCCCACTCGTCGAGTTCCTCCTCATCTTCAAGCTACTCATCGAGTCCACTCAAAGGACTCGCCGAGTCCATCCAGTCCTTCATACATGCAGAAGACTTTTGAGTCATGCAGGGACTCATATCTGTAGATCTACCCTTCCCAAGCCTATTCCTCACGTAAAGTTGCAAACTTTACGTGTAGAGATGGAGATCTAAGCAAAATACACCATAAACTAGGGTTTAAGGCAAGAAGGCTCCATAATCAGCTCAAGGGCAGATACTTTGTGGGACACTAGACCAAAACAAACATGGATCTGAGGTAGCAACCTCAGATCTAGACTTCTAGCTCGGAATGGTTACTATCATGCCAAGAATGCCTAACACACACATAGATCTAGGTGCAAGGGAGTCCAAGGACTAGCTTATTACCTCCAAAAGTTCAGAAATGTCTTCCCAATCCCGGATCTACAGCCCCCTTTTTGCACTCTCAAGGTTCTTCTTCTTTCTCCAAGCTTAATGCACTCTTCAAGGTAATAATTGGCTCAATCAATGGATATGACGGCTAGGGTTTGGTATCCAGGGCTAAAGAGGCAGTAAGGAACCCTAGGAAGAAGATTAAGACTTTTATATAGGCTCCAAGTCCCGAATTTAGGGTTTTCCACGCACAGACCAGACTCGTCGAGTTGGTTACTTACTCCTCGACCCGGATCCCGCTCGGACTCGCCGAGTCCCTCCTTGGACTCGCCGAGTCGACCCCTAAACTTAGGGTTTTCTTTCCTTTCTTGGCCTTCAAAACTTTGGGTGTTACATACTATTTGATAGTGGAGTGGAGAGAAGCTTCGTGAATCAAAAATTTGCTCTTTTACTTAAGAAAAAATCACGAGCACTCAAAGAACCGTTCACAGTAGAAATGGCTAATGGGAAGTCAGAGAGCACTAGCTGCATATACATAGGGTGTACTTTAACTTTAGATAGTCATTCATTCTCGATCGATCTCATGCCAGTCTCAATTAAAAGTTTCGACGTCATCATTGGCATGGATTGGTTGAGTCTTCAGCGTGTCGACATCATGTGTTACGAAAAGGCTTTCCGCCTTAATCTTTCTTCTAGCGAAACCCTAGTAGTTTATGGCGACAAACCCGACACGAGCCTTCGTATCATGTCGAGCATTCAAGCTCAGAAGTTCTTGCGAAAGGAATGCCATGCATTCCTTGCTCATGTGGTCGATGTGAGCCAAGAAACGAAATCTATTCAGAACATTCCAGTAGTACGCGACTTTCACGACATCTTTCCAGAAGAACTACCAGGACTATCTCCGCAACGACAAGTCGAGTTCAGAATCGACTTAGTTCCAGGGGCTACCCCCGTAGCCAAATCTCCTTATCGTCTAGCACCTGCAGAGATGCAAGAACTATCCTATCAACTTAACAAACTGCTCGACAAGGGCTTTATAAGACCAAGCTTCTCACCTTGGGGAGCTCCAGTCTTGTTCGTCAAGAAGAAAGACGGATCGTTTCGAATGTGCATCGACTACAGGGATCTCAACAAACTAACCGTTAAGAATCGTTATACTTTGCCAAGGATAGACGATTTATTCGATCAACTTCAAGGGGCGAACTTCTTTTCAAAAATCGACTTAAGATCCGGATATCACCAACTACGAGTGCTAGGGGAGGATGCTCTGAAGACAGCCTTCCGAACTTGTTATGGGCACTATGAATTTGTAGTGATGCCGTTCGGATTAACAAACACGCCCGCAATATTCATGGATTTAATGAATAGGGTGTGTCGTCCTTACGTGGATCAGTTCGTCATCGTCTTCATAGATGACATACTTATCTACTGTCGAAGTAAGGAGGAACATAGCCAACATCTGCGATTAGTCTTAGATACCCTGCGCGCAGAGAAGCTTTATGCGAAGCTCTCGAAATGCGAATTTTGGATCCGCCGAGTCGAATTCTTAGGGCACGTGGTTAGCGAAGCTCTCCAAAATTAAAGCCATTGAGAGCTGGTCAGCACCGAAGACGCCGACAGAAATTCATCAATTTCTAGGCCTTGCTGGCTACTATCGCGGGTTTATTCAGAACTTCTCCCACATAGCGAAGCCTCTTACAACACTTACCTAGAAAGGCGTACCCTTTGACCGGAAAGAAAAGCAGGAAATAGCGTTCCAAACGCTCAAACGAGCCTTGTGTACCGCACCAATACTATCCCTCCCTGAAGGAATAGAAGACTTTGTTGTCTATTGCGATGCATCAAATCAAGGACTCGGATGTGTTCTAATGCAGCGAGGTAAGGTCATCGCCTATGTCTCGAGACAGCTGATGTCACACCCCCAAACCAGAACGACGGAAACGTTCGGGGGCGGAGGACTTCATGTAAGTATCACAACACATGCAATATAGTAATCCAAGTACAAACAACCATTTCATTAATAAGTATAAGTTATACATAAGTGTTTAAACATTATATATTCAAACACCAAAGTAGGTACAGTAGAAGACAAGAGTCGCGATACTGTACTAGGTAGTCATCTCAAGAGCTTCGGGAGTGTACCTGTCTACTGGATTCCTGAGAATACAAGTTATTTGAAAAGAGTAGATCAGCATTTAAGCTGGTGAGTTCATAAGTATTTTAGTTCTGTTAAGTATACTCTAGGTTCTTTGGAAAAGTTCACTGGTTCCTCCAGAAAATCCTATATTTCCTGAGGTGATAAACTGATAACCTCAATAGTTTCCCTCTATAATTACTTAGTTTATATTAATTATGTATAACCTAATATCGAACTGACAGTGAAATGGGTGTATCTGCCCTAAGCCCACAACCAAACAAGGAACAGGAAGTAAGGCGGAAGTCACACATTTCACTATCAATTGGATATTACTTATAACTCTGATGTAATAACTAAGGACTTATAGAATTAACCACTAAAAGTCTTTTATGTTATACTACTTTACAGAGATTGAATCACTAAGTCTCATTTGATAAGTGGTTTAATTCCATAACCCGTTTCATTTATAAAAGTGGTTTAATCCCATAACCGTTCCATTTGTAAAAGTGGTTTAATCCCATAACCGTTCCATTTGTAAAAGTGGTTTAATCCCATAAACCGTTTCCTTTGTATAAGTGGTTAAATCCGATAACCGTTTCTTTTGAAAGACTGGTTTAATTCCATAAACCGTTTCATTTGTAAAAGTATTCTTAGTTATATATGTTCTATGGTAAAAACCTTAGTATTAATACTGCCTTGTGGTTTTAAATGTTCAAAAACCGAAGTACAAGTATATTTACCATACTTGATTTCATGATACGTAGCTTTTACTGTAAGTAAAAACTACAGAAGGTATATTTGGTCGGGATGTAATTATCTTTTCTTACTGTTTTAAGAGAAGTATATTACTTAGTAATTCACTCATTGATTTATCCATGTGAGTTCTATTAACCATACTAACATGACTGATATGACTGCGGCGACGTTCTTCAGGCGTCAGAATGGAATGATATTTGACACCCTAGGCCTGTCAGCCAAACTGTAGCGAACAGTAGAGGTGCGGGATTTTCAGTCCCATATAGATCTATACACAAATTCACGCTCTCCCTACAAGAGATTCTGGTTAATAGGTCAGGACTTAAAGTCGTACTTAGATAAGTACACCGTGAAGGGTCTCACAATTTATTGTTTCAACGAGATTTACGATGTATTATTACCCCGTGATTGCTAACCCTGGTACTCTATATTGTACCTTTGTTAGTGTAAACCCGGTATGATGTATTATTACCCCGTGATTGCTAACACTGGTACTCTGTATCGTACCTTTGTTAATGCAAACTCGGTATGATGTATCTTTACTTCTTTAATATGTTATTCGTATATTAAAGGCATTATACATATCCTGGTATAGATAAATGAATTGTTGGTAATTTCCTTGGAAAGTATACAGTCGTGAATCATACTTGTATATTTAGTTTTCAATCATAAATTATACTAATTATAATTTATATGCTCTACTCTAATTAGCATGATTTCTCATGGATGAACACATTTGCTCAGCCCGATACAAAGGTGGTGATACCAAAAGGTGTAACCTTTTGTACTCATATATGCATAATATATATATATATATATATATATATATATATATATATATATAATTAAGAAGAAAACGACCTTCGGACAAATAACACAACCTTAACTCCACATCCAAACAAGGAAAAGGAAATAAGATAATTCATTAGTCCTAAGCCCTTCAAATCTTATTTATATATTTATACATATATAAACATGATTTTTGGCATTTATAATTTGAAATAGTTTATAAAACATTTTTCAAAGAATTTAACGGAGTTTACATGACTTTAAAGATTTAACATGGCTTTAAGTCATTTTGGATGTATTTGGTAATTCTTGAAAGCATACAGAAACTATTTGCGTGATTATTATCACATACAATTATTAACACAATTCAATATTGTGTTAAACTTGTATTCCCCCCTAAAAAGCATTTAGAGACCATTAAAAATGTAAATTATAGGGGTATGAACTCACCTTGATAGGTGGTAATTTGGACAGCGTTTCGTTTCCTGGAGAATAGTTTGTTTGACGAAAAAACGGCTTAAATCGGGCAGAGTTTCGACAAGAGAGAGGATGATTTCCTGAGAATTTCGGGACTCCGGGGCTTGTTTCGGGCTTTAGACATGATACCGGGGCCTTCGGGGGTCGTGAGAAAGTCGAGGGGGTGAAAAGGTGAAAAATGGTGAAAATTGGGGTGAAAAACTCTTCAAATGTGAGAAGTCTCGCACCCTTTATATAGGGGTTCGAGGGTGCGGTCCGAAGTGGGACAGGTGGCGAGGGCGAGGAGTCAGCAGCACACGCGTCGGAAGGAGCGAAGGCCACGAGTGCGAAGCTTCGGACATGTCAGCTTCTGAGTGGACTGGACTTCGGTCCAATAGGAGAAGGCCACGTATGCGAAGGGGGTGTCCGATGCGAAGGTGTAGGCCTCTTACTGAACCGCAGTTGCGGTCCAATCTGATGGTGACACGGCGATTTGCAGTCCTATCAGAAGATGACACGTGGCAGCCTCGCATGCGAGGGTGACGTGGCAGAATTGTGACTATGCGATTTTTCTCGATTTTTGAGCCAAAAACTTCTAAAATTCATAACTTTTGCATACGAACTCCGTTTTTGACGTTCTTTATATGCACGCGTAGGTAAAATTATACTCTACGACTTTCATTTAGACTTCGTTGGCTAATTTTGAATTTATTTTTAATATTATTATTTTTAACAGGCCGGGACAGGAAAATCCGTTAAAAATTCATAATTTTTTCATCCGACATCCGTTTTCATCTGTCTTTTTACCGTTGTGCTACTTTTGACGAGACCTTCGATTCTCGTTTAAGTTGCGTCGGCTAAATATCGATCGATTTATATTTCGAATTTTTAGCTGTCTATTGCTAAACCAAAACTTCGAAAAATCATAACTTCCTCATACGAAGTCAGATTTTGACGTTCTTTTTATGAACGTTCTCGGTTTAACATAATCTATAAATTTTATTTATATTGTTAAGGCTAAAAAGCCTTTTATCGAAAATTCGCTTTTTACACTGAACAGTGTTTTGCTGGTTTTATCGCGGATTTTCGATTGGTCATAACTTCTTCGTTATAACTCGGATTTCCGTGTTCTTTATATTTTTGGAAACCTTGTTACAAACTCTAGCACTTGGTTCATCCCAATTATGATTATAGATCAATAAATTTTTGACCAAAATTTGATTGGTGTCACATTATCCCCCCGCTAGAGGGAATTTCGTCTCGAAATTAAGTCTAAAGTGATACTCATGGGCTAGGTCTAATCTTTCCTTTCCCAAGTGAATTCAGGTCCCCGTTTTGTAATCCAGCGAACCTTCACTAACAGGATAAGACTTTGCGTGGTTCTTTAGATGTCCCTATCCATGGTTTTTATTGGTTCTTCTACAGAGTGTAGTCTTTTATATAACTTGATTTCATCAAGTGAAATACCAAGTGTTTTATAGGATAGACACCTCTTAAGATTAGATATGCGAAAGATGGGATGAATGTTATTAAGTTTTTGTGGTAGTCTAAGTTTAAAGGTACAAGACCGATTCTGATAATAACCTCAAATGGTCTTATGTACTTTGAGTTTTGTATTTCACGCTTTATAAAGTGCATCTTTTCTTTCCTGAATGAGACCTTATATGACAAGGGCATCAATCCTGGAATTCCAAGGTTTTTCATTTATCAAATTCGTAGCTTCTTTGGTTAACTCTGGAAGCTTTATGGCGCTTCCCGATTCGTATTTTGTTTTTGGTAGTTTCTCGGATGAATTCTAGATCAGCAAGGGTGTTGTGTTGAAATTGGATCTCTAGCTAGTTACGTATTACCTAATTTAGTCCAGTGCAGATGGGATCTGTACTTGTGACCACATAAGGTTTTGAATGGAGCAACTTGAATGCTAGTGTGATAATGGTCTCGACTGATTGGTAAATGGGTATCCCATTCTTTACCATAGTCGATCCCATTGAATCATGACTACTCTAGTTCCTAGAGATTTCTGAGTGACGGCCTGAACCGCGAGATGATTCTATTATCTCAGCGGAGATAACAGATATTGGCATACCGTGCACTCACACGTTCTAGTTATCTTCTCTACTAGCCACATTTTCAGGTCTCACGACTTCATGTTGAGCCTCCTTACTATGTGTGGAGAGAATTGAATGGGTTATCATAGTCAATGATTGGAACTCTGACCTGAATACTCTTTTCGACTTAGGGTGTTAGCTACTATATTGGCTTTGTCAAGATGATAACGAATTTCAAATTCGTAGTCATTTAGTAGCTCGACCCACTGTCATGGTCTCATGTTGAATTCTACCTAGTAGAATACATGATGTTGGCTTTTGCTCCGAAGTTCCTGATCAGACTCATACTTGGCTCATCCATCATCACCTCGTGTATACAAGTCATATATAATTTAGATTTCCCAAAATGTTCAAATGGGTGACTCTACCCCAGGTCCACAACCAAACAAGGAACAGGAGATAGGGCGGAAGCACACATCCTTAATCTTGTTAAGTCTAACTTATATACCACCCTCGTGTATACACTTAGCAACGATAGATCAAGTTAATGAGTTCTTAGTCTCTATTCTTGAACTTTACCTGCGGTACAATGATTTTCCTATGAGATCTATTGAGGTATTTCAGTAGTTATTGACTTCTAAGACTACTTCTGTGCTTTTCGTTTGAAGTTTCCTGTTTACTAAGTAGGCTAGAATGGTGTGGTACTCTTCTCATGGGTACTTCTGAAGTTTTGAAACGAGAGGAAACCTAAGGGTTTTGTGTTATGGATTGAAAGAATTTCATCTTACGGCTGCTTAAGGAAAAGTTCTCTTATACAACATAAGAATTTTCACATGGTAAGGGCCAGGCCAAACCATGTCGAATGAGGATGTCAGAATTTTCTCGATGAAATAGATATTAAGTCGTTCTGGGATGAATGATTACTAGAATGATATCCTAAGTACCTAAGTTTCCCGCTCTTCTGTTTTTATTCTGTTATTATCACTAGGAACCCCTTTTTGATTCGAAGTTGGTGGGTACAACCAATACGAGGGTCCTGATAATTTGAAATTATGAACTTTCATGAAACGATCCTTACTAGGTCTCTCTATAATTGCTTGGTGCATACAAGTCATGTATAATTAAGATTGGTAAGACCTTAGACTGAGCAACCCTGCCCTAAATCCACAACCAAACAAGGAACAGGAAATGAGGCGGGATTACTCACTCTAACTCTACAAATCTTAATTATAATTGACCCTTATGTATACACTAAGTTATCATAGCTTACCTGTTAGGGTTTCAAATTTTTTTTTTATATAAGTGTTATGATTTAGTTGGAACGGAAGAGTAATCATAATTATAAATAGTTATCGGGGTTTGGAAGCGTACCAAAATATAGCAGGGTTCTTTGATGCTTTCCCATCTATTGGGATCAAAATCCTCCTGCTGCCCCGTCATTCTTCTATGTTGGACAGTACCTCTTGTAATGTCCTATTTTAGCACAAAGGTGACATATGGGAATGATTCCAACATCGGTAGTTGAAGTGATGAACTCGACCGGAGTTCTACAGATGCAGGCGGTATGCCCCTTTATGTTGCATCTATTGAAATGCAGGTCTCGGCAAACTCCATGATGAAGGTAGTTGCACTTGCCGCAGTGTGGGAGGTTTCCTAAGTACGGCTTGGTTGGTGCTAGAATAACAGGGCTGATGGGGGTATTGACTGCCCCAGTTCGTTGCCCTTTGTTAGGTTCTTGAGTTGAATAACTCCTTTTCAAGTTCTCGAACTTTCGTTTATGGATATTAGGCTTAAGGTTCGAGGTGTCCTTACAAGTAGGTGCTTGTGGTTGTACTTGGCCATCAACATGATCAGGGTTACCGATAGTATTCCTAGTAACATTTGCATTGTTAGCATTAAGGTGTGCCACGACAGCTGTTACAGCTGCTGTGACCGCAGCTTGAAACGTAGCTGCATCTATCTGAAGGATTGGTGTTTTGCTGGTGGGTTGATTACACTTCTTTGGAGGCATGATTCTGTTATATGATAACAAAATGAGTTCGTGAGCGACTATCGTGTCTCTAGATGTACTCTAACCATTTGTATCTATGTATTAATCTTTCGTTTTGTTATATTGTTCTTAATGATTCGACCTGCATCCCTATGATGCAGTCCTGGTAAGGAATATAGTTAAGTTTCTAGAATGGTTAGGAACCGAATATCATCCGAACTAAGTTACCTTTTCTTGGTGGATATCGTTTCCCAATTTTCGAAAATATTCGAAAACAACTCATAACAGTGTCTACATAGACTTATGAATTTGAGAAGTAATCTCCATCAATTAAGATTCCGTGATCTGATTTATGGTCATTAGCTATGATAGGAAAAGAGGATAAGCTCCAAACCTAATGTGAGTAATGAAATCACTAACTCACTAGGTTGAACCGATTTACTAGTTATTACTTAGATGAAATGGTGCTCCAACTCTTCACATGAATCATGCGTGGTTTTCCTTTTTTCTCTATTTTATTCTCTCCTGGTATTGATTTATTCTCTCTTGGTATCTATACAGTGTTTTTCTCCTCTATAGGTATATTGAATTCCCGGGCTGTCTTACTTCCGATTCTGACCCTGGTCCCCATTGCTTCGTAACGAAGATTTTGAATCTCGGAAGTTCATGTGAATCTCTCATTGGTTTCCTTAATAGGGTAAGGGCACTAAATGATTTCTATAGTTTATGTACTTCTCATATGTTTCTTTCTTGGGATTCCCCTAATGAAATTATGTTGGATCCTCCTTGACTCTTCTATTGATTTCCAGAGTATTTATCTAAGGGGTTTATACGAGAATGGGAATGTCTAAAGAATCTAAGAGAAAATTTAAATTTTTACAAAGGTGATCCTTCCTGGTCCTCCTATAATCACATGGGGTGTACCGATTATATATAATCCAGATCAAATAGACCTTCGAATAAGTAATCCTACTCTAAAACCACATCCAAACAAGGAAAAGGAAGTAGAGTGAAAATCACCTATTCTAAGTCCATAAAATCTCGGCTATATATAACCTTAACGTATCCACTTAGTACTTATAGACTTATCAGAAAAGATCTTTTTAACATTTCCCAAAAGTTTATTTAAAATACTTCCATGGTATTTGATTCTTGGACTTCCAGTTATTAGAAGTTGATAAGTTTTCAGTTTTCTTGTTATAGCATCCTAAAATACTCCTATAGTATTTTAACCTTTGTGTTTGGTTCTACAATTCATCTGGTACCTAGGTATGTTTTAGACTTGTTGCAACAATACAATCACTCCCAAACACATGTTGGTCATATCTCAAATGAATATAGTTGATCAGGCTATATTGATCCCAGATATGATTACATAATTGTCTAGGTTTCACTGTAATGTTCAACATCCAAATACTTTTGTTTTGTTCCTCTTGTGATACTCATTCTAGTATATATATTCTGCATGTACTTATACTTTTATAAAATATTGTTATATTTTTAAAGTATACCTCTTGGTCAGAGTGTTTTTATCCTAATGGGTTTATAGTTGTATATCTTTTATGACTGATATACTGAGTTCACTATAAACAATGCTCTGATACCAATTTGTCACACCCCCAAACCAGAACGGCGGAAACGTTCGGGGGGCGGAGGACTTCATGTAAGTATCACAACACATGCAATATAGTAATCCAAGTACAAACAACCATTTCATTAATAAGTATAAGTTTTACATAAGTGTTTAAACATTATATATTCAAACACCAAAGTAGGTACACTAGAAGACAAGAGTCGCGGTACTGTACTATGTAGTCTTCTCAAGAGCTTCGGGAGTGTACCTGTCTACTGGATTCCTGAGAATACAAGTTATTTGAAAAGAGTAGATCAGCATTTAAGCTGGTGAGTTCATAAGTATTTTAGTTCTGTTAAGTATACTCTAGGTTCTTTGGAAAAGTTCACTGGTTCCTCCAGAAAATCCTATATTTCCTGAGGTGATAAACTGATAACCTCAATAGTTTCCCTCTGTAATTACTTAGTTTATATTAATTATGTATAACCTAATATCGAACTGACAGTGAAATGGGTGTATCTACCCTAAGCCCACAACCAAACAAGGAACAGGAAGTAAGGCGGAAGTCACACATTTCACTGTCAATCGGATATTACTTATAACTCTGATGTAATAACTAAGGACTTATAGAATTAACCACTAAAAGTCTTTTATGTTATACTACTTTACAGAGATTGAATGACTAAGTCTCATTTGATAAGTGGTTTAATTCCATAACCGTTCCATTTGTAAAAGTGGTTTAATCCCATAACCGTTCCATTTGTAAAAGTCGTTTAATCCCATAAACCGTTTCCTTTGTATAAGTGGTTAAATCCCATAACCATTTCTTTTGAAAGAGTGGTTTAATTCCATAAACCGTTTCATTTGTAAAAGTATTCTTAGTTATATATGTTCTATGGTAAAAACCTTAGTATTAATCCTGGAAAATATTATATTATCCATAATACTGCCTTGTGGTTTTAAATGTTCAAAAACTGAAGTACAAGTATATTTAGCATACTTGATTTCATGACACGTAGCTTTTACTGTAAGTAAAAACTACAGAAGGTATATTTCGTCGGGATGGAATTATCTTTTCTTACTGTTTTAAGAGAAGTATATTACTTAGTAATTCACTCATTGATTTATCCATGTGAGTTCTATTAACCATACTAATATGACTGATATGCCTGCGGCGACGTTCTTCAGGCGTCGGAATGGAATGATATTTGACACTCTAGGCCTACCGGCCAAACTGTAGCGAACAGTAGAGGTGCAGGATTGTCAGTCCCATATAGATCTATACACAAATTCACGCTCTCCCTACAAGAGATTCTGGTTAATAGGTCAGGACTTAAAGTCGTACTTAGATAAGTACACCGTGAAGGGTCTCACAATTTATTGTTTCAACGAGATTTACGATGTATTATTACCCCGTGATTGCTAACCCTGGTACTCTATATTGTACCTTTGTTAGTGTAAACCCGGTATGATGTATTATTACCCCGTGATTGCTAACACTGGTACTCTGTATCGTACCTTTGTTAATGCAAACTCGGTATGATGTATCTTTACTTCTTTAATATGTTATTCGTATATTAAAGGCATTATACATATCCTGGTATAGATAAATGAATTGTTGGTAATTTCCTTGGAAAGTATACAGTCGTGAATCATACTTGTATATTTAGTTTTCAATCATAAATTATACTAATTATAATTTATATGCTCTACTCTAATTAGCATGATTTCTCATGGATGAACACATTTGCTCAGCCCGATACAAAGGTGGTGATACCAAAAGGTGTAACCTTTTGTACTCATATATGCATAATATATATATATATATATATATATATATATATATATATATATATATATATATATATATATATATATATATATATATATAATTAAGAAGAAAACGACCTTCGGACAAATAACACAACCTTAACTCCACATCCAAACAAGGAAAAGGAAATAAGATAATTCATTAGTCCTAAGCCCTTCAAATCTTATTTATATATTTATACATATATAAACATGATTTTTGGCATTTATAATTTGAAATAGTTTATAAAACATTTTTCAAAGAATTTAACGGAGTTTACATGACTTTAAAGATTTAACATGGCTTTAAGTCATTTTGGATGTATTTGGTAATTCTTGAAAGCATACAGAAACTATTTGCGTGATTATTATCACATACAATTATTAACACAATTCAATATTGTGTTAAACTTGTATTCCCCCCTAAAAAGCATTTAGAGACCATTAAAAATGTAAATTATAGGGGTATGAACTCACCTTGATAGGTGGTAATTTGGACAGCGTTTCGTTTCCCGGAGAATAGTTTGTTTAACGAAAAAACGACTTAAATCGGGCAGAGTTTCAACAAGAGAGAGGATGATTTCCCGAGAATTCCGGGACTCCGGGGCTTGTTTCGGGCTTTAGACATGATACCGGGGCCTTCGGGGGTCGTGAGAAAGTTGAGGGGGTGAAAAGGTGAAAAATGGTGAAAATTGGGGTGAAAAACTCTTCAAATGCGAGAAGTCTCGCACCCTTTATATAGGGGTGCGAGGGTGCGGTCCGAAGTGGGACAGGTGGCGAGGGCGAGGACTCAGCAGCACACGCGTCGGAAGGAGCGAAGGCCACGAGTGCGAAGCTTCAGACATGTCAGCTTCTGAGTGAACCGGACTTCGGTCCAATAGGAGAAGGCCACGTATGTGAAGGAGGTGTCTGATGCGAAGGTGTAGGCCTCTTATTGGACCGCAGCTGCGGTCCAATCCGATGGCGACACGGCGATTTGCGGTCCTATAAGAAGGTGACACGTGGCAGCCTCGCATGCGAGGGTGACGTGGCAGAATTGTGACTATGCGATTTTTCTCGGTTTTTGAGCCAAAACTTCTAAAACTCATAACTTTTGCATACAAACTCCGTTTTTGACGTTCTTTATATGCACGCTTAGGTAAAATTATACTCTACGACTTTGGTTTAGACTTCGTCGGCTAATTTTGAATTTATTTTTAATCTTGTTATTTTTAACAGACCAGGACAGGAAAATCCGTTAAAAATTCATAACTTTTTCATCCGACATCCGTTTTCGTCTGTCTTTTTACCGTTGTGCTACTTTTGACGAGACCTTCGATTCTCGTTTAAGTTGCGTCGGCTAAATATCGATCGGTTTATATTTCGAATTTTTAGCTGTCTACTGCTAAACCGAAACTTCGAAAAATCATAACTTCCTCATACGAAGTCAGATTTTGACGTTCTTTTTGTGAACGTTCTCGGTTTAACATAATCTACAACTTTTATTTATATTGTTGAGGCTAAAAAGCCTTTTATCGAAAATTCGCTTTTTACACTGAACAATGTTTTGCTGGTTTTATCGGGGATTTTCGAATGGTCATAACTTTTTCGTTATAACTCGGATTTCAGTGTTCTTTATATTTTTGGAAACCTTGTTACAAACTCTACCACTTGGTTCATCCCAATTATGATTATAGATCAATAAATTTTTGACCAAAATTTGACTGGTGTCACAGCTGAAGACACATGAGGTCAACTATACGACCCATGATCTTGAACTAGGAGCAGTTGTGTTTGCTCTAAAGATCTGGAGACACTACCTGTACGTTACGAAGAGCATAATCTTTACAGACCACAAGAGCCTACAAAAAATATTCGAACAGAAGGAGCTCAACATGAGACAACGACGTTGGGTTGAGCTACTCAGTGACTACGAATGCGAAATTCGTTATCATCCCGGCAAGGCCAATGTAGTAGCTGACGCCCTAAGTCAGAAAGAATATTCTGGTCGTAGGGTCAAATCATTGACTATGACTATCCATTCACACTTATCCACACAAATACAGGCGGCTCAGCTCGACGCTTTGAAACCTGAAAATGTGACTAGTGAATCCCTGCGAGGGATGGATAAGAACTTGGAAGTCAAGAGTGGCGGAGCTTATTATATCATGAATCGGCTCTGGACCCCGAAACTTGGTGGTTTCAGAGACTTAGTCATGAATGAGGCGCACAACACTCGTTATTCCGTCCACCCAGGTTCAGATAAGATGTATCTGGATCTTAAAAAGTTATACTAGTGGCCTAACATGAAAGTAGAGATTGCTACCTTCGTGAGTAAATGCCTTACTTGCGCAAAGGTCAAGATCGAGTACCAGAAACCCTCAGGCCTCCTACAACAGCCTAAGATCCTGGAATGGAAGTGGGAGCGGATCACTATGGATTTCATTACCAAGTTGCCCAAGACAACGGGTGGAATTGATACCATATGGGTCATCGTCGACAGACTGACCAAGTCCGCGCACTTCCTACCTATCAAGGAAATAGACAAGATGGAGAAACTTACAAGAACTTACATTAGGGAGATAGTATGATTGCAAGGTGTTCCCATATCCATTATCTCGGACAGAGATAGTAGGTTCACTTCTAGGTTCTAGCAGTTGCTACAGATTTCCCTAGGAACTAGGTTGTACATGAGTACAGCCTACCATCCGCAGACAGATGGAAAAAGTGAGAGGACTATTCAAACCTTGGAAGATATGTTGCAAGCCTGTGTGATCGACTTTGGGAAGGCATGGGATACTCATTTACCCCTTGTCAAATTTTCCTACAACAACAGCTATCACACAAGCATAAAGGTTGCTCCATTCGAGGCCCTCTATGGCCACAAGTGCAGATCCCCTCTGTGCTGGGCTGAGGTGGGTGATACCCAGTTAGCTAAAGGACGAGTTCTTGAAAGCACTCTCACAGGTCCGGAGATCATACGGGAAACGACGGAGAAGATCGTTCAGATCCGTGAACGATTGAAAGCCTCCAGAGACCGACAGAAAAGCTACGCTGGTAAACGTAGAAAATCGTTGGAATTCCAGGTGGGTGACCGTGTTTTATTGAAGGTCTCACCCTGGAAGGGCTTGATACGCTTCAGAAAGCGTGGAAAGCTAAATCCAAGGTACATTGGGCCTCTCGAGATTCTTGCCAGAATCGGCCCGGTAGCTTACAAACTCAATCTACCGAGCAAACTTAGTAACGTACATTCTACCTTCCACGTATCGAATTTGAAAAAGTGTCTGTCCAACGAGACTCTTGTAATCCCACTCGACGAGATCGAGATCAACGAGAGCCTCAACTTCGTGGAAGAACCAGTAGAGATCATGGATCGAGAGGTCAAGCAAACGAAACAAAGCCGTATCCCGATAGTGAAGGTTCGCTGGAAGGCCAAGCGAGGACCTGAATTCACTTGGGACGAGAGGATCAGATGAAACTGAAATACCCTCATCTATTTACTTAGTTACTTGTAATTACTTATTTACTTAAATTCTAATTTCGGGACGAAATTCCTTCTAAGGAGGGTATGATGTGACAACCCGAAATTTCTAGCTTACATTCTTCATTTTTTTATCAAAGTTAGCTTCGTTTTGCTATTTTATAATGAAGTTTTGGGTCTAAAAGAGTTCTTAAAGCTTAGTATAATTGAGATACATGTCGGAGGCTGGGTTAGTTTGGGTGTAGCATCGAAAAAAAACGGGCCAAACACACCAAACCAGGTGTGTGCGGCCAGCCAGCCGCACACAGGCCAACCGCACACCCCTCCAGCCGCACTCACCCACCTATATATAATATCCTTGGTCATTTTGATCATTTCTTACACTTCTACAAAGCAAGGGCCCGAAAATCCTCTCAAGTATCATCCGAAAGGGTAACATCTTTCACCAAGACCACCATGTGTTCTGGCAACACACGCCTTCTGGCCGTACACATGGCCGCACACACACATGTAGTGTGTATTTTGGCCATACACTCTCTTGTATAGCCTTATAACCCTTCGTACAATCATATATGGTTGTAACACTTCAATATAAGTGTTTACTAGTCCCTAAGGTGGTCCCACTTCAGTAATTAGTTGTTCATAACACTAATTATATTCATATATGTATCAATATATGATAAATAGGATTCACGTGTGTACTCAAGTCACCACTTGGCACTTAGCAACTGATCCAACATTTTCATCAGAACCAGTCACTACAGGTGAGTTCATACCCCTAAATTAACCTTTGAAATGTTTTTAAATGCTCTTATGGGGGGGGGAATACAAGTTGAACAATTATAGTTATTATATCAATCACATGTGATTAATGACTACCAAGCAAATGGTTTTCTTACTTTCCAAACTATTTATCAAACTGTTTTACCTCAAACTGTCTTACAAAATCCTTTAATTGTCAAATACTTTTACTTAAACTCTTTTAAACTTATATTTTGTGTATCTGTATAGATATAGTTATATAAGTAGGATTGAAAGGACTTAGGACTGCTAGTCTACCCTGCTTCCTGTTCTTGTTTGATTGTGGTCTTAGGGTATCAAGGTTAGTTGTCCGAAGGTCGTTTGAATCCTAGTTATATATTATGTATTTGTATATAGATATAAAAGGTTATTTCTTTCATTCAATTCCATGCCCTTGGGTAGCAAGGGTATACAAACATGTTCATACTTTACTAGTAAGCTACCATAGGGGTAGTTTAGGAAGATACTATTACTAGAACAATGAAACATACAATGAGTCAGTCCATACATGAGTCAATACATACTATGATGAGAATCAAACATGAAACAGAGTGATGAGAAACAAACAATAAACACTATGATGAGAAACAAACATACAGGCTAGACAGAGAAAGAACACACAATACAGCTAGCACACAAATCACATTGCATATACATTAACCACATTTATGTGAGCCATTAAGCAGGGCATGGCACTACCTGCCATGACTGTTTTTGTGTCAGAATCTCCTTCATTGGGGAGCGTATTGAGTTTGCGCATAGATCTATACTGGATTGACTATCCTACACCTTGATGCTCGCTATAGTGGGACTTGCAAGTCTACGGGTGCCAAATGTCATTTTTACGGCATCTTACATATTCTATTTTCAGCTAAGTCGGTAGCAAGATACTGGCCGATCACATGTTATCTTAAAATTTACATTTGGTTTAAGGTAGTTAGTACAGCAGTAGTTACTAATTACTACATTACAGTACTATAACATTTTCCCTTTACTTTTTACTATGTGATATTCACACAATAAACAATAATGTAAAAACTATATTTTTGGTTAATGATTGTCGGAATTGGGAAAATACACACTTTTTCAAGAGACACACACAAATATCAGATGCCTTGGTAGAAGGCTACTTTTAGTAGAAAACATAGGGTTTTCTAGGAGAGTTCAATCCAGGATCATAACTCCATCTTGATGCAGGTGTACAATCACGTTGGTGCCTTCCCGCGATCCTCGGAAGTACCTGAAACACATAAAAAAATAAAAAAATAAGCACGAATGTTTAGTGAGTTCCCCAAAATACCATATACACTCTTCCTAAGGGAATGGAGGACTTCGTGGTTTACTGTGATGCATCCATATCGGGGTTAGGTGGAGTGCTTATGCAGAGGGGGCACGTGATAGCATATGCATCAAGGCAGCTGAATCCTCATGAGACGAGGTATCCCACCCACGATTTAGAGTTGGGGGCAGTGGTGTTCGCCCTCAAGGTCTGGCGCCATTACTTGTACGGGGTTTGGTGTACAATTTACACGAACCACAAGAGCTTGAAGTATCTGATGGATCAGCCTAACCTGAATATGCGCCAGAGGAGATGGTTGGACATGATAAAAGATTACGATTTTCAGATTCTATATCACCCGGGCAAGGCTAACGTGGTGGCTGATGCCCTAAGCAACAAGGCGGAGAGTGTCCCAATTCGAGTTTGTGATGGATAGTCGGGAGCTTATGACCTTCCGAGGTCGGATTTGGGTACCTTATACAGGCAGAGCTCGTAGCACCCTGATGGAGGAGGCGCATAGGTCGAGGTTTTCGATCCATCCCGGGCCACTAAGATGTATTTGGATCTGAAAAGAGACTATTGGTGGCCCTGTATAAAAAGGGATGTAGCGTGGGTAGTAGAGAGGTGCCTGAAGTGGCGTCGGGTCAAGGCAGAGCACCAGCGTCCTCATGGTCCATTGCAGCCTTTGGAGATTCCCCAGTGGAAGTTGGAGCAGATCTCAATGGACTTTATCACCAAATTGCCGAGGACAACGCGTGGGGTTGACGCGATCTGGGTGATTGTGTATCGGTTGACGAAGAGTGCTCACTTCCTTGCTATTAGTGAGAGCTCTTCTGCCGAGAGGCTGGCAGAGATTTATGTGCGAGAGGTGGTAGCTCAGGATGGAGTGTTGACGTCCATAGTTTCGGATCGGGATGTGCGTTTTACTTCCAGATTCTGGAAGAAGTTCCATGAGGAGTTAGGAACGTGATTGCATTTTAGTACCGCCTACCACCCACAGACGGATGGGCAGAGTGAGCGGACGATGAGATGCTCGAGGACATGCTTCGGGCATGCGTTATGGACTTTGGTGGGAGCTGGGATTCGAACCTACCTTTGGCTGAGTTTTCCTATAACAACAGCTATCACTCGAGCATCGGTATGCCTCCCTTTGAGCTTCTTTATGGGAGGAGGTGTTGTACTCCTATATGCTACGGAGAGGTGGGGCAGAGAGTTATGGGAGGCACTGAGATAGTGTTGAAGATGAACGAGCAGATTCAGCAGGTCCGACAAAGGTTGAAAACGGCCCAGACCCATCAGAAGAGTTACGCAGACAGACAGCGATCCGAGCTTGAGTTCCAGGTCAGAGATTTTGTGCTTCTGAAAGTTTCCCCATGGAAAGGAGTACTTCTTTTAAGAAGCGGGGCAAGTTGGGGCCTCGATATATTAGACCTTTCATGGTGATTGCCAGGGTAGGCAAGGTAGCATATCAGTTGGAGCTACCTGAGGAGTTTAGCCATATCCAAAGCACCTTCCATGCGTCCTAGTTGCGGAAGTGTGTGGCTGATGAGTCGGCAGTAGTACCATTAGAGGACATTCAGGTGGATGCGAGCCTGAATTACATCGAGAGGCAGACCGCGATCCTAGATCGGAAAGTGAAGGTTCTGAGGAACGAGGAAGTGCCTTTGGTTCAGGTTCAGTGCCAGCATCGGAGGGGATCCGATTTGACTTGGGAACCGGAATCGGAGATGCGGGAGCAGTACCCCGAGTTATTTGCGGAGAAATACTTCAAGGGCAAAGTCTGATTCTAATGGGGGAGAATTGTAACATCCCGAAATCAGGTATATCTCCTTGGCCCTTCTTCTTTCCTAAAGTTGTCAGTTTTAGCCCTTGTGTAGTTTTCGAGTACGTTGGGCGTAATAGAGAGTACGCCGCGCGTACTCGTGAACGTATTCATGACGCGGATGTTGCCTAGTACACAGGGTCTACCAAGGTGTACGTAGGGCGTACCAGGCCCATAATGAAACCCTAATTCTAAATGAGCCTCCTATTTAAAGAACGTTATGGACTCATTGTTGGCCACCATTTCCAGAGACTTGTCCATCAAAAACCCTAATCCTCGTTCTTGTAGCTAGAGAGTTCCCTTAAGAGCTTGTTGGTGTGTTCTTGAGCCTTAGGAGTGGAAAGGAAGCTTTGGAGAAGAAGGCGTAAAAGCCCAAGCACTTGGATCCGAGCTAAGTAGTGTGAGAAGCTTCATTTAGAGGTATAAAGTTTCAAACTTTCTCAAAACGATTTTCTCGTGTCCATTCTGATTTCTATTCGACGAGTTTGGGGCTTCCAACTCGTCGAGTAGCTCTACAAAAGTGAATAAAATATAATTTAATGCGCACCAGGGATGAGGCATTACAATTCTCCCCCACTTGTCTTAGACTTTGTCCTCGAAGTCTGCTATTTCTGGAAACAACTTCGTGTAGTGCTCCCTCATATCCTCCTCGGTCTCCCAAGTCTATTTTGAACCCCTGCGGTGCTGCCACTGCACCTTCACCAACTCCACCCTCTTGTTCCTCAACTCATTCGTCTTCTTTTCGAGGATAGTTACCGATCTCTCAATATAATTCAGGCTGTCATCCACCTTAATGTCCTCTAAAGTCATGATCGCTACATCGTCCACTAAGCACTTCTGCAGCTGAGAAACGCCACCTTGCCCACCCGAGCTTTGACTCTGAAGGGACCAATATACCTAGGGCCCAGCTTACCCCTCTTCCGTAACCGGATGACACCTTTCCAATGTGGCACCTTCAGGAGGACCATGTCGGCCACCTGAAACTCCAAGTATGAATGCCGTTTGTCGGTGTAGCTCTTCTGCCGACTCTGGGCAGTCTGGAGTCTGCTCTGGACCTGCTGGATTCGCTCTGTGATCATGATTACTACTTCAGTACTCCCCATGACCCTCTGACTGACCTCGCCCCAACAGATTGGGGTCCTACACTTCCTACCTTAGAGCATTTCGAAGAGAGAGAGGTCTATGTTGGCGTGGTATCTGTTGTTATGCGACAATTTCGCTAGCGGAAGATACGTATCCCAACTGCCACAGAAATCCAAAACACGTGCACGAAGCATGTCCTAGAGAGTCTAAATTGTCCTCTCACTTTGTACGTCCATCTGGGGATCGAGTACTCATCTCGTCGGGTAACAACTTCTAGAATCTGGAAGTGAAACGGACATCTCGGTCTGATACCACCGAGACAGGCACTCCATTCCGTGCCACTATCTCCTGCACGTAAATCTCGGCCAACCTCTCAGCCGATATGCTTTCCTGGATCAGGATCTAATGAGCACTCTTGGTCAACTCATCCACGATGACACATATCGAATCAACTCCACGTGCGGTCCTCGGAAGCTTAGTGATGAAACCCATAGTAATGTCCTCCCACTTCCGCACGGGAATGTCTAATGGCTGCATCTTGTTGTGAGGCCTCTGGTGCTCTGCCTTGACCTTCATGCAGGTCAGGCATCTCTCTACATACTAGGCTACATCCCGCTTCATGTAGTGCCACCAGTAATCGGAATGAAGGTCTCTATACATCTTCATTGCCCCAGGATGGATGGAGAACCTG
This sequence comes from Lactuca serriola, assembly GCF_051521515.1. Taxonomy (NCBI): domain Eukaryota; kingdom Viridiplantae; phylum Streptophyta; class Magnoliopsida; order Asterales; family Asteraceae; genus Lactuca; species Lactuca serriola. Next base: position 171,664,571 of record NC_136413.1, read on the forward strand.
GACTTGTGGGCCTCATCCATCAATATATGCCTTACTCCACCCCAGTACTATACCCAGACCCTCCCATGCAGGGTCAGCAATCAACAGCTGTCATAATCAAAGGAGGCCACTTGGCCTATGATCCGCTCCAATAATGGAGTAATCATTGTCATCCTCAGACAGATGTCTCGAATCGGAGCCGCTACCGCGTTGCGGCTCAGGGCATCGGCCACCATGTTGGCCTTGCTCGGGTGATAAACGATCTCACAATCATAGTCCTTCACCACATCTAACCACCGACACTACCTCATGTTCAGATTTGGATGATCCATGAGGTACCTCAAACTGCTATGGCCCATGTAAATGGTACAATGGGCCGCATAGAGGTAATGCCGACAAATCTTGAGGGCGAAGACCACAGCGCCTAACTCTAAATCATGTGTAGGATAGTTAGCCTTGTGAGGCTTCAACTTCCTCAAAGCGTAAGCTATCACGTGGCCCCATTGCATGAAAACCGCACCCATGCCTGTGATTGAAGCGTCACAGTAAACTACAAATTCATCGACTCCCTCCGGCAAGGTCAGAATCGTTGCCTCACATAACCGCTGTCTAAGAGTCTCGAAGGTTGCCTGATGCTTAGGCCCCCAATGGAAGGTCACCGACTTCTTGGTCAGTCGGGTCAAAGGAACTACAATCTTGGAGAAGTCCTGGATAAATCTTTGGTAATAACCCGCTAGACCCAGGAAACTTTGAATCTTAGTTAGAGACCTCGGAATCTCCCACTCCATCACGACCTCTATCTTGGCCGGATCGACCAAAATACCCTTATGGTTGACAAGGTGCCCAAGGAACTACACCTAGTGCAACCAGAACTCACACTTGGAGAACTTTGCAAAAAGTCTCTCCTTCCTCAGTGTCTCCAGCACCACCCTCAGGTGCAACTCACGTTGCTCCTAAGTCTTGGAATAAACCAAGATATCATCAATGAAGACTATCACAGACTGATCCATCATCGGTCTGCACACACGGTTCATGAGATCCATGAACACGGATGGAGCATTGGTGAGCCCAAAAGGCATCACTTAAAACACATAGTGACCATAGCGAGTCCTAAAAGCAGTCTTCTGCACATCCTCATCCTTGACTCGCATCTGGTGGTAACCCGACCATAGATCAATCGTGGAGAATAAAGATGCACCCTGTAGCTGGTCAAACAAATCATCGATCCTTGGGAGGGGGTAACGGTTCTTCACCGTTACCTTATTTAGCTCCCGATAGTCTATATACATGCGATGTGACCCGTCCTTCTTCACAAATAGGATCAGGGCTCCCTATGGCGAACTGTTTGGCCTGATAAATCCCTTGTCTAGCAGCTCTTGCAACTGCGTAGATAACTCCTGCATCTCAGGACGAGCCAACCAATATGGTACCTTGGCTATCGGAGCCGCACCAGGGACTAGGTCAATCCTAAACTCAACCTGTCTCTACGGAGGTATCCTAGGTAAATCCTCCGGGAATACGTCCGGGTACTCTCTCATTTTCGGTACATCATCGACCATCGCCTTACCCTTATCCCAGGTATCCATGACATAGGCGATATAACCCGTGCAACCCTGCTGAAGATAGCGCCTAGCCCTTGCTGCTGAACATAGGGTCAGTCCACCTTATGGCCTCTTGCCCTAAATCACTAACCTTCCCCCACTAGGGGTGCGAACCCTCTCTAGTTGTTTCTTGCAATCAATCACTGCCCCATTGGGGCTCAACCAATCCATACCGACTATAACCTTATTCCCTCGAAGGGGAATAAGGACTAGATCCATAGAAAACTAATCATCAAACAACTGCAGTGTATATCCTCGATGAACACTCGTAACCCTGACGGTCCTATCATCTGCTATCTCTACATCAAGTGGGCAATCCAGCTCCCCCAGAGCCCCTGATAATCGCTTGATGAGCACAAGCGACACAAAAGATCAGGTGGCACACAAATCAAACAGTACCAAAGTTGATATACCGTTCACTAAGAACGATCCTATAACAAAACACATAATCATAAGCAATAATCAATATCAAATAAGAGATAAGGGAAAGATACATACCCATCACCACGTCGGGAGCTGCTTGTGCCTCCTCTGCTGTCAACTGAAAGGCCATGCTCTTCGCCACAAGCGCCTCACCCCGGCCCTGACGGTCGTCTGTAATCCTCAATGTAATAGGGGTCGGGTGATGGCACTTGCTTTGCTGCTGCTAAACTCAGGCACTGGGACTGCTTGTGTCCCCTCTGATTACACTGAAAGCAAATCAGGTCTGATATTGTCGTGGTGGTGGTGGTAGCTGTACAATCCCTGCTCACATGTCCAGTTCATTCACACTTGAAACAGCCTGAACTCCCTGCTTTGCACGTCCCCTCGTGCACCTTGCCGCATTTGTCACATTGGTTGCGGCCCTGCTGGCTCCTAGGTATGTGGTTTGATACCTTGGGCTTCTTGCCCGAACTCCCTAACTGAACCCATCGGGTTTTCTCTTCCTCTCTATCTCTAAATCCAACTCTCTCCCTCTCTCTCTCTCTCTCTCTCTCTCTCTCTCTCTCTCCCTAGCAATAATATCCTCAATCATCTTGCAGCTGGAATGGCTCACAAGCTAGCGGATATCACTCCGCAACATCTCATGATATCGGGCCTTTTTCATATCCTCGTCTTCCACGTACTGCAGAACGAGAAGGGCCCTCTTCCTAAACATCATGGTGATCTCAGTCACCGTCTCAGCCGTCTGCTAGAGATCCTGGAAATCCCAAGAAAACTGTTACACCTCTATCACAGGTGCAAACTCGGCCGTGAACCTAGCCGTAAAGTCACTCCAAGTCATAGCATCAAGATTTGCATCATTACCAATGGCATGACCGACCTCCTCCAACCAGTCATGTGCCCTATCCTTCAGAAGATAGGACGCAAGTCGAACCTTGTCCCTTAAACACCTGCTAGTACGGAATGCGTTGGAGACATCCGCCAACCATCTAGTGCTCATAATGGGGTCTTGAGCCCCATGGTAGTCGGGAGCTTCATAAGCTCTGAACTCCCTAAATGTCAGTGTGCGCGACCCCATCATAGCCGCCACCTCGGTGCGGAAAGCACTCAATCTGGTGTGTAAAACCATCATTCTGAAAAACACATCATAATAAACATCAGAATACTAATCATATCTCGAGGGATCATATATAATACAAGTTCCTTGAATTGATCTTATCCTTCCTTGACTGAAGTACAGATCCTCTGCTTTCAGTAGTATAGGCCCATACTACCTTCCACATTTATCCGTACTTTCCTCAAGAATTCCCTTGACTTTCCCAAGTCCCTTCTACTACTAATGCTTCATGCGTTACTCTCATCCTAGGCTTGCCTTAGGGAAATCACCATCCCACTCTCCGCCATCAGCTGCATAAGAAGTCCCAGTTGTCTCCCCCTAACTAGTTCGTGAATACCATTACATATCACTAAGACTAGATAACTGTTCGAATGAGAGATCCTACCCTACAACGATTGGACTCAAACAAGAGCTACGAAATAGAGCTAGACCTAACCTTCTAAAATTATTTAGTCCTCGCAATATGTAACTTAACATATTTGTTTACTAGTTAGTAAAAGACAACTAGAATTCCTAAAAGCACAACGCAAGCAACATTCGAGCATTGAGTAACATAATCAAACATATACTAATCAGGCCATCATACTAACTAATATGTTCTAGCATGTCGTTCATAAAGCTGATACATATATAACAGACACATAAGGCATCCTTCCTATATCCTTAGTCTTATTCTAGCATGCACTTCTCATAAGATATCAGAACATAAACTTTTATGGGTAATTTGGGAGTACTTACTAGAGCTCGGTTGATTGCATGCACCACACCCTTTTCTCTTTTCCAAAGTTCTTTTGTTTTTTCTAAAATTCTTTTCTTTTTCTCAAATTCATTTTTATAAAAATGGTTTTCTTTTGAAATTTTCTATACCAATCCCTTAGTTTGAGTTCAGACACACCTGAAAAGTGTGACCGAATCCCTCAAACCAAGGATTTGATCCCAACTTGAAACATCCCAAAAATATAATCCAAAATTTTCGTTTTAAACCATTTAAGAAAAACCCATAATTCATAAAACAACATAATCAAAATCCCAAATCATGTATCTCAAACATCATATCAAAATATTGTATCAAAACCATGTATCAAGATATTAGAGTCTAAAATATCCCATGCTGAAAACCGTGGTGTGTGCCATGCAATCATCCGTAGCTCTTCCCCTTGCTACCGGAAGTACCTAAAACCAAAACTGAAAACTGTAACCACGAAGCTTAGTGAGTCCCCCCAAACTACCACATGTCATACAAATAATCACATAAAAACATACATTGGGCCTTGCCCCTACACCCCCCCCCCACCCCCCGGCATCGGACGAATCTGGCATCGGGCCCCACCCGACATCGGACCGAAGTCCGGTATACATATAACATAGCAACAGACAAGTAACACATAAACATAATACATAAACATCTAAACCTTCCTCGGGCTTGCCCCGGCATTAGACCGAAGTCCGGATTGCATAACACATAACCTATATGCTAAACATTCTTTATGCTTGCCCCGGCATCGGACCGAAGTCCAGAACACATAAACAAACATATGCAAGAATCAAAAAGACATCAAGCATAAAAACATTTCTCGGGCTTGCCTTGACATCAGACCGAATTCTGAAAACATATAAGCTACATCGGGCTAACCCCGGCATCGGACCTAAATCCAGTATATGCTAACATACATAAACGGGCTAGCATTGGTGCCTTCGGCCCGTTCCTACAGGAGGAAAACTCACCTCTTAAGTTGGCTGCTGAAATCTCAAGTGAGGAATCTCAGATGGCTACTCCAACAACTCCCCGACTATATTTCAAAAACAAACACTAAATTAATATCGCATAACCCTTCTAAGGGTAAAATGACCATTTAACCCCTGGTCAAAGTCAACATTCTGGGTTGACCCAACTCGCCAAGTCACTTCATCAACTCACCGAGTCTTAAACTCAATAACCCTAAAATCACGATCCGACTCGCCAATTCACCTCCCTGACTCACCGAGTTCCCAGTTACTCCTCATCGCGATTTAAACGAACCAACTAGTCGAGTCATCCTCAGACTCGTGAAGTTCCATTGTAATCTGAAACAGGACAAAACGACGTGACTCATTGAGTCCCCTTCTGAACTCGCCGAGTCCCCTTGTTTGTTTGGGATTTCTTAATAGGTTAAGCCCCTACACTTCAGATCCAAGCTTCATACTTCACATAAACCCCAAAAATATCCTTTTATGGGTAAAGTTTCCAATTTTACCCTCTAGTAATCCTTCTTAGTGGGTTTAGCCAAAACCCTAGTTCCTTAGGACATAGATCTTAGTCTAAAGGCCTTGCTACTCCAACCCAAAGCATACAAGCCCAGATCTAGGTCCCGAACTTTACTTCCATGCATGGCCTTTTGGGGCTTAAAAGGCCATAGAAATGTCCTTGTGCTTGCATGGGGCTTGCATGGTCATAAAGTTTTCACCTTTATGCCATGGAACCCCTTCTAGGTTCCAGATCTGAAAGGTAAACCACTTGGGGACGTCCAAACCCCAACGGTCAATCTTCTTGAACCAAAACCCTTAAAAAGATGGCAATAAATAGATCTAATGAAGAGATGATCAAGTTATAGACTTGATTACCACAAAAGGAAGGGAATAAAACGTTGCTTCTGGATCAAAAACCTTCTCTTGAAGTCCTCAAGCTTCTTCTTCCTCTTCAAGCTTCAAAATACACAAAGCACTCCAAAAATGGCTAACACACTCTCATAATGGTCTAGGATCTCGTGGATTAGGGTTTGGGACTTGGAGGATGGAAATTTCGCCATGAGGTGAAGATTAAGTTGCTTAAATAGGGTGCAAAACCCCAAAATTGGGGTTTCATCACGGCAGCCGTACTCGTCAAGTCGAGGCTCTCAACTCGTCGAGCAGGTCGCTTTAATCCCGCGTCCATTCTGATTTCTACTCGACAAGTTTGGTGCTTCCAACTCGTCAAGTAGCTATACAAAAGAGAATAAAATATAATTAAATGTGTACCAGGGATGAGGCATTACATTTTTAAATGAAAATATTCTGCCTTACAACAGTTGGACTCAAACAAGAGTTGCGCAATAGATCTAAATCAATCATTCTAAAACTATTTAACCTTTATGACATGTAACTTAACATATACATTTAATAGTTAAATAACATCAGTCTAACCCTACAAAGAACAAAGCAAGCAACATTTGAGCAGTAGAACTATATAGGCAACAAGGCATCATAAAGGCATCTCTCATAATAGTCATTCTAGCATGCAATCCTGAACAAATACTTATTCTAACTTTTAGCATGCATATCATACTATAACACATATTACATATCAAAATGTATGTATATTTTGGGAATCACTTACTTGACCTCGGATAATTGCATGCATCACACCCCTTTTTCTTAAACATCTTTTTGGAAAAATCAATTTCTTTTAATAGATTTTATTAACAACTCAGTTTGAGTTTGGACACGCCCGAGAGTGTGCCCAAATCCCTCAAACCAAGGCTCTGATACGTAATGTCCCAAAAATACCAAGTAATAAATTCATTTTAAATAAATCAAAATCATTCATTCATTTATTCCAAGAATAATCATGTAATACTTGATGGTTCTAAGGTGGTATTTATTTAATTATTTTTTTAATTGTCTAAATCATTTAAGTTGTGTTGGGCTTAGTGAATTGGGCATTTATGAGTGGGTTTAGCCGAGGTTGTACGCTAGGCGTAAGCCTAGTGTATACGGGGCATAGATGGATCATACGGAATGTAGAGGCATGCACATACGTGCAATGTACAAGGTACTACGCGCAACGTACATGATTAAACTCAAAAACCCTAATTTCTAGGGTTCAAGCCCTATATAATGCCATTAAGTCCCAAGTGTTAGTTTCCTTATCATCCTCTACTGCCCAGAAACCCTAATATCGACCCCTTTAGAATCTTGGTGTGTTCTTGACCTCGTGGAGTGTATTTTTGGTAGTTTGGTGCCATGGAAGGAAGAAGAAGAAGTTGGTGAAGAAGATTTGTTGGAGCTTGAGCTTGAAGATTCGAGTTATCATCATCTTTTGGCACTCATTTGAGGTATAAAGCTCAGAACCTGTTGTGTTCTAGCTTAGATCTCCTTTGTTTGAGTTTTTGGACCTTTTTGGTCCCATTGATGAGATCTTGTGGATTATTGTCATTTCTGAAGCTTACAGTTGCTACTCTTGGTGTTCTTTTGGTCCCAGAGTAATAAAGTTGACATCTTTGAGTCTTAGAACTATGCATGCATGAGTTTGAGTGCATTTTATGGAAGTAAAGGGTTGTATTTTGGGTTTGGGTTCAATTGGGCCATGCAAAGCCGCCAAGTTGATGACTTTATGGTTTAAGATGTTGCATATGACTTAGATCTGTGTTTGGGACCCTTAGACTTAGGCAGTTAATAGATTTTTGGAGAAATGGCTTAATGGGTGAGTACAATGGGTGTACAAGCTTGTACGTGCAACGTATAAGCTATGCAGCATGTATGCTTAGCGTACAGTTGAGTACGCCCCGCATTATCAATGATTTGGGCTTTGCGTCTTTTGGGCCTCGATTGAGCTACTTCCTTGGACATTGTTGTTTTGGGCCTTAATGGCCGATCTGAAATTGAGCCTTTGGACTGAGTGAGTTTATTGATCCTAAGGATAAGGCCCATATTAGGGGTTTGGTTTGAGGGATTCGGACACACCCTCGGGTATGTCTAAACTCAAACTGAGGATTTGGTAAGAGTTTTCAAAAATAAAAATAAATTCCTAGAAAAAGTTTTCTAAAATATGGAGAGGTTTGGCGCATGTAATCAAATGAGATCAAGTAAGTATCTCAAAATACCCATACATATTTTATGATATGCTTTGAATTGTGAATCTGCAAATTGCATGCTAGATTAGGGCTAAGGATTTAGCAGAGATGCCTATGTATGACTATTGTATGAGCTTATAGAATTGCATGCTAGTGTTGATTAGTCAGTGATAAGGTTCTAAATGGTGTAAGGCATGGCGTGGCGGCAAGGCCAAGCCTCAAGCTAAACGAGCCATGGCGAGCCACGACGTTTTTCAAGGCGTGATGTAAGGCAGCGATTTCTATTAATTTATAATTATATTACCAGATAAATATAAATATATATTAAATATAAATAATTTTTAGAAGGGTTATATCAATAACTAATAACAAAAATCTAACAAAAAACACAATGCTTGTATTACCGATTGTTGGATTAATGTCTAAGTCCATAACTATATTTGGTAAGACTTGACCCGACCCGGCATGGTCCATTTGGGTTGCATGGCATCATGCACTTGGATAGACTATAATGAGAGAAATAAAACACTTATGGTTATTAATATATTATAAGTTCTAGTATATTAATAATAAGAATAATAAGATTATTTAATTAGTATTGATCAAGAATTAATCTAGGATTAATTAAGTGATGAAAAGAAGACTAATTAAATATATGTGTTGATTGTGTAAATCATCCATACGTGTATAGTGGGCTAATGCTCCATGGATAATCAAGTTGGGCTAAAACCCATAGGATGGTCCATGGATGCTCCATGGTGTATTTGAACCCATGGATCCAAGGAAATGGAAAGTCATGACAATTAGGGTTTACCCTAATTGTAACACTATATAAAGATCTTATTCTTGACAAAATCGGTCACTAGAGTGTGTAAAAAGAAGGGCTAGCCGATTTCATGAATTGTAGATTTCTCTCAAGTTATTCCAAGTGTATTTGGTGTTGTGTGAACCATTTTAGGTGTCACACTTGGGGCACTAGGCACTCAAGCTTCATGAAGACATTCTACATCAAAGAGGTATGTATTCTATCTTGTTATGTTGATAGTTTTGTATGCTAGATTAGGATAATACCTTGGATGTTCATATTTGCATGTATAATAGAGAAAACATAGATCCAAGGTATTTAGGGTTGCATGTACACTTAGGAGTGTTAGAATGCTCAAAACCCAACAGTGGTATCAGAGCCTATGCTTGTTTTCTTTTTATACTTGCAAAAGAAGCTGGAAAAGTCGAGTTTTGATGCTGTCTGACCAGCAGACTCGCCGAGTCCATGAATGGACTCGCCGAGTCCAAGGCAAAAAGCATCCAACTCGTCGAGTTGGTTCATGCACTCGACGAGTTGGACCCCCAGACAACATAAATTCGACTTTTTTGGCTGGAATTGGACTAGGAACATTACCCTAAGATGTTTTTGGACTTATAAACTTTTTTTTTTGATGTGGTAATGTTCATGCTAATCCAATTTCAAAGATAATTGTCAATAGATTCATGTTTTGTATTAGTTTAAGGTTTAGACTAATTACATGAAAAAGTTTGATTTGAATTATCTTGTTCTTATGAGTTGCTTAGATTAATAGAAAAGTTGAGTGAAGTAGTTGTTTTCAATCCAAATTAATCTAAGAGTTGATTCTAAAATGTGTTTTTGTAACTTGTCCTCAAGTTATATGAAAAGTCACATTTAAGTTTCATAAAACTCATAAAAGTTGGCAAAGGTTACAAAATGAAGAGTCTAGTTCTAATTAATTGGTGTTATGACTTCATAATTTGTCCTCAAGTTATGGAGGACCAAGAGTCTCTTCATTAGATAATAATAAAAAAAAAGTGTAACCTTAATTAATTCCAAAAGTTATAAAATAAAGAAAAGTTAATTCTTTTATTATTTTAAAGTCTTCCATAACTTGTCCTCAAGTTATGGAGCTTGAAGAGTTTTTGGATTAAAACTACTTTAAACACATAAGTTATGGAATTAATTAGTTTTGAATAGTTTCAAAACATGCCCTCAAGTTTTGGAATTTGTAAAGTTTTCTCTTATGAATACTTTAATTCCAAGTTAGCCCTTAGAATTTTAAAAGTTAAAATTCAACCCTTAAACTTTATAATATTATAAGTTAATAATATATATATGTATAAGAGTAAAGTCAGTCTTACCGCTAGTACGCCTCATTCACGAAGCCGGTCTATAAGGTGGGTATAAGGTTGTTGCCTATAAAATGGCAACTTAATGGGTGTCCACTCTCACCCACCGCTTGCTTGACTGGTGGAGGGTCGTTAGCCGAACGGGTTTGACAGGACTATAATTCTCCCTTCATTAAAAGTATTAATGATAAATACTAAGTAACTAAACTCTTAATAATACCCAATCTTAGTTACTTAGGAAAAATGTGAATAAGGTGCTAATCCATGAAATTACACTTTGAACTTTGTTTTAAGTCGGTTAGTGGAGCGTGTGTGGTTAACCGACACACTAACTCGTATTTAACAAGGTAGGCAAAGGGTAACTTAATGTTTATCATATTATCAATGGAGCGTGTGTGGTTAACCGGCACATCGATTGAGGGGTAAACACTTAAGGGTACCAAGTAATTTGCATGGTTACTTCACACCTTGTTTTGTGATCCTCGGCATCCCAGTCACAAAATCTGAAGGGCACACTCGAGATTGAAACATGCCATTGAACAGTTCAATGAATCTCAAAGATCTAGGAGTTTCAAAAACCAATTAAAACCTAATAATACATTTCGTTTATCTTGGTGGAAATTGGTGAATCGTCATTCACCTACCTTCAAATATTTTATAGCTTGGATTACGGCATACCTCTTCTAAGTTATAAAATAGTTTGTTGGGTCCTAGCCTTAATATTTCATATTGGGTGTCATATTAAGGACTTAAGATCAACTATCTTGAATATCTCCCAAAAGATGTCTGGTTTAGACATTTATGATCTTCCCAAATCTCTTGAAACAAGCTTTCCTAAATGAAGATGATGTCCCATGGAAATCATACTCCTTTCACCTCCTCCAATTATTCTCCCTAACCCAAAAGTTCAAGGTCACTCAAGCCCTATTGGCAAGGCAAGGTCTAGGTGTGATCACATCTTGGAGATGTAGTCACATATTGACAAGCCGGGAGAGTTGTGTGTCAAAGTCTTGAGAAAGTTGGTGGTTCAATCACTTTCTAAGTCACATAGTGAGTTCCTTTGGGACACCTATGAAACAGACTATGACAAGACCCTTAATGATCTTATCTATTTGTTAAGATCAACTTCCTTAAAACTTGATGGACATTAACAATAGTGACACAGGAAATCCAGAAAAGCATTCTCTTCCCAATGGAAAGGGATTGGCCATAGTCAACTCGGTTGACCAAATGGTAAAGAGAAAAGCAAAGTCTGTGATAGTCCCGTGTACCATTATCAAAGGGTCCATATGTTTATATTGCCAAAGGAAGGGACAATGGTTACGAATCTGCCAATTTACCTAAGGGTGTTAAAGTCAATAAGTTTGACTCCACTTCAGGTAAAGTCCACTATCTAACTCTGCTAAGTTTCTATTCTGAGATTCTTGATACATAATGTGACTGGGTTACATGGTGATGTTTTAAGAATCAAAGAAAAGTAAAGAAACTTAAAGAAAGAATATGTTGAATCTGATCGCGTAGATGGATTTCTATCGCATAGCTTGAAGATCAGATTCTTGAGCTACTTCTTAGGAGTTATGAGATATTGCTTAGGAATAGATAACAACAAGTTTTCATATGGATTGTAAGGATAAGTTTTTCCGCAAAGTTTTAAAATAAAAGAAAATTTTAGATTTTATTTATTTTAAAATATCCTTACAATGGCATTTGAGGAAAAAGTGTTGCTTATATGATTCCATTAATAGCAAGAGCGGAAGTATGAAATTGGTTCTTTCATTTGTGGTAATGTCTAAATGTACCAAATAAGGAAAGATTCTCATCACCCAAGTTTCAATTGGACCGGAACTTGGAATCATCCAAGTTGTATAGCATGATGAATGAGAACTTTCAAGTATTGGAAAAATTAAGACTAACTACTTGTTCACATGGATGTGTGAGTCAAGTAAAGGACTAAGGGATCGAGTACACATTCTTGTGCACTGATTAAGTCCACCACAAAAGATTGATAAGACTATTCGTCATAGTTTACTAAAGCTCAGTAAATATGGTTATACTTACAAGCTTAAGTGTAATTCTGAGACATTGGAAAACGTTCCAATGTAAGGCAGAGCGAATAAGAAGAATCAAATTAGGCAGAAGGGTAGACGTTTCTCAAATCTGAAAAGATGGGAGAGTATTTTAATATCAGTTTTTATGATCATCTTAATGATTTAGAGACCTTATCACAATTCATCCTCTAAGTGCTTTCTTATAGCTAAGAAGAGGAACTATGAATTGTTGAAGTGGTTAAATCAAGAAGATGAGCATGAGTCATACTTCATTCCAAAACAATTCTTAGAGTTATACTCTAAGATTGTAACTTGAGTGACATGTCTTAAAGAAGGTTTAAAACACTTGTCAAATGTAAGAGTAAAAGTTTTCTACTCTTGTACATTTGAAATTGGTAAGTTCTGATGTTTTGGATGAAACAAAGACCAACTTAGGCCAATTGTGTGAAGTGTTTGTCTTGATTAGAATCCACACTATCTCTTGGATGTTTGACAAGGGAGTCTTATAGGTCAAGAGGACAGTGGGAGTCTTAAAGGTCTTGAAAGTCTCAAGAACTAATCAACAATAAAACCTGAAGTTCTTCACTAGCACACGACTTGAGGTTTATAACCTATCGTGTTGACATATTTTGTGCCCATTCCAGTTAAAGTTGGCTTTGCATATCAGTTCTTAGAGTTCTCAATTGGTTGCACAACAACTTGGAAGCAATGGCAGGCCCTTGAGCTGCCAGGTGGCAAGAAATTGAGATTGAGTTCAATCCATATGAGTTTAGATTTGTCATTATCCTTGTCTTGTGATTATGGTTTTGACAATTCACATGGATAAGAACACATACACCATAAAAATCTAAGTGTCATAAGGTTTCTCTCTGATTCATGAAAATGATGATGAGGAAACACTTTCACTAAGTAGATTTTAGTTAGATAGCAATTGTGATATTTGCATTCTCAAAGTCGTTAGTGGAGCGTGTGTGGTTTACCGGCACACTAATCTGAACTTGTGAGAAGTGGCAAAAAGGTCTGACCATTATGATTACGGCATCCCTTTTCACAATTGTTTAGATACGCAAGTGTGCTATCTAAGGGAAGGTGTATGATTTTGATAAAGTTTTATCAAAACAATCTACCATCAGAAATCTGAACTTTGGTAAGAAAGTCAATGAAGTATTGATTTCTAGAAGTCCAGCCGATTTCTGAGTACATGTCAAAGCTAGTGGGAGCATAAGTGTTATGCTAATAATCATCATGTTAGTGGGAGCATGATAATTATAATAAGTATTGCAAGTTAGCAATGTTAATTATAGAAACCAAAAGGTTTCAATTCGGAAAAGTTGTTTTGCTATAATTAAGGGAGAGGAAATTATACTTCATCTCAAATCTATAAGCTTAGATCGTGAGGTTTTAATCATTTAGTCAAGCAAATATATATGAATTTCATGTTGGAATGGCTCAACATAAGGAAATTCTGTATATGGGTCCAATATTTGCGTTCTAAAATTCGATTATGATTACGGCATCCCTTTTTCATGGTCTGAATTATGAGAACTTGGCAAATTGAAATTGACATATTATAGCAAAAGACTGGCTTAGTCTTTATGTGAGACATCATGAATCATGTCCCATATGCTTCGGATATAGGATCGATTACATGTGCTATACATTCATCCTTTCTAAAATTTTCCAAATGCCTGGGGCATTAAGAAGGGAAAAGGTTTAGAACTGGATATGACTAAAAGGATTAAACAATTATCGAGAACAATCTAAGGTTTACCAAAGATTGGGTGCTCAAGGACAGTTGGAAGTATAGTGATAATTCTGGAAGGACCATATTGACATAATCTGTAAGGAGGCAACTCTTGTTCAGAAGTGATAGTCAAAATGGAATCTGGAAATATTTCAAAGTTAGAAATTATTCAATCCGTGTAAGATTAGGAAACTTAATGCAAGAAGGTTGTTTCCAAGGAGCTGATCTCCTTTGGAATGCTCTGTAATGGTTGTTGTCAAGTCTTTCTGACTTTGTGCATAATCATTACAAGAGGATCAATGCATATAAGTTTAGAATCTAACAGATTTTAGTAAATGGCATGAATTTGGAATTCTTGCGTTTGCAGTAAGGATTTGGGACTGTGAAAAGAGGATCATTGGAGTTATGTTCAGTTGATCTATTTCACAAAGAAAAGATCATAGACAAACATAGTATGCATACTTGGTGTGTGGCATGACTAGTGTTTAGAAAACATAGTGTACATGCTTGGAGCATGGGACAACTATTGTTTTAAATTCAAGAATAAAGTTGATAGCTAAAACAGTATACAATGAATAATGTGTAATCATATGGTGATAAATAAAAGGTGTTTTATTTATGTTCATAGGTTTTGATACCATATTGGATTCAATTATTCTTGTGTTTCATTTTGCATGTTTTGACTTCCAGAATAAACTAGGTTATTCATCTGGAATGACTAAGTTATTCAAACCATCCACAGTCGGTCATATGTTGGAAGTAGATATGAATTAAGACTGTCATGGGTTGGCTTGTAGAGGTCTAAGGTATTGGACAAAGGGCTACAACACTCATGAGTGCTCATAAGTTCTGAGTATTGGATTCAACCCGCGCTCATTGGAATCACTTCATGGATTTTATCATGAGTGATCATGAGACGATAATATCTTATATTCTTCAAACCTAGAGATATGAGTTGTTACTATGAGTTGGTTGTACATTGATTGCACGAAAACGCATTTGGTAACTCGGTGCTATAAAACGTGCCTTTGTGTATGATTCAACAAGTATTAGAACAAGCAATATGAGTCGAAGTTTATCCATTCCTTTTACCTTCAGGATAAAAGCGATATATGTGGGTCCCTCGATGATTTGATGATGACAAATGGAAGTGCTCGGTCGGGCCAGGACTGATTTGATTTGTTCAATTAGTTAGTCGTCATAAATCGGAAATCGGGAAACAACAAATGGACAGAGAGAATGATTATAATCCATGTCTCAGTCTATATGATATCTAGAATGGAGGAATATATGATCCCTTATCTAATGGACAAGTCACTGACAAAGGTCAGAGTTCATCTACAAGGTCAGAGTTCGACAGAAGCTTTTGAGAGCTACGATTGCCAGTCGGTTCCTGAAGTCATACGCAATATTAGTTTTAGACTTATCCAAGTGGGAGACTGTTGGATTAATGTCTAAGTCCATAACTATATTTGGTAAGACTTGACCCGACCCGGCATGGTCCATTTGGGTTGCATGGCATCATGCACTTGGATAGACTATAATGAGAGAAATAAGACACTTATGGTTATTAATATATTATAAGTTCTAGTATATTAATAATAAGAATAATAAGATTATTTAATTAGTATTGATCAAGAATTAATCTAGGATTAATTAAGTGATGAAAAGAAGACTAATTAAATATATGGGTTGATTGTGTAAATCATCCATACGTGTATAGTGGGCTAATGCTCCATGGATAATCAAGTTGGGCTAAAACCCATAGGATGGTCCATGGATGCTCCATGGTGTATTTGAACCCATGGATCCAAGGAAATGGAAAGTCATGACAATTAGGGTTTACCCTAATTGTAACACTATATAAAGATCTTATTCTTGACAAAATCAGTCACTAGAGTGTGTAAAAAGAAGGGCTAGCCGATTTCATGAAGTGTAGATTTCTCTCAAGTTATTCCAAGTGTATTTGGTGTTGTGTGAACCATTTGAGGTGTCACACTTGGGGCACTAGGCACTCAAGCTTCATGAAGACATTCTACATCAAAGAGGTATGTATTCTATCTTGTTATATTGATAGTTTTGTATGCTAGATTAGGATAATACCTTGGATGTTCATATTTGCATGTATAATAGAGAAAACATAGATCCAAGGTATTTAGGGTTGCATGTACACTTAGGAGTGTTAGAATGCTCAAAACCCAACACCGATTAGAAAAGAAAAAAATAGCAAAAAAACGTGTCTCAAATGAAAAAACACACGCCATAACACGCCATGGCACGCCACGCCTAAAAACAACATTATGAAGCTTTTCGTAACAGCGAAGCCACGCCTCACGCCTTGGCATGTGCCATGGCGCGCCTTTTAGAACACTAGTCAGTGATATGATGAACTGATTAGGTTATGCTTGGTTTTAATTACTTGATGCTCGAATGTTGCTTACTTTGTGCTTTTAGGAATTCTAACTAGCTTCAACTATCTGGTAAACGAATATGCTAAGTTACAATTATGGGAACTAAATAATTTTAGAGGGTTAGGTTTTAACTCTTGATGGGATTAAAACAACTTTTAATCTATGAAGATCGATTAGATCTTGAACAAGTATATGAATATGAAACAGCAAGAACACAATATTAAAAACAAAGCAGAACGCAATATTAAGAACAAAACAGCTTGAATCAATCGTGTCGAATGATTAAATAAAATCCTTAGAAGAGCTCGATTAAGAACATCAACTGTAAAGGATTGGAAGATTACAAGAACGATTACTGGAAAATGTTGTACTCTTAATCAATCGCTATTTTGATAATCTCTAGAATCTTAACCTAATATGCATGCAAGCATTAACTTAAATACTATACATAAAAGGCTCTCGGTTGGACAGGCCCAAACCGGAGAATAAAAGGCTAATCTAACGAGCCCAAAAGACACAACATCAAAACTCTTTTCAGCCCAACAATCTCCCCCTTTGCGTCAATTTGGAGCGAGACCTTCACTTCCTACTTGGGCCGGCGGCTGAAGCTGGTACCTTCTTCTTCACAGTACTAAACAGACACTTGGTTATGGAAAGGATGGTCTGTCTAAACCGGATGTACCAATTGATCATATCATTGAAGTACTTGATATCATCAGCCGAATTGTCTTTACACTGTTTGATGATGAATAAGATGTGCTCCAAGCAAGTTGTAGTGTAAAGATGTTTGTCAGCTAAAGCGAAGAGACATTTCTGTCCTTCGGCTCTAGTGAACATCACAGAGTTTCGCCTCGAATCTATCTTGCCCATTTGCATTTGATTCAGATCACTGGCCGATCCCACAGGCTTGACTTTCGGTTTCTTCTTAAAAACTGTGGCAACCTCCTGATCCATTAGGGCCACCTCCATGATATAGCATGCCAGCATCCTTTTGACATGGTCTAAGATGGGACCATATTCGGCTTCGTTTGTCAGCAGGATATTGTACAGGACTATCCAATCATGAGGGTTCAGATTGGGCAGATCCGCCAGAGAGATCATGTGAGCAGTTCTTGCAGATCCTCGGATAAGCTTGAACTTGACGTTTGTGAATCTCCCCACGGCAAAAGGCTTCATCACCCGAACATTGACAATCTTCTGGGCGCTCCATGTAAGGTATTGAGGGCGAGCGGCCTCCAGGTAGAAGTCAATGAGCTCCCTGTCAAGCTCATCGTTCGGATGTGGGACTTCAAAGATGTTGGAGAAGGCGTGGAATATGAACGCCTTTCGAGTCAGTGGCATATCGAACTGCGAATCGATGGTGTTGTTGCAGTCGAACGATATCACCGGCTCGAGCCATAGTATGCTTGGAGTCTCTATGGCCTCTTTTATCAAACGATCCCTGGTCCAGGCAGGGAAGAGCAGCTTTCGGCTCTCAAGGAGATCGTGGGCTTCTTTTTGCTTTCGTTCGGCTTCTTCAGCCTCACGCGCCACACGACTGGCATCACCTTCAGCATTGCGACTGTTTTTCCGTTTCAACAAGTTGGCAATGGTCTCCTTGTCTTCATCTTCATCTTCATCTTCATCTCCTCCCTCTGCTATGTTTTTGCCCTTGTTCTTCACACCCGAACCCGAGGCATGACCAGTTGGGGGTGGTTCGGTTGTGTGAGTAGCTTTGGAGGAAGGAGGTGATTTCGATCCTTTCTTCTCATCTCCCCCTTGTTTCGGAATGGACACGAAACTCGGAAGACCTTCAATTTTGCTTAAGAGGTCCATGGCCGGGGAGAGCTTTTCAGCGAGGGTGCGCCTCAGCGAATGATTAAGGATGGGGTCGTGTGCTTCCAGGATGTTGGATAGAGCGGCGTGGACATCCGAAACACACGTCTTTATGACTTCCCTCTCGGATCGAAGAGCTTCCAATTGTTCTTGAGAGTTGGAAAGCTGCGTGCTCTTGACCTTTAGGGCAGTTGTTTTACTCGCCAGAACGTCCATCAGAGAGTTCTCTGCCGCAAGATCCTCTTGTAGTTTTGCCAGACGGGCATCGATGGAGGCACGGAGTGCCGAGTTGTCGTCGCTGATATTTTTTCGGAGGATAGCGAACGAAGTCAACTCCGTCGAGACGAACTTGGCCAATTGCTGAACAATCGGTTCCAGAGTTGTCTTTGTGGCATTGGCGCTTTCCTGCAGAGACTTCAGCAGGTCAGAAGCGTCGGAGAATAGTTTATCGACTTTTTCGGTCGCATCCACACAGGCTCGGGTGGAGGCATCTATCGCAGCAGTTGCTGAGGCCACTGAGTCATGTTGAGCCCTGGAGAAGGCATCAACGATCTTCTGAAGGGCAGCTTCAGATAAGGATGACTGCTGGTTGGAAGAGGAGGCGAGAAGTTGATCAACCTTCTCGTTAAGCTCGCGGAGATGCTTCTTTGTCACTGGAGCATCATCCTCCTCATCACTCTGAACTTGAAACGGACTATAGTAGACCGAATCAAAGTTCATGTGATCACCACCAAGGTATTGATCATCGCCATCGGAGGCGTTTTCTGGAGATTGAGGTGGTGGTGAAGCTGGGGGTGTTGTGGGTTTGGTTGGTTCAGGTTGAGTGGGTGGGGGGTTAGTTTCGGGTGGTGGTGGTGTATGGGTTTCGGTTTGTGGAGGTTCGGTTACGGGAGGGGTTTCGGTTACAGGTGGTGTTTCGGTTGATGTGGTGAATATGGGTGGAGGGATAGGAATGGAGTTTGGGGGAATAGTGGGGTTTATGGTGGGAATGGAAATAGGTATTGTGGGTGGAGGGGAAGGAACTGGGGATTGGTGAAGTTCCATCTCCGGGGTTGGGGACCGAGGGGGTGTGTTGCCTCGTTGTGGAGATTTGTCTCCTTGTGAGCCCTCAGAGTCCGAACTCCCACCTTCGGATTCGCTTGAAGAGGAGGGTATGAGGAACTTTCGTTTCGGTTGGGTCTTCCTCCTTTTCGGTTGTGGGGATGAAGCAGGTTTCTGTTGTTTACGCTTCTTTGGAGAAGGTCCCTTTGGAGCTTTGGACACTTGCTTTCCCTTGTCACCCTTTTTGCCCCTGGCCACCGGTTTGTCGGCATCATGAATTGATCGCAGCATGTCCGGTGTCAGTTCCCTCGGACCAGTTTGGCGAAACTCCTTGATCGTTCTGATCAATCTGCTATCTGCTGGGACATCAGCATACATCGACTCCGGGATAGAGCCAATGAAGGAGAATTTCGATGCATCGGATACGATGATATTCTTGGTATGAAAGGTACCAATAGAAGACATCGGTGCACCGTCGGCTGTGGGAACGTTAAACTTGTCCATAGCCCATCTGGTGATCAAGATCCAGAACCGGGCCAGCGACACCTCGGAGTGTCGGGAAGAGGAAGAGAGGCTCTGAATCAGTTGTTGCCAAAGGACAAATCCATAGTCCAGATTGATCCCGTTGTACACCCCATACATAATTGACAGGAAAAGACGACTGGCCCCGTCCGATCCTGAGCTCCTTTCTGACAGTCCCTTGAAGAGAACTGTAAATAACCCATTCCACTGGGGCGGTAGGCAGGACTTCTTGAACTTTGCGATGGAGGTAAGAACTTCCGTGTAGCCCATGTTGTAGAACATGTTGTAGAGCATACCAACCGGAATCGTCTCCGGGTGAACACGCGATGGGTCAGCAGCAAACCCAAGCATGGTGCAGAAGCAGGGACGAGAAATCGACGTCTTGTGTTCCGCCACTTCGAAAAAGACCCTGTCAACGGCCTTGTCGTAGTAAGCAGTTGCGTAGACCTGAGATAAGGCCACCATTGGCACCGTTTCAATCCGTGACAGTGCAGGAGCAAGCTGGGAGTATTTGAGACATTCGATGACCGGCGACATATAGGAATCATACGCCAGTGGGTTGAGATCAATCACGAGGCATTGCTGAGGACGGATTGGAAGAATCTGAGAAGTAGCATGGACGGAATAGGATTCAGCCATTGTTGCAGGTTTGGAGAAGAAGATAACCGGGAGAGAGTTTGGAAGTATTTTTTCTTTGGAAATTATGGGGCAGTAAAGAGGTAAAAGGTGGTGTTGATGGGTTTTTATAGTAGGTGATAGGAGAGAGAAAAATCGTTTCAAATCTCTTATGGAAATACGAAACGGGTTTTTTTGGAGTGACTGATTGGTGACAGTTGGGACGTGCGATGATCACGTAGGAGAGAGAGTGTCAGATTCCTAGGATCACGCCGCCCAATAAGCGCCGGTTCAAAGAAAGAAATCGTTTCCATTTCCACACGCCCTTGTAACTTCAGAGATATGACGCTTCGACATTGCACACGCGTCCTCAAGTGTCAGAAAAAGTGCGGCCGTTTCAAATTCACGCGCCATCCTTTTTATGTTTGTTACCGTCGTTTGAATTTCTATCCATTTAACTCCCGCCGAGTCAGCAACTTTTTGTCTTATCCCCTTTTAAACGGCTGTTTCCAATTAATGATCCACGTGGCTAATTTTTTACCACAACTTCATTTGTAACCATCCAGTAAATATCCAGCCTGTAAAATAATTAGTAACGGAATTTTTGAAAATCTTGGATTTTCGTGCAAAGAGTGTAAAAAAAATAAAGAAGTAAAGCAACTCTTTTTAGGATAATCTGTGATGTCAATAATGACACGAAACTGATGATCCCGGGCACGAATCTCTTCCTTCAAGGTCAAGAAAGACCTCAAAGTGTTAGTGTGGAATCCCGTTGAATTACGATCAAACATTCATTAATAAATGTTGAAAGGCTTCTTTTAATAAGGCAAATTAAGGGTGGTTTCGCTTTGATTCAACAGTTCAATTCTTGATATAAGAACAAACGTGAACAAAGTACTTGTGAGACCAGTGTAGTCTGTTGAACAAGTAGGTTTGAGTTGATTTTGTAGTGGCTTGGATTAATATGAAATCTCAGATAAAAATATAAAACTGGATCCCTTGGGAAGAAATGTCATGGTGTGTAACAATTTCATTGGAACCACGCAAAAAGAAAAGAAATTGAGATTTCATGAAGGTACATTCGTCAATTCATTGGTGAAAACTTGATCAAGTTAATTGGTCACCGTCAATTCATTGGTGTTGAATTTTGGGTTTCACTCAGCTCGTAGTGGCACGAAGCTAAGATCATAAACACAGATGTTGTGTAACCATATACCTCAGTGGTAGTTTCTGAGAGTCTCAAGGGTTACAGTGATGAAACGAATGTTATGGAGAAGTGTAATGGGGATGGTGAAAGAAGACATAGTACCTCTGCTGCGAACAAAAGGACCAAGCAGGAGACTCTGAACTCATGTGAGAAAAGAGTGAGGTAG
Source organism: Lactuca serriola (assembly GCF_051521515.1). Classification (NCBI taxonomy): domain Eukaryota; kingdom Viridiplantae; phylum Streptophyta; class Magnoliopsida; order Asterales; family Asteraceae; genus Lactuca; species Lactuca serriola. The sequence goes on from NC_136413.1 coordinate 171,686,204, forward strand.
CTCACGATTAGAATAAATGAGTTAGCCTTATTGGGAAGACAAGGTTTGTGTATACCAGGTCATGAAGGCTATTATTCAAAATCTTATGAGGCTTGGGACACATACAGCAGCATGCTTCTAGGGACACTTAATTAAGGCATCGAATATATTCCCATAAACAAATGAGCACACAATAAAAACATTTTTGTATTTTTGATATAATTAGAAAGAAAAATTGAAAAACCGAACCCGAACGTTCGGTTGGTTTCGGTTGGAAAAAGTTGAAAAACCGAACCCGAACCTTCGGTTGGTTTCGGTTCAGGAAAATTTTGAAAAACCGAACCCGAACCTTCGGTTGGTTTCGGTTCTTGAAAATTTTGAAAAACCGAACCCGAACCTTCTGGAGGTTTCGGTTTTGGAAAATTTTTAAGAAACCAAGGAGTTTAGATATGCAATATGAAAAAAAAAAACTTTTTACATAAAGAAAAACAAATTTTGCACAAGAAATATACAACACAGAAAAACTACCTTTGAAGTAATGAGCGAGTGAAATGGTTGAACCGAACCCGAACATTCGGTTGGTTTCGCTTCTTACGTTTGAGATTGAGAGGTAGTGTGAGGTACTGACTCTGATTCCATCATTCCTAGCCCTTGCAATATTTTATTGAACGATGCTTCTGGAAGAGCTTTGGTAAAGACGTCAGCCAGTTGATCAGTGGTTCTTACGAAGTGAACTTCGACATTTCCATCTTCCACATGATCTTTGATGAAGTGATACCTTAGTGCTATGTGTTTGGTTTTAGAGTGTTGCACCGGGTTATGACAGATCCTAATTGCACTTTCAGAGTCACAATATAGAGGGATCTTCTTCATATTGAGTCCATAGTCTCGAAGTTGACTCTGGATCCAAATCACTTGTGATGTGCAGGATGCAGCGGCAATGTATTCCGCTTCAGCAGTAGATAGCGACACACATGTTTGTTTCTTGGATTGCCAGCTGACCAACTTCCCATCAAGAAATTGACAGCCACCAGTTGTGCTTTTGCGGTCGAGTCCACATCCTCCAAGGTCAGCATCAGAATAGGCTTGAACGAAGAAGCCTGAATTGGATGGATACCATAGACCTAAGGAGGCGGTTCGCTTGAGATAGCGTAGGATGTTCTTCACTGCCAGCATGTGAGGTTCGCGTGGGTTAGCCTGAAATCGAGCACAATAACATACAGAAAACATGATATCAGGCCTGCTAGCAGTTAGATACATCAGTGAGCCTATCATTTGACGATAGAGCGTGATGTCGACAGCCGGTTTATCTAGTGAAGGGGTAAGTTTGGTGCCGAATGCCATTGGGACTTTGACTTTTGAGTCTCCCATCATGCCAAACTTTGCTAGGAGAGTCTTCGTGTAAGCTTCCTGATTGATAAAGATGCCTTCGGGTCCCTGTCTTATATTTAAACCAAGGAAAAAGTTAATAGGACCCATTGAGCTCATTTCAAACTTAGTCTCCATCAACTTTCTGAATTCAGCTGTTAAGCTGGGATTTGTAGAGCCAAAGATGATGTCATCGACATAAATTTGAACTATCATAAGGTGGTTACCTTCCTTTTTGCGAAAGAAGGTTGGGTCAACCGAACCTTGTTTGAATTTGGACATCTTTAAAAATTTTGTAAGCGTCTCATACCAGGCCCTCGGAGCTTCTTTGAGGCCGTACACAGCTTTATCCAGAATATAGCAATGATTTGGATACTTTTCGTTCACGAACCCAGGAGGTTGCTCCACATACACAGTTTCTTCAAGTTCTCCATTGAGAAATGCACACTTGACGTCCATTTGGAAGACCTTAAAGTTTTTGTGAGCAGCATAGGCCAGAAATATTCTAACCGATTCTAGCCTAGCTACTGGAGCGAACGTCTCTTCGTAATCTATCCCTTCCTCCTGACAGTATCCCTTGACAACCAGACGAGCCTTGTTCCTTATGACATTACCTTCCTTGTCCATTTTGTTTCTAAAAACCCATTTGAGACCAACAACTGAAGCATCCGGAGGAGTTGGAATAAGGCGCCAGACTTTTTTCCTTTCGAACTCGTTCAGTTCGTCTTGCATTGCTTGAACCCAATCAGAGTGATCGAGGGCAGTGTTCACTGTCTTCGGTTCAACTTTTGATACAAATGAGTTAAACATACAAAACTCAACCTTTGAGAATAAGGATGTCTGTTTTGCCTTCAGTTGAGATCGGGTCAGAACCTTTTCAGATACACCACCAACTACTTGAGAGATAGGATGATCTCTGGTCCATTTTGTAAGAGGAGGGTAATTCGGATCGAAGGTTGGATCTAGTTCAGCGTTGATCATCTCTTCTGGCTCAGATTGACTATCAAAATCAAGCATCATATCATCATGCTCCCCTTCAATTGATGAGTCTTGAGAAACATGAGGTTCAGGGGTTTCTTGTGGTGCTGGACTTTCAGGCATTGAAGCACCTTCGTTTGGAGGGGCACCTTCGGTTGGAGAGGTACCTTCGGTTGGTGAAGGACCTTCGGGTGAAGTGGTAGAGCTTTGCTCCCCCTCGACATGAGAACTTGGCTCCCCCTCGACTGAAGCATTGTTGGTTGGAGATTCATCAGTGGGCGATTCTCCTTCATGCATTCTTCTTGCAGCATCTTCGACAATCTGCTTCATATGATCTATTTTGTTGTCAGCTGCACCTGCTTCGGAGAGAGAAGCTTTTTCCGGTTCGTCAAATAGTTCCAGAAAATTTTCGTACAAATTGGCGATTGAGACTGTGACTTGGCCAGTTTGAGGAAATATTTCCCCGGCAGTGTCATCTATGGCCTGTAGCTTCTTGACGTAGTTATCGTCGAAGGTCACATAGTATGTCTCTTCAATCCTTCTTGAACGTTTGTTTAGGACCCTGTACGCCTTGGATGTGAGTGAGTACCCCAGAAAAATTCCCTCGTCGGCTTTGGCATCAAACTTGTTGCGATGTTCTTTAGAGTTAAAGATGAAACACCTTGAGCCAAAAACGTGGAAAAATTTCACATTGGGCTTCCTGTTGTTTAATATCTCATATGGTGTGAGCGTGAATCGCTTGTTGAGATAGGACCTGTTTTGTGTATAACAAGCAGCAGAAATAGCGTCAGCCCAAAAATAAAGAGGTAAGGAAGCGAAACTTAACATAGTTCGGGCAGCTTCACACAGAGATCGGTTTCGTCTTTCGACTATCCCGTTCTGCTGTGGTGTGTAGGGAGCTAAGAAATTATGGCTAATTCCCTTTTCTGCAAGAAACTCTTCAAACTCCCTGTTCTTGAATTCGAGACCATTGTCGCTCCTGATGTTGTGAATGACCTTCTTGAGCTGGACTTCAATTTGCTTGATAAACACTTTCAGCTTTTGAGTCGCTTCAGATTTGAGCTTTAGAAAGAACACCCATGTAAATCGAGAGAAGTCATCAACGATAACAAGAATGTACTTGCTACCACCGATGCTTTCAATAGATGAAGGACCACACAAATCGATATGAAGCAATTCGAGTGGTTCAACAACTTTTGTGTTAATTACGCATGGGTGACTTTGACGACTCTGCTTTCCCATTTCGCATGCAGCACATAAATGCTCTCTGTCAAACTTGAGCAATGGAAGACCCCTAACGTGACCTCCAGTGACAAGTCGGTTGATATCTTTGAAATTGAGATGAGAGAGTCTTCTGTGCCACAACTAGCTTTCGTCGGATTGAGCTTTTGATAGCAGACATATGACTGGGTTTCCTTTGATGGGTTTCATGTTCAGAGGAAACATTTCACCCTTTCGCTCTGACTTCAGAATCACTTTCTTTGTCTTTTTCTCTATGATTTCAGAACCTTCATCATCGAATGAAACTTTGAGACCTGTACCTCCGACAAGCTGAGATACACTGATGAGGTTGTGTTGAAGTCCTTCCACATAGGCCACCTTCCTTATGGTAAAATCACCATTCGTTATCATCCTATATCCCTTTATGGTGCCGAAAGAGTTATTTCCAAACTTAACGTTGCCACCATTTGCAAGAGATCTGTATTCCCTGAGCTCCTCTTTCCTCCCTGTCATGTGACGTGAGCAGCCACTGTCGATGTACCATTCTTCGTCAAACTGCTCGTCACTTATAACCTGCAAAAATTAAGCAGATTTAGGAACCCAAAGTTTCTTGGGTCCATGTGAGATTTTCATGGGAATGGGAATAGTAAGAGAGATGTCAACTAGATATGTTCTTTTAATTAGAGTTGTTTCATCTTTCTTTTTAATGGTGTAGACTTTTATTTTGTTAAGATTGGGTTTGTTCGCTTTGAACTCAGGTTTGGATTCATTGACCTTTTGCTTTCCCTTCTGTTCAGCTGAAGAATGAGGTTTTTGAGGGCAAGCGGGATTAGTTTTGGAACTAGATGGAGATGAATGAGTGGAAGTAGAAGAACGAGAAGAATTAGAACGAGAGAAGTTGGATGGAGAGGACTTCCTGGCTGATGACTTTAGGTGACCCTTTTTCTTTTGATCATTAGAGGGGCGGACCTTCGAGTCTTGTTCTCTTTTGACTTCAGAGCCGAACCTCTGCATTCGATTGGAGTTGTTCTTGGAACCGAACCTTCGGTTTCGGTTGAAATCCTTTTCAGAACCGAACCTTGACTTTCGGTTGGTATCTTCTTGTGAACCGAACCTTGACATTCGGTTGTTGTTTTCTTGCGAACCGAACCTTGGCTTTCGGTTGTTGTTTTCATACTTCAGATTCTTGTCTTTGTGTGAATAGTATGCATTCTGTGAGTGCAAAAATTGTTTCCTTTCAGAAAGGTTTTTTTCTGTATCTTAGGTTCCTTTCTATCTTTTTATCCCTCATCTGCTTAGGTTGATGATGAACGTTCGCTTTCGTTTTTGATGTCATCTTGGCTGGTTCCTTTTGAACTTCAGGAGTTTTTCTTTGAGCCGAGGGAGCAGAGGGAATATCTGAAGAAGATTCAGTTTGCCCTGAGGAAGTGGAAGGAGTATCTGATGAAGTTTCACTTCGAACTGTAGGTGTTGAAGGAATGTCTTCTTTTGCTAAACGATCATCCTCTTGAGGAATTTCTTTCGTACCACTTGTACTTGGTTCACTGAAATTATCAGGCTTGTTCAAGGGTTCAGGTATGTATCTCCCTTTTCTCATCCAAGAGGTTCTTTCAGATAGGCTGACGGTTTCGTTTCCATTATCAATAGGAGCTTCCCAGAAATACTCATCACAGCCATCAGCATTGTCTTCGTTAACAATAGCTGTGAGTTCAGCTGTTTGATGTTCGGTTACTCCAGTTACCTTGTATACCTGATTTGGAGTGGTCCTGACTTTTTGATACACAACAGCTTTTTCTACTAATTTCGGGGACTTTTGTTGGGACAATCTAATGAATTCCACAGAATTTTCAGAAATAAGATTTTTGTGGTTTTCAGTTTCGCTTTTAACAAATTCTGAGCAGTCAACCGTATCCTCTACAGAAATTTCACTCATGTTTTCGTCCTCGTTAAGCTCAGATGCATTTTCAACATCGATTTTATTTTCTGAGCTTACTTTGGCGTTTAGAGAGTCAAACTTTTGTATGGTTTCGGTTCTCAGTTTAAGTCTGTCATTTTCATCCAAAAGATTTTTGAGCATGACCTTGTGGTCTTTGGATTTAATGAAGGACTCAATTTTGTCCAGTCCAATTTTATAAGTTGGGTTGACATCATCAGACGATATCACACTCTCACAATTGTAAGCTTCGGCATTGATTTCATCCTCCTTAAATTCTAGGAAGGGCAAAATCATACGATGGATCTTTTGGCCTATCTCACAGTCCAAGTGAAGTTGAGTAATATTGGAATATAAACGTTTAGCTATTAAACAAAAAACATTTCGTTGTTTCAACAATTTCAAATTGTCTCTCTGTAAATAAATGTTTTCGTCTTTAACTTTAACTAATTCCGACTCTTTTAACTCAATCCACATACGCCGCTCCTCACTCTTCGACGTCACCCTGCTTAATTGATCAGTCAGGTTAGAATTGGTGACTCGAGTTTGAGTTAAGCTACTATCTAAATGAGAAATTCTTGTGTTAACATTTTTTAGTTCTTTCTCATATGAGGATGATGGTACTTTAGATGAAATAAAAGCTGATTGTACCTTCTTTATTAGTTCATCAAGCTCATTGAACTGTTGGCTGAGTGGTTTGGCCGTAAAGCACATATCTTCCTGCACCTTCGGTCCATTGCTTCCTCCATCGGTATTGTATCCCCTCATCTGAGATACGCCAGACACCATGAAGCATTTTCCACCACTGCTTTCCTCCTTAGCCATATAAGCCTTTCCATGAGTAGGCTTCCTCACTTCTTCGTCTTCTGAGTCAGTAGACCAAACTTCGGTGCTACCGAACTCATCGTCATTAACCGAACCCTGCACAATAAGAGCATTAATAGAAGGGTTAGCGGTAGACTTTTTCTTTCTCAACTCATCCAATCTCTTCTGCAGCACGGCTTCCTCATCCTTTCCATCGTCCTTTTCAGCCATCTTCTTAAGAACACAGTCCTTAGCATAGTGGTTCTTGCCACCACAGTAGAAGCAGCTTACTCCGGAATCGCCATCTGCCTTCGGTTCCTTCTTGGGCTCCTCAGCCTTCGGTTCATTGTTCGCCTTTTCAGAGCTGTAACTCCCCTGCCAGTTTCGGTTTTTGTTGTTGGGGAATCTCTTCTTTATGAACCTCTTAGGATTGGATACCATCATGGCATAATCCTCAGTTGTGAGGTCATATTCTTCCAAGTTGAGCTCTTCATCCTCCATCACGGCTTTACTTTTAGATAAGAGGGCCAACGAACCAAGATTAGACACAACGTTCTTCTCTTGAACCACAATCTTCTCTTGTGACTTTAGAATACCCACCAGTTTCGCCAAGGAGTATGATTTAAACTGTTCATGGGCTTTGACTGTGGAAACAACTGCTCTCCATTCAGATCTCAGTCCGTTCAAGAAAGTAACCTTTTGTTCGATGAGCTTCCTTTCAATATCGTGTTTGATCATCTTGCTGAGAAGTTGATTGAAGCGATCAAACGTCTGGGTCACTGTTTCTTCGGCCCCTTGCCTGAATTCTCCAAACTCAGATAGAAGCAAGGTTTGGATAGAATGTTCAAGATCTTCGTCTGTGGAATACAGTTCGCGAAGTCTGTCCCACACTTCCTTCGCCGTAGTGCATGAGCTGACCAGTCTGAATGTATCGGACTGAAGGGCGAATCTGATCAACCTTAGTGCCTTAATATTGCATTGAAATTTATCTTTTTCATCTTGCGCAATATTCGTCACGTCCTTAAGCAGATCGTTATACTCTTTTTGCGTCTTAATGATTCTGGATGTAGCAGAATGAGAAAACGGTCCATTGATGATGGCTTCCCATATGAGAAAACCATTGTCCTCCGATCCAATCACGTAATCTTCAAAATGATGCGCCCATACTTCATAGTCATGGGTGTATAAGATTGGAATCTTTGTTGTCGAACCGATGCTATTGGAAATATTAATAGGGTTTGATTGCGTCGCGTCCATTATGATCGTAATAACCTGTTCAAAGATTAGACTTGTAATAAAGCAGATTAGGGCAAAACAATAAATACTAAGATACGTCAATTAAGATGACGGCTCAATAAATATCGATGATTGCGGAAAACCCTAATGGAAATCTTTTTCACAGAAAAGATGTGTATCGATTACACAGCCTCCTGCTCTGATACCAATTGATGGGATTAAAACAACTTTTAATCTATGAAGATCGATTAGATCTTGAACAAGTATATGAATATGAAACAGCAAGAACACAATATTAAAAACAAAGCAGAACGCAATATTAAGAACAAAACAGCTTGAATCAATCGTGTCGAATGATTAAATAAAATCCTTAGAAGAGCTCGATTAAGAACATCAACTGTAAAGGATTGGAAGATTACAAGAACGATTACTGGAAAATGTTGTACTCTTAATCAATCGCTATTTTGATAATCTCTAGAATCTTAACCTAATATGCATGCAAGCATTAACTTAAATACTATACATAAAAGGCTCTCGGTTGGACAGGCCCAAACCGGAGAATAAAAGGCTAATCTAACGAGCCCAAAAGACGCAACATCAAAACTCTTTTCAGCCCAACAACTCTATTGCGCAGCTCTTGTTTGAGTCCAACCATTATAGTGCCACACCTCTAATTCGAAGAATTATCTAGTTTTTGTAATATGTAATTGTATTCGTGGGCTAGTTAGAGGAAGTTAACAGGAGTTCCTTCTGCTACTGGTGGCAGAGAGTGGTGTAGAGTTTGCCCTAGGAAAACCTAGGATGAGATCTAGTGTTGGGGGGCCTTATTTATGGGGGGAATTGGTTGGCATATAAAGTAACTTGGTTAAATTAAGGCACTTCTTGAGGAAAGTACGAGTAGATGTGAAAGGTAGTATGGGTTTGTACTACTGGAAGCAGAGGATCCGTACTCGATTCAAGGAGGTCTGTGGTGAAGCCAGAAAGCTTGTGGAGTTGTGATTCCCCCATGTTTATTCTCGATGTGTATTCTGATGGTTTGTATTGGTCTATTTTCAGTATGGAGGTATTGTGAGGCAGACCAATTGGCAGTCCGGTGTTGGGGATGGATTGGGATCAGGTATCCTTGAGCAGACTCATGTGACCTTTGGCATCTGAGATTACGCACAATATCCTTGAGCAGACTCCTATGACCTTTGGCATGGTCAATGAGGGTATTCTGGAGATTCTTGACAAGCATTTGAGTACCTTTTGTGCTGAGATTGTGGCTTTGGTCGGGACACATTCTCTGAGTTTCATGGAGTATCGGGCATATGAGGCACCAGATTATCACGGAGCAAGGGATCCCATTGCAAGCAGCTGGTACTTAGCAGATGTTGCTAACGCCTTCCATACCAGTCATTGTCATGAGGGGGACAAGGTCAGACTAGCTTCCTGCCTCTTGAAGGATAGGGCATGTGATTGGTAGGAGGAGTTAGGACGTGTTGTGGGTGATGATGTTGTTGATTTAATGACCTGGGGTAATTTCTCGACCAGGTTTCGAGCTGAGTTTGCACCGGTGATTGAGGTGGAGCAGTTGGCACGAGAGTTCCACGATCTCCGCCAGACTACTGAGACGGTGGTTGAGATCACTGTTATGTTCAGGGAGAGGGCAATTTTGGTTCTACAGTATGTGGCGGACGAGGAGATAAAGAAGGCCCGGTACCATGAGATGCTGAGGAGTGACATTCAGCAGTTTGTTAACCGATCTAGCTGCAAGACGCTGGAAGACATGATAGTGAGGGCTAGGGAGAAGGAGATTAATTTAGATATGGAGAAGAAGAGGAAGCCAGATTCTGTGCTTAGTGTTGAGAGTTCAGGAAAGAGGCCCAAGGTGGTTGATTCGATAGGGAAGGGTCAGCAGGGCGAAGGCCGTTGCAGTAGATACAGTAGGTCGCATGAGGGGACATGCAGGGTGGGTGGTTTTGGCTGCTTCAAGTGAAACCAGACTAGTCATATCAGCAAGGATTGCACTGCCACCATCACCATCACCCGGGTATCTAATCTAATTTGCTTTCCATGCAATTAAAGAGGTCACAAGAAGCCAATTGTCTGAGTTTGGCTACTACAGGGCCGGTGTCAGCACCCGCTCCTACGACTATTCAGATTACTGACGGCCACCAGGGCCAGGAATATGCGCCTGCGGCGTAGAACAGGGCTTTCCAGCTGACGACAAAGGAGGTACGTGCAACTCCCGATGTTATGACGAGTATGTATTTTTTCCTTACCTTTTTATTTATATTGAACTGTTTGCTTATGTTTATATGTTTCATTTTAGGATCATTCCTTGTGAACGACATCTCCGCTTTGGTGTTATTTGATTCGAAGGCTACCCGATCGTTTGTATCTCTTGCGCTTAACAAGAGATTTGTTGGAGCTCCGGGGGAGCTGGATTGTCCTCTAGATGTCGAGATTGTTGATGATAGGTATGATCGAGTTACGAGGGTTCATCGAGGGTGTACTCTCCAATTATTTAGCGAACAGTATCCGGTTGATCTGATTCCCATTCTTCTATGTGGGACCAAGGCTATCGTGGACATGAATCTGTTGAGCCCTAATGGGACAGTGATCAACTGTGAGCAACAGTTAGTTCGTGTTCGGACCCCAAGTAGGGGAGAGTTAGTGATTCAGGGTGAAAGACCGCAGTATGGGCCGATTATGTGTTGCAGCGAGAGCTAGATGCTATTTTCATCAAGGTTGCTTGGGTTTTGTCGCCTATGTCATGGATACTCGGGATAAGGGTAAGGCGATTGTAGATGATGTGCTGATTGTGTGGGATTATCCGGACATGTTTCCGAAGGATTTGCTGGGGTACCTCCAGAGAGACGGGAGGATTTTAGGACTGATTTGGTTCCAGGTGCGGCTTCGATAGCCAAACCACCTTATCAGCTGGCTCCTCCTGAGATGCATGAGTTTTCTACACAGCTGCAGGAGCTGTTAGACAAAGGATTTATTAGGCCGATCAGTTTGCCTTGGGAACCCCGATTCTATTTGTGAAGAAGAAGGATGGGTCCCATCATATGCGTATCGACTACCGGTATTTGAATAAGGTAACAGGGAAGAACCATTATCCCCTCCCGAGGATTAGTGATCTTTTCGACCAGATTTAGGATGCATCTTGGTTCTCCAAGATTGATTTACGATCGGGTTATCATCAGATGTGGGTTCGGGATGAGGATATGCAGAAGATAGCTTTATGGACTCGATATAGTCATTATGAGTTCGTGGTGATGCCTTTTGGGCTCACCAATGCTCCGAACGCGTTCATGGATCTCATGAATCGCATGTGCAGACCGATGATGGATTGGTCTATGATAATATTTGTTGATGATATCTTGGTTTATTCCAAGACTTAGGAGCAGCATGAGGAGCACTTGAAGGAACTGTTGGAGACATTGAGGAGGGAGATACTTTTCATAAAGTTCTCCAAGTGCGAGTTCTGGTTGCACGAGGTGCAGTTTCTGGGGCACCTTGTTAACCAGAAGGATATTCTGGTCGATCCGGACAAGGTCGAGGTCGTGATGCAGTGGCAAACTCTAAGGTCTCCATATGAGATTTGGAGCATTCTTGGTTTGGCTGTTATTATCGGATATTCATTCAGGATTTCTCCAAGATCGTTGTTCCCATGACCCAACTGACCAAGAAGTCAGTGACTTTTCGCTGGGGGGCTTAGCAGGAGGTAGCTTTTGAGACTCTTTGGCGGCAATTGTGTGAGGCGCCGATTCTGACCTTGCCTGAGGGTGTCGATGATTTTGTGGTTTATTATGATGCTTCGATCACTGGATGCTTATTACATGAGTAATAAATACAAAAGTAATAGTTTTAACTTTTCAAAGTCTTCTATCAGTATATGACTATACTGGATGCTTATTACCTGCAATTGTTAAACACTGAGAGGGGTAAGCGGTGACGCTTAGTGAGTTCAAAAATAGATACAATATAACGTTATGTCATATATATACTTCAATATGGCAGAAGCAAAGAGGAACAAGGAACAACAAAGGCATACGTGAATCATGTGGCAAGCTTTCCATATCAATCAATGATTTAATTCAAAGATATACAATCAATGAGGCATAACAATTTCAATACTTGATATACATCAATAAAGCTTCGGCCCAAATGGCACAGAAGATATACACTTTCGGATTAAACATTTTGGTAGATTTCAGGCTTTTAGCCCTATCTAACCTTCTGCCAATGCCATATGGGTAGAAGTCATTCTCTTACGAGACATGCTCTACATGGCTAGAGGCTACATACCAATACCATCGTGAATCTAAGTCCTTTCATTGATCACATGGTCAAAGGTACAACTTCTACCATAATAGCACGGAATAACAACACGAGATAATAACATGGAAAAGCACATAGCACATATAACACATAACATACAATTGTTCCTATATATTGAACTCACCGTGAAATAACTGGGGATTAAAGTACTAATTTGGGCAGCACTTCGACTCTAAATATGACTTTCTGTGACGAAACCGGGGATTTTAGTTGAAAACCGGCCTTACGCGGGCAGAGTTTGGACTTGAAAATATAATTTTCTCAGGAACTTCAGAGCGTCGGGACTTGCTTCGTGTGTCGGGATGATATTAGGCTTCAGGGGGGTTGAGATAGGTTAAAACTAAAATATAGAGTGAAAGATATTTCAAAATTGTAAAACAAATCTGGAGAGCTCGCACCCCTTTATAGGTGATCGAAGCCTCGGAGTACGCATGGCGTACTGTATGGTAGTGTTCTACGCTGAGCGTAGCTTCGGTACGCTGGACATACGAGACGTGTCTTCTGATCGGAACCCGGGCCTCGGACGTGGCTGAGTTGGGACACACGTCATCATGCGAAGGTGCTTAGTGGCTAATATGTGTCTTCGTAGTACGTTGGGCGTACTTCTCCGGCAAGCCTCGTAATTTGTGCCATAAACTTCAAAATTCCGTAACTTTCACATATGAACTCCGGTTTTGACATTCTTTATATCCACGCGTAGGTGAAATTATGCTCTACAACTTTCGTTTAGACTCTATTGGATAATTTTAATTTCACTTTAAATATTATAACTTTTAACGGGCCAGGACAGGAAAATCTGTTAAAAATTCATAACTTCTTCATTTGACGTCCGTTTTCGTTTGTCCTTTTGCCGTTGTACTACTATTAAAGAGACCTTAAATTCTCGTTAAGGTTATGTCGGCAAAAAATCACTTGATCTTTATTGCGAGTTTTTAGCGGTCTACTGCTATACCGAATCTTAGAAAATCATAACTCTCTCATACAAAGTCAGATTTTGACGTTCTTTTTATGAAAGTTCTCTTTTTAACGAATACTACAACTTTCATTTAGATCGTATAGGCTAAAAAGTAGTTTATCGAAAACTCACTTTTTACGTCATACGGCATCATGCCAGTTCTGTCGCGAAGCTTCAATAAGTCAAAACTTCTTCGTTATAACTCGGACTTCGATGAGGTTTTCTCCTAAATGTTTCTAACGAGATTATTTACAAATTTCAATAATATAACTTTATTTATTTCCAAATTAATTTTACATTTTCGTAAATTTCAATAGCTAACATTTGATCGGAATCTCATAAGACTTCCCATACTTTCTGAATGATTCTAAACATAGTTTTACTTTAATTCTAGTAAAAACTATATGTTAGAACTCAACGCTCTAATTCATATAATATTTCATTATATCATTCACTTTTTAAAATTACATAACACGATAAATGAACGTGTACGTTACACCTAGGTGGGGGTGTACCGGAACCGTAAGGGTTGGATGTACTGAAAAAGTTCATGGTTTGATCGTCTTTGCTCGTCAAAGTAGTGGTTGGTAATGGCATAGCAAAGAGTCAATGGGTACTAAGATTTTGGGTTCATCATATGGTTCGGTTTTGGATTAAGTGGACGGTCAGTGTGTTTCGAGGATTATTCTTCATGGTTCTGGTAATGCTCCAGTTAGGGACTGGGGGTAGATTCAAATGGATATTCTTCAATTTTAGGGAAGGTTCTGTGAGGAGGTATCATGGGTAGCCATTTTCAAGCAGGATTTTGGTGGGAACTCGTGTTGGGAATCGCGAGTAGGACCATGCAAGGTCTATATCCAGAGCGGAGGGGGTTAAGGAATCTGTATATCAAAGGCATCAGTTGGAGGATTCGGAGTCTATGAGATCTAAAGTGGCTTCATCTTGTAAATGAAAGGAAAGTGATGAGGTTTTAGGATTTTAGCAGCAGTGTATCACTCGACAGTTGAGGAAGTCTGCATTTTATATCTCTTGCGTGTTTATGGAATTGTTATCATGAAATGTTGGATAGATTGTTCGATGGATAAGTATCATGGTTTTAGCAATCAGATCAGTTTGGGAGGTATGTTAGGGATTCAGACCAATTTGATACCCAAGTGTGGATATACAATGTTGGTTCTTTGCATGGGATCATGGGTTGTTCTTCTTCAGGTTGGCAGTTTCAATTCGAGATTTACTGTTTTGGGAAGGTCGTTTATGTGCAAAATTTTCGAGTGCGTTCCTTAGGTGTTTGTTTTGGTTATGAGTATTAGTAAGGAGCAATTTTGAGGACGAAATCAAATTTAAGTGGGGGAGAGTTATAACATTCAAAATCTTGAAGAGGAATTGTTGAGAAAAACCCTAATTCTAGGTCAACTCGACAAGTTGGAGGGACCAACTTGTCGTGTTGAAGATGGATGGATCACAAGGGTTTAATGAACCAACTCGACGAGTTGGGGAGCCTTAACTCGATGAGCTGGCATCTGGGAAGGAAACCCTAGTTTTCAGGGTCTTGCACCTTATTTAAAGTCCTTAAGTCTTTTTTTTAGCCTCCTTATCAGCCTCCATTATTGTCCAAACCCTAAAACGAGTTGTAGCCTCCATTGTTAAGTTTTTGGAGCCTTGGAAGGGAAGTTTGGTGTTTTTTTGTGCATTGTGAAGGAATTAGAAGATCTTGAAGTTTCTAGCTTAGATAAGGAAGTCTTGGATCTAGAATCACTCTATTTCTTGCAGTCACTTTAAAGTATATAGTTCATACCTTGAATTATGGATGATTAGATCCCCTTATTTTGGGTTTTGTTGTGTTTGGCCTCTTTTGGGGATGATGATGGAGTAAACTCATTTTAGGGGTTGTTCTTTCATATTTGAGTTGGCTTTGGTACCCTTGAGCTAAAAGGTGCAAACTTTATGAGGATTTTGGTGTTATGCATGCATTAAGTTATCTATTAAGTCCATTTCAAGATTAAGAGCTTCATTTAGACATGCATGAACGTAAAGTTGGAAACTTTACGTAGTTTTTCAGCTCTAGGAAGTCAGATCTATGTTTTGGAGTCATGTGCTCATGGATTAAATGCTTAATGTGTTAAGAGGTTTGTTTCTAGCGAAATTGGTGAGTTTGTTGGATAAACTCGGCGAGTTGGCTCAGATTTACCCAACATTTTCAGACTGATAGAGGAACTCGGGGGGTTTATGGTCAACTTAACGAGTTGACTTTGTTTTTACCGATCAGTTCAGCTGATGGACAAACTCAGCGAGTTTGTGGACAACTCGGCAAGTGGATCGTGGCAAGGTGAAGGCGTGACCATAAACATCCTCGCGTTTTGGACTTATAATTTCTGGGAAACTCTAATAATGTGAATGTTTTGAAAACTTTGTTGAAAGATATTCTTATTTTTAAATAATGTTTTGGGACCAACGGCTTTTCTAAACACTTCTATAGAAAAAGGGTTGTCTTGAAAAGTTTAAATTTTATGAAATTTTTATGGATGTTACATACAAGTATTTCTGATTTTAGAAATGTCATATATATGGAATCCAATTCTTTTGGCAATGTTTTTCTTATCTTCATGGTGATTTAACCAATTGACTGTGGATTAAAATCCTTCACTAAAGAAGCAAATAAAGAAGAAAAATGCACATATGATTGAGAAAGATAAACCTCCAATTTCTCTCTCTTTTATATGGACTCAGTAGGTTATTACTCTAATAAGAAGTTGTTAATGTTATTTACTTATATCATGTTCTTAGCAATTCTTTTGTCAATAGAACTGATAAATGGCTAAGATAGTTATTACTTTAGTAATAAATTGATAATGTTATTTACCCTGTATTGTTTTTGCATAAGGATTCCATTGCAGACCTAAAGAGGCACCCTTTTATTACTTGATTTTTCTTTTTAAAGGTTTAAGCTTTTATAGAGAGCACATCTACAAGGGACTCATTCAAACACCATCTGATCAAATTTCTGACCATTTGACCTTGATTCAGAAGCTCTAACATCCGATTTAATTTAGCTGTAATCATTACATTCATTTTAAAGTTTTAATTATTAGATACATCATTTTGATGTTTTAATCCAAAGTTATAGTTAAATATACACCAATGATTTTGGACAATTGCAGGTGCAATTAGTAGAAAACCCACTCCTTTTGGACAATGTATAGTGGGTATGAGAAAAACTTATCTCCACTCAGAGTGCCATCAATATTGGTGTACAAATTGAGAAAACTTCATGTGGCAAACAAAATGCCAGTTATCTCATCACATGTAAATTTTTCAGATTTGCATGTTATCTAAATTAGAGGATGTTCAAAGTAGGTGATATTCTAAATTGTAAACTTAATCTCCATTTTTTACCAACTTACATAACTAATATATAAACACAAACTGGATTATTTTGCTTTTATCATCTATTTTTGAAAATTTAATTTTTATGCTCTTTGAAATTCATACATTTTGTTTCTTTTAAAAATTTAATTCCTTGGTTGTATTATCTATCATCTTTTAAAGTGATTCAACAATTTCTATTTGCTCTTTTATGAACTTGAGTACTCAACAACAATGTGATTGAGTTGGTCGGAAATTCAAGCAAAGGTTTGAAGGTGAAAGGCTCAATCCAAAAAATATGCAGCAAGAAATTGGTGTTGATGAAGAGCTTGACATTTGACAGATGATTTCATGTTGTATTGTAAACTTATTTTTTAGTTAAAGGTTTGTAGGATTGTTGTATATGACATATTCCCAAATGAATTATTAGAATTTGGTAAGCTTTTGTTGCATTTTTTTTATCTTTGCTATAGAGTATGGTTTTACATTAGATAGTTATATGAATAAAATTTGTATGGTTTATTCCATGTTTGTCACACCCCGAAACCAGAGCGGCGGAAACGTTCAAAGGTGGATGACTTCATGTATAGTATCATAACAACGAATGTAATAGTGAAGAAAGCAAACACAACCATCATCAATATAATTGAAAGAGTTACATCATAAAGTAAGTTTACATGTCTCAAAATCAATTACATCATGATGACAAAATAAGTTTGAGTTTATCGCTTTAGCGTCCCGTCCTCGAAAGCAGCTGATTTACCTGTTTAGTAATTTCCTGATAATACAAGTTGTTTTGAAAAAGTGTCAACACAAAGGTTGGTAAGTTCATAAGAGTTTTAAATTGAGAAATAAACTGTTTTTTTTCGTAAAAGCAATTAAGTTGTTCCAGAAAATCTGATATTTTCCTAAAAATGTGAAATGTAAGTTTCTATGTTATGAAATAGTGCATCCTAGAATTCCCTATAGATTCCTTCTATAATTTCCTTGTGTATATAAGTTATATAAAATTAAAGTTAGATAAAACGTCGAATGTAATGGGTCTGCCCTAGGCCCACAACCAAACGAGGAACAGGAAATAAGGCGGAACCACCAATTCTAAGCCAATCACGACTAGGTTCTATATAACTCTAGCATATACACTTAGAAATTATAGCTGAAAACTAACAATGCGAAATTGAATGTGGTTTTAAATCCAAAAACCGGAACCAAACCCTAGTGTAGTGTACGAAATAGTAATAGTGGATATGAACATAAACTATACATATCATAGTTCATCGGATAGTGATAGTGACTAGTGAACATGAACTATGCATATTATAGTTTACCAAAAGTGGTGGTGATGGTGAATATAAACTATACATATTATAGTTCATCAAATAGTGATAGTGGTAGTGAACATGAACTATGCATATTATAGCTTATCAAAAGTGGTGGTGATGGTGAATATAAACTATACATATCATAGTTCATCAAATAGCGATAGTGGTAGTGAACATGAACTATGCATATTATAGCTTATCAAAAGTGGTGGTGATGGTGAATTCCTTTCTTGTAATTAAGTTCGTAGTGTAGATGAAACATAAACTATACCTATTATAGTTTATCACTTTGTTTGTAATATATATATGTCATAACTATACCGATTTATAACTAGTGTGTTCGTTTGTGGGGGTATAATGGGCTTAACTATACTTATTATAGTTTATCATAATTATTCATAGTGGTAATAACCCTTTTGTATGTGTAATACCTTTAATAATGTGCTTGTTATGTAAATGAACCCTAAACTATACCTGTTATAGTTTATTAAATATTTGTTTGGGTAGTGAGCATAAGCTATACCTGTCATAGTTTACCAATGTTTGTATTTTAATGGATATAGTCTTGTAATACCATTTATATATTTACCATACTTATGGAGGTAAGAATCCATTTGTTTTCTGATGTATGTGTATATAATAAGACAAAATGACATATATGGTAATAACATATCATCACATGAAGGTACACACCTTGCTCAACAAGTTACAAGGTGTAAATGTAATTGAAAACATTTTTCTAGTATTGCCATTTCTATTCTGTTTTTAGAAAATTCATAGAAAAATAATTAAAGGTGCAAATCAGAATCCGTAAATTCTGAGAGTTTGGAAAATGAGTCTAGTTTGTTCATACTTTTTATTATAAATTTTAATGACCTCTTACTTGTGTGAAAAAGTCCATAACCACAGACTGGTTAGGCAGTTTTGTAAAAATCACCATAAATTGTAGACAAATCATATGGAGATGTGCAAGTAGTCATTTTAAAGATAAGAACTGGAACCACTTACACCTAAAACATGTTTGAAAAAACAAATGTTTAAGTTGTCCAAAACAGTCCGTGAATGGAGTCCAACTTTTCTGATGAAAGCTGTTAGAAAATTTTAGTTATGTTCTTGGTGTTTTTACTTGTATCCCCCCCCCCCCTAAAAACTTGAGAAAACATGAAAATGTAGGGGTATGAACTCACCTTGAGTGATTTCAGTAGATGGATGATGGAGAAAAGAAGTGTTCAACTCAAGAACACTTGAAGAATCACTTGAAGGTTCGAAGATCTAACAAGAATGTGATGATGTTTGTGTAAGAAACCAATGATTTGAGTAGAAAGAAGTGTAATAATCACAAGGAGGATGAATTGTACTTACCAAGGGAAGAATAAAGCTTGAAAATCAGCCTTGGATTCTTGAAATAGAGAGAAAAAGTTTGAGAGAAAAGTTGTGTTGTATTTTTGGTGAAATGAGAGCAAGTGAAAGATAATGAGGAGAGAGGTTGAGTGTCCAGCTCTCAAAAACGTGGGAATGACTTGTGAGTGAGGTAAAAAGGACAAGGAAGTGACAAGGTATGGTGGGGAGGAGTGTGGTTTAGGCATGGAGTGGGTATGGGGGTTGCTTGTGTCATAAAATAAAGGAAAGTCAACACTCCACCTCTTGTACTTCACCCACTCTTTTTGGATAAGGTTTTATCCTTAAAAACGTGATAAATAATTAATTATGGGTCCTTATATGTTAAAATAAAGTTTTGGGTGAAAATCCTGCGTTAAAATAATTAAAAACGAAGTTAAAATGAAGTCGTAGTCGGAAACTAGAAAGAAAAAGGCTAACAGCGAGGCTTCTCGGAAGGGGGCGAAGGTTCGGTCCCTTCTGATGTTGGGTCCGAAGCGAGGCGAGGCAGTAGGAAGCGAACCAGCAAGAGGTGAAATAGACCGAAGTGAACAGTACCTTCGGGTTCGGTTCCAGGAGCCTTCGGGGTCGGGTGTGTGTGTGAGGTTCAGTCCTAAGAGGACCCTTCGGGTTCGGTTCTGAGAAGGCTTTCGGTTCAGCAGATGTTCGGTCCTCTAAGAGGACTTTCGGCCCTAAGAGGGGTTTCGGGTCCTTAAGCCCTTTTTGTCCGTTTTCCCCCGTTTCAAGCCGTTTTTGACCCGATTAAGGGTCGGAATGACCCGAATGACTTCAAAAAGTTACGAAAACTTTTGAGAGAGATTTGGGAGAGATTTCACATTCTTGGAGAGATTTCTCATACAAAGAGAGATTTGGGAGAGATTTCACATTCTTGGAGAGATTTCACATACAAAGAGATATTTGGGAGAGATTTCACATTCTTGGAGAGATTTAGGAGAGATTTGACATTCTTGGAGAGATTTCACATACAAAGAGATATTTAGGAGAGATTTCACATTCTTGGAGAGATTTGGGAGAGATTTAACATTCTTGGAGAGATTTCACATACAAAGAGATTTTTGGGAGAAATTTCACATACTTAGAGAGATTTGGGAGAGATTCTCGATAAGAAGGGATAGAGTGAAAACGATTGAGAGCGGTTTTGTTTGTGACCTTTTTGAGTGTCTGGATTCGAAATGCAAGGTCCGTAAACCCTGTTAAGCGTTGTTTAAGGATCTTACACACTCCCGATGAGTATGCAACATTGTTTTATTGGTTTGGCTCGTCACTTACCATAGTTTTAGGTTAAGGAGATCTAGATGTACGTACTTTTCGATTTATGATCTCTCATTAGAACAGCGAGTTGTTTAGTAAATACATAACGTAAGCCCTAGTACACAAGGGTTAGTTGGGTTGATCGGTTTGACTTCTTGACTTTATTTGACTTTGAATTGACCAGAATTTGACGGTTGTCACAATGTTTCAGTATCAGCGATATGGTTTATTCTCTATTATTTATTCATTGGAAAATATAATAAATATTTTTTAAATATGTCAACCGTGTAGTAAACAGGTTTTAACCTAGTACTTATATAATTTACTGCAAGTAAAATCATTATCTCACTTAGCATAATTATCAGGAATACAAATAAACACATAGGGCATCTAAGCAAATTAAATACTTGATATCTATGTGTAAGTTGAAAGTAACTATACACTCACTTAATAAAACTGGATGCCTCGGAATTTGGGCAGAACTTCTCCTTAGTACTTTTATCTTTTTCTCTAACGTAACCTAGGTATGAATATCACTAAGTCTTAGATTTATATCCCTGGCGACTAATGAAGGTTTAGATTCCTCACTAATCACAATCTCTACATCGAGATCTATCAAGTAAGGATCAAGCAGACAAGACAGTTGGGAGGCAGGATCATTTCGACATAATAGTTCTTTTCAAATCCAACAACCAAGCCAACATGACCATTTGTGACACCTCTCCCATACGTAGATCAATCAGTATTATGACTTGGAATCACTGATAAATTTTATTTATAGGTTCATAATAACGACTTATGACTATAATATAAGTTACACTGAAAGAAAAAGAGTGTAATTTAACTTACAAAGGTTTTGGCAAAAACCGAGGAAACGTGCTGACAAAACTCCGAAACTGAAAGCTTCCATTTGCCGGACACCTAGACTCCTCTAAACCTTGCTAAATACCCTAAGGAAAGTCAAAAAATCGAACTCAAGAAGCGAAAGTTCTCCAGAGAGATTCTGGATGATTTTTGTGGAGGAATGAACAGTTTTCGAAGGGTTTATATATGGAATTGGCTGAGGCATGCCACGCCCATACTTGTGCATGCCACGCACGTGGTGACCTGTCCTCCCTTGGCTGGTTCATGTGTTGTTTCTGCCTTGGTCCACCTCGCCTTGTCGATGCCGCCTCCAGCTATGCCACGTCACACCCTCATTGTGCTACGTTGTTTGGTCTCGTGGAAGAGTTGGCTACCAGGCATGGCCACGTGGCGCACTCCGGTGCTGCCACATCATCAACACAGTGTAATTTTTGCAGATCTTCGTACAACTATAACTTTCACATTGGAGCTCCATTTTCGACATTTTTAATACCCCCGGAATATTCTCGATAAGATATACAACTTTCATTAAGGTCTCAACATCTAATTTTTGCACTAATAAAAATTATTGTTTTGACCACTTTAGAGTGTTAAAGTCCGTGTGAAATTCATAACTTTTTCATATGAACTCCCTTCTCGAATATCTTTTTATCGACAGGTTCATATTCACGAGATCTTTAATTCTCATTTAGATTGTTTCAGCTAACAATCAACCGATTAGAATTTCAATTTATGTACCCGTACTGTTGTGTTGAAACTTCGAAAAATTATAATTTCCTCATACGAAGTCAGATTTGGGCGTTCTTTATATGCATACTTTTAGTTTAATGATTACTATGACTTTTGTTTAGATCTCTTAAACCAAAGAGTAGTTTATCAAAAATTCGCTTTTTATGATACGTAGAGTCGTGTCAGTTTAATTGCAAAATTTCGAAGAAGCATAACTTCTTCATATGAAGTCGCATTTCAGTGTTCTTTATATGTACGGAATTCTTGTCACATATAATATAGCTTTGGTTAAGATTATTTATCATAAATAATCTTCTATAAAAAAGTAACTTTTTAACACTTATTATATCTTAATTGACTAGCTCGAATTTATGGGTGTTAGACAACTAATGTGGTTTGAAAGGAAAATACCAAAAATGTAGCTTTAAGAAAGGATGCCTCCATTTTTAATGAGAATAAGGGTGAAGAATCTTCATGATGGGTTTTACTAGCTAGGGGTTCCCTTCAAAAGAAAAAAAATCAGGTTTCTTAATACGACTTCATACATAATATGTGACATCTCGAAATTTAGGTCAAGGACTGTAGACGGTGAATTCGCAGTAAATCTCTTTGTAATGTGACTCAATAAGTTTTAGTGCATCTTTTGTAAATTAAATGAGTCAATTCTAACTAATATAAGATACCAGATGGTATCTTACTTCAAAATATGTAAACTAACAAACGAATCAAACAGCTCAAACTGCAACCCTAGTTAATACGTTTGAAAAACTGAAATATTATATTAAGCAGTTGTGAGCAAAAAAAAGACTCTAGTCTCATAGTACATGTTTCCTTGTTTCCGAAAATGTAAATAACGTCCAAAACAGATTTCGTATGCAAAAGATACGACCGTTTTAAGAATCCAAACCAATATAATACTGATTTTCTTAAAACAGTTAAAATTGTTTCTATCCGTTGAAGGCCTTGTACACTCAGATGGAAATTTCGAGAATGTTTTTTTGACTAAGGCTATAGTCTAATATTAAATTGCTTATTCGAAATATTTTTAGTAAAAATATTTATAAAATTCGAAAAATCCAATGTTTTAAAAACCGGTTTTTTAGTTAAACCAGTATAGTGACCGGTTTCCGGTTTAACCGGTTCGACCGCCAGGTCAACCAGTTTGTATAATTTTCATCTTTTTTTTCTACTTTCCTACACATACATACATATATAAATCATGAATTTAACGTTTACAAATTCATACATTCAAAATATACATAAAAATAAGTTATAGATCAATCTAAATACATTAAAATAACACATAAGCATACGTTTTATTGTTTTACATCAGTCCATATACGTCAAAAAGAAATAAAGTTTAATACTGAAACAAAATATAGTTTTAGATGAATACAAACACATAAAAAAACTTTAACATTTATCATATGTTTTTATTTAAAGAAAACTAAATATATTTGACAAAAATCACCAAAGTTTATTATGCAAATGGTCTTTTCCATTTCTTTTTATTTGGTTTAACCGGTTCAACCATTTTATTTTGAACGGTTCAACCGGATTTTTCTAAAACCGTCCGGTTCAATCCAGTTTAGAAATCGACGTAAAACCGGTGATAATTGAACCGCTCTCTTCTCCGGTTCCCGGTCCAACCGGTTCGACCAACCGGTTTAAACCTGTTTTTAAAACATTGGAAAAATCAGACGTTTTGAATCAGTTAATCGCAAAACCTTAAACGTGATTTCACGGAGATTTTTATATCGGATTTCAATTCCGTCTGCGTTCCTGGAATCACCACGACCGGAACAATAAATAGACATATTTATAATAATTTTTTTTACATATCATGATCTATTAACATAAAAATCGAGAAAAACTGGTGAGAATTTCCTCACTAAATATTAAATTAAAAGTACCTTAAATGCACTTGTTTATCTAGGTAAAATTTCTAAAAATCTAAGCAAATCTTCATAAATTTGATGTAGTACATAAAGAGGAGTACCACCAAAATCTTCCCAAAATTATAAAAATACTTATGTTTGCTTAAGTATATATCCTACAATTTTTAAAACCCATATCTCACATATCTGATTTAAAACCAGCTACATGTGATAGAAGATCATTTTTATACAAAATCACACAAAGTAAACATTTTTATACAAAACCACACACAAGTAAACATGTTAGAAACTCTTTTCTCAACTGAAGCTGTCAATGAAACACCAAGAGATCAGCATCCCGTCCTGGCGTCCTCTTTCTTCTTCTCCTTCGTTCCAATCAAGAACGTTTCCATTAGAGTTGTTGTTCTTGTGAAATCAGCAAATCAATGGGACAGCAGCCACTCCCGTTTTCCTTCTTCTTCCTCCTGTCAATTTCAAGCAACCAAACACCCCTGAGATCATTGTTCTGATCTATTTTCCTTCCCCAGTGAACAAGAGGCAACTGCCTCTTCAACTCCTCCCTTCGTCTTCTTCTTTGATTGTTGTCAAGAAGCTCCACCGGAGATGGAGCAGTTTCCGGCGAGACCACGAGGTAGCAGCCTCTCGTTGTTGCCTCTTCCCCTGTCAAACATCAAACTCAAACACCCTTTCCCTTCATCGGGTTCTTTCAAAACGAAAAAAAGGAAAACGAGAAGCAACAAAGGAAGCTGCCCGAGCGTTCCCATCCACTCACTTGTTTCACCATCGACGAATGGCAGCCCCATAGCACCCTCTTCTTTTTCCTTCTATCGAAGACCACAGCCAAACACTCCCACTTGAGTTGCTACTGATGTTCGTCTTCCTCCCATCGGAACCCCTCCTTCCCACTGACTGAACCTCGCATCCCACACCTCCTCCGGTCAAGCAAACACCTCCAAAAACCTAGTCTGCATTGTTTCTGCTCGCATCGCTCCAGGCGGACCAGTTCTCCCTTCCCCCTTTCACACCTCGCTATCAGAGTAGGAAGAGAGCAGCCTCGGTGTTCTTCCCTTCTTTCTTCGGTCTCGTCGACCACCGGAGGTGCTCCCTCCGTGTGCAATTGATAGGCATCCATCGGACCTCGCAAGTATCTTCGTGTTTCCTTCTTGCCTGCCGACGCGTTCTATCTGCTTTCGTTCATTCACATTTCTCTTCCTTTGCTCAATCAACAAATGAAGAAGACGCAATCAAAAAAGCCCCAAAATCATTTGACTTTGATAAAATGACCAAATAACCCTCCTGCTAAACATTCATTTCAAATAAACCCTTTTCCCAAACTTAGGTTTATTTAAAACAAAATAGCCCTCCCATGGAGATTAACAAAATCAGTCCAATTCCCAAACTTAAAATCCATTTAAATCATTTCAGTCCCTCCCTTGATTCATTTTAACCAAAGCAGTCCTATTTTGGTTAGTTAGATTTCCAAAAAACCCCAAATATTTTAGATTCGTTACAAAACGGTCTTGAAAGTATTTCAAAGTTCAAGAATCATGGATTTACGATTTCTCACGACGAGTTTCTCAAAATAAACCGAACTCCGAACAACCCGAACTCACCCTTAATTGGTGAGTGCTTACGGCCCCTTTTTAATATTTCTAATTATTTCCGGAGAGGAGGGGGTACATGTGCCTATATACTTTGTTTATACAAACAAATTATACTTTTATGCGAAAATACAATAAATCTAGTTTATCGAAAATGTTATTTAACAATGTAACACACTGTTACAAATAAACTAGTATAAACTTTTTTTATACATATTATAGTCATTTTATCGTGAAAACTAGTCCATACAACAAATGCTACATGATACAAAAATATATGACTTTCATATGACATTGTATGTCATAAAACTTGTAGTATTTCAAGGATTCAAATTATTTTTATGCATATATATTTGTATGATTAAATACATAAAGTTTATATATGTACATACTTGAGACATACCTTTTTATATAAGTGAATACCTTACACTATACATACATACAAGTTATACTCGGCTTTTATAAATTCTATACAATTCATTAAGCCTAGTAACTTATCCACAATTAAGTTAGGGTTGAGAGTTATTCACATACTTTGGTTAAGGGCTTTTAGTGAGACTATATTCATTAGTTGTGTCTAAACACTTAGCATACCCACACTACTATAATCGTTAATCTTCGGAGCGAGATACATATGTATAGATCTATATGGGGTTGACATCCCCACTTGCGGTTGCTAGCTACAACCTTGACCGATCAATCAAAGCGGGTGATAAGTGTCTATTATTGTTACTACAACGTCTAATGAAGCATTGTAGGGGTTACATTCAGTCACATAGCTCGATTATAAGGCTCGCTATAAGCATTAATTGGAATCTCTCTCTCTCTCTCACTCACTCACACACACTACAAACCATGAGCTTGGTTGCTTTAAAAACTATTTTAAGTGTGAAATTACTTATATAACAGTACAATTTGGTTTTCAAGTATATTCAAGGATTCTTTACAAAGACAGTTTTAAAGTATGGATTTACCTATATAAAGATATATTTTTGCTTTCAAAGACTCGTTGCAAACACAGTTTTAACTATTGTTATACATACATAGAAAATACTTTTTAGACTTTTAAAATTACTGATGTTAGCAGAAAACCTGTAACTCTCACCAACCTTATGTTGACCCTCAAAATTACATGTATTCTCAGGAAATCACTAAACAAACATTCAAGCCGGAAGGGATTACAGGTGACCTAGTTTACTAGTTGTTGTGATATTTTCCTATATGTTAAGGCAATTCATGTACTATTATTATTTGTAAAAACCTTGTATTTAAAAATAATAATAGTACATGTGTATTTACTTAACATGCATATAAGTACATGTGAAAATCAAAGAAGTAAGGTACTAAAAGCCTAACACTTAATATAAAATCACACATGATTGATCCAAACTTACACTAGTTCAAAGTTAAGGGGCCATACTTGAGTTAATTCAAAGTCTAAATCATCAAAACACTCCTTAAAAGAGTTCACGGCCAAAGATAGACTCCAAAAGAGTGTTCACGGTCCAAAAAGTGAATTCCCATGGAGTTCGCAGTCCACTAAGTGAGGGTAAGGTAGTTTACGGCCAAAACCAAGAAGCATAAAGGTGTTCACGGTTGCTTTATGATAGTGAACACCCCTTTAATGGGCTAAAACTCAATACTAGTCCATTAATGGACCGTAAACCCAAGCAACGAACCAATTTCAATTCGTAAACACCCCTTTTGCTCTCAATCTTCAAGTGTTTACTCCCCTATTCCTTCAAAACTTCCTAATTTCCATTAAGAACATTCAAAGCCATCTTCAAATCTTCAAGTGGCCTACAAATCTTCATAATTTCATATGATCCAACCGTGAACACATTTCCCTCCCAACCGTAAACCCCATTTTTAACCCAAAAACTCCATTTCCATATTTCCACAAATTTCCAATTTATTTGTAAGTCCCCTTATAATTAATTAATTATTTAACCTTTCATTTAAATTAATATTATTATTAATTTAAATACGACGTCAAAAATAATTATTGTAGGGTAACGTCATTCGCTCGTACAACAACAACTCGAGGACCGTCTCTACCGCTTCGCTATCCCAAACTCAAACGCACATACGTGGTGAGTTCATACCCCTACATTTTTAAACGCTTTTAATATTTTTATGGGGGGATACAATTAAAACACATGGACTATTGTTTTTATACAAATATTTTTAAATACTTTAAAAAACCTTTGCAATTGTTTCAAAACGAGCCTTCGCTACACTTCCTAAAAATATTTAATATATTTTAACCCTTTTGTAATATGTCGAGCACAAGGGTAATTACATATAAAATTAAATTGCAAACGTTTTTATTTCACTATGAAACATACATTTAAACTATAGTCGGTATAGTTTGGGAACTTCTACACTATTTTGCTAAGTACAATACACAAAATCAAAACATTTATTCAAACTATAATAGGTATAGTTTGGGAAACACTACTCTAATACATTGGTACAAGAACACACTACTAAATAATTATTTAATTATAATTATTTTATATTACAAGTATGTGACTATAAGGTTATACATACATATTCAAATACCAGTAAAGGACCACTACACTATACTATACGTAAATTAGTTAATACACGGTTGTGAGGCACTACTTCGGGTACCCACCAGGGTACATGTTCAAGTCCTATAAATTATAACCAGAGTCTCCCGGATGGAGAGCATGAGTTTTGTGTATAGATCTATACGGTACTGACAATCCCACACCCAAACTGCTAGCTACAGTTAGGCAGGCATGCCTGAGGGTGACAGATGTCATATTACCGACGCTTGAAGAACGTCGTAGAGGCCACTAGGTCATATTAGCATGGTTGTATGAAACTAACAACAGTATAACTAAACATTTTTTTACTGGGTTGACACTACTTCAATGGTTTTATTTTCATTAATAAAACTGTAGTACACTACTTTACACTACACTTAGGTAATAACCAAACATTCATACATGGTTTTCATGCAAACATTACTGTGGTACATTACTTTACTCTACAATTGGTAAATATTACGTTTTCGTACTAAGGTTTTACACAGACACTATTATAGTACACTACTTTCACTACCACTGGTGGTATCCAAGAATACATACAAAGGTTGATCATAAAAATACATATAAAATGCACTGTTTTTCTAACAAAGAATACACTAATACAGTATACAAATATAAGAAAGCATGCATGACTACACTACTTTCACTATAGAAAATATTTGATTTTCTTGAGAAACACATTAAGTATTTTCAAAGTATAAAGACAAGTTTTCCAGCACTAAAACATACTTATGAACTCACCAACTTAAATTTTGATACACCTTCAAAATCACTTGTATTCTCAGGGAATCGATAAGACAGGTACACCCGCAAGATTTTGAGCTGACGGAGCTTCCAGAGTCACGTCTTTTATACTTTTGCTATACCTTTTGATTTCATACAAACTATGTATTGAACATATGTAAATATTCTACTTTATCATTGTAATGGTTGTGTTGCTTTGATTCCTATTATACAATTGTTGTGATACTGTACATAACGTCCTCCGCCCCCGAACATTTCCGCCTTTCTGGTTTGGGGGTGTGATAGATTGGTAGCATAGCATTGTTTATAGTGAACTAAGTATATCAAACCTTACATGGTATACAACTATAAACACTAAGGGGCCAAAGCGCTCTGAACTAAAAGTATACTTTTAAAATCTAAGTATTTTATAAGAAGTATACTAACACTACATACATACCAGAAAGAGTATCCCAAGAAGAACAAAACAAAAGTATTTAGATGTTGAACACTACGGTCAAACCTAGTCAGTTATGTAATCATATTTAGGATAAATATATCCTGATCAACTATATTTATTTCAGATACGACCAACATGTGTTTGGGAGTGGTAGTGGTGTTCAAACAAGTCTAAAACTTACCAAAATCCATACAAAAGGGAACAATAGAACAAATCATACAAACTAAAATACTATAGGATTATTTGGTAGCACTACGATACTAGAGCCAAACACAATGTACAGATTTCATTCCAAGTGTTGCTATAAATTTCATGGCGATTGTTTACTTGTATTAAGTAGACTTCCATTGTAAATCGCTTGATAGAACACTATAACTATCAGGATAAGATATACAATGTTCAATATCACCTAACTCATGACCACTATAGAGGACTTATCTTTGTTTTTCTCTTAACTTATTTTAGAGAAAGATGCCTCCGAAGAAGAAGTCTATCCGAAAGAACAACAATTCACCCCCACCGCCACCTCCTCAATACGATCATGTTGTGTTCCAGCCAGCATTTATAGCCGCCATGGCTACCGCAATGTCACAGATAAATGCAAGTGGCATTAGCGGGGCGGGCAGTGGTGCCAACCCCTCCAACCATGGAGATAGTCAAGGACACCCGAGGGAGTGTTCCTACAAGGATTTCATGAATGTGAAGCCTAAGTCCTTCGATGTCACTAGAGGTGTCATTGCTTTAACTCGTTGGTTTGAGAAGATCATATCAATCTTCGAGATATGTCCATGCCCCGAGGCAAGCAAGGTAAAATTTTTTGCATGCACCTTCACTAATAGAGCACTAACTTGTTGGAACATCCAAGTAAAATCCCTATCTCTTCCGGTAGCCAATGATATTGTGACAACGTGAAATTTTTATCATGTACAATAGATCAATTCAGTCAAAGTTAGACACGTTTTGCTATTTTTTAGCACTGTTTAGGGTCTATTTGAGTGTTCTAAACCTAGTACAATCAAGGTAGGAGCCTAGAAATGGGATAACACGACGCATATCAAGCAAACTCGGGCCAAACACTCCAACACATGGAATGTGCAGCCGCACACTTGAGTGTACGGCCCCACACAAGTGTGTGCGGCCGCACACCCATCCCAGCCGCACACTCCTGTCTATATATACCATACTTAGTCATTTTTTAACACTTTTCCACTTCTGTAAGTCTAGAACTCGAAATCCTCTCAAGTATCATCCAACTTTTCACTCCAATCTTCAATCAAGTAAGTGATTCATCCTTGGATTAGCTAATACCTGACCATAACTAGCCTTCCCCTCTACTTTGATTCAAGAAAACACCCATTTTTAGTCAAGAATACCAAGAATACACACTAGTTTTGGAACCTAATCACCCTTTCAAGCCACTATAATGTGTATACACTTATCATAACTTGTTATATGGCAAGAACACTTGATGATATGCTTGAAAAACACGGTTTTGACACCTTCATGAAGGGTGTGCGGCTGCACACATCATAGTGGCCGCACACACCCTTTTTACGTCCTAAAATGACAATTAACTCCATATAAGGCTAGAGCATGAAGTAAGAAGCCTTCCTAGATGAGTCCTAAGGCCTTAAAATACGTTTTGGCACACTTCATGGGGAGTTTGCGGCCGCACACACACCCTGGCCGCACACACACGAATATGGTGTATATTGACCATTCACTCCCTTGTATAGCCATATACCCATCATATACAATCATGTATGGTTGTAACACTTCAATATAAGTGTTTACTAGTCCCTAAGGTGGTCCCAATTCAATAATTAGTTGTTACAAGCACTAATTGTATACATATATATATGTCATTATATGGTTAATAGGATTCGTTTGTGCTCAAGTCCGCAATTGACACTCAACCTCCTAAACGATCTTACAGTCGCATCACTCACTGCAGGTGAGTTCATACCCCTTAATCAACCTTTTAAATGTTTTTAAATGATTTTATGGGGGGAATACAAGTTGAGTCATTATAGTTATAATATCAATCACATGTGATTTATAACTATCAAACAAATGGATTTACTATACTTTTAACTGTTTTGTCAACAAAACTACTTCAAAATGATTATCAAACTCTCTTACATGTTAAAATCTTTATAAAACTTGGTCTTAGTTGCCAAACCTTTACTTAAATTCTTTAAACTTATATATTGTCAAAATTATGTCCAATACATATATAGTTATATAAGTAAGGTTTGAAGGACTTAGGAC
This sequence comes from Lactuca serriola, assembly GCF_051521515.1. Lineage (NCBI taxonomy): Eukaryota > Viridiplantae > Streptophyta > Magnoliopsida > Asterales > Asteraceae > Lactuca > Lactuca serriola. The sequence continues at coordinate 171,717,469 of NC_136413.1, forward strand.
TGATAACTCACTTTAATTCTTGTTCCTTGTTTGGTTGTTGACTTAGAGTACCCTGTTGTTTGTTCGAGTGTCATTTGATCCTTAGTTATATATTATGTATATATGTATAGATATAAAGCTTTTACCTCAGTTTCCAACACCTTTGGGTAGCAAATGTGTATAAACATACTAAGTCATTCACACAACATTTCTAGAAAACTATAATAGGTATAGTTTAGAGGTATACTACTTACTATTTTCTAGTACAATGAAACATACAAAGAGTCAGTTCATACATGAGTCAATACATACTATAACGAGAAACAATACATACACTATATTATACAAAAAAACATACTATGATGAGAATCAGAGAGAACATACACGACACTAGTACATACAATACATACATACTATAACATAAATGTGAGGCACTACTTCGGGGCATGGCATCTCTGTCATGGCTCGTTTTGTAACCAGAGTCTTCTGACGGGAGAGCGTGAATTCGTGTGTAGATCTATACTGGACTGACCGTCCTACACCTTGCTGCTATCTACAGTGGGAACTGCAGGTCTTCGGGTGATGAATGTCATACCATTTCGACGTCTTCGAGCGTCGTGTTTTTACTAGGTAGATCAAGTATGGTTACAAATATATCACATTATACCTTAATTAACAATCGGTTTAAGGTAGTTAGTATAGTAGTAGTTACTATAACATAATACTACAGTACTTCATTATTTTCCCCATTACATTTACTTTGTGATCTTCACATAAACGGTAATGTAAAAACTATATTTTATTAATGATAGTCACATTTGGGAGGAATACTCACTTTTACAATAACAAACATACATCACATTTAATGCCTTGGTAGAAGGCTACTTTTAGTAGTAAATATAGGATTTGCTAGGAGATACAAACTTATACATTCAAACAATTACAAACATTTTCATACAAACAGTGACACTAAAATGCTTATGAACTCACCAGCTTTAAGCTGATAAACTCTTTCAAAATAACTTGTATTCTCAGGTCATCAGTAGACAGGTACTGAGGCCAGCTTTTGAGAAGATGGAGCACATTCAAGACTCATCATTTATTTTGATTCATATTTTTGGTGTCTTATAAACTATACAGAACACTTGTATTAAAATACATTATTAATGCAATGGATGATGTTGTTTGCTTGTTTACTATTATTCTGTGTTGTGATGTTGTACATGACGTCCTCCGCCCCAGAAAGTTTATGTCGTTCCGGTTTTGGGGTGTGACATATATGAGTTGGGATGCTTTGAAGGAGTTAATGCTAGCTGAGTACTGTCTGAGGGGTGAAATGCAAAAACTAGAGCAAGAGCTCTGGAACCTGAAGATGAAGGGTTTTGAAATTGCTGCATACACTGCTAGGTTCAGTGATCTGGCTCTACTTTATCCCGGGATGGTCACCCTGGAAAGCAAGAAGACTGAGAGATATATTTGGGGACTGACTCCCCCAACTCAAGGGAATGTTCTAGCTGCTAAACCACTCACATTTGATAGTTCCAAGCGTCTGGCACAAACAATTATAGATCATGGGAGTCACCAAGATGCCATGACAGTCATTCTATAATAGCCCAAGGAGAGCAGCAGTGGAAAGAAAAAGTTTTGAAACAAATGCAAGGGCCAATATTTGCAGGAGCCCTCCAAGAAACAACAAATAGTGGCAGTCCATGCTGCTACCATTCCTACTGCTGTCCCCACTACTTAAGCACCTCCCAGCAGATACGCTGGAACTCTCCCGAGGTGCGACAAATGCAACTTGCATCATCATGGGCCTTGTCAGGATTGCAATGCACTAATTGTAACAAGAAGGGGCATACGGCCCACTTCTGCAAGGCACCCGCACAACCAAATTCCTAGACCTCTGGAGGTTGAATTGGCTAAGCCTGTTATGGATGCGGTGAAACCGGGCACTACAAGCGGAATTGCCCCAAGGCAAGAAATACCGGAAACACGGGGAAAGTGCTAGCCATGGGTCAGGAGGAGACATTTGCAGACCCCACAGTTGTTACGGGTATGTTCCTCATCGACAACTCTTATGCATACATTCTCTTTGATATTGGTGTCGAGAGGAGTCTTGTTAGTCATAAATTCAAACATTTAGTCAAACACAAATCTCAACCACTAAATGAAACATTCACTGTCGAGATGGCTAACGGAAAGAAAGAGAGCACTAACGATGTATTCATAGGATGCACTCTCACTCTAAACGACTATTCTTTTTCAATCGATCTCATGTCGATTTCCATAAAGAGCTTCGATGTCATCATTGGCATGTATTGGCTAAGTCTAAATCCTGCTGATATCCTTTGCTACAAAAATCCATTCGCCTCAATCTGCCAAATGGCAAAGCCCTTTTTATCTATGGCGACAAACTCAGCACGAAACATAGCATCATTTCGTGCATCAAAGCTAAAAATACATGTGAAAGGAGTGTCACGCATTCCTAGTTCTTGTAGTTAACGAAAAACAAGAAGTTAAAGACCTCGAGAGCATCCCTGAAGTTTGTAACTACCCTGATATCTTCCCTAAAGATCTTCTAGGAGTTCCTCCCGAGTACCAAGTCGAGTTCCGAATCGACTTAATACCTGGAGCTACCCCCATAACCAAATCCCCCTATCGTCTAGCACCGGCAGAAATGAAGGAATTATCCAGCCAGCTGAACGAACTGCTTAGTAAGGGATTCATTAGGCCTAGCTTCTGACCCTGGGGAGCACCGGTCTTGTTCGTGAAGAAGAAAGATGGTTCTTTCCGGATGTGCATAGACTACCGTAAGCTCAACAAACTCATTGTCAAAAATCGCTACCCACTACCCAGAATAGAAGACCTCTTCGATCAACTTCAAGGAGCTAGTTACTTTTCAAAGATAGACCTGCGATCGGGGTACCATCAGCTACGACTCCAGGAGAGTGATGTTCCTAAGACAACTTTCCAAACTCTATATGTTCACTACAAGTTTGTAGTGATGCCCTTTGGTCTAACCAACGTACCTGTCGTATTCATGGACTTAATGAATCGGGTGTGTCGCCCTTTCCTAGACAAGTTCGTGATAGTATTCATAGATGACATACTTATCTATTCACGAAGTGAGGAAGAACACAACCAATACTTAAGACAAGTTCTACAGATAGTGAGGGCAGAAAAGCTTTACACGAAATTCGCTAAGTGCAGGTTTTGGATTAGGAAGGTAACTTTCCTAGGTCACGTGGTCAACGAAGAAGGCATACACGTGGACCCTTCCAAGATAAATGTCACACCCCCAAAACCGATGAACGGTGAAAACGTTCTGGGGAGGAGGACGTCATGTACTGTATCACAACAATGCAAAGTAGTAAACAAGCAACAACATCATCCATTGCATTAATAGTATAATCTCATACAAGTGTGTTCTGTCAAGTTTTATAGACAATAAAAATTATATACATTAAAATAAAAGAGGAGTCTTGAACGAGCTCCTTCTTCTCAATACCTGGCACCTGTACCTGTCTACTGGCAACCTAAGAATACAAGTTATTTTGAAAGCGAGTATCAGCTTTAAAGCTGGTGAGATCATAAGTATATTAGTGTCTGTGTTTGTATGAAAGCATTTGTAAGATGTTTTGTAAGATGTACTGTGTATGTTTGTAAAAGTTTTGTATTTGATTGAACTCTCCTAAAAAAACCTATGTTTTCTACTAAAAGTAGCCTTCTACCAAGGCATCTAGTATTTGTGTGTGTGTATCTTGTAAAAGTGTGTATTTTCCCAAATCCGACTATCATTAACCAAAAATATAGTTTTTACATTATTGTTTATTGTGTGAACATCACAAAGTAAAAAGTAAAGGGAAAATGTTATAGCACTGTAATGTAGTAATTTGTAACTACTGTTGTACTAACTACCTTAAACCAAATGTAAATTTTAAGGTGACATGTGATTGGCATGTATCTTGCTACCGACTTATCTGAAAGACGACAATGTAAGATGTCGTCAAAATGACGTTTAGCATCCGTAGACTTGCAAGTCCCACTGTAGCGAGCAGCAAGGTGTAAGATAGTCAATCCAGTATAGATCTATGTGCAAACTCAATACGCTCCCCAATGAAGGAGATTCTGATACAAAACCAGTCATGGCAGGTAGTGCCATGCCCTGCTTAATGGCTCACATAAATGTGGTTAATGTATATGCAATGTGATTTGTGTGCTAGCTGTATTGTGTGTTCTTTCTCTGTCTAGCCTGTATGTTTGTTTCTCATCATAGTGTCTATAGTTTGTTTCTCATCATGCTGTTTCATGTTTGATTCTCATCATAGTATGTATTGACTCATGTATGAACTGACTCATTGTATGTTTCATCGTTCTAGTAATAGTATCTTCCTAAACTACCCCTATGGTAGCTTACTAGTAAAGTATGAACATGTTTGTATACCCTTGCTACCCAAGGGCATGGAATTGAACGAAAGAAATAACGTTTTATATCTATATACATATACATAATATATAACTAGGATTCAAACGACCTTCGGAAAACTAACCTTGATACCCTAAGACCACAATCAAACAAGAACAGGAAGTTGGGTAGACTAGCAATAGCAAATGGCAAAGTGGAAGGGTAAACTTCTATCTCTATTCCATGATAAAAAAAAACAGCCACATGAAAATCTGAAAAAAGATAAAACCATAAATAAAAATAAACCCAATCAGGCACAAGACTTTTGGAGCAGTAGCACATATGAAATGGACAACAATGATAAAAAAAAAAAAAAAAAAAAAAAAAAAAAAAAAAAAAAAAAACGAGTTTTGGTGTTGGGTTGAAAAAGTATGAAGTTCTTCTAGACGATAAACCAAAAGAATTCACTAAATAAACTTCTATATAATAAAAGAAGTAAAATTAATTATACCCTGTCATTTGGAGCTGCTGCATACCCATAATGAAGAATGGAGGAGTGCAACAACTAGAAGAAGAAGAAGAACAGAAATAGCTCTTATTCATGAAAAAAAACATTTGTACCCTTCGGTATCTTTTAGAAATCAGCAGAAGAGTGCAACAACACTTACAATAAGAAATCAGCATCAATTGCAGCAACAATTGCAGGAATCAGATTACACTGTAATGCTTGATTCCATTCCCTCTTTGATTACTGCATACCAAACACACTACCTTATTTAAAGTAACTATGAAAGACTCATCACTTCACTCGGTAAAAATTGTACACAAAACCAAAAAGCTCTCTTACTTCATCTGAACTGTCTTCTAAATCAGACGCATCACTTCACTTGGCTTTCTTGGTGGCTGCAGCAGCACCATTCTTGGCAACAGCAGCTGGCTTTTTTAACGCCTCCTAAATTACATAGAAGAATACTTAGAAAAGTGGAGAACAACATGTATCATGTAGAGAATGCTGCTAAAAAGTGACAAAATTAATGTGAAATTAGACAAACTGTATCCAAGTGCCAAGAGATTTACACTCTGACTCACTTCTTCATCTGATGAATCACTATCATCCGATGATTCAAATTCAAATTCAGATTCATCTGAACTACTTACAGGTTTACTAACAGTTTTTTTATTCGATCCAATTTTAGCTGTAGGAGCGGACTGTTTCTTAGGTTTAGGTTCCTGCAACATGTTAAAAAGGCTTGTAGAAGGGTGAAGAATAAAATAAACGAATTTTTTACAACATGTGATAATGACTTCATATTCAACTTCCCTTAGCTGATCAATGGCCTCTGAGATCTCTTCTTTTAAGTTCTAATTCAGACAAACATAATAGGAGAGAAAATAGACAACATTAAAAAAAATCTAAAAAAGTTAAAATTTTTAATAAAAACCTACCATTTATCACCCCAAGTTATGTTGTTGAACCAATTTAGAAACAAACATGCAGTTGTTAAAAATAAGTAACAGTTAAATATTGTTGTTTCTCAAATGTAATGCATTACTAGGATTGAATTGTGAAGAAGTAATTAAGAAACTTATATGGATTACTTAGCTAGCTAGGTCCATAAACCTGAAGCTAGCCCTTTTAAGTTTTACATATTTTAGTTGATCCCTTGAGGATGTTTCGCTTTATGATAGTTTATCTAGATGTTTATAGAACCATTTGCAGGTTCAGGTAGTTTGGTATATATGAAAATGTCAGAAAAAAAAGAAAAATGAGAAGAGAAGAGAATGTAAATGTAGTCGTGAATTCATGGAGGTCCCATTTGTGCTGGAGACTTGAGCAACTTCTTTAAAGAGTTAACAATGCTCTTAAAAGTTGGGCGTTGAGCAGGATCACTGTGAAACACATGGAAAATTAATTAACCAGTTTAGAAAAAGTACAAGAGGAGCTGAGATAAAAAGATTGATAGATAGATAGATAGATGGCAAGTGTTTGTTAAATCTTACTCGGCCCAACATGATTCCATGAGTGAAGTTAATGCCGGAGGGGTGTTGATGGGTATCGTTAGTTTCCTGTTCTGGAAAGCCACTGCTCCCACAACCTGAATATAATTTAAGTAATTTAAAAAAGATTTTTTTCCCTTATATGATAAATAAAAGGATTATTTTAATTTATTTATGATTAAGCTGACCTGGGCAGGGCTGAGTCCGTTCCATGGCTGCTGCATGGTGACGAGCTCCCACAAGATGACACCGAAACTGTAAACATCAGATTTTCATTCGAGGGCTCACCACGCAGGAATTCAGGGGCCATCCATTCAGGCTGTCATCATTACATATATAGATATATATATAAAAAAAAAAAGAAACAGTTAATTACTTATACTAGTATATTATAATTACATGTGCATATATGGTATATTTCAGATAGGACAAGAAACGACTAACAAACTGTAATTACAGAAGCTTACTGTTCCTGCAACAGATTTTGATGATATGAAAGTATTTGCTTTAAATCTGGATAACCCAAAATCACAAACCTACAAATACGTACATTTATATATAACATGTGGGTCAAATACAGAAAACGGTTAGTTACAAATTAAGTACGTGTTGGATTAATGTAAGTACCTTGACAGTCCAGTTTTTATCGACCAATAAGTTTGGAGATTTGAGATCCCAGTGAACGATTGGAGGATTAAGACAATGAAGATAATTGATACCCTTTGCCTGCAACAACAAATAATAATTATTTTAATTATTGTTGAAATTCAAGATTCATAATAATAAAAATTTAGTGTAATTAACCAACCACATCCAAAGCCATGCGTATACGTCGCCTTTGATCCATAATTTCACCAGCTGTTGGTCGATGTATAAGACGAAATAGACTACCCCTGTAATTAATGTTTCATCATCAGTTATATATAACAAAAAGCAACTTTCCATGCATGATAATGATATTGATTGAGTTATACTGTATATAAAATGAAAAGGGAGGTTAGGCTACCTAGGTAAGTACTCTGTCACTATTGAAAAATGTGGGCGAACAGTCACTGCACCCATGAACAGAACCACATTCGGATGCCGCACTCGTTTCATAATTGAAACCTTACAACAAACCAATATTCAACACCAAATTTAGAATACAATTTTTTATATAAAAACATACATTATAAATATAGAAATAATGTTTGTTATAGTTATACTATATATATACCTCCCTCAGAAACTCCTTCAACTGATCATCTTGGAAGTCCTGGACAGTTAATACCTTAACTGCCACATCCTACACATACGTACAATAAAAAACAAAAGAGTTAAATTAATTAGATTCTGAAAATAATAGTATATAATCAATGATGCATTATGTTTTGGTTATAGAAAAAGACCAACCGATCCATGCCACTCTGCTCGATGCACTGTCCCAAAAGAGCCTGAAACAACCAACATTACCCATGTATGTTAATGCTATATTTTATTAATTAAGTAGTTATAGTATATAATATAAATGATTTGGAGTTTGGAGTAGTAATTAAGGTAATGGTTAATGGCGAATGGTTACCAGCACCAATACGCTCCTTGATATGCAAGTCATCCCAAGCTATCTCCAGCCAGTCCATTGCAAGAGATGGCTCAAGGGTCAAGTACCTTGGAGCAGTCACAGGAAAACTAATGCTTCTAATTGTACTCTTGCCTTGATCAATATCTGATAACTGCTCACTACTACTGTATTTCACTGCTTTTGGCGTTTCAATCATCTCACAAAATCTATAGTTTCTATCAATTGGGACTGGGACTGGGACCGGGACACATCTCATTTCCTTTGATTCTACTATACTGCTTTCTTCCTCACATACTCCCCCTCCTCCTTCAATGCCTGCATGCATTCATTTAATTACCACATTAATTCATCATATACATTATTTAGGGGGCCGGGACAGTTTTATGTATGTATGTATGTATGTATATTAATTAACAATTAATAACCACGTACTCTTCACTTGAGAAATGGATGCTCGGTCCACATAAACTTGTTCAAATTCTTTCAAATGAGAGCTTTGAAATGGTGAAGGCACCGAAGAAAGTATATCTCCATTTATTGATGAATCCGGATTATACATGTTTCCTGGTTGCCCAATTAGATCCATTACATACTCCCTACATATAATTAAACAAAACATACATTAATAAAAATAAAATAAACAATGAAATTAGATATAAGAATTTGACCTTGTGGATTTATCGTTTTGAATTTTGACAAGGCATGAGGATCTATGATCTTCAACACAATACTTGCAGCCTCGAGCTATGCGACAAGGTAGTCCCACATAGTCTGCCAGTTTCTGCATATGCATCCATATATATTAATTTCCATCAATATATATAAGTAGCCAGCTCCATCATATAATATATATTGAATTTAAATCATATATATGTAGAAGTAGAATAGAAAAGAAACAAAGAAGAGGCGAGGAGAGGAGATGACCTAAAATCAGAATCTGCAATTGAAAAAGCATGACGAGAGGCGCCTGTTGTTCAGAACATGTTCATAGTTATAAACTCTGTAATGGAACTATAAATGGTGAAATGAGATCGAGAGGCACTTGTTCGGCCTTAAGATGTCAAGGATATCAGTTGCCTTCTCTAAGAAGTTGTTCCAAATCCACTCGTACCTCCTCCTCCGAGTTCTGTACCAGAATATACACACAGGCCATTGACTTGAAATTAGGTTTTTGCTCCCGTCGACAGTCATAGAGCGCCGGAATCTGATTGTCGTCGGAATGTTATATAAGGATTTCGCAAGGTTTAATAGTGAAGATGGGGTAAGAGAGCTACAAATGGTAATGGTGGATGAAGTGTTGGTCGATAAGGCATGTACATCGTCGGCGTGCGATGCCTAAAGATTCGGTGTGGGTTGGAGGTGGGTATGAGGCGGGGTTTTAGGGATTCGTTTAATCGAAGAGGATTTTAAGAATTTCAAAAATATGAAAATATCGATTGAGGTCAAAAATATGATTTCAGGAACCTCACAACTAAAAATCGCATATCAGAATCCACACAATCTTTTGGGAAGTGAATGTGATGTTGCAGTGGTCTGTTAGAGATAGACAGAAAGGAGGGACATGGATGGAGGTAAAGGGTGGCCTGGTGGTTCTAGGCCAAAAAACCTTTGATCAATTTCATGGCCTGGTGACCAAAAAACCTTCGATTTCACTAAGAACCGGAACCCTAGTTCCAACAATAGTCGATTTTTGGTATTTGATTGAGAGAGAGAGAGAGAGAAAGAGAAGAACGATTGAAAGAAGGTAGAGGAGAGCTTGGCGGTGTTTTTAATTTTTTCAGAATTTCATTTCCCCCTTTCCCCCACTATTAAAGGATGGAACGCGCGTTCCATTAAAAAATATAAAGCGACATCCTTAGACGACGCGCATTTTATTATGGGTGCCCTCCGTGTTTTTTTTAGACACTAATTTAAGGGCGCGCAATAATGCGTGTCTTCTATCCTAAATTTTTTTGAAGAGATGACATTTTTCTAATGTCACTCTCCTTTGCGTAACATAGATCAATGAGCGTCGTATTTTGCGCGTCGTAAAAGGCCTTTTTACTTGTAGTGAAAGTAAGAAAACCATTTGCTTGGTAGTCATTAATCACATGTGATTGATATAATAACTATAATTGTGCAACTTGTATTCCCCTCCCCCATAAGAGCATTTAAAAACATTTCAAAGGTTAATTTAGGGGTATGAACTCACCTGTAGTGAGTGGTTCTGATGACAATGTTGGATCAGTTGCTAAGTGCCAAGTGATGACTTGAGTACACACGTGAATCCTATTTAGCATATATTGGCACATATATGAATATAATTAGTGTTATGAACAACTAATTAATGAATTGGGACCACCTTAGGGACTAGTAAACACTTATATTGAAGTGTTACAACCATATATGATTGTATGAAAGGTTATAAGGCTATATAAGAGAGTGTATGGCCCAAATACACACTATATGTGTGTGTGCTGCCAGGTGTGCTGCCAGCACGTGTGTGCGGCCATGTGTGCTGCCAGAAGGCGTGTGCTGCCAGAAAACATGGTGTTCTTGGTGTTCTTGGTGTTCTTGGTGAAAGATGTTACCTTTCCGGATGATACTTGAGAGGATTTTTGGGTCCTTGCTTTGTAGAAGTGTAAGAAATGATCAAAATTACCAAGGATAGTATATATATAGGAGGGTGAGTGCGGCTGGAGGTGTGTGTGGTTGGCCTGCATGCAGCTGGCTGGCCACACACTTTAGTGTGCGGCCGCACACACCTGGTTTGATGTGTTTGGCTCGTTTTTCCAATGCTACACCCAATCTAACACATCCTCTGACACGTATCCCAATTATACTAAGCTTTAAGCACTCTTTTAGACCCAAAACTTCATTATAAAATAGCAAAACGAAGCTAACTTTAATAACAATGAAGATTGAAAGCTAGAAATTTCGGGTTGTCACATCATCCCCTCCTTCGAAGGAATTTTGTCCCGAAATTAGAATTTAAGCAAATAAGTAATTACAAGTAACTAAGTAAAAAGATGAGGGTATTTCAGTTTCATCTGATCCTCTCGTTCCCAAGGAACCTTCACTATCGGGATACGACTATGTTTTGTTTTCTTGACCTCTCGGTCCATGATCTCTACTGGTTCTTCCACAAAGTTGAGGCTCTCGTTAATCTCAATCTCGTCGAGTGGGATTACAAGAGTTTCGTCGGATAGACACTTTTTCAAGTTCGATACGTGGAAGGTAGAATGTATGTTACTAAGTTCACTCAGTAGATTGAGTTTGTAAGCTACTGGGCCGATTCTGGCTAGAATCTCGAAAGGCCCAATGTACCTTGGATTTAGCTTTCCACGATTTCCAAAGCGTATCAAGCCCTTCCAGGGTGAGACCTTCAATAAAACATGGTCGCCCACCTGGAATTCCAACGGTTTTCTACGTTTATCGGCGTAGCTTTTCCGTCGGTCTCTGGAGGCCTTCAATCATTCACGGATCTGAACGATCTTCTCCGTTGTTTCCCGTATGATCTCCGGACCTGTGAGAGTGCTTTCAGGGACTCGTCCTTTAGCTAACTGGGTATCACCCACCTCAGCCCAGCACAGAGGGGATCTGCACTTGCGGCCATAGAGGGCCTCGAATGGAGCAGCCTTTATGCTTGTGTGATAACTGTTGTTGTAGGAAAATTCGACAAGGGGTAAATGAGTATCCCATGCGTTCCCAAAGTCGATCACACAGGCTCGTAACATATCTTCCAAGGTTTGAATAGTCCTCTCACTTTTTCCGTCTGTTTGCGGATGGTAGGCTGTACTCATGTCCAGCCTAGTTCCTAGGGAACTCTATAGTGACTGCCAGAACCTAGAAGTGAACCTATTATCTCTGTCCGAGATAATGGATATGGGAACACCGTGCAGTCGTACTATCTCCCTAATGTAAGTTATTGTAAGTTTCTCCATCTTGTCTATTTCCTTGATAGGTAGGAAGTGCGCGGATTTGGTCAATCTGTCAACGATGACCCATATGGTATCAAGTCCACCCGTTGTCTTGGGCAACTTGGTAATGAAATCCATAGTGATCCGCTCCCACTTCCATTCTGGGATCTTAGGCTGTTGAAGGAGGCCTGAGGGTTTCTGGTACTCGACCTTGACCTTTGCGCAAGTAAGGCATTTACTCATGAATGTAGCGATCTCTGCTTTCATGTTAGGCCACCAGTATAACTTTTTAAGATCTAGATACATCTTATCTGAACCTAGGTGGACAGAATAACGAGTGTTGCGCGCCTCGTTCATGACCAAGTCTCTAAAACCTCCATGTTTCGGGGTCCAGATCCGGTCCATGAAATAATAAGCTCCGCCACCCTTAACCTCAAAGTTCTTATTCATCCCTCTCAGGGATTCACCCACCACATTTTCGGGCTTCAAAGCGTCAAGCTGAGCTGCCTTAATTTGTGTGGACAAGTGTTAATGGATAGACATAGTCAATGATTTGACTCTACGACTATAATATTCTTTCCGACTTAGGGCGCCAGCTACTACATTGGTCTTTCCGGGATGATAACGAATTTCACATTTGTAGTCACTAAGTAGCTCGACCCACCGTCGTTGTCTCATGTTGAGTTCCTTCTGGTCGAATATGTGTGGTAGGCTCTTATGGTCTGTAAATATTGTGCTCTTCGTTTCGTACAAATAATGTCTCCAGATCTTCAAAACAAATACAACTGCTCCGAGTTCAAGATCGTGGGTCATGTAGTTGACCTCATGTGTCTTCAGCTATCTTGAGGCATAGGTGATGACGTTACCTCGCTGCATCAGAACACATCCGAGTCCTTGATTTGATGCATCGCAATAGACAACGAAGTCTTCTATTCCTTCGGGAAGGGATAGTATTGGCGCGGTGCACAAGGCTCGTTTGAGCGTTTGGAACGCTCTTTCCTGCTTTTCTTCCCAGTCAAAGGATACGCCCTTCTGGGTAAGTGTTGTAAGAGGCTTCGCTATGCGGGAGAAGTTCTGAATGAACCTGCGATAGTAGCCGGCGAGGCCTAGAAATTGACGAATTTCTGTAGGCATCTTCGGTGCTGACCAGCTCTCAATGGCTTTAATTTTGGAAGGGTCCATGTGTATTCCCTCTTCGCTAACCACATGCCCTAAGAATTCGACTCGGCGGATCCAAAATTCGCATTTCGACAACTTTGCATAAAGCTTCTCCGAACGTAATGTCTCTAGGACTTGACGCAGATGTTGGCCATGTTCCTCCTTACTTCGAGAGTAGATAAGTATGTCATCGATGAATACGATTACAAACTGATCCAAGTAAGGACGACACACACTATTCATCAAATCCATGAATACTGCGGGTTCGTTTGTTAATTCGAACGGCATCACTACGAATTTGTAGTGCCCATAACGAGTTCGGAAGGCTGTCTTCGGAACATCCTCCCCTAGCACTCGTAGTTGGTGATATCCGGATCTTAAGTCGATTTTTGAAAAGAAGTTCGCCCCTTGAAGTTGATCGAATAAATCGTCTATCCTTGGAAAAGGATAACGATTCTTAATGGTTAGCTTGTTGAGCTCCTTGTAGTCGATGCACATTCAAAATGATCCGTCTTTCTTCTTGACGAACAAGACTGGGGCTCCCCAGGTTGAGAAGCTTGGTCTTACAAAACCCTTGCTGAGTAGTTCATTAAGTTGACAGGATAGTTCTTGCATCTCTACAGGTGCTAGACGATAAGGCGATTTGGCTACGGGGGTAGCCCCTGGAACTAAGTCGATTCTGAACTCGACTTGTCGTTGCGGAGGTAGTCCTGGTAGTTCTTCTGGAAAAATGTCGGGAAAGTCGCGTACTACTGGAATGTTATGAATAGATTTCGTTTCTTGGCTCACATCGACCACATGAGCAAGGAATGCACTACATTCCTTTCGTAAGAATTTCTGAGCTTGAATGCTCGAGATGATACGAAGGTTCGTGCCGGGTTTGTCGCCATAAACTATTAGGGTTTCGCCAGATGAAAGATTAAGGCGGACAGCCTTTTCATAACACATGATGTCGGCACGCTGAAGACTTAACCAATCCATGCCATTGATGATGTTGAAAGTTTTAATTGAGACTTCCATGAGTTCGATCGAGAATGAATGACTATCTAAAGTTAAAGTACACCTTATGTATATGCAGCTAGTGCTCTCTGTCTTCCCATTAGCCATTTCTACTGTGAATGGTTCTTTGAGTGTTCGTGATTTTTGCTTAAGTAAAAGAGCAATTTTTTGATCCACGAAGCTTCTCTCCGCTCCACTATCAAATAGAATACATGCATAAGAGTTATCGAGGAGGAACGTACCAGTGACCACTGTATGGTCGGCAACCACCTCCTCATGGCCTATAGCCATAACTCTTCCTACTCCACCGGCATTTCCTGCCTTGGGCCAGTTCCTTTTGTAGTGACCCACATCGCCACAGTTGTAGCAAGCTTGGCCCACTCCAGCGCTGAGGACTTGGGAGATTGGCCTCGCCGGAGCTTTGCAGAAACGGGCAGTGTGCCCCTTCCTGTTGCAGTTTACACACTGCATTTCCCGACAGGCTCCCACATGGTGGTAGTTACATTTGTTGCAGAGCGGCAAGTTTCCAGAATATTGCTTTAATGGAGTAGCAGAAGTGGCAGGTGTTGTAGCAACATGAACTGCCACGATCTATTGTTTCTTGGCAGCCTTATTCTTTTTCTTGTCATCCCAGAATTTCCGCTTGGACTCTGCAGTTCTGGCGGGTTCTGAGATGGCTAGGGCGGTTGTTGCTGCCGGGGTACGGAGCCCGTGGTCAATTAGTTGTTGTGCTAATCGCTTGGCACTATCGAATGTAGTAGGGCGTGATGAAAAAACATTTCCCTGGTATGGTGGTACCAGTCCCCATACAAATCTTTCGATCTTCTTTCCCTCTGTATGAATCATATTGGGACAGAGGGCCACCAGTTCACAGAACCTAGCGGTATATGCGACCATGTTGGAGCCCTTCATGGTTAGGCGCCAAAGTTCTTCCTCCAGTTTTTGAATATCGCCCCTTAGGCAGTACTCCTCACTCATGAGGTCTTTCAAAGTATCCCAGCCCATATTATTTGCCACTGGAAGAGATAGTGACTTTACATGGCCATTCCACCACGTTAGGGATTTTGTTTCAAAGGTGCAAGCTACGAACTTTACCTTGCTCCCTTTTGGACAGGAGCAGATTACGAAAACCGATTCAGTTTTCTCGAACCATTGTGAGAGTACAATGACTCCGCCGGTTCCTTTAAAGGATAATGGCTTGCAGTTCGTGAAATCTTTGTAGGAGCACTCTTTCGAGTGCACAAGGGTTTCAACCTGTATAGTTAGAATAGGAGTCCCTCCTCCAGTGGAACTTGAGGAATGATATTTAGCTATGGCTGTTGCCACAGCTGCAGCTACAACAGCATTGAGGGCTGTTGTATCAAATTGAGAAATAGGTGGTGGTGGAGGATTGTTTCTTGGTGACTTGCATGGAGGCATCTTTTAACTGAAAGCTTAGAAAGGTACCAATATTGATAAGAATTTGATAGCAAAATTGATGAGAATGACTCATGGATTAACTCTACATAACCCAACAGCATAATTGAATGAATATGATTGAATGAAGACGAAAGCAATTTGGATAATAATTTCCATTAGATTAGACATCTGTCAAAGATACTGGAATTATAGATGTAATAAGTTTGGGAAAAATGACCTAGAAGTAGGTCTTACATCAACCAAGATGGAAAATTTTGACAGAACTATGACCTAATCAAGACCTAACAGGTCTAAGATTTACAAGGATAGAAAATTAGCCTAAAGTTTTTACATAACTAGGTTATATCCAAAAGAAAAGTTAATAAGATTCTATCGGCGACGAGAACTGCTAGAGTGAGTCATCGAATCCGATAGAAGGCGCTCGATGTCCCTTAAACGCCTATCCGATCTTGCTTGCTGAGCTCAAAGTTCCTTGACTTTAGCTCTGGTTTCAGCAAGCTCCCTCTGAAGCATTGCATTGCTGAGCTGAGCTCTTTCCTGAGCAGACTCTAGTTGGCGAATGTGGTCAGTGTTAACACCAGTGTTGGCATCAATCTCCAAGATTCGATTGATAGATGATTGTCCCAATATCGTGTTCCGAGACATCCTACTAACTATGATGGGTAGGACTCTGTTAGCAGAACCTCCATCAGTGAGGTTGTAGAAACTTCTGTCTCCATTGTAGGGAATAGGTTGACCTTGTTCATGGCTCCAGGTATTCATGCCCACCGAGGTGTGGGTCCTTGAAATGCGGGTCGGGGGTTGTTATTCGGAGCCTGACCTACTTGAGGTAGGTTGTTGACTTCAGGCTCTAAGTAAGAACCATCAGAAAAGCCTTCAGCTTCATGATCATCCAAAGGAATTGGGTGATCATCTTCTAGCCATCCCGCATTGCCGTGGTTGGGGAAGTACGGATCTCCGGGGATATGGAATCCAGCCATTTAATCTATGCGAGAATAGGGATAAGGAAATAAGTAATAGACAAACAAACTAGATAATTATTAGATGATATTTATCAGTTACTCCAATACTTGTTTAGTGCATACCAGCTATATGTGCTCATGACAGGATAGCCCTTTGAATAAGTGAATCCTAACTATAAGCCCACAATCAAACAAGAACAGGAAGTAAAGCAAAGATTTACAGATTCTAAGGCTATGACATCCTAGCAAAATATACCCGTAATGTATCCACTAAGCAAACTATTGACATACTAATAAAGACCTTTAATTCTCAGATTATTGATTACTGTAATACAAAATACTCCTATAGTATTTTAAATTTAATGTTCTGTTCTACTGTTTTTGTTGTAGTAGTGTTGGTAAGTTTTTAGACTTGTTGCAACCTCACAACCACACTTAGGCACATGCTAGTCAACCCTCGGATAATATAGTTGATCAGGCTATATCTTCCCAGTTTTGACTATATGTCTATAAGTCCACTTGTGTTGTCCAACAATCGTAATACTTCTGTTTTGTCCATGTGACACTGATTTTAGTATGAATGCATGTATGTATACTTGGTTAAATATTTTATTATTTAAAAGTATAAACTCTTTATCAGAGTATTTTAAATCCCGCTTGCGTTTATAGTCCATATATCTTTTATGGGTTGATACACTCGATTCACTATAAACAATGCTCTGATACCAATCTGTCACACCCCCAAAACCGATGAACGGCAGAAACGTTCTGGGGTGGAGGACGTCATGTACAGTATCACAACAATGCAAAGTAGTAAACAAGCAACAACATCATCCATTGCATTAATAATATAATTTCATACAAGTGTGTTCTGTCAAGTTTTATAGACACCAAAAATTATATACATCAAAATAAAAGAGGAGTCTTGAACGAGCTCCTTCTTCTCAATACCTGGCACCTGTACCTGTCTACTAGCAACCTAAGAATACAAGTTATTTTGAAAGCGAGTATCAGCTTTAAAGTTGGTTAGATCATAAGTATATTAGTGTCTGTGTTTGTATGAAAGCATTTGTAAGATGTTTTGTAAGATGAACTGTGTATGTTTGTAAAAGTTTTGTATTTGATTGAACTCTCCTAAAAAAACCTATGTTTTCTACTAAAAGTAGCCTTCTACCAAGGAATCTAGTATTTGTGTGTGTGTCTCTTGTAAAAGTGTGTATTTTCCCAAATCCAACTATCATTAACCAAAAATATAGTTTTTACATTATTGTTTATTGTGTGAACATCACAAAGTAAAAAGTAAAGGGAAAATGTTATAGCACTGTAATGTAGTAATTTGTAACTACTGCTGTACTAGCTACCTTAAACCAAATGTAAATTTTAAGGTGACATGTGATTGGCCTGTATCTTGCTACCGACTTATCTGAAAGACGACAGTGTAAGATGTCGTGAAAATGACGTTTGGCACCCGTAGACTTGCAAGTCCCACTGTAGCGAGCAACAAGGTGTAGGATAGTCAATCCAGTATAGATCTATGCGCAAGCTCAGTATGCTCCCCAATGAAGGAGATTCTGATACAAAAACAGTCATGGCAGGTAGTGCCATGCCCTGCTTAATGGCTCACATGAATGTGGTTAATGTATATGCAATGTGATTTGTGTGCTAGTTGTATTGTGTGTTCTTTCTCTGTCTAGCCTATATGTGTAACAGCCCGGAATTTCAAGTTTTGTAATAATTATGTTTTTGGGGTGTTTTAAGAGGGGACTCGGCGAGTTGGAGCCTAGACTCACCGAGTAGGATCGCAGACCTGGTCGCGGGTTTGCGACTGGACTCGACGAGTCCAGATATGGACTCGGCGAGTCTGCGCTGTTTAGCGAAAACCCAACCGTTCAGGTTTGGGACGTATAAGAGGCACTTATTGGCCGTCATTGTTCAGTTTAGCCTACTGAGAAGAACCCTAAATCGATTGTATGCATCTGGAGCAAGGATTATAGGCCATTGTTGATTATAGAGGAGTGGTTGTGCAAGGAAGAGAAGGAATTGGCTAAAGGAGCAGCAAGGGAGTCACATGCTGAGGATTGGGGACACAGAGAATACATCATCCAGGTAAGAATTCGAGTATACTCTGCTATGTTGATGTGTTTATGGAATTAGGGTTTGTGGAACCCTTTTGTGATTAGATTGAATGTTGCCCTAGTCCCCCAAACGATTGTGACTCTGTATTAGGACCTTTGGAGGTCCAGAATGTCCCATGCCTGTGCATTTCAGGAATTGATGAAGGCTTGGGATTGGAATCCTTATGCCTTAGGTCAATATGTATGTTATGAATCATGGGGTGTATCATGAGCACTGAAATGAGGACCTTACGTGATGGACCAGTCTAGGAAGGCCAGGCCTATGAATGGTCGGAGCAGTTATGCCATTAGAAAGCAGTTTGAGCGGTTGCATGGCATGGACTCGCCGAGTCCGATGAACAGACTCGGCGAGTAGCTTGAAGAATAACTGGGACTCGTCGAGTTGTTCTTCAGACTCGGCGAGTTGAGTCGGGGTGGCCCCGCGATTCTTCCAGGAGTAACTCGTCGAGTAAAAAGGGGATACTCGACGTGTAGAAAGGGAATCTTAAGGAATCGGTGAGTCAAGGGCGAGTGGACTCAGAGTCGTTGAACTCGGCGAGTCTTGGGGTGACTTGGCGAGTTAGGTCGCGGGTTAAGTGAAGTTCTGAGTATAGGGACTCGGCGAGTCATAGGGTGACTCGGCGAGTAGGGTCAGTCAGGGGTTGACTTTGATCTTGTCTTTGACCAAGGATCGACCAGTGGTTCCAGGGGTATTTTGGTAATTGTTGTTTATCGTTTGAGTTTAGTGCATTGGTGACTGTCCAGAGGTGGAGATCGTATCAGTGATCGGAGCAGCTTGAGCTATCTGTTCAGTCGGCAGTTTCGAGGTGAGTTATCCTCACTATATCGCTAGGGTTTATGGCACCAATGCCAACCCTTTTATCGGATGGAAATCCGGGTAGTTGTCGGCTGTTATATGTTATGGGCCGGAAGGCAATACATGTTATGGGCCGGAAGGCATTACTATGTGGAGCGGAAGGTCATGGCCTGGAAAGGCGTATGTATGCATTTAGTATGTTGACTGATTCATAGGGTAATGTTATGCTAGTGACCGGCCAGACCGGTATCTTGTTTAGAGTAATGCTATGATATGTGATATGTTGATCGATTGTTGTCTATGAACTGCTATATGATTATTTGTTATGTTATATATGCATATTATGCTTATGGGCCGGAAGGCGATATGTTATGGGCCGGAAGGCAATATGTTGTGTGATGGACCGGAAGGTCGGCGTGGGTAGGACCGGAAGGTTTACCCAGCAGGGACGGAAGTCCCCTGAGACACATGGACCGGAAGGTTAGGGCCTGGAAAGGCGTATATGTGGTTGGTATTCTGGGGGTATCTCACTAAGCTTTCGGGCTTACAGTTGTGGTTTTATGTTTCAGGTTCTCAAGAGGCTGTGGCAAGGCAAAGGCGTGATCGTACCGTTCCTCGCGTTGGTGTTTTATGATATGAACCTGGGGAAAATACTCTGTTAAATAATGTTTTGAAAACCTTTTTGTAACAACGTTATTAAAATGAGTGGTTTTGAAAAGTTTTAATTGTTTTGAAATTTCGGATGTTACAAGTTGGTATCAAAGCCTTGGTTTGAGTGAATTGGGGAAACATTCGTGTGACTCCAGTCTCAAATCGAGGAGGATTTTAAAATGAGAAATTAAAATGGTTTTCAAATTTGGTAAAAGGAGGACGCGGAGGTACGATCAGCCGGAGCCAGTAAGTAACCCCAAGATACCATACATGATATTTGTTTATTTGAGCTTGATAGAACAGCATGCTAGAGTTAGGCTAGGGATCTTCAGGAATTCATGATAATGTTGCCTGATATGTGATGCCTGTAGCCTAGGGTCCCTTATGGGATGTTCTCAGTGTTCCTCTAATGGTGAGGGTTGATAGTTGTTATGCATGTTCCCTAGGGTATTGTGGTAGTACTTCATACAAATATGGGTAGGTGTGGAAGGTAGTATGGGCCCGTACTACTGAAAGCACAGGACCCATACGTGTATCAGGGAAACCATGGTCTCTAGGGTAGGGTTGCGAGAGTTGGATCCCAGGATTTTGGGAAGTGTCTGAGATTGGTAGGGTGTCTTCATTATGGAGATCTCGAGGCATGATGATAGTGGATCCGGATCAGGATCGGGAGTTGGAGAGCGAGTTCCGGGTGGATCGGTGCCGTCGGAGGTTATCGATCGGACGAGCACGAGCGAGCGGGATGCAAGGATTCGCGAGATCCTGCGTGATGAGGTTGCTGCATTGTTGCGGGCTGAGTCGCCAGAATTGTTTGGGTCAATCAGGACCGCTATGATTGAGTAGTTTGATGAGCGATATGCGGCTCTCGCAGAGACGGCTGCCGCAACAGTTAAAGCGGCTGTAGCAACGGAAAAGAGAGGAGCTAGTCGGGGTTTTCAGTATCGGGACTTCTATTATACGAAGCCCCCCGCATTCGATAGGGTTCAGGACCCGATTGTTGCTATGAGATGGTTATCAGACGTGGAGGGGTATTTCTCCACGAGTTTATGCCCTGCTGATCAGAGGGTGAGGTGTGCTCTGAACCTGTTGAGGCTAGGAGCGAAGGATTGATGGAGATTGACTACGAGGTCATTTTTCGACGCGCAGAGGGCTGCGGTTTCAGGGGATCAGTTCAGAGAGATGTTCAGTACTCGCTATGTTCCGCGAGATGAGAGGGAGAGATTGGCTCGGGAGTTCCTTGAGCTGAAGCAGGATTTGGAGTCGGTGACTGAGAGCACCGGGATGTTTATTGAGAGGGCGATGTTTTGCCCTGAGTTCGCTTCGGAGCAGGCTCAGATGTCCCGATATCTGAGTATGCTCAAGGGGGATATCAGACAGTTCGTGTCTGCGCAGAGGTGCGAGACCTTGTTGGTGTTGCAGGAGGCCGCCATGTGGCGTGAGTTAGAGGTTGAGTTGCAGTTACGTGAGTTGAGGCAGGCCCCGATGCAGTCGTAGCCGGCGCCGAAACGGTCCAGGACCGTAGATGTTAGAATGGGGGATCGGAGCGGCCAGACTTGTGGGAAGTGTGGGAGGGGTTACACCGGAGCTTGCTGGTCCGGTGGTGCATGCCGCAAGTGCGGAAAGGAGGGGCACTGTGCACGGAATTGTCGGCAGTCAGTGCCAATTCGGGATTTGAGGATTTGTTATCAGTGTCGGCAGGTTGAACATTTGAGGGTCAACTATCCACAGCTTTCTGCAGGACCGGTGCAGGCTCTAGCACCGGCCACCTCGAGGAGTTCAGGAGGAGGACAGGACGGAGCGGAGCCCCAAGGGCTTGCGGCAGAGGGAGACGGAGCAGTGCCGGAGGCAGCTGCGGGTATGAGGCTTTCTTGATGTCTTGATTGCCTTGCGTTGATTGTGGCGTATTGTTCGTGCTGGTATCTTGTGTGGATTTCGATGCGGTATTCGTTATTCGCGGGTTGGGCATGGTTATGGATTGGTGCTTCAGATTTTCGCTTTGGCATTCGTTGTTCCCTGATGGGTTAGTATGGTTATAGTTTGGTGTTTTGGTGCCGGTAGCCTCGTGCGGTTTTCGATGTGGTATTCATCCTTTGGCAGGTGGTGGACTTGGTTACGGGTTATTATTGGGAATTCCGTTGGTTATCGTTCGTGAGGGTTGTTAGTGGAGATGCGGCACTGGGTTGAATGTCGGGTAGCATCTGCAGTCGTAGAGTAGATAATTGAAAGGCCGGATTCTTTTGAGTGGATTGATCAGGGAGGAGATGTGTTTTGCTGAGGGTTGCTTATGTTTGTGGGAAGCAGTCAGTGTGTAAATGTTCTCTTTGTGCAGGATTGTTCTGAAAGGTCGTTAATGACGATCGGTGGCAGTTAGTCAGTGCTTTAGTGGG
Organism: Lactuca serriola; assembly: GCF_051521515.1. NCBI lineage: Eukaryota > Viridiplantae > Streptophyta > Magnoliopsida > Asterales > Asteraceae > Lactuca > Lactuca serriola. The sequence goes on from NC_136413.1 coordinate 171,739,818, forward strand.
GGAGAATTGGAGAATTCTCTGGGAGGTCGATGAGTATGTGAGGGTGCTTAGCTGTTGGGATTCAGCAGTGTTCCATCAGCTCAGAGTATAGGCTGATAAGAGCGATTGTCGAGTACGCGGGGCGGGATACAGACCTAGGGCATTTGATTATGGAGGCCTGAGAGAAGGCCGGGATCAAGCTTGAGTAAGTAACCGGGGTTATGCGATCAGAGTATTGGTATGTTGGAGGTACGTGATGGGTTGTACTGCATTAATCCCACGGGATTATGTTGTGCATGTTTCTAGAGCTGGAACCGGAAGGTTCCCAGAGTTAGAACCTGAGGGTTCGCAGAGTTTGGGTGTACGGACCCACAGAGATATAGCCTCGAGTGGCTAGTATGTGTTATGAGAGTCGGCCCAGTCATGCTGGAGACTCTGTTGGTATTGCTGGATCAGTTTGAGATTGTGGATCGTGTATGTTGCAGTGTGATTGCATTGGAAGGTCTGGCCCCGGGTAGTGATCTTGTTTAGCTGAGGCAGTGATTTTGATGAGTGGAGAGAGTGCATGGGATTGAGAGCCCCTGCAATGAGAACCAGAGTATGTGAATAGCAGTTACGCAAAAAGGGTGGTGTCGATTGGGGCAAGCACCGTGGCATCGGTGGGAGTGGCATTATGGCCAAGAGGGTCCCTTGGAAGGAAAAGAGAAAGGTGTGTAACTCCGAAGGGGAGTGCAAGTTCACAAGAATGAAAGATACAGAGCAGAGTTATGGTTAAAGTATTTCGAGTATGGCTTCGAGCATCGTGTTCGCGGCAGCGAAGTAGGAACCCATCCGGTTTGGGGATGTCTGTTGAGGCTCAGAAGGGATGTAGGGGGAGAGAGAATCTTAAATTCTCAGTGTGATTCTGATCAGAGTGTAGGGTGGATGTAGTGGTTCATTTTGGGAGATGTTCGAGGATATCATCAGTGTATCGGGTCTTCCACCCTGCGGGTGTTGGGGTTAGTTCAGCATGTGTATGTGATGGCAAGAGGAGAACTTATGAGAGTTGCTCTGAGAGTGAGAATGGATCTCTCAGTCGGTCCGGAATGGACAAAGTGGGCTTTGGATCGGGGATCCGGTGGTTCATGGTTTCCTAACCCTTATGGGTCGAGTGATCGTTGAGGTTTGGAGCAGAGTTGCATCTTGGGTTACAGAGAGTGATGTGCAGTACAGAGATCGTGCTTCGGTCAACAGAGCAGATTCGACAGAGCCAACAGGAAAGTTATGCGGACAGACGCCGATCCGAGCTTGAGTTTTAGGTCGGCGACTTCGTACTCCTGAAGGCCTCTCTTTGGAGAGGAGTGATTCGATTCAAGAAGAGGGGCAAGTTGGGCCCCCGGTACATTGGGCCATTTCGGGTGATTGCAAGGATAGGCCGGGTAGCCTATCGATTGGAGTTGCCAGCGGAGTGGGGACAGATCCACGACACCTTTCATGTGTCACAATTGAGGAAGTGCTTAGCCGATGAGTCGGCAGTGGTCCCATTAGAAGACATTCAGGTGGATGCGGGCCTGAATTATGCTGAGAGACCAGTGGTCATCAGAGATCGGAAGATCGAGGCTATGAGGAATAAGGAGATACCTCTGGTGTTAGTTCAGTGGCAGCGCCGGAGGGGATCGGAAATGACCTGTGAGCCGGAGCGTGAGATGTGGGAGCAGCATCCGGACCTATTTTCAGAGTGAGACTTCGAGGGCGAAGTCTAGTTCTAGTGGGGGAGAGTTGTAACAGCCCGGAATTTCAAGTATTGTAATAATTATGTTTTTGGGGTGTTTTAAGAGGGGACTCGGCGAGTTGGAGCCTAGACTCGCCGAGTAGGATCGCAGACCTGGTCGCGGGTTCGCGACTGGACTCGACGAGTCCAGATATGGACTCGGCGAGTCTGCGCTGTTTAGCGAAAACCCTAACCGTTCAGGTTTGGGACGTATAAGAGGCACTTATTGGCCGTCATTGTTCAGTTTAGCCTACTGAGAAGAACCCTAAATCGATTGTATGCATCTGGAGCAAGGATTATAGGCCATTGTTGATTATAGAGGAGTGGTTGTGCAAGGAAGAGAAGGAATTGGCTAAAGGAGCAGCAAGGGAGTCACATTCTGAGGATTGGGGACACAGAGAATACATCATCCAGGTAAGAATTCGAGTATACTCTGCTATGTTGATGTGTTTATGGAATTAGGGTTTGTGGAACCCTTTTGTGATTAGATTGAATGCTGCCCTAGTCCCCCAAACAATTGTGACTCTGTATTAGGACCTTTGGAGGTCCAGAATGTCCCATGCCTGTGCATTTCGGGAATTGATGAAGGCTTGGGATTGGAATCCTTATGCCTTAGGTCAATATGTATGTTATGAATCATGGGGTGTATCATGAGCACTGAAATGAGGACCTTACGTGATGGACCAGTCTAGGAAGGCCAGGCCTATGAATGGTCGGAGCAGTTATGCCATTAGAAAGCAGTTTGAGCGGTTGCATGGCATGGACTCGCCGAGTCCGATGAACAGACTCGGCGAGTAGCTTGAAGAATAACTGGGACTCGTCGAGTTGTTCTTCAGACTCGGCGAGTTGAGTCGGGGTGGCCCCGCGATTCTTCCAGGAGGAACTCGTCGAGTAAAAAGGGGATACTCGACGTGTAGAAAGGGAATCTTAAGGAATCGGTGAGTCAAGGGCGAGTGGACTCAGAGTCGTTGAACTCGGCGAGTCTTGGGGTGACTTGGCGAGTTAGGTCGCGGGTTAAGTGAAGTTCTGAGTATGGGGACTCGGCGAGTCATAGGGTGACTCGGCGAGTAGGGTCAGTCAGGGGTTGACTTTGATCTTGTCTTTGACCAAGGATCGACCAGTGGTTCCAGGGGTATTTTGGTAATTGTTGTTTATCGTTTGAGTTTAGTGCATTGGTGACTGTCCAGAGGTGGAGATCGTATCAGTGATCGGAGCAGCTTGAGCTATCTGTTCAGTCGGCAGTTTCGAGGTGATTCATAGGGTAATGTTATGCTAGTGACCGGCCAGACCGGTATCTTGTTTAGAGTAATGCTATGATATGTGATATGTTGATCGATTGTTGTCTATGAACTGCTATATGATTATTTGTTATGTTATATATGCATATTATGCTTATGGGCCGGAAGGCGATATGTTATGGGCCGGAAGGCAATATGTTGTGTGATGGACCGGAAGGTTTACCCAGCAGGGACGGAAGTCCCCTGAGACACATGGACCGGAAGGTCAGGGCCTGGAAAGGCGTATATGTGGTTGGTATTCTGGGGGTATCTCACTAAGCTTTCGGGCTTACAGTTGTGGTTTTATGTTTCAGGTTCTCAAGAGGCTGTGGCAAGGCAAAGGCGTGATCGTACCGTTCCTCGCGTTGGTGTTTTATGATATGAACCTGGGGAAAATACTCTGTTAAATAATGTTTTGAAAACCTTTTTGTAACAACGTTATTAAAATGAGTGGTTTTGAAAAGTTTTAATTGTTTTGAAATTTTGGATGTTACAATATGTTTGTTTCTCATCATAGTGTCTATAGTTTGTTTCTCATCACTCTGTTTCATGTTTGAGTCTCATCATATTATGTATTGACTCATGTATGATTTGACTCATTGTATGTTTCATCGTTCTAGTAATAGTATCTTCCTAAACTACCCCTATGGTAGCTTACTAGTTAAGTATGAACATGTTTGTATACCCTTGCTACCCAAGGGCATGGAATTGAATGAAAGAAATAACCTTTTATACCTATAGACATATACATAATATATAACTAGGATTCAAACGACCTTCGGACAACTAACCTTGATACCCTAAGACCACAATCAAACAAGAACAAGAAGTAGGGTAGACTAGCAGTCCTAAGTCCTTTCAATCCTACTTATATAACTGGTGGGTCCATTATGTGTTGCGTATTGGGCTCGGTCCTTAGCCCAATTTTGTATCCGGATTGGGCCTGTCCGTCCGTGATTTATTTATTAGGGTTTAGTATTTATAGATACTTGCATGCATCTTTGCACGTAGCGTTTTAGTCGATCATTCATAACTATCATTATTGTTTTATCGATTGTAACCCTAAAAGCCTCTACAGCGGAAGTTCTTCATCGAGCTCTGCTGAGGCGTGAATCTATTGAATCATTCAGCTTATTATTGATTCATTCTCTTGTTTGTTATTTCTTTTGCATTATTCTGATTAACTTGTGTAAGATCTAAACGATCAAAGAGTTTTTCAACTCATCAATTGGTATCAGAGCATGAGGCTGTGTAATTCATACACATCTCTTCTGTCAAAGAAGTGATTAGGGTTCATTCCGCATTCATTGATATTTATTGAGCCGTCACTCCATAATTGACGTATCTTATTAATTATTAATCTTGCCCTAATATTACGTATTACAAAGTCTGATCTTATTACAGGTTAAACGATCAAGCATGGACGATTCTCAATCCAACCCCATCAACATCTCTATTATTTATTCATTGGAAAATATAATAAATATTTTTTAAATATGTCAACCGTGTAGTAAACAGGTTTTAACCTAGTACTTATATAATTTACTGCAAGTAAAATCATTATCTCACTTAGCATAATTATCAGGAATACAGATAAACACATAGGGCCTCTAAGCAAATTAAATACTTGATATTTATGTGTAAGTTGAAAGTAACTATACACTCACTTAATAAAATTGGATGCCTCGGAATTTGGGCAGAACTTCTCCTTAGTACTTTTTTCTTTTTCTCTGACGTAACCTAGGTATGAATATCACTGAGTCTTAGATTTATATCCCTGGCGACTAATGAAAGTTTAGATTCCTCACTAATCACAATCTCTACATCGAGATCTATCAAGTAAGGATCAAGCAGACAAGACAGTTGGGAGGCAGGATCGTTTCGACATAATAGTTCTTTTGAAATCCAACAACCAAGCCGACATGACCATTTGTGACACCTCTCCCATACGTAGATCAATCAGTATTATGACTTGGAATCACTGATAAATTTTATTTATAGGTTCATAATAACGACTTATGACTATAATATAAGTTACACTGAAAGAAAAAGAGTGTAATTTAACTTACAAAGGTTTTGGCAAAAACCGAGGAAACGTGCTGACAAAACTCTGAAACTGAAAGCTTCCATTTGCCGGACACCTAGACTCCTCTAAACCTTGCTAAATACCCTAAGGAAAGTCAAAAAATCGAACTCAAGAAGCGAAAGTTCTCCAGAGAGATTCTGGATGATTTTTGTGGAGGAATCAACAGTTTTCGAAGGGTTTATATATGGAATTGGCTGAGGCATGCCACGCCCATACTTGTGCATGCCACGCACGTGCTGACCTGTCCTCCCTTGGCTGGTTCATGTGTTGTTTCTGCCTTGGTCCACCTCGCCTTGTCGATGCCGCCTCCAGCTATGCCACGTCACACCCTCATTGTGCTACGTCGTTTGGTCTCGTGGAAGAGTTGGCTACCAGGCATGGCCACGTGGCGCACTCCGGTGCTGCCACATCATCAACACAGTGTAATTTTTGCAGATCTTCGTACAACTATAACTTTCACATTGGAGCTCCATTTTCGACATTTTTAATACCCCCAGAATATTCTCGATAAGATATACAACTTTCATTAAGGTCTCAACATCTAATTTTTGCTCTAATAAAAATTATTGTTTTGACCACTTTAGAGTGTTAAAGTCCGTGTGAAATTCAAAACTTTTTCATATGAACTCCCTTCTCGAATATCTTTTTATCGACAGGTTCATATTCACGAGATCTTTAATTCTCATTTAGATTGTTTCAGCTAACAATCAACCGATTAGAATTTCAATTTATGTACCTGTACTGTTGTGTTGAAACTTCGAAAAATTATAATTTCCTCATACGAAGTCAGATTTGGGTGTTCTTTATATGCATACTTTTAGTTTAATGATTACTATGACTTTTGTTTAGATCTCTTAAACCAAAGAGTAGTTTATCAAAAATTCACTTTTTATGATACGTAGAGTCGTGTCAGTTTAATTGCAAAATTTCGAAGAAGCATAACTTCTTCATATGAAGTCGCATTTCAGTGTTCTTTATATGTACGAAATTCTTGTCACATATAATATAGATTTGGTTAAGATTATTTATCATAAATAATCTTCTATAAAAAAGTAACTTTTTAACACTTATTATATCTTAATTGACTAGCTCGAATTTATGGGTGTTAGACAACTAATGTGGTTTGAAAGGAAAATACCAAAAATGTAGCTTTAAGAAAGGATGCCTCCATTTTTAATGAGAATAAGGGTGAAGAATCTTCATGATGGGTTTTACTAGCTAGGGGTTCCCTTCAAAAGAAAAAAAATCAGGTTTCTTAATACGACTTCATACATAATATGTGACATCTCGAAATTTAGGTCAAGGACTGTAGACGGTGAATTCGCAGTAAATCTCTTTGTAATGTGACTCAATAAGTTTTAGTGCATCTTTTGTAAATTAAATGAGTCAATTCTAACTAATATAAGATACCAGATGGTATCTTACTTCAAAATATGTAAACTAACAAACGAATCAAACAGCTCAAACTGCAACCCTAGTTAATACGTTTGAAAAACTGAAATATTATATTAAGCAGTTGTGAGCAAAAAAAAGACTCTAGTCTCATAGTACATGTTTCCTTGTTTCCGAAAATGTAAATAACGTCCAAAACAGATTTCGTATGCAAAAGATACGACCGTTTTAAGAATCCAAACCAATATAATACTGATTTTCTTAAAACGGTTAAAATTGTTTCTATCCGTTGAAGGCCTTGTACACTCAGATGGAAATTTCGAGAATGTTTTTTTGACTAAGGCTATAGTCTAATATTAAATTGCTTATTCGAAATATTTTTAGTAAAAATATTTATAAAATTCGAAAAATCCAATGTTTTAAAAACCGGTTTTTTAGTTAAACCAGTATAGTGACCGGTTTCCGGTTTAACCGGTTCGACCTCCAGGTCAACCAGTTTGTATAATTTTCATCTTTTTTTCTACTTTCCTACACATACATACATATATAAATCATGAATTTAACGTTTACAAATTCATACATTCAAAATATACATAAAAATAAGTTATAGATCAATCTAAATACATTAAAATAACACATAAGCATACGTTTTATTGTTTTACATCAATCCATATACGTCAAAAAGAAATAAAGTTTAATACTGAAACAAAATATAGTTTTAGATGAATACAAACACATAAAAAAACTTTAACATTTATCATATGTTTTTATTTAAAGAAAACTAAATATATTTGACAAAAATCACCAAAGTTTATTATGCAAATGGTCTTTTCCATGTCTTTTTATTTGGTTTAACCGGTTCAACCATTTTATTTTGAACGGTTCAACCGGATTTTTCTAAAACCGTCCGGTTCAATCCAGTTTAGAAATCGACGTAAAACCGGTGATAATTGAACCGCTCTCTTCTCCGGTTCCCGGTCCAACCGGTTCGACCAACCGGTTTAAACCTGTTTTTAAAACATTGGAAAAATCAGACGTTTTGAAACAGTTAATCGCAAAACCTTAAACGTGATTTCACGGAGATTTTTATATCGGATTTCAATTCCGTCTGCGTTCCTGGAATCACCACGACCGGAACAATAAATAGACATATTTATAATAATTTTTTTTACATATCATGATCTATTAACATAAAAATCGAGAAAAACAGGTGAGAATTTCCTCACTAAATATTAAATTAAAAGTACCTTAAATGTACTTGTTTATCTAGGTAAAATTTCTAAAAATCTAAGCAAATCTTCATAAATTTGATGTAGTACATAAAGAGGAGTACCACCAAAATCTTCCCAAAATTATAAAAATACTTATGTTTGCTTAAGTATATATCCTACAATTTTTAAAACCCATATCTCACATATCTGATTTAAAACCAGCTACATGTGATAGAAGATCATTTTTATACAAAATCACACAAAGTAAACATTTTTATACAAAACCACACACAAGTAAACATGTTAGAAACTCTTTTCTCAACTGAAGCTGTCAATGAAACACCAAGAGATCAGCATCCCGTCCTGGCGTCCTCTTTCTTCTTCTCCTTCGTTCCAATCAAGAACGTTTCCATTAGAGTTGTTGTTCTTGTGAAATCAGCAAATCAATGGGACAGCAGCCACTCCCGTTTTCCTTCTTCTTCCTCCTGTCAATTTCAAGCAACCAAACACCCCTGAGATCATTGTTCTGATCTATTTTCCTTCCCCAGTGAACAAGAGGCAACTGCCTCTTCAACTCCTCCCTTCGTCTTCTTCTTTGATTGTTGTCAAGAAGCTCCACCGGAGATGGAGCAGTTTCCGGCGAGACCACGAGGTAGCAGCCTCTTGTTGTTGCCTCTTCCCCTGTCAAACATCAAACTCAAACTCCCTTTCCCTTCATCCCATCGAAGACCACATAGCACCCTCTTCTTTTTCCTTCTATCGAAGACCACAGCCAAACACTCCCACTTGAGTTGCTACTGATGTTCGTCTTCCTCCCATCGGAACCCCTCCTTCCCACTGACTGAACCTCGCATCCCACACCTCCTCCGGTCAAGCAAACACCTCCAAAAACCTAGTCTGCATTGTTGCTGCTCGCATCGCTCCAGGCGGACCAGTTCTCCCTTCCCCCTTTCACACCTCGCTATCAGAGTAGGAAGAGAGCAGCCTCGGTGTTCTTCCCTTCTTTCTTCGGTCTCGTCGACCACCGGAGGTGCTCCCTCCATGTGCAATTGATAGGCATCCATCGGACCTCGCAAGTATCTTCGTGTTTCCTTCTTGCCTGCCGACGCGTTCTATCTGCTTTCGTTCATTCACATTTCTCTTCCTTTGCTCAATCAACAAATGAAGAAGACGCAATCAAAAAAGCCCCAAAATCATTTGACTTTGATAAAATGACCAAATAACCCTCCTGCTAAACATTCATTTCAAATAAACCCTTTTCCCAAACTTAGGTTTATTTAAAACAAAATAGCCCTCCCATGGAGATTAACAAAATCAGTCCAATTCCCAAACTTAAAATCCATTTAAATCATTTCAGTCCCTCCCTTGATTCATTTTAACCAAAGCAGTCCTATTTTGGTTAGTTAGATTTCCAAAAAACCCCAAATATTTTAGATTCGTTACAAAACGGTCTTGAAAGTATTTCAAAGTTCAAGAATCATGGATTTACGATTTCTCACGACGAGTTTCTCAAAATAAACCGAACTCCGAACAACCCGAACTCACCCTTAATTGGTGAGTGCTTACGGCCCCTTTTTAATATTTCTAATTATTTCCGAAGAGGAGGGGGTACATGTGCCTATATACTTTGTTTATACAAACAAATTATACTTTTATGCGAAAATACAATAAATCTAGTTTATCGAAAATGTTATTTGACAATGTAACACATTGTTACAAATAAACTAGTATAAACTTTTTTATACATATTATAGTCATTTTATCGTGAAAACTAGTCCATACAACAAATGCTACATGATACAAAAATATATGACTTTCATATGACATTGTATGTCATAAAACTTGTAGTATTTCAAGGATTCAAATTATTTTTATGCATATATATTTGTATGATTAAATACATAAAGTTTATATATGTACATACTTGAGACATACATTTTTATATAAGTGAATACCTTACACTATACATACATACAAGTTATACTCGGCTTTTATAAATTCTATACAATTCATTAAGCCTAGTAACTTATCCACAATTAAGTTAGGGTTGAGAGTTATTCACATACTTTGGTTAAGGGCTTTTAGTGAGACTATATTCATTAGTTGTGTCTAAACACTTAGCATACCCAAACTACTATAATCGTTAATCTTCGGAGCGAGATACATATGTATAGATCTATATGGGGTTGACATCCCCACTTGCGGTTGCTAGCTACAACCTTGACCGATCAATCGAAGCGGGTGATAAGTGTCTATTATTGTTACTACAACGTCTAATGAAGCATTGTAGGGGTTACATTCAGTCACATAGCTCGATTATAAGGCTCGCTATAAGCATTAATTGGAATCTCTCTCTCTCTCTCACTCACTCACACACACTACAAACCATGAGCTTGGTTGCTTTAAAAACTATTTTAAGTGTGAAATTACTTATATAACAGTACAATTTGGTTTTCAAGTATATTCAAGGATTCTTTACAAAGACAGTTTTAAAGTATGGATTTACCTATATAAAGATATATTTTTGCTTTCAAAGACTCGTTGCAAACACAGTTTTAACTATTGTTATACATACATAGAAAATACTTTTTAGACTTTTAAAATTACTGATGTTAGCAGAAAACCTGTAACTCTCACCAACCTTATGTTGACCCTCAAAATTACATGTATTCTCAGGAAATCACTAAACAAACATTCAAGCCGGAAGGGATTACAGGTGACCTAGTTTACTAGTTGTTGTGATATTTTCCTATATGTTAAGGCAATTCATGTACTATTATTATCTGTAAAAACCTTGTATTTAAAAATAATAATAGTACATGTGTATTTACTTAACATACATATAAGTACATGTGAAAATCAAAGAAGTAAGGTACTAAAAGCCTAACACTTAAAATAAAATCACACATGATTGATCCAAACTTACACTAGTTCAAAGTTAAGGGGCCATACTTGAGTTAATTCAAAGTCTAAATCATCAAAACACTCCTTAAAGGAGTTCACGGCCAAAGATAGACTCCAAAAGAGTGTTCACGGTCCAAAAAGTGAATTCCCATGGAGTTCGCAGTCCACTAAGTGAGGGTAAGGTAGTTTACGGCCAAAACCAAGAAGCATAAAGGTGTTCACGGTTGCTTTATGATAGTGAACACCCCTTTAATGGGCTAAAACTCAATACTAGTCCATTAATGGACCGTAAACCCAAGCAACGAACCAATTTCAATTCGTAAACACCCCTTTTGCTCTCAATCTTCAAGTGTTTACTCCCCTATTCCTTCAAAACTTCCTAATTTCCATTAAGAACATTCAAAGCCATCTTCAAATCTTCAAGTGGCCTTCAAATCTTCATAATTTCATATGATCCAACCGTGAACTCATTTCCCTCCCAACCGTAAACCCCATTTTTAACCCAAAAACTCCATTTCCATATTTCCACAAATTTCCAATTTATTTGTAAGTCCCCTTATAATTAATTAATTATTTAACCTTTCATTTAAATTAATATTATTATTAATTTAAATACGACGTCAAAAATAATTATTGTAGGGTAACGTCATTCGCTCGTACAACAACAACTCGAGGATCGTCTCTACCGCTTCGCTATCGCAAACTCAAACGCACATACGTGGTGAGTTCATACCCCTACATTTTTAAACTCTTTTAATATTTTTATGGGGGGATACAAGTAAAACACAAGGACTATTGTTTTTATACAAATATTTTTAAATACTTTAAAAAACTATTGCAATTGTTTCAAAACGAGCCTTCGCTACACTTCCTAAAAATATTTAATATATTTTAACCCTTTTGTAATATGTGGAGCACAAGGGTAACTACATATACAATTAAATTGTAAACGTTTTTATTTCACTATGAAACATACATTTAAACTATAGTCGGTATAGTTTGGGAACTTCTACACTATTTTTCTAAGTACAATACACAAAATCAAAACATTTATTCAAACTATAATAGGTATAGTTTGGGAAACACTACTCTAATACATTGGTACAAGAACACACTACTAAATAATTATTTAATTATAATTATTTTATATTACAAGTATGTGACTATAAGGTTATACATACATATTCAAATACCAGTAAAGGACCACTACACTATACTATACGTAAATTAGTTAATACACGGTTGTGAGGCACTACTTCGGGTACCCACCAGGGTACATGTTCAAGTCCTATAAATTATAACCAGAGTCTCCCGGATGGAGAACATGAGTTTTGTGTATAGATCTATACGGTACTGACAATCCCACACCCAAACTGCTAGCTACAGTTAGGCACGCATGCCTGAGGGTGACAGATGTCATATTACCGACGCTTGAAGAACGTCGTAGAGACCACTAGGTCATATTAGCATGGTTGTATGAAACTCACAACAGTATAACTAAACATTTGTTTACTGGGTTGACACTACTTCAATGGTTTTATTTTCATTAATAAAACTGTAGTACACTACTTTACACTACACTTACGTAATAACCAAACATTCATACATGGTTTTCATGCAAACATTACTGTGGTACATTACTTTACTCTACAATTGGTAAATACTAGGTTTTCATACTAAGGTTTTACACAGACACTATTATAATACACTACTTTCACTACCACTGGTGGTATCCAAGAATACATACAAAGGTTGATCATAAAAATACATATAAAATACATTGTTTTTCTAACAAAGAGTACACTAATACAGTATACAAATATAAGAAAGCATGCATGACTACACTACTTTCACTATAGAAAATATTTGATTTTCTTGAGAAACACATTAAGTATTGTCAAAGTATAAAGACAAGTTTTCCAGCACTAAAACATATTTATGAACTCACCAACTTAAATTTTGATACACCTTCAAAATCACTTGTATTCTCAGGGAATCGATAAGACAGGTACACCCACAAGATTTTGAGCTGACGGAGCTTCCAGAGTCACGTCTTTTATACTTTTGCTATACCTTTTGATTTCATACAAACTATGTATTGAACAGATGTAAATATTCTACTTTATCAATGTAATGGTTGTGTTGCTTTGATTCCTATTATACAATTGTTGTGATACTGTACATGACGTCCTCCGCCCCCGAACGTTTCCGCCTTTCTGGTTTAGGGGTGTGACAGATTGGTAGCATAGCATTGTTTATAGTGAACTAAGTATATCAAACCTTACATGGTATACAACTATAAACACTAAGGGGCCAAAGCGCTCTGAACTAAAAGTATACTTTTAAAATCTAAGTATTTTATAAGAAGTATACTAACACTACATACATACCAGAAAGAGTATCCCAAGAAGAACAAAACAAAAGTATTTAGATGTTGAACACTACGGTCAAACCTAGTCAGTTATGTAATCATATTTAGGATAAATATATCCTGATCAACTATATTTATTTCAGATACGACCAACATGTGTTTGGGAGTGGTAGTGGTGTTGAAACAAGTCTAAAACTTACCAAAATCCATACAAAAGGGAACAATAGAACAAATCATACAAACTAAAATACTATAGGATTATTTGGTAGCACTACGATACTAGAGCCAAAAACAATGTACAGATTTCATTCCAAGTGTTGCTATAAATTTCATGGCGATTGTTTACTTGTATTAAGTAGACTTCCATTGTAAATCGCTTGATAGAACACTATAACTATCAGGATAAGATATACAATGTTCAATATCACCTGACACATGACCACTATAGAGGACTTATCTTTGTTTTTCTCTTAAATTATGTTGTGTTCCAGGCAGCATTTATAGCCGCCATGGCTACCGCAATGTCACAGATAAACGCAAGTGGCATAAGCAGCGCAGGAAGTGGTGCCAACCCCTCCAACCATGGAGATAGTCAAGGACACCCGAGGGAGTATTCCTACAAGGATTTCATGAATGTGAAGCCTAAGTCCTTCGATGTCACTAGAGGTGTCATTGCTTTAACTCGTTGGTTTGAGAAGATCATATCAATCTTCGAGATATGTCCATGCCCCGAGGCAAGCAAGGTGAAATTTTTCGCATGCACCTTCACTAATAGAGCACTAACTTGTTGGAACATCCAAGTAAAATCCCTATCTCTTCCGGTAGCCAATGATTTTGTGACAACGCGAAATTTTTATCATGTACAATAGATCAATTCAGTCAAAGTTAGACTCGTTTTGCTATTTTTTAGCACTGTTTAGGGTCTATTTGAGTGTTCTAAACCTAGTACAATCAAGGTAGGAGCCTAGAAATGGGATAACACGACGCATATCAAGCAAACTCGGGCCAAACACTCCAACACATGGAGTGTGCAGCCGCACACTTGAGTGTACGGCCCCACACAAGTGTGTGCGGCCGCACACCCATCCCAGCCGCACACTCCTGTCTATATATACCATACTTAGTCACTTTTTAACACTTTTCCACTTCTGTAAGTCTAGAACTCGAAATCCTCTCAAGTATCATCCAACTTTTCACTCCAATCTTCAATCAAGTAAGTGATTCATCCTTGGATTAGCTAATACCTGGCCATAACTAGCCTTCCCCTCTGCTTTGATTCAAGAAAACACCCATTTTTAGTCAAGAATACCAAGAATACACACTAGTTTTGGAACCTAATCACCCTTTCAAGCCACTATAATGTGTATACACTTATCATAACTTGTTATATGGAAAGAACACTTGATGATATGGTTGAAAAACACGGTTTTGACACCTTCATGAAGGGTGTGCGGCTGCACACATCATAGTGGCCGCACACACCCTTTTTAGGTCCTAAAATGACAATTAACTCCATATAAGGCTAGAGCATGAAGTAAGAAGCCTTCCTAGATGAGTCCTAAGGCCTTAAAATACGTTTTGGCACACTTCATGGGGAGTGTGCGGCCGCACACACACCCTGGCCGCACACACACGAATATGGTGTATATTGACCATACACTCCCTTGTATAGCCATATACCCATCATATACAATCATGTATGGTTGTAACACTTCAATATAAGTGTTTACTAGTCCCTAAGGTGGTCCCAATTCAATAATTAGTTGTTACAAGCACTAAATGTATACATATATATGTCATTATATGGTTAATAGGATTCGTTTGTGCTCAAGTCCGCAATTGACACTCAACCTCCTAAACGATCTTACAGTCGCATCACTCACTGCAGGTGAGTTCATACCCCTTAATCAACCTTTTAAATGTTTTTAAATGATTTTATGGGGGGAATACAAGTTGAGTCATTATAGTTATAATATCAATCACATGTGATTTATAACTATCAAACAAATGGATTTACTATACTTTTAACTGTTTTGTCAACAAAACTACTTCAAAATGATTATCAAACTCTCTTACATGTTAAAATCTTTATAAAACTTGGTCTTAGTTGCCAAACCTTTACTTAAATTCTTTAAACTTATATATTGTCAAAATTATGTCCAATACATATATAGTTATATAAGTAAGGTTTGAAGGACTTAGGACTGATAACTCACTTTAATTCTTGTTCCTTGTTTGGTTGTTGACTTAGAGTACCCTGTTGTTTGTTCGAGTTTCATTTGATCCTTAGTTATATATTATGTATATATGTATAGATATAAAGCTTTTACCTCAGTTTCCAACACCTTTGGGTAGCAAATGTGTATAAACATACTAAGTCATTCACACAACATTTCTAGAAAACTATAATAGGTATAGTTTAGAGGTATACTACTTAGTATTTTCTAGTACAATGAAACATACAAAGAGTCAGTTCATACATGAGTCAATACATACTATAACGAGAAACAATACATACACTATATTATACAAAAAAACATACTATGATGAGAATCAGAGAGAACATACACTACACTAGTACATACAATACATACATACTATAACATAAATGTGAGGCACTACTTCGGGGCATGGCATCTCTGTCATGGCTCGTTTTGTAACCAGAGTCTTCTGACGGGAGAGCGTGAATTCGTGTGTAGATCTATATTGGACTGACCATCCTACACCTTGCTGCTATCTACAGTGGGAACTGCTAGTCTTCGGGTGATGAATGTCATACCATTTCGACGTCTTCGAGCGTCGTGTTTTTACTAGGTAGATCAAGTATGGTTACAATTATATCACATTATACCTTAATTAACAATCGGTTTAAGGTAGTTAGTATAGTAGTAGTTACTATAACATAATACTACAGTACTTCATTATTTTCCCCATTACATTTACTTTGTGATCTTCACATAAACGGTAATGTAAAAACTATATTTTATTAATGATAGTCACATTTGGGAGGAATACTCACTTTTACAATAACAAACATACAGCACATTTAATGCCTTGGTAGAAGGCTACTTTTAGTAGTAAATATAGGATTTGCTATGAGATACAAACTTATACATTCAAACAATTACAAACATTTTCATACAAACAGTGACACTAAAATGCTTATGAACTCACCAGCTTTAAGCTGATAAACTCTTTCAAAATAACTTGTATTCTCAGGTCATCAGTAGACAGGTACTGAGGCCAGCTTTTGAGAAGATGGAGCACATTCAAGACTCATCATTTATTTTGATTCATATTTTTGGTGTCTTATAAACTATACAGAACACTTGTATTAAAATACATTATTAATGCAATGGATGATGTTGTTTGCTTGTTTACTATTATTATGTGTTGTGATGTTGTACATGACGTCCTCCGCCCCAGAAAGTTTCTGTCATTCCGGTTTTGGGGTGTGACATATATGAGTTGGGATGCTTTGAAGGAGTTAATGCTAGCTGAGTACTGTCCGAGGGGTGAAATGCAAAAACTAGAGCAAGAGCTTTGGAACCTGAAGATGAAGGGTTCTGAAATTGCTGCATACACTGCTAGGTTCAGTGATCTGGCTCTACTTTATCCCGGGATGGTCACCCTGGAAAGCAAGAAGATTGAGAGATATATTTGGGGACTGACTCCCCCAACTCAAGGGAATGTTCTAGCTGCTAAACCACTCACATTTGATAGTGCCAAGCGTCTGGCACAAACAATTATAGATCATGGGAGTCACCAAGATGCCATGACAGTCATTCTAGAATAGCCCAAGGAGAGCAGCAGTGGAAAGAAAAAGTTTTGAAACAAATGCAAGGGCCAATATTTGCAGGAGCCCTCCAAGAAACAACAAACAGTGGCAGTCCATGCTGCTACCATTCCTACTGCTGTCCCCACTACTTAAGCACCTCCCAGCAGATACACTGGAACTCTCCCGAGGTGCGACAAATGCAACTTGCATCATTATGGGCCTTGTCAGGATTGCAATGCACTAATTGTAACAAGAAGGGGCGTACGGCCCACTTCTGCAAGGCACCCGCACAACCAAATGCCTAGACCTCCGGAGGTTGAATTGGCTAAGCCTGTTATGGATGCGGTGAAACCGAGCACTACAAGCGGAATTGCCCCAAGGCAAGAAATACCGAAAACACGGGGAAAGTGCTAGCCATGGGTCAGGAGGAGACATTTGCAGACCCCACAGTTGTTATGGGTACGTTCCTCATCGACAACTCTTATGCATACATTCTCTTTGATATTGGTGTGGAGAGGAGTCTTGTTAGTCATAAATTTAAACATTTAGTCAAACACAAATCTCAACCACTAAATGAAACATTCACTATCGAGATGGCTAACGGAAAGAAAGAGAGCACTAACGATGTATTCATAGGATGCACTCTCACTCTAAACGACTATTCTTTTTCAATCGATCTCATGTCGATTTCCATAAAGAGCTTCGATGTCATCATTGGCATGTATTGGCTAAGTCTAAATCCTGCTGATATCCTTTGCTACAAAAAGCCATTCGCCTCAATCTGCCAAATGGCAAAGCCCTTTTCATCTATGGCGACAAACTCAGCACGAAACATTGCATCATTTCGTGCATCAAAGCTAAAAATACCTGTGAAAGGAGTGTCACGCATTCCTAGTTCTTGTAGTTAACAAAAAACAAGAAGTTAAAGACCTCGAGAGCATCCCTGAAGTTTGTAACTACCCTGATATCTTCCCTAAAGATCTTCTAGGAGTTCCTCCCGAGCACCAAGTCGAGTTCCGAATCGACTTAATACCTGGAGCTACCCCCATAACCAAATCCCCCTATCGTCTAGCACCGGCAGAAATGAAGGAATTATCCAGCCAGCTGAACGAACTGCTTAGTAAGGGATTCATTAGGCCTAGCTTCTGACCCTGGGGAGCACCGGTCTTGTTCGTGAAGAAGAAAGATGGATCTTTCCGGATGTGCATAGACTACCGTAAGCTTAACAAACTCATTGTCAAAAATCGCTACCCACTACCCATAATAGAAGACCTCTTCGATCAACTTCAAGGAGCTAGTTACTTTTCAAAGATAGACCTGTGATCGGGGTACCATCAGCTACGACTCCAGGAGAGTGATGTTCCTAAGACAACTTTTTAAACTCGATATGTTCACTACGAGTTTGTAGTGATGCCCTTTGGTCTAACCAACATACCTATCGTATTCATGGACTTAATGAATCAGGTGTGTCGCCCTTTCCTATACAAGTTCGTGATAGTACTCATAGATGACATACTTATCTATTCACGAAGTGAGGAAGAACACAACTAACACTTAAGACAAGTTCTACAGATATTGAGGGCAGAAAAGCTTTACACGAAATTCTCTAAGTGCAGGTTTTTTGATTAGGAAGGTAACTTTCCTAGGTCACGTGGTCAGCGAAGAAGGCATACACGTGGACCCTTCCAAGATAAATGTCACACCCCAAAACCGATGAACGGTGAAAACGTTCTGGGGAGGAGGACGTCATGTACTGTATCACAACAATGCAAAGTAGTAAACAAGCAACAACATCATCCATTGCATTAATAGTATAATCTCATACAAGTGTGTTCTGTCAAGTTTTATAGACAATAAAAATTTTATACATTAAAATAAAAGAGGAGTCTTGAACGAGCTCCTTCTTCTCAATACCTGGCACCTGTACCTGTCTACTGGCAACCTAAGAATACAAGTTATTTTGAAAGCGAGTATCAGCTTTAAAGCTGGTGAGATCATAAGTATATTAGTGTCTGTGTTTGTATGAAAGCATTTTTAAGATGTACTGTGTATGTTTGTAAAAGTTTTGTATTTGATTGAACTCTCCTAAAAAAACCTATGTTTTCTACTAAAAGTAGCCTTCTACCAAGGCATCTAGTATTTGTGTGTGTGTATCTTGTAAAGGTGTGTATTTTCCCAAATCCGACTATCATTAACCAAAAATATAGTTTTTACATTATTGTTTATTGTGTGAACATCACAAAGTAAAAAAGTATAGGGAAAATGTTATAGCACTGTAATGTAGTAATTTGTAACTACTGTTGTACTAACTACCTTAAAACAAATGTAAATTTTAAGGTGACATGTAATTGGCCTGTATCTTGCTACCGACTTATCTGAAAGACGACAATGTAAGATGTCGTCAAAATGACGTTTGGCACCCGTAGACTTGCAAGTCCCACTGTAGCGAGCAGCAAGGTGTAAGATAGTCAATCCAGTATAGATCTATGTGCAAACTCAATACACTCCCCAATGAAGGAGATTTTGATACAAAACCAGTCATGGCAGGTAGTGCCATGCCCTGCTTAATGGCTCACATAAATATGGTTAATGTATATGCAATGTGATTTGTGTGCTAGCTGTATTGTGTGTTCTTTCTCTGTCTAGCCTGTATGTTTGTTTCTCATCATAGTGTCTATAGTTTGTTTCTCATCATGATGTTTCATGTTTGATTCTCATCATAGTATGTATTGACTCATGTATGAACTGACTCATTGTATGTTTCATCGTTCTAGTAATAGTATCTTCCTAAACTACCCCTATGGTAGCTTACTAGTTAAGTATGAACATGTTTGTATACCCTTGCTACCCAAGGGCATGGAATTGAACGAAAGAAATAACGTTTTATATCTATATACATATACATAATATATAACTAGGATTCAAACGACCTTCGGAAAACTAACCTTGATACCCTAAGACCACAATCAAACAAGAACAGGAAGTAGGGTAGACTAGCAGTCCTAAGTCCTTTCAATCCTACTTATATAACTATAATTATACAGATACCCAGAATATAAGTTTAAAAGAGTTTAAGTAAAAGTATTTGACAATTAAAGGAGTTTGTAAGACAGTTTGAGGTAAAACAGTTTGATAATAGTTTAGAAAGTAAGAAAACCATTTGCTTGGTAGTCATTAAACACATGTGATTGATATAATAACTATAATTGTGCAACTTGTATTCCCCTCCCCCATAAGAGCATTTAAAAACTTTTCAAAGGTTAATTTAGGGGTATGAACTCACCTGTAGTGAGTGGTTCTGATGACAATGTTGGATCAGTTGCTAAGTGCCAAGTGGTGACTTGAGTACACACGCGAATCCTATTTAGCATATATTGGCACATATATGAATATAATTAGTGTTATGAACAACTAATTAATGAATTGGGACCACCTTAGGGACTAGTAAACACATATACTGAAGTGTTACAACCATATATGATTGTATGAAAGGTTATAAGGCTATATAAGATAGTGTATGGCCAAAATACACACTATACGTGTGTGTGCTGCCAGGTGTGCTGCCAGCACATGTGTGCGGCCATGTGTGCTGCCAGAAGGCGTGTGCTACCAGAAAACATGGTGTTCTTGGTGTTCTTGGTGTTCTTGGTGAAAGATGTTACCTTTCCGGATGATACTTGAGAGGATTTTCGGGTCCTTGCCTTGTAGAAGTGTAAGAAATGATCAAAATGACCAAGGATAGTATATATATATATATATATATATATATATATATATATATATATATATATATATAGGAGGGTGAGTGCGGCTGGAGGTGTGTGTGGTTGGCCTGCATGCGGCTGGCTGGCCACACACTTTAGTGTGCGGCCGCACACACCTGTTTTGGTGTGTTTGGCCCGTTTTTCCAATGCTATACCCAATCTAACACATCCTCCGACACGTATCCCAATTATACTACGCTTTAAGCACTCTCTTAGACCCAAAACTTCATTATAAAATAGCAAAACGAAGCTAACTTTAATAACAATGAAGATTGAAAGCTAGAAATTTCGGGTTGTCACATCATCCCCTCCTTAGAAGTAATTTGTCCCCAAATTAGAATTTAAGCAAATAATTAATTACAAGTAACTAAGTAAAAAGATGAGGGTATTTCAGTTTCATCTAATCCTCTCGTTCCCAAGGAACCTTCACTATCGGGATACAGCTTTGTTTTGTTTTCTTGACCTCTCGGTCCATGATCTCTACTGGTTCTTCCACGAAGTTGAGGCTCTCGTTAATCTCAATCTCGTCGAGTGGGATTACAAGAGTTTCGTCAGATAGACACTTTTTCAAGTTCGATACGTGGAAGGTAGAATGTACGTTACTAAGTTCACTCAGTAGATTGAGTTTGTAAGCTACTGGGCCGATTCTGGCTAGAATCTCGAAAGGCCCAATGTACCTTGGATTTAGCTTTCCACGGTTTCCAAAGCGTATCAAGCCCTTCCAGGGTGAGACCTTCAATAAAACACGGTCGCCCACCTGGAATTCCAATGGTTTTCTACGTTTATCGGCGTAGCTTTTCCGTCGGTCTCTGGAGGCCTTCAATCATTCACGGATCTGAACGATCTTCTCCGTTGTTTCCCGTATGATCTCCGGACCTGTGAGAGTGCTTTCAGGAACTCGTCCTTTAGCTAACTGGGTATCACCCACCTCAGCCCAGCACAGAGGGGATCTGCACTTGCGGCCATAGAGGGCCTCGAATGGAGCAGCCTTTATGCTTGTGTGATAACTGTTGTTGTAGGAAAATTCGACAAGGGGTAAATGAGTATCCCATGCCTTCCCAAAGTCGATCACACAAGCTCGTAACATATCTTCCAAGGTTTGAATAGTCCTCTCACTTTGTCCGTCTGTTTGCGGATGGTAGGCTGTACTCATGTCCAGCCTAGTTCCTAGGGAACTCTATAGCGACTGCCAGAACCTAGAAGTGAACCTACTATCTCTGTCCGAGATAATGGATATGGGAACACCGTGCAGTCGTACTATCTCCCTAATTTAAGTTCTTGT
The DNA here is from genome assembly GCF_051521515.1 of Lactuca serriola. Taxonomy (NCBI): domain Eukaryota; kingdom Viridiplantae; phylum Streptophyta; class Magnoliopsida; order Asterales; family Asteraceae; genus Lactuca; species Lactuca serriola. The sequence continues at coordinate 171,761,612 of NC_136413.1, forward strand.
AAGTTTCTCCATCTTGTCTGTTTCCTTGATAGGTAGGAAGTGCACGGATTTGGTCAATCTGTCAACGATGACCCATATGGTATCAAGTCCACCCGCTGTCTTGGGCAACATGGTAATGAAATCCATAGTGATCCGCTCCCACTTCCATTTTGGGATCTTAGGCTGTTGAAGGAGGCCTGAGGGTTTCTGGTACTCGACCTTGACCTTTGCGCAAGTAAGGCATTTACTCATGAATGTAGCGATCTCTGCTTTCATGTTAGGCCACCAGTATAACTTTTTAAGATCTAGATACATCTTATCTGAACCTGGGTGGACAGAATAACGAGTGTTGTGCGCCTCATTCATGACCAAGTCTCTGAAACCTCCAAGTTTCGGGGTCCAGATCCGGTACATGAAATAATAAGCCCCGCCACCCTTAACCTCAAAGTTCTTATTCATCCCTCTCAGGGATTCACCCGCCACATTTTCGGGCTTCAAAGCGTCAAGCTGAGCTGCCTTAATTTGTGTGGACAAGTGTTAATGGATAGACATAGTCAACGATTCGACTCTACGACTAGAATATTCTTTCCGACTTAAGGCGCCGGCTACTACATTGGTCTTGCCGGGATGATAACGAATTTCACATTTGTAGTCACTAAGTAGCTCGACCCACCGTCGTTGTCTCATGTTGAGTTCCTTCTGGTCGAATATGTGTTGTAACGCTCTCTCCTGCTTTTCTTCCCAGTCAAAGGATACGCCCTTCTGGGTAAGTGTTGTAAGAGGCTTCGCTATGCGGGAGAAGTTCTGAATGAACCTGCGATAGTAGCCGGCGAGGCCTAGAAATTGACGAATTTCTGTAGGCGTCTTCGGTGCTGACCAGCTCTCAATGGCTTTAATTTTGGAAGGGTCCATGTGTATTCCCTCTTCGCTAACCACATGCCCTAAGAATTCGACTCGGCGGATCCAAAATTCGCATTTCGAGAACTTTGCATAAAGCTTCTCCGAACGTAATGTCTCTAGGACTTCACGCAGATGTTGGCCATGTTCCTCCTTACTTCGAGAGTAGATAAGTATGTCATCGATGAATACGATTACAAACTGATCCAAGTAAGGACGACACACACTATTCATCAAATCCATGAATACTGCGGGTTCGTTTGTTAATCCGAACGGCATCACTACGAATTTGTAGTGCCCATAACGAGTTCGGAAGGCTGTCTTCGGAACATCCTCCCCTAGCACTCGTAGTTGGTGATATCCGGATCTTAAGTCGATTTTTGAAAAGAAGTTCGCCCCTTGAAGTTGATCGAATAAATCGTCTATCCTTGGAAAAGGATAACGATTCTTAATGGTTAGCTTGTTGAGCTCCCTGTAGTCGATGCACATTCAAAATGATCCGTCTTTCTTCTTGACAAAAAAGACTGGGGCTCCCCAGGTTGAGAAGCTTGGTCTTACAAAACCCTTGCTGAGCAGGTCGTTAAGTTGACAGGATAGTTCTTGCATCTCTGCAGGTGCTAGACGATAAGGCGATTTGGCTACGGGGGTAGCCCCTGGAACTAAGTCGATTCTGAACTCGACTTGTCGTTGCGGAGGTAGTCCTGGTAGTTCTTATGGAAAAATGTCAGGAAAGTCGCGTACTACTGGAATGTTATGAATATATTTCGTTTCTTCGCTCACATCGACCACATGAGCAAGGAATGCACTACATTCCTTTCGTAAGAATTTCTGAGCTTGAATGCTCGAGATGATACGAAGGTTTGTGTCGGGTTTGTCGCCATAAACTATTAGGGTTTCGCCAGACGAAAGATTAAGGCGAACAGCCTTTTCATAACACATGATGTCGGCACGCTGAAGACTCAACCAATCCATGCCAATGATGACGTTGAAATTTTTAATTAAGACTGCCATGAGTTCGATCGAGAATGGATGACTATCTAAAGTTAAAGTACACCTTATGTATATGCAGCTAGTGCTCTCTGTCTTCCCATTAGCCATTTCTACTGTGAATGGTTCTTTGAGTGTTCGTGATTTTTGCTTAAGTAAAAGAGCAATTTTTTGATCCACGAAGCTTCTCTCCGCTCCACTATCAAATAGAATACATGCATAAGAGTTATCGAGGAGGAACGTACCAGTGACCACTGTATGGTCGGCAACCGCCTCCTCATGGCCTATAGCCAGAACTCTTCCTACTCCACCGGCATTTCCTGCCTTGGGGCAGTTCCTTTTGTAGTGACCCACATCGCCACAGTTGTAGCAAGCTTGGCCCACTCCAGCGCCGGGGACTTGGGAGATTGGCCTCGCCGGAGCTTTGCAGAAACGGGCAGTGTGCCCCTTCCTGTTGTAGTTTACACACTGCATTTCCCGACAGGCTCCCACATGGTGGTAGTTACATTTGTTGCAGAGCGGCAAGTTTCCAGAATATTTCTTTAATGGAGTAGCAGCAGTGGCAGGTGTTGTAGCAACATGAACTGCCACGATCTATTGTTTCTTGGCAGCCTTATTCTTTTTCTTGTCATCCCAGAATTTCCGCTTGGACTCTACAGTTCTGGCGGGTTCTGAGATGGCTAGGGCGGTTGTTGCTGCCGGGGTATGGAGCCCGTGGTCAATTAGTTGTTGTGCCAATCGCTTGGCACTATCGAATGTAGTAGGGCGTGATGAAAAAACATTTCCCTGGTATGGTGGCACCAGTCCCCATATAAATCTTTCGATCTTCTTTCCCTCTGTATGAATCATATTGGGACAGAGGGCCACCAGTTCACAGAACCTGGTGGTATATGCGACCATGTTGGAGCCCTTCATGGTTAGGCGCCAAAGTTCTTCCTCCAGTTTTTGAATATCGCCCCTTAGGCAGTACTCCTCACTCATGAGGTCTTTCAAAGTATCCCAGCCCATATTATTTGCCACTGGAAGAGATGGTGACTTTACATGGCCATTCCACCACGTTAGGGATTTTGTCTCAAAGGTGCAAGCTGTGAACTTTACCTTGCTCCCTTTTGGACAGGAGCAGATTGCGAAAACCGATTCGGTTTTCTCGAACCATTGTGAGAGTACAATGACTCCGCCGGTTCCTTTAAAGGACAATGGCTTGCAGTTCGTGAAATCTTTGTAGGAGCACTCTTTCGAGTGCACAAGGGTTTCAACCTGTATAGTTAGAATAGGAGTCCCTCCTCCAGTGGAACTTGAGGAATGATATTCAGCCATGGCTGTTGCCACAGTTGCAGCTACAACAGCATTGAGGGCTGTTGTATCAAATTGAGAAATAGGTGGTGGTGGAGGATTGTTTCTTGGTGACTTGCGTGGAGGCATCTTTTAACTGAAAGTTTAGAAAGGTACCAATATTGATAAGAATTTGATAGGAAAATTGATGAGAATGACTCATGGATTAACTCTACATAGCCCAACAGCATAATTGAATGAATATGATTGAATGAAGACGAAAGCAATTTGGATAATAATTTCCATTAGATTAGACATCTGTCAAAGATACTGGAATTATAGATGTAATAAGTTTGGGAAAAATGACCTAGAAGTAGGTCTTACATCAACCAAGATGGAAAATTTTGACAGAACTATGACCTAATCAAGACCTAACAGGTCTAAGATTTACAAGGATAGGAAATTAGCCTAAAGTTTTTACATAACTAGGTTATATCCAAAAGAAAAGTTAATAAGATTCTATCGGCGACGAGAACTGCTAGAGTGAGTCATCGAATCCGATAGAAGGCGCTCGATGTCCCTTAAACGCCTATCCGATCTTGCTTGCTGAGCTCAAAGTTCCTTGACTTCAGCTCTGGTTTTAGCAAGCTCCCTCTGAAGCATTGCATTGCTGAGCTGAGCTCTTTCCTGAGCAGACTCTAGTTGGCGAATGTGGTCAGTGTTAACACCAGTGTTGGCATCAATCTCCAAGATTCGATTGATAGATGATTGTCCCAATATCGTGTTCCGAGACATCCTACTAACTATGATGGGTAGGACTCTGTTAGCAGAACCTCCATCAGTGAGGTTGTAGAAACTTCTGTCTCCATTGTAGGGAATAGGTTGACCTTGTTCATGGCTCCAGGTATTCAAGTTTGTTGCCCACCGAGGTGTGGGTCCTTGAAATGCGGGTCGGGGGTTGTTATTCGGAGCCTGACCTACTTGAGGTAGGTTGTTGACTTCAGGCTCTAAGTAAGAACCATCAGAAAAGCCTTCAGCTTCATGATCATCCAAAGGAATTGGGTGATCATCTTCTAGCCATCCCGCATTGCCGTGGTTGGGGAAGTACGGATCTCCGGGGATATGGAATCCAGCCATTTAATCTATGCGAGAATAGGGATAAGGAAATAAGTAATAGACAAACAAACTAGATAATTATTAGATGATATTTATCAGTTACTCCAATACTTGTTTAGTGCATACCAGCTATATGTGCTCATGACAGGATAGCCCTTTGAATAAGTGAATCCTAACTATAAGCCCACAATCAAACAAGAACAGGAAGTAAAGCAAAGATTTACAGATTCTAAGGCTATGACATCCTAGCAAAATATACCCGTAATGTATCCACTAAGCAAACTATTGACATACTAATAAAGACCTTTAATTCTCAGATTATTGATTACTGTAATACAAAATACTCCTATAGTATTTTAAATTTAATGTTCTGTTCTACAGTTTTTGTTGTAGTAGTGTTGGTAAGTTTTTAGACTTGTTGCAACCTCACAACCACACTTAGGCACATGCTAGTCAACCCTCGGATAATATAGTTGATCAGGCTATATCTTCCCAGTTTTGACTATATGTCTATAATTCCACTTGTGTTGTCCAACAATCGTAATACTTCTGTTTTGTCCATGTGACACTGATTTTAGTATGAATGCAGGTATGTATACTTGGTTAAATATTTTATTATTTAAAAGTATAAACTCTTTATCAGAGTATTTTAAATCCCGCTTGCGTTTATAGTCCATATATCTTTTATGGGTTATTACACTCGATTCACTATAAACAATGCTCTGATACCAATCTGTCACACCCCCAAAACCGATGAACGGCAGAAACGTTCTGGGGTGGAGGACGTCATGTACAGTATCACAACAATGCAAAGTAGTAAACAAGCAACAACATCATCCATTGCATTAATAATATAATTTCATACAAGTGTGTTCTGTCAAGTTTTATAGACACCAAAAATTATATACATCAAAATAAAAGAGGAGTCTTGAACGAGCTCCTTCTTCTCAATACCTGGCACCTGTACCTGTCTACTAGCAACCTAAGAATACAAGTTATTTTGAAAGCGAGTATCAGCTTTAAAGCTGGTTAGATCATAAGTATATTAGTGTCTGTGTTTGTATGAAAGCATTTGTAAGATGTTTTGTAAGATGAACTGTGTATGTTTGTAAAAGTTTTGTATTTGATTGAACTCTCCTAAAAAAACCTATGTTTTCTACTAAAAGTAGCCTTCTACCAAGGAATCTAGTATTTGTGTGTGTGTGTCTTGTAAAAGTGTGTATTTTCCCAAATCCGACTATCATTAACCAAAAATGTAGTTTTTACATTATTGTTTATTGTGTGAACATCACAAAGTAAAAAGTAAAGGGAAAATGTTATAGCACTGTAATGTCGTAATTTGTAACTACTGTTGTACTAGCTACCTTAAACCAAATGTAAATTTTAAGGTGACATGTGATTGGCCTGTATCTTGCTACCGACTTATCTGAAAGACGACAGTGTAAGATGTCGTGAAAATGACGTTTGGCACCCGTAGACTTGCAAGTCCCACTGTAGCGAGCAGCAAGGTGTAGGATAGTCAATCCAGTATAGATCTATGCGCAAGCTCAGTATGCTCCCCAATGAAGGAGATTCTGATACAAAAACAGTCATGGCAGGTAGTTCCATGCCCTGCTTAATGGCTCACATGAATGTGGTTAATGTATATGCAATTTGATTTGTGTGCTAGCTGTATTGTGTGTTCTTTCTCTGTCTAGCCTGTATGTTTGTTTCTCATCATAGTGTCTATAGTTTGTTTCTCATCACTCTGTTTCATGTTTGAGTCTCATCATAGTATGTATTGACTCATGTATGATTTGACTCATTGTATGTTTCATCGTTCTAGTAATAGCATCTTCCTAAACTACCCCTATGGTAGCTTACTAGTTAAGTATTAACATGTTTGTATACCCTTGCTACCCAAGGGCATGTAATTGAATGAAAGAAATAACCTTTTATACCTATAGACATATACATAATATATAACTAGGATTCAAACGACCTTCGGACAACTAACCTTGATACCCTAAGACCACAATCAAACAAGAACAGGAAGTAGGGTAGACTAGCAGTCCTAAGTCCTTTCAATCCTACTTATATAACTGGTGGGTCCATTATGTGTTGCGTCTTGGGCTCGGTCCTTAGCCCAATTTTGTATCCGGATTGGGCCTGTCCGTCCGTGATTTATTTATTAGGGTTTAGTATTTATAGATGCTTGCATGCATCTTTGCACATAGCGTTTTAGTTGATCATTCATAACTATCATTATTGTTTTATCAATTGTAACCCTAAAAGCCTCTACAGCGGAAGTTCTTCATCGAGCTCTGCTGAGGCATGAATCTATTGAATCATTCAGCTTATTATTGATTCATTCTCTTGTTTGTTATTTCTTTTGCATTATTCTGATTAACTTGTGTAAGATCTAAACGATCAAAGAGTTTTTCAACTCATCAATTGGTATCAGAGCATGAGGCTGTGTAATTCATACACATTTCTTCTGTCAAAGAAGTGATTAGGGTTCATTCCGCATTCATTGATATTTATTGAGCTGTCACTCCATAATTCACGTATCTCATTAATTATTAATCTTGCCCTAATATTACGTATTACAAAGTCTGATCTTATAACAGGTTAAACGATCAAGCATGGACAATTCTCAATCCAACCCCATCAACATCTCTAACAGCATCGGATCAACAACCAAGATCCCAATCCTCTACACTCAAGACTATGAAGTATGGACGCACCATTTTGAAGATTATGTTATTGGATCGGAAGATAATGGGTATCTGATATGGGAAGCAATCACAGTTGGCCCCTTCGCTCACTCAAGCACTTCAAGAATCATTAAAACTCAGAAGGAGTACAATGATCTATTAAAAGATGTAAAGGACGTCGCTCAGGACAAAAAGGAGAAGTTCCAATGCAACATTAAGGCGTTGAGACTAATTCGATTCGCTCTTCAATCCGACACGTTTTGGTTAGTAAGTTCATGTGGTACAGCAAAGGAAATCTGGGATCGGCTACGAGAGTTGTATTCCACAGATGAAGATCTGGAGCATTCGATTCAGACCCTACTTCTCTCAGAATTTGGAGAGTTCAAGCAGAAGCCAGAGGAGGTTGTTACACAAACGTTCGATCGGTTCAATCATCTTCTCAGTAAGATGATCAAACATGAGATAGAAAGAAAGTTCATCGAACAGAAGGTCACTTTCTTAAATGGCCTAAGACCCGAATGGAGGGCAGTTGTGTCGACGGTTAAAGCACATGAGCAGTTCAAATCAGATTCTTTGGCAAAACTTATGGGGATTCTGAAATCCCATGAAAAGATTGTGCTGCAAGAGAAGAGCGTGGTTTCAAACTTGAGGTCTTTGGCCCTTCTGTCTAAAGGTAAGAGCGCAGCAGAAGAAGAAGATATGAATCTGGGACACTATGATCTGACATCTGAAGATTATGCAATGATGGTGTCAAATCCCAGGAGGTTCATCAAGAAGAAGTTCCCTACCAACAAGAACCATAATTGGAAGGGAAGCTACAGCTCTGAAAAAGCGAAAGAGGAACCGAAGGTTGAAGAACCAAAGAAAGAAGCGAAGGGTGAAGCTGACTCTAGTGTCATTTGTTTTTACTGTGGAGAGAAAAATCACTACGCAAAAGATTGTGTGTTGAAGAAAATGGTAGAGAAAGATGAGGAGAAGGATGAAGAAGCAAGTCTCCTGAAAGGACTGGAGGAGATTAAAAGGAAGAAAGTTGCTACTAATCCCTCTATGAATGCTTTGATTGTGTAGGGTTTGGTAGATAATGATGAGTTTGGCGGCGTACAGGTGTGGTCGACCGACTTAGAAGATGATGAAGTGAGAAAGCCTACTCATGGAAAGGCTTATGTGGCGAAGAGTGGTGACGTTAGTGGAAGATGCTTGATGGTAACAGATATATCTCAGGTGAGGGATACAACACGGATGGTGGAAACGAAGTGGCTAAGGAGTGAGAGGACGTGTGCTTTACAGAGAAGCCTCTCAGTGTGCAGATCAGTGAACTTGATGAACTAATGAAGAAGGTACAATCCATTTTTGTTTCGTTTAAAATTCCACAAAAATCATATGAAAAGGAATTAAATAACTTGAATTCAAGAATTTCAAATCTAGATAGTTGTTTAACTCAAACACGAGTCACGAATTCTAATATGACTGACCAAATAAGCAGGGTGTCATCCAAGAGTGAGGAGCGAAGAATATGGATTGAGCAAAAGGAGTTGGAGCTGGTTAAGTCTAGGGATGAAAATATCTATTTGCAAAGAGACAATCTTAAGTTGTTAAAACAGAGAAATGTTTTTTGTTTGATTGCAAAAAGACTTTATACTAACATTACACAACTGCATTTAAACTGTGAAATAAGCCAGAAAATACATCGCATGATTTTACCCTTCCTTCAGCTAAAGGAGGATGAAATCGATGCCGAAGCATACAACTATGAAAGTGTTGTATCTTCTGATGATGTAAATCCCACTTATATGTTTGGTCTGGACAAAATTGAATCGTTTATAAAGTCCAAAGACCATAAGGACATGCTTAAGAACCTTTTGGATGAAAATGATAGGTTGAAACTCAGAGCCGAAACTATACAAAAATTTGACTCATTGAGTACCAAATTAAGTTCAGAAAATAAAATTGATGTTGAAAATGCATCTGAACTTAATGAGCACGATGACATGAGTGGAATCTCTGTAGAGGATGAGGTTGACTGTTCAGAGTTTATTAGGAGCGAACCTGAAAACCACAATAACTTGATTTCTGAAAATTCTGTGGAATTCGCTCTTCTGTCCAAAAATAAGTCCCCAATCCTTAAAGAAAAGGCCTTTGTATACCAAAAGGTAAGAACCACTCCCAATCAGGTTTATAAGGTCACAAGAGTAACCGAACATCAGACAGCCGAACTCACTGCATTGCTGAATGAAGATAATGCAGATGGTTGTGATGAGTTTTTCTGGACTGCACCGATAGACAACGCAGATGAAACAGTCGGTTTGTCATAGTGAACATCATGGAAGGTCAAAGGTAGATATGTGGCAGAACCACTTAATAAACCTGCCAACTTTGACGTGCCCAGTACCAGTGGCACAAAAGAGGTTCCAGTGGAACACGTCTCCTCAACAAGCGAAACCTCTTCCATGGAAAGTGAACCTGTTGTTTAGAAGCCGAAACAGAAGGCAAATATTCACAGACAACCGAAACAGGTAAACAGTCAAAACAGAAGAGGAATCTAAGATACAAGAAAAATCTCTCAGAGCGAAAGCAATTTTGGCGCTCTCAAAATCCTCACTATACTCACTTTGATAGAAAATCCAAGCCAAAAGGAGAAGAGAATAAGGATAAAAGGAGCTTCGGTCCGTTGGATCAAAAGAACCAAAAGAAGACTTTCGGGCCACAGAAAGAACAAGACTGAAAGGATAGGTTCGGTCTAGAAAGTAACAACAACCGAAAGTCTGGCTTCGGTCCACCAAACAACAACAGACAAAGACCAGGGTTCAGTCCATCAAGTTTTTACAACAGAAGACCCAGTTTCGATCCAGCAACCTACAACAACCAAAAAGCCAGTTTCGGTCCATCAACAAATGGCAACCGAAGGTCTAGGTTCGGTCCCTCAAATGATCACAACCGAAAGGGTCATTTCGAACCTCAAGTCAGGAAAGATTCTCATTCTAATTTCTATTCCTCTAATTCTTCTCGGTCTCATTCTTCTTCTAAGCCTAATTCTCGTCCTACACCAAGCTCACAATCGACGAAGGATTTGAAAGGAAAAAGTAAGATTTCCTCGACAAATGAAGACCGAAAGCAAGCTAAAGTCCAAACTCCTGAACCTAAATCCAAAACACTTGAATCTAACTCCAATAAAATCAAAGTGTTTACTATTGTCACACCCCAAAACCAAGAACGGCGGAAACGTTCTGGGGCAGAGGACGTCATGTAAAGTAATCACAACACAGTAAATGTAAATTAGCAAACAACATCATCCATTGCATTAAATATATAATTTTAATACAAGCGTGTTCTGTACAGTTTTAGACACCAAAAATATAACGTAAATAAAAATAATAATATGATGAGTCTTGAGTGCGCTCCATCATCTCAAAAGCTGGCATCGGTACCTGTCTACTGATGACCTGAGAATACAAGTTATTTTGAAAGAGTTTATCAGCATTTAGTTGGTGAGTTCATAAGTATTTTAATGTCGGTGTCTGTTATCAAAAACGTTTGAACATGTCTCAAGTATAAGTTCATGTATGTAAGTGTTTGTAAAAGTTTGAATCTCTCAGAAAAACCTATATTTCCTAATAAAGTAGCCTTCTACCAAGGCTTTAACTGTTTTGTATGTTCGCTTATTGTAAAAGTGTGTAATTTCCCAAGTGCAACTATCTTTTAACAAAATATAGTTTGTACATTAACGTTCAAGTGAGGTTATCACTAAAAATATGTAATAAGTAAATCATTGTAGTGCTGTAGCTTAGTTTTATAGTGACTACTGCTGTACTAATTACCTTAAACCGGATTTATATTAAGGTATAATGTGATAATTGCACCATACTATCGACTGATAACAACGACAATAAGAACGGTCGTAATAACGGAATGACGGTTGGCACCCGCAGACCTGCAGGTCCGGCTGTAGCTAGCAGGAAGGTGTAGGATAGTCAATCCAGTATAGATCTATACGCAAACTCAACGCTCTCCCTCCAAGAGAATTCTGGCTACAACTTGGGCCATGACATTTAAGGTATGCTCCGATACAGTGGATCACAATTGTTAACGTATTAATGTGAGGGTAATGTTCCTCATTCTCGTATAGTTGTATATGTTCTCATAGTAATGTAATGTATAGACTCATGAATGAAATGACTCATTGATCTAACAGATGTAATAGTATGATCCTGTGTTACCACGATGGTAACTCACTAATGATGTGTCTAGTACGTATGAATATGGAAGTACTTTTATGTCTATATATGTATATTGGATATATAATTAATATTGAAACGACCTTCGGATGGTCACCCGAAATCCCACCAAACCACATCCAAATCGAGAAAAAGGAAATAGGGTGGATGGCCTTCCTAAGCCCTTTAAACAATATTTATACATCTATACATATATGGGCATGCAATTTATAATATAAAATCATAAATAAGTTTTTATAAGACATTTGAAACATAAGTATTATTTTTAAAGAAAGATCGACTTGATGTCAATCTATAAAATAATTTGAAGGCATAGGTTTGGTTAAAACAGTTTAAGTATAAGGAACATTTGTTTAAATCACAGTTGTAATATAAATTTGAAAAGTAAATGGGTTTGTAAAACATTTTGAAGTAAAACAGTTTGATAGACAGTTTGAACAGTGATAAAATCACTGGTTTCCCTAGTTATTAATCACATGTGATTAATGCAATCACACGTGATTGAAGCAATAACTATAAGTATTTAACTTGTATCCCCCCCCCCCCTTTAAAGCATATAAAAGAATTTATAGAACATTTAAAAGGTAAATTAAGGGGTATGAACTCACTTGATTGATTGAAGAAAGCGAGATGGAAAACCGGGCAGAGTTTCGTCTCGGAAAACGGATTTTTCTCGGGATTCTCGGGAATCTCGGGAGTAAAATCGACCCTCGGGACTTGAGCAAAAAGACCAGAGCTTCGGGTTCGAACGGGCACGGAAATCGAGGCAAGATCGTCAGAGAAAAGAGAGAAGTGAGCAAAATTTTCGGAAAGCCTCGCATCCCTTTTATAGGGGTGTTGAACCGCCTCGGTACGCTGGGCGTACGAGGGTACGCAGCGCGTACGAGACGTCATCGCTTACGCACTTCGGATGGGACGGCGGGTCGGACGGGGAGGCAGGTCGGACGGGCGGGTCGGAAGCTTCGCATAGGGGGACGTGGACGATCCGAGGCCCTTGATCTGAGTACGTGGGGCGTACGAAGGTACGCAGGGCGTACTCCGGTCCTATCCGATGACTCCCCTTCGGATAATACCGGGAGTTTTTAATTAAATTTATATTTATTTTAAATAAACTTCTAAAATTCATATCTCCTTCATACGAACTCCGTTTTTGACGTTCTTTATATCCACGCAAAGGTGAGACCAAGATCTACAACTTTCGTTTAGACTCCGTTGGCAAATTCCGAAATGATTTTTATTATTTATTTATTAAAATGACGTGATTAAGGAATTTCTTCAAAAATTCATAACTTCCTCATCCGAAGTCAGATTTGGACGTTCTTTTTATGTACGAAAACCTTGACACGATTCCTACTACTTTATTTAACCCAAATAAGATTTTAGGAAGGTTATATTTTGATCTAGATTTGATTGGTTTTACATTACATTGACTCGAAATATCGGGTTGTCACATCATCCCCCTGTTAGAAGGAATTTCGTCCCGAAATTAGAATTTAAGCAAGTAAGAAATTACAAACAACTAAGAAAAAGGTGAGGGTATTTCAGTTTCATCTAATCCTCACGTTCCCAAGTGAATTCTGGTCCTCGCTTGGCATTCCAGCGAACCTTCACGATAGGGATACGGCTTTGCTTTGTCTGCTTGACCTCACAGTCCATGATCTCTACAGGTTCTTCCACGAAGTTGAGGCTCTCATTGATCTCGATCTCGTCGAGAGGGATTACAAGAGTCTCGTCGGATAGACACTTTTTCAAGTTAGATACGTGGAATGTAGAATGTACGTTACGAAGTGCGTCTGGTAGTTCGAGTTTGTAAGCTACGGGGCCGACTCTTGCAAGAATCTCGAAAGGCCCTATGTACCTCGGATTAAGCTTCCCACGCTTGCCGAAACGTATCAAGCCCTTCCAGGGTGAGACTTTGAGAAGGACTCGGTCTCCCACCTGAAATTCCAAAGGTTTCCTTCGTTTATCAGCGTAGCTCTTCTGTCGGTCTCTAGAGGCTTTCAATCGTTCACGGATCTGAACGATTTTCTCTGTCGTTTCCCGAATGATCTCCGGACCGGTGAGAGTACTGTCGGAAGTTTGCCCCCTGGCTAATTAGGTATCACCCACCTCAGCCCAGCACAAAGGGGATCTGCACTTTCGGCCGTAGAGAGCTTCAAATGGAGCAGCCTTGATGCTCGTGTGATAACTGTTATTATAGGAAAAGTCGAAAAGGGGTAAATGAGTATCCCATGCCTTCCCAAAGTCAATCACGCAGGCTCGTAACATATCTTCCAGAGTTTGGATGGTCCTCTCACTCTGTCCGTCGTTCTGAGGATGGTAGGCTGTGCTCATGTCTAGCCTTGTCCCTGGGGAATGTTGTAGTGACTGCCAAAATCTTGAGGTGAACCTACTATCTCTATCGGAGATAATGGACATAGGTACACCATGTAGCCATACGATTTCCCTAATGTACGTTCTCGTAAGTTTCTCCATCTTGTCAGTTTCTTTGATAGGCAGGAAGTGTGCAGACTTGGTCAATCTATCAACGATGACCCATATCGTGTCAAGTCCCCCCGTTGTCTTGGGCAACTTGGTTATGAAATCCATAGTGATCCGCTCCCACTTCCATTCCGGGATCTCTGGTTGTTGCAATAAACCAGAGGGCTTCTGGTACTCGACCTTAACCTTTGCGCAAGTAAGGCATTTACTTACGAAGGTAGCAATCTCTGCTTTCATATTAGGCCACCAGTATAGCTTTTTAAGATCCAAATACATCTTATCTGAACCTGGGTGGACGGAATACCGAGTGTTGTGCGCCTCGGTCATGACCAAGTCTCGGAAACCACCGTGTTTCGGTGTCCAGATCCGGTTCATGAAATATAAGGCTCCGTCACCCTTGGCTTCTAAATTCTTGTCCATTCCTCTAAGGGATTCATTCGTCACATTTTTAGGTTTCATGGCTTCAAGTTGAGCCTCCTGAATTTGCTTAGACAAGTGTGAATGGATGGTTATTGACAATGACTTGACTCTGCGACCAGAATATTCCTTCCGACTTAGGGCGTCTGCTACTACGTTGGCTTTACCCGGATGATAACGAATATCGCATTCGTAATCACTGAGTAGCTCGACCCACCGTCGTTGTCTCATGTTGAGCTCCTTTTGATCGAAAATGTGTTGTAAACTCTTGTGGTCGGTAAAGATAGTGCTCTTCGTTCCATACAGGTAATGTCTCCAGATCTTCAGAGCAAACACCACTGCTCCTAGTTCAAGATCGTGGGTCGTGTAGTTAACCTCGTGTGTCTTCAACTGTCTCGAGGCGTAGGCGATGACCTTACCTCGCTGCATCAGGACACATACGAGCCCTTGATTCGATGCATCGCAATAGACTACGAAGTCTTTTATTCCTTCGGGAAGGGATAGTATTGGTGCGGTGCACAAGGCTCGTTTAAGCGTTTGGAACGCTCTTTCTTGTTTCTCTTCCCAGTCAAAGGCCACGCCTTTCTGGGTTAGGGTTGTAAGAGGTTTCTCTATTCGAGAGAAGTTCTGAATGAATCTGCGGTAGTAGCCAGCGAGACCTAGGAATTGACGAATTTCTGTAGGCGTCTTAGGTGCTGACCAGTTCTCAATGGCTTTAATTTTGGATGGGTCCACGTGGATTCCCTCTTCGCTTACCACGTGTCCTAAGAATTCGACTCTCCGGATCCAAAATTCACATTTCGAGAACTTCGCATAAAGCTTCTCTTTTCGTAATGTCTCTAGAACTTGTCGCAGGTGATCGCCATGCTCTTTCTTACTTCGGGAGTAGATCAGGATGTCGTCAATGAAAACGATGACGAACTGATCCAAGTAAGGTCGGCATACTCTATTCATCAGATCCATGAAGACTGCAGGCGCATTGGTCAATCCGAATGGCATCACCACGAACTCGTAATGTCCGTAACGAGTTCGGAAGGCTGTCTTCGGCACATCCTCCTCTAGCACTCGTAACTGGTGATATCTGGATCTCAGATCAATTTTAGAAAAATAGTTTGCCCCTTGCAGTTGGTCGAATAGATCATCTATGCAAGGCAGAGGGTAACGATTCTTGACTGTCATTTTGTTGAGTTCTCTGTAGTCAATACACATACGGAAGGATCCGTCTTTCTTCTTAACGAACAAGACCGGTGCTCCCCAAGGTGAGAATCTCGGTCTTATAAAGCCCTTGCTGAGCAGTTTGTTAAGTTGACCAGAGAGTTCCTGCATCTCAGCTGGTGCTAAGCGGTAGGGCGACTTGGCTACTGGGGTAGCTCCTGGGACTAAGTCGATTCTGAACTCGACTTGTCGTTGCGGAGGTAACCCGGGTAGTTCTTCTGGGAAAATGTCGGGGAAGTCGCTCACTACAGGGATGTTCTTTAGTTCTTTCGTTTCGAGGCTCGTGTCGACGACGTGAGCAAGGAATGCATGGTATTCCTTACGCAGATACTTCTGTGCTTGAATACTTGATATGATGCGAAGACTTTCACCGGGTTTGTCGCTGTGTACTAAAAGAGTTTTGTTAGACGGAAGGTTTAGACGGACTGCTTTCTCGTAGCACAAGATGTCGGCGCGATGAAGGCTTAACCAATCCATGCCAATGATAACGTCGAAACTTTTTATTGAGACTGGCATGAGGTCGATTGGAAATGAATGGTTATCTAGAGTTAGGGTACAACCTAAGTATATGCTACTCGTACTTTCAGTTTTTCCATTAGCCATTTCTACTGTGAATAGTTCTTTGAGTGCGTGCGGTGGTTGATTAAGCATGCGAGCAAATTTATGGTTTACGAAGCTTCGCTCCGCTCCACTATCGAACAGAATGCATGCATAGGAGTTATCGAGGAGGAACGTACCAGTCACCACTGTCGGGTCAGCAACTGCTTCCCCGTGGCCTATAGCTAGTACCCTCCCTGCTCCTCCAGCATTCCTCGCTTTGGGGCAGTCCCTCTTAAAGTGGCCTGCTTCGCCACATCCATAGCAGGTTGGGCTCGCGCCAGAGCCACGGACTTGGTTGATAGGTTGTGTCGGGAACTTACAGAATCGGACGGTGTGTCCTTTCCTGTTGCAGTTAGAGCACTGCATTTCACAGCAGGGGCCGTTGTGGTGGTAGTTGCATTTGTTGCACTTGGGCGAACTTCCAGCATACCGACTCACCGGAGCGTTAGTAGCAGCAGCAGGGGTTATTGCGGCATGTATTGCCATAATTTGCTGCTTTCTGGCAGCCTGTTGCTTCTTCTTTTCATCCCAGAATTTCCGCTTAGTATTAGCGGGTTTGGAGGGTTCCGGGATGGCTAGGGTGGTTGTGATTGCAGGGGTTTTGACTCCATGGTCAATGAGTCGTTGTGCCAATCGTTTGGCACTGTCGAAGGTAGCGGGGTTTGATGCTAGAACATTCCCCTGATACGGAGGCACTAGCCCCCATATGTACCTCTCGATCTTCTTCCCCTCGGTGGGAACCATATTGGGGTAGAGGGCCACCAGCTCGCTGAATCGGGCAGTATAAGCGACCACGTTGGTGCCCTTCATCGTCAGGTTCCAAAGTTCCTGCTCCAGTTTCTGGATTTCGCCCCTCGGGCAGTATTCCTCAGACATGAGGTCTTTCATTGTTTCCCAGCCTATGTCGTTGGCTACGATGAGAGTTAGTGCCTTAACATGGCCGTTCCACCATGTCAGGGCCTTTCCTTCAAAGGTGCATGCGGCGTACTTGACTTTACTCGCCGCAGGGCATGAACAGATTTCGAAGACTGATTCAGTCTTCTCGAGCCATTGCGAGAGGGCAATGACTCCGCCGGTGCCGTAAAAAGGCTTCGGTTTGCAATTTGTGAAATCCTTGTATGAGCACTCTCTCGAGCGCACAGGGGTTTCAATCGGGGTTGATTCCACAGGGGTTCCACCTCTGCTGGCATCAGAAGAGTGATACTGAGCCATGGCAGTTGCCACTGCTGCAGCTACGGCAGCATTCAGGGCTACAGTATCGATGACCAGAGGCGGAGGAGGTGGTGGTGCAGGATTATTCCTGGGAGATTTGCGAGGAGGCATCTTTCAGCTATAAGTTTATAAAGATAAGAAAAATGGTAAGAATCAATTTGTAAGCAACGTGAGAGTGACACATGGACTAACTAACCATAGTCCAATAGTTGAAAGAGTGTTTGAAACCACAATAAGAAATATTAGTAGGAAAGCACAAGTGTATAGATTTTTCCCACAGATAAATAGATCTCAAAAATACTGGTATTACTGATGTAATAAGTTCAGGGAAAATCGACCTAACAGTAGGTCTTACATCATACCATATAGAAAAGTTTGACAGTTCTTAGATTTCAAATTTGAGTACGGAAAGTTAGAAATATTTTACAGACAAGTGCTACTTAGAGCACAGATGTTAAAGGCTATTCTTTAATCAAAAGACAGAGATGTACTAGACATCAACCAACGGCGATGGGAAAATCCCGGGCGAGTACTGCGGTCGGACACTTGACGAAACACCTCTTGAAGGTGTCGATCCTGAGTCCTCTGACGAGCTCGAAGTTCCAAGATTTCAGCTCGTGAGGCAGCCAACTGCTACTGCAGGGTTTTATTTGTTCTCCGGGTCCGTTCCATGTCTTCTTCAAGACGGCGAATGCGGACTGTGTTGACACCTGAGTTGGCATCAAACTCTATGACCCGGTCGATGGCTGCTCGACCTTGCTCGACTTTACGAGCTATTCTGTGGATAATGACAGGCAGAGCTCGGTCAGCAGAGCCCCCATCGCTGACGTTGCAAAAGCTTCGGTCCCCAAAGTATGGTAAGGGTTGACCCTGTCCATCACTCCAGTGATTCAAGTTGTTTGCCCACAAGGGAGTAGGACCCGGAAAAGCTGGTCGAGGGTTGTTGACTTCAGGCTCGGAGTAGGATCCATCAGAAAAGCCTTCTGCGAGGTGATCATCCAAAGGGATTGGATGCTCATCATCGGGCTCTTCATCGATCCAGCCGGCATTGCCTTCATTTGGAAAGTACGGGTCGCCGTGATGGAATCTAGCCATTAGATCTACGCGAGAAGAGAGGTATAAGAATATAGTATACGTGTAACTAGTAGTACAAAATACACCTATAGTATTTTAAGTTTAAGTTTTACTGATCTTCTTGTGGTATTGTTGGTAAGTTTTTAGACTTGTTAACCTATCACAACCATTCTAGGGCATGTGCTAATCACTCCTAGGACCAGCATAGTTGATCAGGCTATGCCATTCCCAGGACTGACCATACATCCCCGAGCTCACTTGTGATATTTAACAATCGTAATACTTTTGTTCTTGTCATTGTGACACTGATTTTAGTATGAATGCAGACTAGTATACTTAATTAAATATTTTAATATTTAAAGTATAGACTCTTGGTCAGAGTTTAATCCCTAATGGGTTTATAGTTTAGTATATCTTTTATGGGTTGATATACTCGATTCACTATAAACAACGCTCTGATACCAATCTGTCACACCCCAAAACCAAGAACGGCGGAAACGTTCTGGGGCGGAGGACGTCATATAAAGTAATCACAACACAGTAAATGTAAATAAGCAAACAACATCATCCATTGCATTAAATATATAATTTTAATACAAGCGTGTTCTGTACAGTTTTAGACACCAAAAATATAACATAAATCAAAATAATAATATGATGAGTCTTGAGTGCGCTCCATCATCTCAAAAGCTGGCATCGGTACCTGTCTACTGATGACCTGAGAATACAAGTTATTTTGAAAGAGTTTATCAGCATTTAGCTGGTGAGTTCATAAGTATTTTAATGTCGGTGTCTGTTATCAAAAACGTTTGAACATGTCTCAAGTATAAGTTCATGTATGTAAGTGTTTCTAAAAGTTTGAATCTCTCAGAAAAACCTATATTTCCTAATAAAGTAGCCTTCTACCAAGGCTTTAACTGTTTTGTATGTTCGCTTGTTGTAAAAGTGTGTAATTTCCTAAGTGCAACTATCTTTCAACAAAATATAGTTTGTACATTAAAGTTCAAGTGAGGTTATCACTAAAAATATGTAATAAGTAAATCATTGTAGTGTTGTAGCTTAGTTTTATAGTGACTACTGCTGTACTAATTACCTTAAACCGGATTTATATTAAGGTATAATGTGATAATTGCAACATACTATCGACTGATAACAACGACAATAAGAACGGTCGTAATAACGGAGTGACGTTTGGCACCCACAGACCTGCAGGTCCGGCTGTAGCTAGCAGCAAGGTGTAGGATAGTCAATCCAGTATAGATCTATATGCAAACTCAACGCTCTCCCTCCAAGAGAATTCTGGCTACAACTCGGGCCATGACATTTAAGGCATGCTCCGATACAGTGGATCACAATTGTTAATGTATTAATGTGAGGGTAATGTTCCTCATTCTCGTATAGTTGTATATGTTCTCATAGTAATGTAATGTATAGACTCATGAATGAACTGACTCATTGATCTAACAGATGTAATAGTATGATCCTATGTTACCCCGATGGTAACTCACTAATGATGTGTCTAGTACGTATGAATATGGAAGTACTTTTATGTCTATATATGTATATTGGATATATAATTAATATTGAAACGACCTTCGGATGGTCACCCGAAATCCCACCAGACCACATCCAAATCGAGAAAAAGGAAATAGGGTGGATGGCCTTCCTAAGCCCTTTAAACATTATTTATACATCTATGCATGCA
The DNA here is from genome assembly GCF_051521515.1 of Lactuca serriola. Lineage (NCBI taxonomy): Eukaryota > Viridiplantae > Streptophyta > Magnoliopsida > Asterales > Asteraceae > Lactuca > Lactuca serriola. The sequence goes on from NC_136413.1 coordinate 171,781,495, forward strand.
ACTTATAATATAAAAGAATAAATAAGTTTTTATAAGACATTTGAAACATAAGTATTATTTTTAAAGAAAGATTGACTTGATGTCAATCTATAAAATAATTTGAAGGCATAGGTTTGGTTAAAACAGTTTAAGTATAAGGAACATTTGTTTAAATCACAATTGTAATATAAATTTGAAAAGTAAATGGGTTTGTAAAACATTTTGAAGTAAAACAGTTTGATAGACAGTTTGAACAGTGATAAAATCACTGGTTTCCCTAGTTATTAATCACATGTGATTAATGCAATCACACGTGATTGAAGCAATAACTATAAGTATTTAACTTGTATCCCCCCCCTTGAAAGCATATAAAAGAATTTATAGAACATTTAAAAGGTAAATTAAGGGGTATGAACTCACTTGATTGATTGAAGAAAGCGAGATGGAAAACCGGGCAGAGTTTCGTCTCGGAAAACGGATTTTTCTCGGGATTCTCGGGAATCTCGGGAGTAAAATCGACCCTCGGGACTTGAACAAAAAGACCAGAGCTTCGGGTTCGAACGGGCACGAAAATCGAGGCAAGATCGTGAGAGAAAAGAGAGAAGTGAGCAAAATTTTCGAAAAGCCTCGCATCCCTTTTATAGGGGTGCTGAACCGCCTTGGTACGCTGGGCGTACAAGGGTACGCAGCGCGTACGAGACGTCATCGCTTACGCACTTCGGATGGGACGGCGGGTCGGACGGGCGGGTCGGAAGCTTCACATAGGGGGACGTGGACGATCCGAGGCCCTTGATCTGAGTACGCGGGGCGTACGAAGGTACGCAGGGCGTACTCCGGTCCTATCCGATGACTCCCCTTCGGATAATACCGGGAGTTTTTAATTAAATTTATATTTATTTTAAATAAACTTCTAAAATTCATATCTCCTTCATACGAACTCCGTTTTTGACGTTCTTTATATCCACGCGAAGGTGAGACCAAGATCTACAACTTTCGTTTAGACTCCGTTGGCAAATTCCGAAATTATTTTTATTATTTATTTATTAAAATGACGTGATTAAGGAATTTCTTCAAAAATTCATAAATTCCTCATCCGAAGTCAGATTTGGACGTTCTTTTTATGTACGAAAACCTTGACACGATTCCTACTACTTTATTTAACCCAAATAAGATTTTAGGAAGGTTATATTTTGACCTAGATTTGATTGGTTTTACATTACATTGACTCGAAATATCGGGTTGTCACAACTATTAAGAGGAAAGATAAAACAACATTAATAAAATGAACTTATCTTGTTGATGCATCTCTTAATATTCCTGTTTCTGTAAAAGGCTCACGAGGACCCAAGAAACTTTGGGTTCCTAAATCTGCTTAACTTTTGCAGGTTATAAGTGACGAGCAGTTCGACAAAGAATGGTACATGGACAGTGGCTGCTTATGTCACATGAAAGGAAGGAAGGAAGAGATAAGGGAGTTTTGATCCCTTCAAAACGGTGGTAAAGTCAAGTTTGTTAACAACTCCTATGGAACGATAAAGGTTTATGGAATGATAACCAATGGAGACTTTACAATCAGGAAAGTGGCTTATGTAGAGGGGTTGCAGCATAACCTCATCAGTGTGTCTCAACTGGTGGGAGGTACAGGACTCAAAGTCTCGTTCGATGACGAAGGTTCAGAGATAATAGAGAAGAAATCCAACAAGGTTATTCTCAAGTCAGAACGAAAAGGTGAAATGTTTCCTCTGAATCTCAACCCAATCAAAGGGAATCCAGCCATATGTCTATTATCTAAAGCCCATTCAGATGAAAGTTGGTTGTGGCACCGAAGGCTCTCACACCTCAACTTCAAAGACATCAACAAGCTAGTCATCGGTGATCATGTTCGAGGTCTTCCACTGCTTAAGTTCGATCGAGAACACTTATGTGCTGCTTGTGAAATGGGGAAACAAAGTCGCCAAAGTCACCCAACAACCATAAACACTAAAGTTGTTGAACCCCTTGAGTTGCTTCACATCGACTTATGTGGTCCATCATCAATCGAGAGCATTGGCGGTAACAAGTACATCCTTGTTATTGTTGATGACTTCTCACGGTTTACTTGGGTGTTATTTCTAAAGCAAAAATCTGAGGCGACTCCCAAGTTGAAGATCTTTATCAAGCAGATCGAAGTGAAACTAAGAAAAGTCGTTCGAAATATCAGGAGCGACAATGGACTGGAATTCAAGAACAAAGAATTCAAAGATTTCTTAGCTGAAAAAGGCACCAGTCACAATTTCTCAGCCCCCTATACACCTCAACAGAACGGAATTGTCGAAAGGAGAAACCAATCCCTGTGTGATGCGGCCCGAACCATGCTGAGTTTTGCCTCCCTTCCTCTATATTTCTAGGAAGACGCCATTGCTACAGCTTGTTTCACTCAAAACAGGTCTTATCTCAACAAGCGTTTCTCTCTCACCCCCTATGAGATTCTTAACAACAGGAAGCCGAATGTCAGGTTCTTTCATGTGTTCGGCTCGAGGTGCTTCATTTTCAACTCCAAAGAGCATCGCAACAAATTCGATGTCAAAGCCGATGAAGGCATCTTTCTGGGATATTCTCTTACTTCAAAGGCGTACAGGGTTCTGAATAAGCGTTCTAAACGAATTGAAGAAACCTATTATGTAACGTTCGATGATAATTACATAAAGAAGTTGAAGTCTACCGAAGGGACAATTGGAGAAATTTTCTCTCAAACCGGTCAGGTCACGGCCTCAATCGCCAATTTGTTTGACCAGTTCTTGGATTTATTTGATGAACCTGAGAAGGCTATTCACTCTGAAGCCATGGCAGCAGACAACAAGGTGGATCACCTTAAGAAGATTATCGAAGACGCTGCCAAACAAATGGCAGAAGAAGAACCAGTTAGAAACGAACCTCCTCAGAGCAATACTTCAGTCGAGGGGGAGAATCATTTCTCTTCAGATCGACAGGACTCACATATCCAGGGGAGGGTCCATCATTTTCGATCGACAATAATGCTCATGGCCAGGGGAAGAATCCAATATTTGATGGAACCAAAAGCCCAGCCAGAACCGAAAGCCCGGTTGCACCCGAAAGTCCTGTAGCAACCGAAAGTCCAGAACAGACCGAAATCCCAGCAAGAACCGAAAGCCCGGTTGGACCCGAAAGTCCTATAGCAACCGAAAGTCCGGAACAGCCCGAAAGCCCAGTCGAAGAAAGAATTTTTGGTTCACATCCAAATGATTCATCATCTGTCGAGGGGGAGAATTCCAATATGTAGTATGATGATGATATTCAATCAGAGATGGAAGAAATGGTAAATGCTAAATTGGATCCCTCTTATGATCCAAATTATCCTCCTCTCACCAAATGGACCAGAGATCATCCTGTATCTCAAATTGTGGGTGATGCGTCAGAAAAGGTTCTAACTCGATCACAACTGAAGGGGAAGCAAACTGCTCTATTCTCCAAAGTAGAATTCTGCATGTTTAATTCTTTCATCTCCAAAATAGAGCCGAAGACCGTCAATATTGCTCTCGACCATTCTGATTGGGTTCAGGCAATGCAAGACGAACTCAATGAGTTTGAAAGAAATAAGGCTTGGAGACTTATTCCAACACCAAAAGATGCATCGGTTGTCGGTCTCAAATGGGTGTTCAGAAACAAAATGGACAAGAAGGGAAATGTGATCCGTAATAAGACTCGGCTGGTGGTGAAAGGATATTGCCAGGAAGAAGGAATTGATTACGAAGAGACATTCGCTCCGGTTGCATGATTGGAATCCGTTCGAATATTTTTTGCCTATGCTGCACACAAGAACTTTGAGGTCTACCAGATGGATGTGAAGTGTGCCTTTCTGAATGGGGAACTTGAAGAAACAGTATACATGGAGCAACCTCCTGGTTTTGTAAATGAAAAGCATCCAAATCACTACTACATCTTGGATAAGGCAGTTTATGGTCTGAAACAAGATCCTAGGGCATGGTATGAAACATTAACTAAGTTTTTAAAGATGTCTAAATTCAAACAAGGTTCGAATGACCCAACCTTCTTTCGTAAAAAGGAAGGTAACCACCTTATGATCGTTCAAATCTATCTCGACGATATCATCTTCGGCTCCATGAATCCTAGCCTAACAGTTGAATTCAGGAAGTTGATGGAGACTAAATTTGAAATGAGATCAATGGGTCCGATTAACTTTTTCCTTGGTTTAAATATTAGACAGGGACCCGAAGGCATCTTTATCACCCAGGAAGCATACACAAAGACTCTCCTTGCCAAATTCGGCATGATGGGAGACTCAAAGGTCAATGTCCCTATGGCTTTCGGCACCAAGCTCACACCATCTTTGGAAAAACCGACAGTCGACATAACGCTATATCGCCAAATGATTGGTTCCCTAATGTACCTTACAGCTAGCAGGCCCAATATAATGTTTTCAGTATGCTATTGTGCCCAGTTTCAAGCAAATCCTCGTGAACCACACATGCTGGCAGTGAAGAATATATTCCGGTATTTGAAGCGAACCACCTATCTCGGTCTCTGTTATCCCTCAAACTCAGGTTTCTTTGTTCAATCCTACTCAGATGCAGACTTAGGAGGCTATGGTCTAGACCGAAAAAGCACCACAGGAGGCTGCCAATTCCTAGACGGGAAGTTGGTTAGCTGGCAATCGAAGAAACAAACATGTGTTTCTCTATCTACAGCCGAAGCAGAGTACATTGCAGCCGCCTCCTCCACATCACAAGTGATTTGGATCCAAAGCCAACTCTGGGATTATGGACTCAATATGAAAAAGATCCCACTATATTGCGACTCAGAAAGTGCAATTAGGATCTGTCATAACCCAGTGCAACATTCCAAGACCAAGCATATAGCACTGAGGTATCACTTTATTAAGGATCATGTGGAAGATGGAAACGTCGAAATTCACTTTGTTCGAACCACTGATCAACTGGATGACATCTTCACCAAAGCCCTCCTGAAGCAAGATTCAATAAAATTCTACAGGGCCTAGGTATGATGGAATCGGAGTCAGTACCAAAAACACCTTCTCAAAACTAAAAGTTGGAAGCGAAATGAACCGAACTCTCGGTCTATTTCGGGCTCGGCTCACACGAGAACCAAAATGAACCGAACTCTCGGTCTATTTCAGGTTGGGTCCCACTGCACTTGTTTTCGCTTATCTCAAAAAGGTGATGTCTTTGGTTGTATACTTTTGTACAATTGTTTTTCCAAAAATCCAAAAACATTTTTTAAGGAACCGAAATGAACCGAGCGTTCGGTCCATTTCTGGTTCGGTTCCAAATTTCTTTTGTTTGGTCTGTTTTGTTTTTCTCTTTACAAAATATCAAAATTTCAAAAAATATTGTCTTTTTTTGTCTCTACTTCTATTTATGTTAACAGTTTCTGGAATATCGATGGGGCAGGTATCATTCTCACACTTTATACTAGCTAAGTGTCCCTAGAAGCATGTTGCTGCATGTTGTCCAAAGCCTCAACAAATTTTGAATAAAGCCTTATTGATTGGGTATATATAAACCTTGTCTTCCCAATTAGGCTGCTAAATTTATTCTAATCATCAGCTACCTTACTCTTTTCTCATATGAGTTAAGAGTTTTCTGCTTGGTCATTCTTTTTATAGTAGAGGTACTTTGGTTTCTTTACAACATCTCAAACATTTTTCTCCATCATATTTCGGTTCATCAATGTAACCCTTGAGACTCTCAGAAATAACCACTGAGGTTTATGGTTACACAATCTCTGTGTTTATGATCTTAGCTTCGTGTCACTACGTGCTAAGTGCAACCCAAAATTCAATACCCACTATGAATTGACGGTGAACAATTAAATTTGCTCTAGCTTTCACCCATGAATTAACGAAACCACCCAAGTGGTTGTACCATGAAATCTCTATTTTTCTTTTTGTGTGATTCTTATGAAATTGTTACACACCATAACATTTCTTCCCATAGAATCCAGTTTTAAATTTTTTTTTTGAGATTTCACACCAAACATTTCCAACAAGTCACTCAATATAGTCCAAACCTACTTGTTCAACAGCCCACATCGGTCTCACAGGTACTTCGTTCGGTTTCGGTCTTATGTCAACGTCTGGAATTCTGAACTGAAGCAAAATCCACCCTTCTAAGCCTCATCAAAAGATTCCTTTCAACACTTCTTAACAAGTGCTTGATCGTAATTCAACGGGAAACCACACAGACACTTTAAAGTCTCTCTTGACTTTGAAGGAAGCGATTCGTGCCCGGGATCCACTGTTTCGTGTCTATATTGACATCACAAATTCCCACATAGATGTTGATTTCTTTCTTTATCTATGACACTCTATGCACGAAAATCTTTTTGATTTTCCAAAAGTCTGGTTCGGTTCTCTACAAGCTGTTTTCCTTTATGTAGCTTTGGTTCTTAAGGATATACTCAACAAGGGAATGTAGTGGTTTTTCTAAGTCTTTGATTTTATTTAATGATGACAGCTCATTTAAAAGATAAGATGATGACTCAGCTGGAAGATTAAAGGTTTCAAGAATTCAAAAAGGGATTTGGTGGGAAGGCGTGCTAAAAGGAAATGATTTTCTCTCTCATGCGTGATCATCGGGGTTGCCAACTGTCACGTTTCAATCAAATCAGGAACTGTTTCGCGTTTCAAGAGGATTTGGAGGCGAATTTTTCTCTCACCTCCATACCCGGTATAAAGGGTTAAACCCTATTTGTTTTACCTCTTTACTACAACCCAAATTTCTGAGAGCAAACAAAGGCGATTTTTCTCCCACTGTTCATCTTCTTCTTCGAAGCAATCAACAATGGCGGATTCCTCCTCTGTTCATGAAACCTCCAACATTCTCCCAATCAGACCTCAGCAAAGCCTGGTCATCGACCTCACCCCAATCTCCAATGATGCCTTCATGTATCCCATAGTGGAGTGTCTCAAATACTCTCCACTGGTTCTCGCACTCTCCAAGGTTGAAATTGTGCCTATGGAATGTCTATCCCAGATTTTCTCCATAGCTCACTACGACAAATCCGTTGATCGCATCTACTTCAACATCCTTGATACCAAAACCTCCATCTCAAAGCAGCGATTTTGCTGGCTTCTAGGGTTTGAACCTGACGAATCGAGGGTTAACCCTGATTCGATCACTGTGGGTCAATTATTCTCAATGTTTTACAACATGGGTTACACTGAAACCCTTACTACTGTCACGAAGTTCAAGAAGTCGTGCCTTCCTCCTCAATGGAACAGCTTCTTCACGATTTTGTTCAAAGGGTTATCTGAGAGGAGTGTAGGTTCTGATGGTGCCAGTCGTTTGTTTATGACAATTCTTAATGGGTTGTACAATGGGATCAACCTCAACTATGGCTCGGTTCTCTGGCAGCAGTTGATTCAAAGCCTCGCCTCTACCTCTCGACACACTGAAATCTCTTGTGCCAGGTTCTGGATGCTCGTCACCAAATGGGAAATGGACAAGTTGTTGGATTAGTGTCTAAGTCCATAACTATTTTGGTATGTACTTGACCCGATGGTGCATGGTCCTTTTGGGTTGCCTTCACCAAAGCAACTTGATTGGAGAAATAAATAAAGAGAGAGGTTATTATGATTTATTAATATGTTATAAGAATAATATATTAAAGGAGAAATCATATTTGTTTAATTAATATTGGTCAATAATTAATTAAGAATTAATTTTGTGATCAAATGTAATTAATTAAACTAGAGGGGTTGAATTGTAATTATGTGATAGTTACAAAATATGGTAATGGTTATAATAAATATGGGTTGAACGAATTCAAGGAGATAACGATCCTTGAAATCTTCCAAAGGATAAAAGATAAGGGTTTTCAAGGCTTATCTTATGGTTGCTTGGTGGGCAAGCAACTAGATAAGGATAAGGACTAAAACCTAATCTCTACACCTATATAAATAACCCAAAGGCCATAAAAATTCGTCCATGCCTTGTCTAGGGTTCCTAGAAACGAATTTTATACCTCTTCCCTCTCTCTCTTGATTCTCCATTTGCTCTTGGTGTTTGTGAACCATTAGAGGAGTGACACTTGTGACTCTAAGCCTTCCAAAGTCAATACAAGGAGACTACATAACAATCAAGGTAATATTATAAACCTATTCTTATGTTAATATGATTACTTATATGCTAGAATTAGGGTTTTATTATGTGTTCATAATCTTGTGTATCTAATAGTGAAACCATAGATCCAATTCTAGGGTTGCATGTACACATAGGATTGTTTGTACAAATCCCATCACAAGTATCATGTCCCTACTGTGGCCACTTCTCCACTCTCCTCGATTGGCGTGTTCCACACTACAAAAATCATCGTCGCTGATCCCTCCAAGTTCATCTTTGTTGGCTCAATTCCTGAGTCCATGTATGCTTGTGTATCAGCGAAGAGTCACATCATCAAGACCTACAAGGAGTTTCTTCCTTCGGGTCCAAGAGAGCTGACTGCAGAGATGCTTCAGTCCATCAATGACGTAGACAAACCTGCTCCCAGGGGCAAGAAACCAAAGAAGGTGGTCAAAGGGGCGAAAGGACCTACTCCTAAGAAGAGAAAATCAACAAAAGCAGCCCAATCACCTCCACCGAAGAAGGCGAAAACACAGCCTAAACGAAAACTTATTCTTGCTTCTTCCTCAAGCAAATCAGAGGATGAAAGTTCAGACTCAGAGGGGTCGGTTCGAGGCGACTCTCCTCCCCGTTCGCCTTCACCTGAGGTACCAGTCACAACCGAACATGTCTCTTCTCCACCTATCACTATTCTTATTTCCATTCCCCCCCCCCCCCCCCATAACTTCCTCCACTCATATTCCACCCACTTATATTCCTATACCACCTCCCATTTTCTCTGAAGCCACAAAAACAACAACCACTGGAGTTTGAACCAACGTATCTGATACGGGGGATCTTACTTCAGCACCCAAACACACACCTACAACCAAACCCACTTTCACACCCGAACCTACTCCCACAACCCAACCTCCAACATCGCCGTTATCTCCCAATCACTCAGCCGAAACCGAGACATTTCTAGGAGAGGAAGATACGACCTTCGATTCGGTTTACTACAGTCCCTACCAGGTTCATAGTGATGATGATGATGATGCTCCTGTCACCAAAAAGCACATCAAAGAACTTCACGAGAAGATTGATAATCTCGTCGCTTCTTCCTCCTCCTCTCGGTCCCATATCACGGAAGCTGTCATTCAGGGGATGGTCAATACTTTCACCAAGGCACACAAAGCCTCCATCAACTCTGCTATTGTTGCTATTGATGCATCAACAAAGGCTTGTGCTGCAGCGACCGAAAAAGTCGAAAAACTATTTCGAGATGCTACCATCTTTTTGGAGTCTTTACAGGGGGCAGCCGAATCTAATGCAGCAAAGGTTAATTCGGTTGTTGAGAAGCTGGCTATTTCCTTTGAAACAAAACAGCATCACTTCGCCAGTCTTCGTCAGACCCTAGAAGCAGACAACAAATCCTTCCAAACAACCATTGAGGATCGCCTGACCAAGCTCCAAGAAGACCTTGCCACGGAAAATTTTGTGATGGATGCGCTTGCACGCAAAACAACTGCGCTAAAAATCAAGAGTCTTCAACTTTCTCAAACTGAGAAGGAGGATGATTCTCTTCGATCCGAGCGTGTTGTGGTTAGAAGTTGTGTTTCGGATGTCCACGGAGCCCTCTCGAACATCATTGAAGTGCATGACCCGATTCTCAACTACTCAGTGAGGCGAACTCTTGCTGAGAAACTTGCTCCTGCCCCTGCTATGCTCAGCAAAATTGAGGGGCTTCCTAAGCAAGTCGTCCATCCAAAACAAGGGGGAGAAGGAGCTTCAAAGGGCAGTAATCAATCTCAACCTCCTCCTGTTTCCACAGCTCAGTCTCAACCGCCTCCAATTTCTTCATCAGTTCCAACTAAAGCAACCGAACCACCAACAACTGGTCACGCATTAGGTTCGGGTGCTCAAGACAAAGGCAAAAAGTTTCTCGATGACAGTGATGGAGATGAACACAAAGAAACCATTGCTGATATTTTGAAGAAATAGACCAGGGATAAGGAACCGGACATGAATGCTCGGATTGCTAGGGAGGCCGAAGCAAATGAAAGGAGGATGAAGGAGGCTCATGATCTCCTTGAAAGTCAAAAAACCCTATTCCCTCCATGGACTCTTGAGAAGCTTATCAAAGAAGCTATCGAGTCCCCCAGCATCCTCAGGCTTGAACCTGTGATCTCTTTGGACAGGGCTAATTCTGTTGATTCTCAATTCGACATGCCCTTGACCCGAAAGGCATTTATCTTTCATGCATTTCCCCACATAGCTGAAGTCCCTCATCCTCACCCGAAGGTTGATAGGGAACTTAATGATTTCTATCTGAGGTTTGCTCAGCCTCAATATCAGACGTGGAGTGCACAGAAGATCGTCAATGTTCGGGTCCTCAAACCCTTTCGGGAGGGTAACTTCACGAACGTCAGGTTCAAAGTCTTGAGGGGGTCAGATAAAGCCGAACATGCCATTACTCTCGCTGATCTTCCTAACCTAAATCCTCATGATTGGATCATCCTGCATAACATCCTCCTCACCAATGAAGCTGAATATGGGCCTATCATAGATCACTTCAAGAGGATGTTGGTCTGTTATATCATGGAGGTTGCCAAGATGGATCAGGAAATTGCTAATGTACTTAGGAAGAACCCCACCATCTCCCCAGTCGGTTCTGCAAGTGATCTGAATAAAATGCAGATGGGGAGGATTGATCCGAAGCGAAACTCGGTTATGTTCACCAGGAATGAAGGCCAGAAATGTCTGTTCGCTTTAGCTGATAAACATCTTTACACCACTACGTGTCTGGAGCATGTTCTGGGGATCATCAATCGGTGTAAGCAAAATTCTGATGATGATAAGAAATACTTCAATGACATGATCCACTGGTATATTCGTTTCCGACGAACTATTCTTGCCCTCATTCCTTGCCTGTTCGAAACCACGAAGAAGGTTAATGCAGCAGGATCCAGTAAGCCAAAGTAGAGTCTCGCCCCAATTGACGCAAAGGGCGAGATTGTTGGGTCCATTATGTGTTGCGTCTTGGGCTCGGTCCTTAGCCCAATTTTGTATCCGGATTGGGCCTGTCCATCCGTGATTTATTTATTAGGGTTTAGTATTTCTGGTAGTCCCCATAGAAGGCTCTTGAAACTAAGCTGGACATGAGCACAGCTTATCATCCTCAAACTAATGGGCAGAGTGAGAGAACCATTCAAACACTAGAAGATATGCTAAGGGCTTGTGTGATAGACTTTGGTAAGGCATGGGACACCCATTTCCCACTAGTCAATTTTTCATATAACAACAGCTATCACACTAGCATCAAGGTTGCTCCATTCGAAGCTCTCTATGGCCGTAAGTGCAGATCCCCTATATGTTGGGATGAAGTGGGTGACACGCAGCTAGCTAAATGGCAAATTCCTGACAGTACTCTCACTAGCCCAGAAATCATTCGAGAAACTACAGAAAAGATCATAAAAATCCGAGAACGGTTGAAAGCCTCAAGAGATAAACAAAAGAGCTACGCAGACAGAAGACGAAAACCTTTGGAATTCCAAGTTTGTGACCGCATTCTGTTGAAGGTCTCACCCTAGAAACGCATGATACGCTTCGGAAAGCGTGGAAAGCTAAATCTGAGGTACATTGGGCCATTCGAGATCCTCGCTAGGATTAGCCTCGTAGCTTACAAACTTTGTTTACCACAACAGCTTACCAATGTACACCCAATTTTCCACGTGTCAAATCTAAAGAAATGTCTATCTGATGAGACTCTTGTGATTCCACTCGATGAAATCGAGATAAATGAGAGTCTTAACTTCATGGAAGAGCCAGTAGAGATCATGGATAGGGAAGTCAAACGAACGAAACAAAGTCAGATACCGATAGTGAAGGTTCGTTGGAATGCTAAGCGGGGACCAGAATTCACTTGGGAGCGAAAAGACCAGATGCAACAAAAGTACTTGTATCTTGTTCCTAGTCCATGATTGTACTCTATAGAAAGAATTTCGGGACGAAATTCCCTCTAACGGGGGGATGATGTGACAACCCGTAATTTCTTTTTAATAAAACTCTAAGCTACAAGTGTGTTTATTTAACTTATATACAAATACATGTGAAAATCATAGAAGTAAGGTACTAAAAGCCCAACACTTAATATAAAATCACACATGATTGATCCAAACTTACATAGCTCAAAATTAAGGGGCCATACTCCAGTTAATTCAAAGTTTAAATAATCAAAACACTCCTTAAAGGATTTCACAGACAAAGATACACTCCAAAAGAATGTTCATCGTCCAAAAAGTGAACTCCCATGGAGTTCACGGTCCACTAAGTGAGGGTATGATAGTTTACGACCAAAACCAAGAAGCATAAAGGTGTTCACGTTTGCTTTATGACCCTGAACACCCCCTTAATGGGCTAAAACTGAATACTAGTCCATTAATGGACCATAGACCCAAGCCATGGCCCAATTTCAATCTATAAACACCCCATATATATATATATATATATATATATATATGTGTGTGTGTGTGGGGGGGGGGGGTTACACCTCGAATCAATTAATTTCACTCATTTCCATCCGTAAACGCCTCCAAAACTCTCTCAATCTTCAACCGTGAACAATCCCTTTTGCTCTCAATCTTCAAGTGTTTACGCCCCTATTCCTTCAAAACTTCATAATTTCCATCAAGAACATTCAAAGTCATCTTCAAATCTTCAAGTGGCCTTCAAATCTTAATAATTTCATATGATCCAACTTTGAACTCATTTCCCTCCCGATCGTAAACCCCTTTTCGACCCAAAAACTCCATTTCCATATTTACACATATTTCCAATTTATCTGTAAGTCCCCTTATAATTAATTAATTATTTAACCCTTCATTTAAATTAATATTATTATTAATTTAAATACGACGTCGAAAATAATTATTTTAAGGTAACGTCATTGGCTCGTACAACAACAACTCGAGGATCATCTCTACCGCTTTGCTATCTTGAACTCAAACGCACATACGAGGTGAGTTCATACCCCTACATTTTTAAACGTTTTTAATATTTTTTTTTGGGGGGGGGATTCAAGTAAAACACAAGGACTATTGTGTTTATACAAATATTTTTAAATACTTTAAAAACCTTTGCAATTGTTTCAAAACGAGGATTCGCTACACTTCCTAAAAATATTTAATATATTTTAACCATTTTGTAATATGTCGAGCATAAGGGTAATTACATAAAAAAAATAACAAATCTTTTTATTTCACTACGAAACATACATTTAAACTATAGTCGGTATAGTTTGGGAACCTCTACACGATTTTGCTAAGTACAATACACATAATCAAAATATTTATTCAAACTATAATAGGTATAGTTTGGGAAACACTACTTTAATACATTGGTACAAGTACACACTACTAAATAATCATTTAATTATAATTATTTAATATTACAAGTACGTGACTATAAGGTTATACATACATATTCAAATACCAGAAAAGGACCACTTCACAACACTATACGTAAACTAGTTAATACAGGGTAATGAGGCACTACTTCGGATACCCACCAGGGTACAGGTTCAAGTCCTATAAATTATAACTAGAGTCTCCCGGATGGAGAGCGTGGGGTTTGTATATAGATCTATACGGGAGTGACAATCCCACACCCAAACTGCTAGCTACAGTTAGGCAGGCATGCATGGGGGTGACAAATGTCATATTACCGACGCCTGAAGAACGTCGTAGAGGCCACTAGGTCATATTAGCATGGTTATATGAAACTCACAACAGTATAACTAAACATTTGTTTACGGGGTTAACGCTACTTCAGTGGTTTTATTTTCATTAATAAAACTATAGTACACTACAGTTGGTAATAACCATGCATTCATACATGGTTTTCATGCAAACATTACTATGGTACATTACTTTACTCTACAATTGATAAATACTAGGTTTTCATACTAAGGTTTTACACAGACACTATTATAGTACACTACTTTCACTACCACTGGTGGTATCCAGGAATACATACAAAGTTTGATCATTCAAATACATATACAATGCACTGTTTTTCTAACAGAGAGTACACTAATACAGTATACAAATATAAGAAAACATACATGACTACACTACTTTCACTATAGAAAATATTGGATTTTCTTGAGAAACACACTAAGTATTTTCGAAGTACAAAGACGTGTTTTCCAGCACTAAAACATACTTATGAACTCACCAACTTAAATGTGGATACACTTTTAAAATCACTTGTATTCTAAGGGAATCATTAAGACAGGTACGCCCGCAGGATTTTCAGAAGACGGAGCTTCCAGAGTCACGTCTTTTATACTTTTTCTATACCTTTTGATGTCATACAATCTATGTATTTAACAGATGTAAATATTCTAATTTATCAATGTAATGGTTGTGTTGCTTTGAATCTTATTATATAATTGTTGTAATATTGTACATGATGTCCTCCGCCCCCGAACGTTTCTGTCATTCCGGTTTGGGGTGTGACAATTGTTGTCCTTGTGCTATATATTCAATTTACATGTGATCCATTAACTTAGTCGCACAGTCCGACGTGTTTTGGAGACTTGGTCGGGGGTGTGACATAATATCTTTCACATCATAAAGCAACCGTACTTTTTTTGAACATTATATAAAAATGATTAAGACTTTAGGTTTTACCTGAAGTTACCTATCATAACCCTTTACGAGTCTGTCTAGGTCTCCCTTCTGATAGATCTGGTAATTTTTTTTCTTTTATATCTGTTGAAAAATGATGCATCATTGAACTTTTTACCAAGTCCATGTTTATATTACATATGTGAAGGACATCCCCTGTAGGACAAAAGGGGATGTTATGATAGCAACACACTTTACTCGTTTAACCAATACAAACAATGTACTTTATTTACCAATAATAGCAATTTACTTTGTTATTAGCCGCAATTTTTCCTAAAAACTCATCAAGCGTCATTTATATATAGCTATTGTAATACTCGTTCGGTGGAGGAATCACGTTAGTGTGAAGTCTACTGTCAATTATGAGTAGTAGTTGGTGTGTGTGTGTATGTGTGTGTGTGTGTGTGTGTGTATATATATATATATATATATATATATATATATATATATATATTGTCTACCTTAGTAGAGTATGTTGATCACAAGGATGTTGTGAAGCAACCATTTTTTCAGTTACATATTGTAAGTGTTGCTACACAACCCTCCAAGCATGTAAAGCAGTAGGATGCCTTGGTGAGCATTGTTGGTGGAATAGTTGATCTCATCAAACACTTACACAAGTGCCTGCATAGATTATCTGGAGAAGCCTTTGATAGCTACTATATTGTTGAAGATTCTTCTTTGGTGAAAATGAGGCACGGTGGAGACATATGTTTGGATATTTTTTTTAGAGAAACCATAGTAACTATTATTTTGTTACCTTCACGTCTGTTACTTTCTTTCATTGTTTAATTATCAATTTTATTTTCACTTAAGTTGTAGGGAATCATCAATTTAGGAATGAGAGGAATTATTCATATGAAACTAAGACGAGAATGTTCTTTAGAGAAACTAGAATGCAAGGTATTCACCAGACCATTGCACAGTTGGATACATTCATTTTACTTGACATCACTGAGTTGTATCTATAGTCGAAGGGGTGAGGCACTCTAGATGACAAAAAGACACCAGAAACAACATCCAGTGGGTCTTTTACAAATAGAAACACATGGGTACTAGTGTTGTTGGAGATAACAGCCACCTGCTTGCTAGAAAAAGGCCATAAATAAGCTGAAAAATTAAGATTAGGTCAAACATGCCCTTTATTATCAAGCCTTTTGTTTAGTGATAACATCATGTAAAATTTTGACATATAATAGTAATGTACTTATATTTATTTTACCTTAAAATAACACTGTACTTTTTTCCCTTTTATGATTCGGCCACATAACAATGTACTTTTTCCCTTTTGTTTTTAAACTAAAGAAAATGTGGATTTTAGTGTTATGGTTGGAATTGGTCTACAAGGTTTAAGACTTCCTTTGTGAAGCAATCATTTTCATACATGCTAGCTATTGCCTTAAGAACCTGTTGACGAATTATGCACTTGCTGTTTCAAAAGTGTCGACTTCCAATTTCACAATTGTGTTTATCTTTTATTACTATTATTATCATTAAAGTTAGAGTGTACGATCTGTTAATAACTAAGTTACAAACTACAATTACTTGGTATACTTCAGTGAAAAACTCTAGAAAAATAACAATGTATTTGAAAGTAGGATGCTATAATATACAGATCAACAAATGTACATTGCTCCCAAGTCAAGATTAAACAAGTTTTATGCGTCAAAATATCCGATTGCTTTCCTTAAGGAACCTTGACTCTATTATTTATTTACAAAGTTAGGTAAAAAAGAAAGAGATCAAAATACCATGTTATAATATAAAAAATAATTAAAAATAGGTTGTCATTTTTTTAATTTACTTTGAATCATTACTATTGAGAATTTCAAAAGCAATATGAAGCAAATTGTTGTTATTAGGCAAACAAGTGAAAATAGGTTGCTATTTACTAAAACAACCAACTTAAAATGTAATGTTAGGCCAACATGGCATATTAAAAAAATCAAATTTTAGTCTAATTCCAATTCAGTTAAATTCAAATTTAATTTTATTCAATTGCTCTACATAACTTTAGCTTTACCTTTTATACATAATAATAGCCAAAATAAAAAGCAAAAATCATTTGGTAAAAAATAAAATCGATCCATTTTTTTTTTTAAATTCGTCAATCCGACCAATAGATGGGCATAACACTAGTTTTTTAAGAGGTGTGACAAAATTTATGTGACAGCGTTTCTAGTGTGACAAGCGTTTCTAGTTTTTTGAGACCGCTCCTCCTAGCTTAAAAATAGAAATAAAAGATATTTTTTGGTGAGAGATATTAAGACTATAATACATTATAAAGGCGAATACGCGATGCATGCCTCTCTCATTAATAGGGATACTTATACTTTTTTACATGAGTTGCTCTCAACTCGAACACCTCATTCTCGAGTTCAATTTAATGAGAAAAACGAAAGGAAATAAGTGGAAATGAGAAAAAAATAAAATAAATTTGTGTTCCCGAGTTTTATTAAAATAGAAAGATCACTTTCCCTCCTAATTTTCCTTTCGATTTAGAAGGATTTTGAAAAAAATAACAAAATGATTAATTTTCCTTCCACTTCTCTCCAACTCGGTAATACAAAAGAAAATTTTGTTTTTCTTTCTTTTCTCTTCTTTTATCTCGTGACTTTTTTTCTCTTCTTTTCTTTTGTTTTGTTAAATTCGGGAACTGAGCGTTAGCTTTACAAAGAGAAAATCTTCTTAACAATAATAATGTCATATTGTACAATAATACCTAATAAATGTAAATATTAATATATCTAGATATATACATGCCTAATCCATTTTATTATATTTTCATCAAAAATGTTTTCTTGGGTTACAAAACCGGACATAGAATAGTTTTTTTTTGTATAAAACTGATTATATTACCATTTAAAAAGCGTTTATTAAACAATTCGGGTGTCATTTAGAACAAGATCATATGTTATATCCTTCCAAGCTCTCGGTATGGAAAGCGAAAACACTTAGCTTCGGTGGTAGCTTAACCCTGGCAAAAACGGTACTTGGTAATCTTCTTACCTTCTTCATGTCCATATTTGTGGTTCCAAATGGTGTCATTGAGACCTTAGAGAAGATTAGAAGGAGATTTATTTGGAGTGATAAATTGGAGAAGAAAAGTATAAATCGGGTTACTTGGGAAACTCTTATTGCCCCCAAAAAAGGTGGGTGGCACAGGGCTTGGATCTATAAAGAATCTGAACATTTCTCTATTAGCTAAATTGATGTGGCGATTGAAAAATGAAAACTCAGCACTTTGGGCGGAAGTCATTCGATGCATTCATGGATTAGATGGAAGACATCGGTCTATCTTTGCCAAGAGATCTAGAACAGGTGTTTGGAAGAATATAGTCAAAATCAAGCCTATGTTAAAGAATCTCAACATTGATCCTAATGGAATTATGTATTGGAAATCAACTGAAGGTTGTTGGGTCTCCGACTTTGGGATGGACGGACAGTTCTCTGTGAGACCGTTACGAGAAAGGATCGAAATGGCGAGTCACATGGTCTGTGATGGACCGTTCGAATGGTGTAAAGTGATACTCACTAAGATCTTATGCTTTATCTGGAGAGCGAAGTTGTGTAGAATCTCATCATCAGTCGCGTTAAAATCAAGGGGAGTTCCGATTCTATCAATTATGTGTGGTTCTTGTAACTTGGATGAGGAGACGAGCGATCGCATCCTTCTTTTATGCCCTTTGGCTAAAGCTGTTATGGATTCGATTCTTTCTTGGTGCGAAATCTCACACGATGGATTTGACTCGATAAAAGATATGTTATTTTTCATATCTCGGTGGTTTAAGTGCAAAAAGAAAAGAAGTATGTTGAATGTGATTTTATGTGGGGTTTTGTGGTGTATATGGAAAGACAGAAATCAAAGGGTTTTCAAAAGAATTCCCTTTGTACCTGCGAATACAGTGGAAAAGATAAAAGCAATAACCTTCATATGGTGTAAACATAGAGGATCCTTTCAAAACATGGATCGGAGAGTTTGGAATCTTGGTCCTTTTCTTTGTTTGTAATTTTCTTGTTTTTGTCTTTTGTTTTTGCTTTGTACTTTTCCCTTGCATCGTCTTGATGTGAGGTGTTTTTTATTTTAATATATTTGCGGTTTCCAAATAAAAAAAAAAAGTTTAGTAATGGATTATATTACTGATCCTGCCTAAAGAATCGTGTTATTTTGAAGGAACGGATCAATTATTAATTTATTAAGACATTTATACAGCTTGGTTATCCTTACGAAGCCAGATCATATAGTCTCTAAAGAATCTCGACCACAAAACGCATGGTTTAGTTTAAAGTAACCGGTTTTTTCTATATATATAACCTCCATATCGCATAATTTCTTTTTATAAACCGGATCGATCATATAATCTTTAAATACAGACAAAAAATAACAGTTTTTTTTTCTCTGAACATACCAAGTTATACGTCCCTCAAAAGCTGCTATAAAATATGCTAAAACAGGTTATATATATTTGGAGGATCCATGAGCTATTTTAATCATTGCCAACCCTTCAAAGGGCTTTTTGTAGGATCAAATCACAAGGATTAACTTTTAAAACAGGTATTAACTAGAAAAAGAACAACACAAAGTTTCACTTAAGCATAATTAGAGCCACAATATCATACCATTCAGGCTCGCACATTTTTATAGCTTCTAAACAAAAAAGTCCATCATTACGCCTTTAAAATCTCCATACAAAGTTTTGTTTGACTAAAATCTATAACATTACTTTACCGAATTTGTTCCCCTCCCCTAAACATTACGTTCCTTACCTGCATCATGAATTGAAGATTGCCTAAACGCCCCTCTTCAATTCGGTGTTCTCCTTGTTCAACTGATCAATGTGAGAATGAAGAACGTTGATCGTTGCCTGAGCCTGCATCAATTCAATCTTCAAGGCATCCTTCTCAAGGGCAGAAGCGTCAAATGAAGGTGGGGTTGCTGGAGGATGTGTTTCTATAGTTGTAACAACTGCAGACAAAAGGTTTGTTGTTGTTTGACCTTGACTTGTCATGGTTGAATCATGGGAACCATTTGCATTGCTAGAATTGGGATCACTTCCTTTTGATGTTTTGTGGTGAAACAGTGTGAGAGTTTCGAGCTCAGGTTCAGAATTTAAAACACCATTTTCCGATCTTACCTTCTTGCATACAACCGGGATCATTTGAGCATCCATCTGAAAAGAGCTCGGTTTCATCAATCAAGAGCATAAAAGAGAGTTGAAATTTATTATTCAAGAAAATAAGCTCGTGTCCATTGGTCCACACAATTACCAATTCATTTATTTTCAAACCGACCCATTTACAATTAAACCTATATTGGGGTTATCAAAAGAGCAAGCATGCACATGTCATTACACTTATGGTTCCACTTAGATCATGTCCTTTTTAGGGCAAAAACGGCCTTTCATGAGAGAAACCTATCTCGTGCGTAAAACCTAATATTGTGCAAATAGATATCTAAATATAGCAAGTATGAATGCATTTATTATATGGAACATGATTGGACTGGATGAGACCAAACATTTTCCTACGGCTTTTTTCAATGATGAGAATGAGGAGGGCATTCACATCTTTTGCACAGATAAGAGATGGACCACTGGATGGGACAAAAAATTGCAATTTTGTCTCATTGACATCAGGCTGGTCCAAATCCCTGACTCCAAGTCGAATGTATGCCAAGCAAGGCTTGAAATCCATGGCTCTAATCCGCATGTGGTTTTTCCAGTGTGGTGGGGGTCCTACCTGAGCATAACCTATGTCACCAGCCATATGAACTGATTACCTTATAGTAACAATTGCTTCTTATCTTGCCAAAAATATTCAAGTACCAAAATGTATCAAACGCCTTAAAAGGTATATTTCAAGATAAACAATAGAAATAAACGTATATTTGGATAATTAGGAATGTCATCTAATGATTGCCTAAATTATTATTACCATTATATCTTATTATAGAAGATCTGATCAAATTTATCGTTAAGCTGATCTTTGCAAGAAACAAAAAGTTGGAACAAGGTACGGTTGCTATGAGGATCCTTATTATATCTCATAAATCTCAGTAGTATATTCCTACTTTTAAGAAGAAAACCTGTTACAGAAGGGATAAGCCGAAACGACTATTGTCTTCCTATATGTAATACAAATGGTTTTAGAAGTTTGTAATTTGGTGTATGGTGTAAATCTCGTTGTATTTCTAAAAAATGCATTATCGAATATCTTGTATGTGAAATAAAATCGTTCTTGATGCATAAATTTAGGGTATGTAATGTCACGTAAATGGACAAGCGAGACTATAATTATTGTCTCAACAAAAACATAATAGATTTTATGCATTTCTTGACTTTCATTTACTATATACGAAAAGAACGTATACAAGTAAGGTGCGATCGATGTGTGATGTGATTATGTAATAATAACGTACCTTGAATAGTTCCGTGGATAACTAAAAATCAAAAGTAAAATCTAAAGCACGAATTTCATGCAATTTTTCAAGTGTGTGTGTGTGTATGTATATATATATATATATATATATATATATATATATATATATTCTTCTAGGAGCACGATCTGCCTACTATTGTGAGATGTAAATCAAGTACACATCGTACAACTACCACGACAACAATATCAGATATATGTGAATTCTTGGGCCCTTAGAGAGAGAGACTTCAATATATAAAGACACTTATATGATATGACTATGACATGTTCCACCAATGTAGGATACAAAAAACCTCAACCCTCCCCCCCCCCCCCCCCCCCCCCGACACACACACACAGACAAGACAATGATGTGTTAAGCCAAGGGGTGCAGGACACCGATATAAGATATATGTGAAATCTAATATTAACTCTCCAAAAGAGTCCTTATGGGGAAAGGGGGGACTCAATCATATAGACACTTATGAGGCCGTGTCGCACCAATTTGAGATCCACTAACAAACAAACATATCTAGTTGATGCCTACTATCAGGACAATGGGACAACAATGTAAAAGTACACACGTACACAGACACACATATATGTGTAAAGCAACACAATACCTGCATAGTGTTGTTTCCTTCGGCACAAGTTTCATCATCATTTGCCACATCATCCATTGTGTCTCGAACGGGAACAATGAGGGCTTCCTCATCATCCCATTCTTCTTCGAAAAATGGTCCATACCAATCTCCATTTGGCGGTCCTATACTACTCTTTTCAAAAATTCTGCATAGCACAAATGCATCCTTTTTTTTCCACACCACCCACAAAACAAGAACAATTATTCCATTTCGTTAGATTCAAACACCAAACAAGTAAGTATATTTAGGCTGCATTTGTTACACGGGACTTAAGTCTAAGTCATATATAGTTTTAGTTAAATGCATGCAAAACCCTTGTACAAAGTGTTATTTTATGTAATCTCATGTCTTGTAAAATGATCACATGTAATTCAAACCTGTGTTACTCCAGCTGTCTGCAATTCTTGATCCAAAAGTTTATATTCATGCATTACCCAATTAGTGCGTATGCCATGAGGGGCTCGGCCACTATGGAAAACTAGGGTTTTCTTCTGCCCTATCTTCTCAGACTTATGGTTTATTTCCCGGATCTTCCCAGTTTCTTTCCAAAATCCGCGTTCAGTGGATCGTTTTACTCGAGAACTATTGGCGTACTTCTTATCTGTAGGACTGATGAAGTACCATTCTAGGTCTCTTGATTTCACTGAAGTATAGTCTAGAAAACCACAAATCACAAAAAGATCAACACCCTTATCTCAAAGATGGATATTACATATGTAAGATAAAGAACAGTCATTGCACAATCACAAATTCAGCCATTTATTTTTCAGAAATGCGATTGTTTTAGATATCAAAGGCCTCTAGTTGGGCAACAAAATGTTTTTATGGTAAACTTACTCCTACATAACTCTTTTGTTTTTTCTTATAGAAATTATCTATTTTTACTGAAATTTTCCAAGATTCATCTCCCCAGAAAGACAATAATTCATAACTGCAATAACTTTACTGTAATGAACAATCTTTACTTCAATTTTCCACTACTAAGTGAATCGGATTCCTAGTATCAGTAATTGAATTGCATGCAGGTGGTTTTATGGTTTCCAAGTCCGAAATTTTACTAAAGATGAAGTTTTCCCCAAATAGAAAACTACAA
Source organism: Lactuca serriola (assembly GCF_051521515.1). Taxonomy (NCBI): domain Eukaryota; kingdom Viridiplantae; phylum Streptophyta; class Magnoliopsida; order Asterales; family Asteraceae; genus Lactuca; species Lactuca serriola. Next base: position 171,804,398 of record NC_136413.1, read on the forward strand.
CTTATAAGTCTTGCGAAATTCAATTCCCAACAAAATCATCATTTTCGATAACTTCAAGAAAACGTTGGAGAAATGGCGAACAAAAAATCATCAAACCAGAAAGAATTATGTATACCAGCAAGTTCCCAGGGCTCAGATTTGTAGATATCAACTTCCGGCACCATCTGAGACTGAAAGGGCTTCCCACAAACCTTACGCCTAAGGTAATACCTCACAAGTTCCTCATCGGTCGGGTGAAATCGGAATCCAGGAGCAACAAAAGTAGGCGGCAGCGGTGGGGGTGGTGGAGCGACGATCATGGATACACGACCCGTCTCCATCGGACCGAAATTGAATCTTTAGGGATTGATGGAAAATTAGGATCTTACTGGAAGCAAGAGAAAGAGAAAGAAAGAGAGAGATGTATATATATGTGTTTGTTTGACAGTGGGTGTGAAGTAACACCTGGTGACTGGATGCTTGCTTCACACGAAAATCAAGTAGTAGGAGAAATAAAGTGTGTATTAAATATAGTAGACTTTTTAGAATGTTATAAAAAGTTTGTTGGAACTATTTTTGAAGAAATGTTAAAAATGTTGATGGAAAAATTATGATTATCAACATTTATCAATTATCATCGAGTCGTTATCTTAAATTTACATTGAACAAATTAGAGACAGCATTTAAAGTAGCATTTAGGCCTTGTTTGATACCCGTTTGACTCGGTATGGGTCAGCGATTTGAGCTGACTCGGTCAGACGATCGTGTTTGATACCTGCTGAGTGGGTTAGAATGTCTGGCCCAAATGACTTACTCAGCTTACAACATGTTGCTAACCGGAACAAAAGACTCTCCTGTCCTCTTCTTTCTTCTTCCCTCTTGGCCTAAAAGAAATACGCAGCAACAAAAAAAATCATCGTTATCCTGCTTCTCCACAACCACCGACGCCTCCTCCTCCTCCTCCCAAGATCGGTGCCGTTTTTCCTTCACTCCGACCTCCACCTTCTCCGGCCAGAGCCTCAGCCTTCTCCAGCCAGAGATGCGTCAACAAAGGTAAGCAACCTCTCTTTCTTTTGTCTTTTTTTTTAACCAGTAGATCGAATGGCAGTTCTTCCGTGTTTGTTTATAAGGTAAGAAATTAGAACCTGTTGCTTGTATGAGTTATGAAAATCTAAATCATAATTTTTTTTTATTTTGGTTCCAATTTACCCTTTGTTTTGACTTCCTAAACTCAAAACTGCATTCTCACTACAAATGGTTAATGCAGTTGAAACTTTCCCACTTTCTTATGAGATGCATATAGCTGGTTGTCTTGTGCTTTGTGTATATTATCTGGGATTAATTGTGAGTTCTATTACTGCAGATCCTTATCATGTTGATGATGATTAAGCTTCTAACAAAATAGATGAAATGGTGGCTGATGATTAATGGAATGGATTTTGTATAATGCTATTATGTGGTTATTTTTGGTATAGCTTTATTGTAATTGCTTGAGTTTGTATTTATACAATCTTATTTCATTCTAGTTTATAAATACTTTATTAAATCTAAATTTTCAATGTTCTAATCAAGAATCAAATTTATTGTTATGAACTTATGATACTTGAATTCATGTGGGATGTTGGTGATCTTTGCTCATACACACATACATACATATCGGGTGTTAAATGAAGATGAAGGCTATGATTTTGGAGGCTGATATGGAGATAAGGGTAAAATGGTCATTTTTCATCAGTCAGCCCATTAGTCAGATGTACAATCAAACAATATGATTTCTTACCCACTTAGGATTTCTTACCCAGTTAGACCTTTTTCAGTCAACACTTTCTCAGCCAGTAACTATCAAACGAGTCCTTAGTCTCATCATATAAAAACTAGGTGAGAGACTCGTATAGTATATGAGTTTATTAAAAATAAAAGTTTAATATCAATGTATAAATATTAAATATTTAAAAAAAACTTTTACATAAATGTTAACGATATAATGAATAAGTAATTCAATTTTTACTAATAAAAAACTATTTACATATTTTAAATAATGATGTTGAAAATTAGGTTTAAACATTAAATATTTTTTTAAATTAACTTTCGAAATAAATACAAACGAAATAATGAATAAGTAGTTATTGAATCTATACTAATCAAAAAAATTATTAATACAGTATATTGTAAACAGTTGTTATGAATCAAAATTTTCAAATACTTCTTTGAAGTCGGTGTTTTTTTTTTCATTTATTAGGGTATAGATAGATATGTACTATACACATATATTTATTTATAAATTTTGAATAAATAATAAATTTGTTAGGATTCAAATTAAAAGTCCAAAAAATTATAGCTATGTTTTGAATTCAGATATATCATCAAATACACGATATTAATTGTGTCATTATAACATTCATTTGAATTCAAATATGTTTGTAAATTAATGAACATTTAAACAGAATAAATACTATATATATATATATATATATATATATATATATATATATATATATATATATATATATATGATAGTAGACTCATTAAATAGTGAAATTGATTATTGATTAATAAAAAAAAATAAAGACACCACATAATGACATGTGGAATTCAAATAATTATAAAATCTCATATAATGACATGTGACAAAAACTTTGAGAAAGTGACAGGTGACAAAAAAAAATTCATTTATTAGAGAGGATGTGTATTTTTGGTTTTTGAAATATCTAAAGAAAATAAAATTTTAAATAGTTTTATAATCATGAGAAAAAATATATATAATTTTTTGGAAAACGAACTTGTAAAAAACTGTTTTGAAAAACGAATATTTTTTATACATGCATAAAAACCAAATATAAAGAGTGATAAAAATAATTTTTCGAAAAATCTAATTTTGCAACGCCAAAGTTGTAAAAAATCAAAGTTGTAAAATAAAATGTTAAAAGAGAATATTTCTCTAAAAATACTATGTTAAAGAAATTATTAAAAACAAAGTTAATTATTAAAAATTTTGAACGAACCCATCAAAAAGATCTGTTGAAAAAAATTTTGAATGGTGCAGGCTTACGGGCAGCTTAGCAAGGATTCAGATTTTGCAATTCCATAGAAAATATATAGTAAAAGGGTTATCTACCTCTTGAAAACATCATAATAACTTTCTTTCAAAAATGTCATAATAATTTTCTATGATAATTTTGAAAGATTAGCTGAAAAACTAGTTGTTAGTTGAAGAGTTTCGGTCAGCTGATATGTGAAAAACTAGTTGTTAGTTGAAGAGTTTCGGTCAGCTGATATGTGAAAAACTAGTTGTTAGTTGAAGAGTTCCGGTCATATATGAAAAACTAGTTGTTAGTTGATAAGCTAGCTTTTAGATTGTTTCATGTAATTTGGCTTGAGCTCTTTGTCTGTCCTGCTGTTGTTTGCTTGCTTTTCTGTTTTAATAATATGCTAGCCGTTTCAAAAAAAAAAAGTTGATAAACTAACTTATAGAAAATGCCGTTAAGTAAAAATTAACAAATAAACTAGCAATAAAATCCAAATTACATTAAAAAAACATATAGATAAATTATTTTATATTATAATACAAATGTATAATATATTTTGTTACAACAATATAATTTTTAAATAATAGATTCTCTGATTTATGTATGTGAATATCATTACATCTCATACCATACATATAGAGAATAAATTATTATTCTTAGGTCCGTTTGGCAATATTAATTTAATTTGTTGTAATATAATGTTCGGTGAAATTATAATAATAGTTTGTCATATTTTACAAAATAGTTTCTTAGCTAGCTAGTTTATTGATATGCTATCTTAAAATAACTTTTAAGAAAAAAAATAAAAAAATAAAAACCTAGCGTATTAGCTAGTTTTCCAAACAAGGCCCATAAAAAATTATTGTTAACATTTAGGCTTTTTATTTATATATTATGTCCTTAAGCATACATTTAATGCTATGGTTTTATTATATCCCTTGATACATATCTCCGGATACCCTTCAAAAAAACTTTGGTAGTATAATTTTTTAGAGAAATTTTGTTTTATGTAGTGTACATATACATAATATTAATATGTTTAGCGAGATAATAATAAAAGATGTAATTGGTTTAGATGGTTAAGGCGTTAAGGGATGTTTTTGGAGGGGGCAAGTTCAAATCTTCTTGCAAACACTTATTTTCTTTTATTTTCGCAGCTCTTTTTATATAGCTGTATACAGATTATACCTATTATGATATTGTGAAAATTAAGCACTAAATATTGAGTTGTCCAAGTCGTTAAGTGTTGAATTTTTAAGGTTGAGGTCTCTATTTCGAATCTTGGCTATTACATTGGTTTATTTTATTTTGTTTTTCAACTAGTTTTTTAAAAAATTTAAAATTGTCCCACATCATAACATGAAACATAGCTCGTATACATTTGTTATAGAAGCAACACAAGATTCTTAACTATCAACAAGTTAAACTTTTGAATGGGTTTGGGTTTAAACACAAAACCGAGTTTGGAAAACCGAGAAACCGAACCCTGTTTGGGATACCCCTTTACCTTGAATCTTGCTCCGACACTGTCTTGATAAGTATGTATAACTTTTAAAATATAATAATATATCTTTTAAAATATTACAATATTTATTTATTAACTAGTGTTTGAATCCGTGGTGAACCATGGGTCGGTTTTGATTTTTTTTTTTTTAGAAACGTAACTGTTACTAAGAATTATACAAAACCAACTTTAGAAACAAATGGTGCACTTGCATGAATTTTTTTCTCACCAGCACTCATGAACTCTATCTGCATGATTATTGGACCTCATATCATCTGTCGCATTTCTTAATCCTAAAGGCACAAATGAACAATATACTCAACTTTTTTGTGACACTTTTTAGGGCGATCAGTATCAGTAAACATTTCAATTTTAGCTTTTGTGCTTTCACGGGTCATAGATGGTGAACATTTTTTACAGTTCCAAACTGATCAAGCAACATAAATGGTACATGAGCTGAGGTATGTGGGGATAAACTGAACATTTTTTACAGTTCCAAGCTGATCAAGTGCAGCTTTTAAAACAGCTTCGGTCACCTGATTTGAGATGTTTTAAAACAGCTTTTACAGTCCCAAGCTGATCAAGGACCTCAGAGAAGTTGTTTATATTCTTGGGATAAGGATATTGAGAAATAGGAGTAAAAGACTAATAGGACTTAGTCAAAGTACTTACTTGGATAAAGTGTTAAAACATTTTAGCATGGAGAATTCCAAGAAAGGGGAGTTACCAATCTAAGACAATACCAAGTCGAGTAAGACTCAAAGCCCGAGTATCGAAGCCAAAATAGCAGAGATGAGCTGAGTACCTTATGCTTCCACATTTGGCTCAATCATGTATGCTATGATGTGTACTCGCCCTGATGTGGCCTTCGCTTTGAGTATGGTCAGAAGATATCAAGGGAACCCTAGTAGGGCACATTAGACCGTAGTAAAGAACATTCTCAAGTACCTACAAAGGACTAAGGAATGGTTCCTTATCCTTGGTAGGAGTGATGACTTGAGAGTGCGAGGGTATAGTGACGCTAGTTTTCAGACCGACCGGGATAATTTCCGCTCGCAGTCGGGCTGGGTGTTTACCCTGAACGGAGGAGCGGTGACTTGGAAAAGTTCAAGCAGGAGACCGTAGCCGATTCAACGTGAGAGTTAGAGTACATAGCAGAAAGCGAAGCGTCAAAGGAGGCAATATGGCTAAAGAACTTCATCGGAGACCTTGGAGTTGTACCGGCCATTAAGGAGCTAATGGAGATTTTCTGCGATAACGAAGGTGCAGTTGCCTTAACCAAGGAACCGAGGGATCATGGCAGATCCAGAATAGTGTTCTTTATATTTTATAAAACCTTGTTACGATATCTACCACTTAGTACAGTCACATTGAGATTTTTGAACATTTCATTTTGTCGCTATTTTTATTATCATCTCAAAATAGGTTACAATACTTGACTTTAGGTCATTACATTGACTTGAAATATCGGGTTGTTACATCATCCCCTCGTTAGAGAGAGTTTCGTCCCAAAATTTATTCTAAGATAAGTATTTATGGACTAGGGAAAAGATGCGGGTATTTTTGTTTCATCTGATCTTCGCGCTCCTAAGTGTATTCAGGCCCTCACTTTGCATTCCAGCGGACCTTCACAATGGGTATGCGACTTTGTTTAGTTCTTTTAATTTCCCTATCCATGATTTCTACGGGTTCTTCTACGAAGTGGAGACTCTCATTGATTTCGATCTTGTCCAAAGGGACGAAAAGGGTCTCATCGGATAAACATTTCTTTAAGTTTGACACATGAAAGGTAGGATGTACGTTATTGAGTTCCTGCGGTAATCGAAGCTTGTATGCTACCTGTAACGACCCAATTTTTACGTCCAAAAATTTCGTTTTAAAAACATTACTTTAGTAAACATCAACAGTTAAAAACATAGTTGGATCAAACCATAACACAACACAAACCATGTTTAAAGGTCAAATCATACGACCCATCAAAATATCAGAGTACAATCCCACAAAATCTAGTAAATGCGGAAACCAGAGTGTGTGCATGATGTGTCGCTACCGCGCCAGCTCCTTCCCCTTCGATGAAGAGGTACCTGAAACCAAAACTGTAAAACGTAAGCACAAAGCTTAGTGAGTTTTCCCCCATAATACCTCATACCATGCAAGCATATAGCAAACAACATTCAGCTAGGAGTTACAGGCCTCGCCCACACTCGGGAAGATACGGGCCATGTCCACACTTCGCTAGCCGGGTGATACGGGCCTCGCCCACACTTGCGAAGATACGGGCCCTACCCACACTTCGCTGACCAGGAGGTACGGGCCTCGCCCACACTCTACTATCTGGGAGATACGGGCCTAGCCCACACTCCACTATCGGAGAGATACGGGCCCTGCCCACACTCAACCGCCAACCCACAACATACAAGTATCACACAGACAACAAGTATAAGCAACTCTATCATATTAACACATACATCATACTTGACTGAATCCAGAGATACGGGCTCGGCCCACACTCTAGTACTAGCATCTCGTCTACACGGGTCGGCCTTGGTGCCTTAGACCCGTTCCTACTAACAGGAAACTCACCTCGAAATTGTTGCTGGTCTGCGTGGGAATTGATCACCTACTACTGCTGCTGCTGCTCCGGAAATCCTCCGGCTGTAATTCCCAAACATACTAAGTCAAACACTGCTAACCGACCTTTTGGGTAAAATGACCATTTTACCCCTAATCATGCCATAAGCCAAAGTCAGAGTCAACTTCCAGCTGACCCGACTCGCCGAGTTGGCCTGCCAACTCGCCGAGTCCTTGTCCAATCGACCGACCTGGGTCCCGATTCTACTCGTCGAGTTAGGCGTTGACTCGATGAGTTCTTCTTCCAAACTGAATATTCAAGTCCTTCATCCTACTCACCGAGTTGTATGAACAACTCGCCGAGTCTGTTCTTGGTCTAAGGAGATTGCCTTGAACTCGCCGAGTCAGGGCATCGACTCGCCGAGTTCCTCCATAGATGAGTTCAGCTGCCAACTCACTGAGTCACACCCCGTGACTCACTGCACACTCGACACTACGAAAAGGGGACAAACTCGGAGACTCACGAGCAGACTCGCCGAGTCACATGAACGACTCGCCGAGTCGTTGCCATGCACCCACTAAATACACAGATTTGCTCGATTCCAGTCCATGCCATTCACAGATCTGGACTTCTAGAACACGAATCACATGTAAATTTTCCAACTTTACGTGTAGATGTCCACCCATAAGGGTTTTAGGGTTCAAAATGTACTCGAGAGGGTAGATCTAGGGTCTTCATGCAATGAGGGTCCATAAAGGCAACAGATCTGAGCTCCTGGAGCTCAACCATGCCTAGATCTAAGGGCCAATCAGCCTATTACGAAATATTATGCACATACAAGCTTGGGGAATGGCTCAAGAATGTCTTAAATAAAGCCTTAAGCATAGAAACAGGGGGAAAATGGGATATACCTCAATGGAACTGCTGAAAGAACACAATGATGCTTGGATGGCTTCCCTTCTTCTGGATCTACTTCCCTTCTTCTTCAAAACCTTCAAGAGCACACAACAAGGGCTTCAACTCTTCAAAGAACAAGCTTAAACGAGGGTTGGGAGCTCTGGGGGTGAATGGGGGCTGGCCTGGGGTGGATGTGCTGTTTAAATAGGGTGCAAACCCCTGAAACTTAGGGTTTCATCCAACAGTGGTGACTCGCCGAGTCCAGAATATGGACTCGCCGAGTCACCAACTTAAACGTGTCCCGGGTCCCGTCCTTACTCGGCGAGTCTGACCTATGACTCGCCAAGTCCAAGGAAAAAAGAAAGAGAATACTCAAATAAGATTTACGTACCAGGAACCAGGTGCTACAAATCTCCCCCACTTATTTTAGACTTCGTCCTCGAAGTCTGCTGCTCAATCCTGAAACAGCTTGGGGTAATGCTCCATCATCTCATCCACCGACTCCAAAGTCCATTCTGAACCCCTGCGGTGCTGCCATTGCACCTTCACTAGCTCCACCCTCTTGTTCCTCAAATCCTTCGACTTCCTGTCGAGGATTGCGACTGTGCGCTCAATGTAATTCAGGCTGTCATCAACCTGAATATCCTCTAACGGCACCACCGCTGAATCGTCCACTAGGCACTTCCGCAGCTGAGAAACATGGAAAGTGTTGTGGATCTGGCTGAGCTCGGCTGGCAGATCCAGCCTATACGCCACCTTGCCCACCCGGGCTACAACCCTGAACGGTCCGATGAATCTCAGGCCCAACTTGCCCCGCTTCCTGAATCGAATGACGCCTTTCCAAGGCGACACCTTCAGGAGAACCATATCCCCGACTTGGAACTCCAAGTCGGATCGACGCTTGTCGGCGTAACTTTTCTGCCGACTCTGAGTAGTCTGAAGCCTGCTCCGGACCTGCTGGATCCTCTCGGTCGTCTTGAGCACCACTTCGGTGCTCCCCATGACTCTCTGGCCAACTTCACCCCAGCATATCGGAGTCTTTCACCTTCGTCCGTACAACAGCTCAAATGGGGGACGGTCAATACTCGCGTGATAGCTGTTGTTGTATGAGAACTCGGCCAGGGGAAGATAGGTATCCCAGCTACCACCGAAATCTAGCACGCATGCCCGCAACATATCCTCCAGAGTTTGGATGGTCCGCTCGCTCTGGCCATCCGTCTGCGGGTGAAAGGCGGTGCTAAAATGCAAACGAGTGCCCAACTCGTCATGAAATCTCTTCCAAAATATGGAAGTAAAACGCACATCCCTGTCCGAGATCACCGATACCGGCACCCCGTGCCGCGCCACGATCTCCCTGATATAGATGTCGGCCAATTTCTCGGCCGATATGCTCTCCTGAATCGGAATAAAGTGAGCACTCTTGGTCAATCGATCCACGATGACCCAAATCGAATCCACTCCACGCGCGGTCCTGGGAAGCTTTGTAATAAAATCCATCGTGATATCTTCCCACTTCCACAGTGGAATGTCCAACGGCTGCATCTTACCATGCGGTCTCTAATGTTCGGCCTTGACCTTCCTGCAGGTCAAACACCGCTCAACGTACCATGCCACATCTTGCTTCATGCAGGGCCACCAATAATCTAGACGAAGATCCCTATACATCTTCGTCGCCCCGGGATGAATAGAGAATCGGGATTTGTGCGCCTCCTCCATCAAAATCTGGCGCACGCCTCCGTGATACGGCACCCACACCCTACGGTGTAGTGTCAATAGTCATCAGCTGTCATAATCAAAGGAGGAAACCTGACCCACCAAACCCTCGCTCTTCCGATGCTCCTCCTTGATAGCCTCTTGTTGAGCCTCCCGAATTCGCTCTAACAGGGGAGTCACCACGGTCATGCTCATACATACGTCCCTAATCAGTGCCGCCTTGTGGCTAAGCGCATCAGCCACCACATTGGCCTTCCCCGGGTGGTAGAGGATCTCGCAATCATAATCTTTCACCACGTCCAACCACCGACGTTGCCTCATGTTCAGATTCGGCAGATCCATGAGGTACCTCAAACTCTTGTGGTCCGTGTAAATGGTACATCGAACCCCGTAGAGGTAATGTCGCCAAATATTGAGGGAAAAAACCACCGCCCCCAACTCCAAATCATGTGTCGGGTAGTTCGCCTCATGAGGCTTGAGCTGCCTCAAGGCGTAGGCAATGACATGCCCCCTCTGCATCAATACCGCGCCCAACCCTGAAATGGACGCATCACAATAAACCACAAAATCCTCTACGCCCTCTGGCAGGGCTAAGATCAGCGCCTCGCACAATCTCTGTCTCAGCGTCTCAAATGCAGCCTGCTGATCGGGTCCCCACCGAAAGACCACGGCTTTCTTCGTCAGCCGCGTCAGGGGTACGGCTATCTTGGAGAAATCCTGGATAAATCTCTGATAGTAGCCCGCTAATCCCAAGAAACTCCGAATCTCAGATGGAGACTTCGGAACCTCCCATCTCATCACGGCCTCGACCTTGGCCGGATCGACCAGAATCCCGTTCTGGTTGATGAGGTGTCCAAGAAATTGCACCTCGCGCAACCAGAACTCACACTTGGAGAACTTAGCATACAAGCTCTCCCTCCTCAGGACCTCCAACACCTCTCTCAGATGCTCCTCATGCTCCTCCTGAGTCTTGGAATAAACCAAGATGTCATCGATAAAGACTATCACAGACCGATCCAGCATCGGTCTGCAAACGCGGTTCATGAGGTCCATGAACGCGGCAGGAGGCATTGGTGAGCCCAAACGGCATCACCACAAACTCATAATGGCCATAGTGTGTCCGAAATGCGGTCTTCTGCATATCCTCCTCCCTGACCCTCATCTGATGATAACCCGAACGCAAGTCAATCTTGGAGAACCAAGATGCTCCCTGAAGCTGGTCAAAGAGGTCATCAATCCTCGGGAGTGGGTAACGGTTCTTCACCGTTACTTTGTTCAGCTCCCGGTAATCTATACACATTCGATGCGACCCATCCTTTTTCTTCACAAATAGAATCGGGGCTCCCCAAGGCGAACTGCTCGAACGAATGAATCCCTTGTCTAGCAGCTCCTGCAGCTGCGTAGACAACTCCTGCATCTCGGGAGGAGCCAACCGATACGGTGCTTTGGCTATCGGAGCCACACCAGGAATAAGGTCAATCCTGAACTCCACCTGACGCTCCGGAGGTATCCCAGGCAGCTCCTCCGGGAAAACATCTGCAAAATCTCGAACCACCGGAACCTCGCTCACTGTCGCCTTACCCGCCTCCCGGGTATCCATCACATACGCGACATATCCTGCGCATCCCTGCTAAAGATAGCGCCTAGCCCTCGCTGCTGAACATACAGCGGGTCCACACTGCGACCTCTCGCCATGAATCACTAACTCTCCCCCGCTTGGGGTCCTGACCCGCACTAGCTATTGCGCGTAGTCTATCACCGCCCCATTAGGGCTCAACCAATCCATGCCAATAATCACCTTGTTCCCACGCAACGAAATGGGAACCAATTCTACCAGGTAACGCTCCTCAAACAAACGCAGAACGCAATCTCGAAACACCATCGATGCTCGCATCGATCGATCATCAGCAATCTCTACCTCTAAAGGGAAATCTAACTCGCCTGAAGTCTCATGAAACCTCTTGCTAAGCGCAAGAGAAACAAACGATCGGGATGCACCCGAGTCGAACAATACCTGAACTGGGATGCCGTTCACATGGAACGATCCTAATGCATACATATACATACGGAGCACATATCAATATCATAATATCATAAAAAAATAGAGGGGAAAGAATCATACCCGTCACCACATCGGGTGCGGCGCGTGCCTCCTCGGTAGTCAGCTGAAATGCCCGGCTCCTCACCACTGGAGCCTCTGCCTTGCCCTGCCGGCCATCCATGATCCGCAGGGTCGCTGGAGCTGGCGCTTTCACTGACGCTGAAACTGTCAACTGTGAGCAATTGGCCTTCTTGTGGCCCCTCTGGTTGCAGTGAAAACACAGCAACTCCGATGTCTGAATAGCTGAAACTGGAGTAGTACAATCCCTGCTAAAGTGTCCTGCCTTGCCGCACTTCTAGCAGCCTGCTGATCCCATCCTACATGCTCCCTCATGCGTCCTGCCACATTTCCCACAGCGGCCAGGTCCCCCTTGGCCTTTCGGCCGACCATCTGATCCCCGGGACTTCTTCCCCGAAGCCCCAACCACCTGCCCCGCCTCTGCTTTCCTCTTCCGAACGTGCTCTAAGTCAATCTCCCTTTCCCTCGCCCTGGCGATCATGGACTCCAGGGTAGGACAAGCAGAAAAGCTAACATGCTCCCGGATGTCAGCCCGAAGCATATCATGATAACGGGTCCTCCTCATATCCTCATCACCTGCATACTGGGGCACCAACAAATCCCTCTCCCGGAACTTGGCGGTGATCTCCGCCACAGTCTCCGTCGTCTGCCTCATATCCAAAAACTCTCTGGCCAGCTGCTGAAGCTCGACAGCCGGCACAAACTCTGCCCTGAACCTGGTCACGAAGTCCGACCAGGTCATAGCCTCGATAGCTGACGCTCCCAATGAGTCACCCACTGACTCCCACCAATCCCGGGCTCGGTCCCGTAAACACCCTGTCGCATACCTCACCTTCGACCCCTCGGGGCAGAAGCTAGTCAACTGTGCAGAATCGATGTCTGCAATCCATCGTCTGGCGGCAATGGGGTCTTTCACCCTGTGGAAATCCGGCACACCACTGCCCCTGAAGTCCTTAAAGGACAGTGTGCGAGATCCCGACTGGCCAGATGCCATGTCGCTCCTGAACGCCCTGAGGCGATCCTCCATCAACTCAATGATCCCTTCCTTGATCGACCCGAAGATAATGGGAGTCGACTCAAGGATACCCCTGGTGATCTCTGACGCGATGAACTCGCGTAGTCCCTCATCTACCGGCTCGGGACCTGATCCCGAACCTGACCCCTCTCCTGAACCGCCATCTATCGGCCTCGAACGCAGTACCACCATTCTGCAATACATAAATAACAATCATTAGTGATACTGATACTCCTGAGGGATCATATCTACCACAAGTTCCCTGGTCTCATCTTGGCCTCCCTTGGTTCGGTACGGATCCTCTGCTTTCAGTAGTACGGGCCCATACTACCTTCCACATCTATCCGTACCTTCTTCAAGGTATGCCTTGATTCCACCAGATCCCTTTCACTATCGCTGATCACTGCTATACTCACCCTAGGCTTGCCCTAGGGAAATCTCTGACTCTATTCTACCCAGTCCTCAGCTGCCGCGGGCCTCCTTGTAATGCCAATTAGCCATTACCTGAACACCATCACATGTGGTGAGTCTTGGATAATCCTTCGAGTAACAGGCTCATCCCTACCACGGTTAGACTCAAACGAGAGTTGCGCAATAGGGCCAAATCCAGCACTCTAAGATTATTCAACCTTGATCACATGTGACGTGACGTATTCACCTAATGGATAACTCCCACCACTCATAGTCCCACAAAGCACAAAGCAAGCAGCATTCGAACTAAACTGTTCTAGCATACAGAGCTAAAATCCGCTCTCATAGGAAAAACTGTTCTAGCATACAGAGCTAAACTAATACTATCAGGCATAACCTAACAGGTTATCCTACTGCTGTCTACTCGATTCTAGCATGCAATTCTCATACAACTGAAACACATAAAGCAGGCACATAAGGCATCACTCCTAGATCCTTAGTCCTGTTCTAGCATGCTATTCTACAGAAGCTGATAAACATAACATAAACTTGTATGGGTACTTTGGGGAATACTTACTTGAGCTCGGCCGGTCGCGCACATCACACACTTCGTTCTTTCTTGAGCTCTTTTCTCAATTTTAGGAAACATTTTCTTTTAGAAATCTTTTAATCCCTCGATTTAAGTTCAGACACCCCCCCAAAGGTGAGTCTGAATCCCTCAAACCAGGGCTCTGATACCAACTTGTAACGACCCAATTTTTACGTCCAAAAATTTCGTTTTAAAAACATTACTTTAGTAAACATCAACAGTTAAAAACATAGTTGGATCAAACCATAACACAACACAAACCATGTTTAAAGGTCAAATCATACGACCCATCAAAATATCATAGTACAATCCCAGAAAATCTAGTAAATGCGGAAACCAGAGTGTGTGCATGATGTGCCGCTACCGCGCCAGCTCCTTCCCCTTCGATGAAGAGGTACCTAAAACCAAAACTGTAAAACGTAAGCACAAAGCTTAGTGAGTTTTCCCCCATAATACCTCATACCATGCAAGCATATAGCAAACAACATTCAGCTAGGAGTTACGGGCCTCGCCCACACTCGGGAAGATACGGGCCCTGCCCACACTTCACTAGCCGGGTGATACGGGCCTCGCCCACACTTGCGAAGATACGGGACCTGCCCACACTTCGCTGACCAGGAGGTACGGGCCTCGCCCACACTCTACTATCTGGGAGATACGGGCCTAGCCCACACTCCACTCTCGGAGAGATACGGGCCCTGCCCACACTCAACCGCCAACCCACAACATACAAGTATCACACAGACAAAAAGTATAAGCAACTCTATCATATTAACACATACATCATACTTGACTGAATCCAGAGATACAGGCTCGGCCCACACTCTAGTACTAGCATCTCGTCTACACGGGTCGGCCTTGGTTCCTTAGACCCGTTCCTACTAACAGGAAACTCACCTCGAAATTGATGCTGGTCTGCGTGGGAATTGATCACCTACTACTGCTGCTGCTGCTCCGGAAATCCTCCGGCTGTAATTCCCACAACATACTAAGTCAAACACTGCTAACCGACCTTTTGGGTAAAATGACCATTTTACCCCTAATCATGCCATAAGCCAAAGTCAGAGTCAACTTCCAGCTGACCCGACTCGCCGAGTTGGCCTGCCAACTCGCCGAGTCCTTGTCCAATCGACCGACCTGGGTCCCGATTCTACTCGTCGAGTTAGGCGTTGACTCAACGAGTTCTTCTTCCAAACTGAATATTCAAGTCCTTCATCCTACTCACCGAGTTGTATGAACAACTCGCCGAGTCTGTTCTTGGTCTAAGGAGATTGCCTTGAACTCGCCGAGTCAGGGCATCGACTCGCCGAGTTCCTCCATAGATGAGTTCAGCTGCCAACTCACTGAGTCACACCCCGTGACTCACTGCACACTCGACACTACGAAAAGGGGACAAACTCGGAGACTCGCGAGCAGACTCGCCGAGTCGTTGCCATGCACCCACTAAATACACAGATTTGCTCGATTCCAGTCCATGCCATTCACAGATCTGGACTTCTAGAACACGAATCACATGTAAATTTTCCAACTTTACGTGTAGATTTCCACCCATAAGGGTTTTAGGGTTCAAAATGTACTCGAGAGGGTAGATCTAGGGTCTTCATGCAATGAGGGTCCATAAAGGCAACAGATCTGAGCTCCTGGAGCTCAACCATGCCTAGATCTAAGGGCCAATCAGCCTATTACGAAATATTATGCACATACAAGCTTGGGGAATGGCTCAAGAATATCTTAAATAAAGCCTTAAGCATAGAAACAGGGGAAAAATGGGATATACCTCAATGGAACTGCTGAAAGAACACAATGATGCTTGGATGGCTTCCCTTCTTCTGGATCTACTTCCCTTCTTCTTCAAAACCTTCAAGAGCACACAACAAAGGCTTCAACTCTTCAAAGAACAAGCTTAAACGAGGGTTGGGAGCTCTGGGGGGTGAATGGGGGCTGGCCTGGGGCGGATGTGCTGTTTAAATAGGGTGCAATCCCCTGAAACTTAGGGTTTCATCCAACAGTGGTGACTCGCCGAGTCTAGAATATGGACTCGCCGAGTCGCCAACTTAAACGTGTCCCGGGTCCCGTCCTTACTCGGCGAGTCTGACCTATGACTCGCCGAGTCCAAGGCAAAAAGAAAAAGAATACTCAAATAAGATTTACGTACCAGGAACTAGGTGCTACACTACCGGGTCGATCCTGGCAAGGATCTCGAATGGTCTGATATACCTTGGATTTAGTTTCCCACGTTTTCCAAAATGTATTAACCCCTTCCAGGGTGACACCTTCAATAGTACCCGGTCCCCAACCTGAAATTCCAAGGGCTTCCGTTATTTGTCCGCATAACTCTTTTGTCTATCTCTCGAAACTTTTAGTCGTTCCCGAATTTGGATAATCTTCTTGGTCATTTCTCTTATGATTTCTGGGCCTGTGAGAGTGTTGTCAGGTACTTGTCCTCTAGCTAGTTGTGTGTCACCCACTTCTGCATTGATGTTATGGATTTTGAAAACAATTGTTATTGTTACTTCATATTTTAGGGGAATGTTTTGGTTAATTAAAAATTAAAATTTTATTTGAAAATTTGGGTCGTTACAAGTTGGTATCAGATCCTTGGTTTGAGGGATTCAGGCACACTGGTCGGGTGTGTCAGGACTCAAACTAAGGAAATGGTAAAAAAAAATCAAAAATCAAGAGTTAAAAACTTCTTAAAATGGAAAAAAAGGAGAGTGCAATGCGCGTGATCGGCCGAGCTCAAGTAAGTAGTTCCCCAATATGTTAGTCATGCTATATTGATATTTGGACTAAGATAATCGTATGAATCTTGCTATGTGTATGCTTTAAAAATAGTATACGCTTAGGGTCTTATAGCCTCAGAATGATTGATTTGGCCTTATTTCCTATTCCTTGTCTGGTTGTGGTCTTAGGGTAGAGTCGGTTATTCTAAAGTCTATTTTATCAAGGTCTGTGTATAATTTGTATGCATAATGCAACCTGTATGATTGAGTTTTGTTTTGATATGGATTGAGCAAATCTTAGGATAGCCTAGGATTTTATGTAACAGCCCAAAATCCAGGTAAGCTTTATGGCTCTTCTATTTTGGAAGTTGGCAAGATTAGTCCCTTGAGTTGTATGTTGAATTGGTGAGTACGTTGGGCATACTGGGGTGTACGTCGCGCGTACTCACGCGCTTAATTTGGACGCGGACTTGATCGAGTACGCTGGGCGTACTCAGGGGTACACTGGGCGTAGTGAGCCCAGATGCAAACCCTAATTTCTGGCTTGTGCACTATAAAAGGAACATGTGGCCCTTTGCCCTAGCCACCATATTCCTTGAGTGAGTCCCTTGAGAGCTGAGATCCGTGCCTTAGCCTGTGTGTGTATGTTTTGAGCTTGGAGTTAACTTTTCAAAGTGAAGAAGGAAAGGAGGAGCCATTGTTGGTGCTAGAAGTGGAAGAACAAGTGTAGATCCGTGATCTACAGTGGTTGGAGATCTCTTTTGAGGAAAAAAGCTCTGAGCTTTCCTTGTTCTTCTTAAGTTTTGCTTTTTGGGACCATTTTAGGGTTTGTGGGTCCAAAGTTTGAGACTTTGTGTGCAAATAGTCTCCATGAGCATGAATCTGGCCTCTTCTAGTGTGTTTGATGTTAATGGTTCATAAAAATCCAGTCTTGGTCGTGGATCTAGTGCCATGCATGAGTTATAGTCCCATTATGGAAAGAGAAATGGTGTTTTGAGCACAAAGTGACCTCTACAGCCATGCAAAGGCATAAAGGTCTCGACTTTATGGGTTAAGTCATATAAAAGGAGTCGGATCTAGAGTTTGGACGAAAGTCTTAACAGATTAAGGTCTGAATGAATGGGATAAGGGAACTGGGTGTTACGTTGGGCGTAATCCCAGTACGCGCGGCGTAGAGTGTCGCGTACCCCGATTCTGTGGAAGCTCCGGGTACGCCCAGCGTACATGTTGGTACGCGCAGCGTAACCTGGAGAGGGTTAACTTTTGTTGACTTTTAGGGTTTGGTCAACTCTAGTGTATTTGAGCCAAGCAAGGGGGTAAAATGGTCTTTTACCCTTCCTAAGAGTGTTTAGAGAGTTTGGTCTAGCCTTGGGAAATTATATTGATGACGAGTGTATATTTCATATGATTAGGCGGAGGCTAGGTCCTATTCACCGGGTTCGAGGTTTTCCGAGTTACCGAGTTACGCGAGGTGAGTCTTCTCACTATACGTTACCTTGAGTGGTATTCTAAGTTGACCAGAGGGTCTCAGGTGCTATGTATGAGATTATGTGTTATATTAGAGAATACATGCTATGTGTTATCTGTATGCTGTATGATTATATAGACCAGACCGGAGGGTCCAACGATTCAGACCGGGCCAGAGGGCCCAATGAGCTATGACTGGACCGGAGGGTCCGACGAGCTGTGGGACTGGAGGGTCCCACTGAGACATCTTGACCGAAGGGTCGGGTTTAGCCTCGAGTGGCGTATTTGTGGTATGTGGTATTTTAGGGAACTCACTAAGCATTTATGCTTACAGTTGTTGTGTTTGATGTCTCAGGTACCAGCGAGGACCGTGGGAAGGCGACGGCTTGACTCGTACACACCCACACCGATGGAGTTCACATTAGAGAGATCTTGGGATTTGTTTTGAAAACACTGTTGTTTTGGATTTGAGATTATGATATGATATACATTTTGTGGTTTAAAAATGAAAAATTAAATTGGAAATTTTACGTTGTTACAAGTTGGTATCAGAGCCTTGGTTTGAGAGATTCGGATGCACCTACGGGCGTATTTGAACTCAAATTGAGGATTTGAGAAATTTTACAACCAAAACTGCAAATTTTCTAAAAAGAAAAAGAAGTTTTGGAAACAAGCAGAGTGGATGGTGTGTACGGTCAACCAGCACCCGAACGGTGAATCCCCAAAATACCCTTACATTATATGTTATGAGTTATGAGATATTATGTTATGCATGTTAGAGAGGCTAGGTACTCCTATGAGGACTAGAGTAGCCTGATTTGTGATGCCTTAGCCTAGGAGATTACTGCTGCTATGAGATACTTTGAGAGTGAGTAGGTAGCAGTGAGGAGCTTATGAGAGGTCTACTGAGGGTAGCCAGTGCATAGCGAGAGTAGAGTATTTACGACTTGGGATCCTAGGAGGAGGACTTGGGTTGTATATTGATTCGATGTGGACAATAGTATTGGGCCCGTACTATTGAAAACACCGGATTGGTGCGCAGTCCAAGTAAGAATCCTTGGGGTACCAGAAGTTGAGGATGATTGATTTATCGAGTGTGAGTATACTCGAGAGTGTCCCTAATATTTCTTATGTTGTATTTTAGAGGTTGATCATGGTCGGGACACGCCATACCGCCGAGAGCAGTGGGGTGAATGATGAGGAGATCCGTCGGATCATCCATGAGGAGGTGGCTACTGCCATCAGAGCCGAGATTCCAGAGATGTTTGGGTCTATTAAGACCACACTGATCGAGACGTTTGAGGAGCGTTACGCTGCCTTGACTGATGCTTCTGTTGCTGCAGCCACAGCAGCTGTTGCTGCTGCGAGACCCCAGGGTGGTGATTCGTTGCTGTACCGAGAGTTCAGCAACACGAAACCACCAGAGTTTGATGGTACACAGGATCCGATCTCCGCTATGAGGTGGATCTCAGACATAGAGGGGTGTTTCTATACGTTCTCGTGTCCGGAGCACTTGAGAGTGCGGTTCGCACTCAACCAGCTTCGCTTGGGGGAACAGGACTGGTGGAAGTTTGTGACCGCGAGCTATTCGACAGCTGAGCTGACTGCAGTGACCTGGGAGAGGTTTACTGTGATGTTTCGTGACGAGTATGTTCCCCAGGTGGAGAGGGAACGTTTAGCTCAGGAGTTTCTGACCCTCAAGCAGGGGACTGAGTCGGTGACAGTGATTACAAGGATGTTTCATGAGCGGGCGCTGTTTTGCCCGGAACTGGTGTCCACTGAGCAGGCTCGCATGAGCCGTTATCTGAGTATACTGAGGAGGGACATCCGTGAGTTCGTGGTGAACCCGACTTACCAGACATTTGCTGAGCTCCAGGAAAATGCCCAGAAGAGGGAGATTGAGCTTGAGACACAGGCGAGGGAGGAGACCGAGTCTCAGAGGGGTGATCGGCGACCGACGCAGTCGCAGCCGGCCGCCAAGCGGGCGAAGCCCGCTGATTTGAGGACGGGTAGTTCGAGGGGCCGCACTTGTGGGAAGTGCGGCAAGATCCATGATGGGTCGTGCAAGACTGGGGTATGCTACAAGTGTGGGAAGGAAGGACATTTCGCGAGGGATTGTCCTAAGGGGTTCTCGGTTTGCTTTCATTGCAACCAAACCGGCCATCGGAAGGCCGAGTGCCCCCAGCTTCAGAGGTCAGCGCAGGGATCTGCACCTGCGGTTCGAGCTACTGAGACCCGGCCAGTGAAGGCCGAAGCACTGAACGCTAGGGGGAGAGCCTTC
This sequence comes from Lactuca serriola, assembly GCF_051521515.1. Classification (NCBI taxonomy): domain Eukaryota; kingdom Viridiplantae; phylum Streptophyta; class Magnoliopsida; order Asterales; family Asteraceae; genus Lactuca; species Lactuca serriola. Next base: position 171,824,694 of record NC_136413.1, read on the forward strand.
CAGTTGATTGCGGAGGAGGTCCGCGCAGCGCCTAACGTCGTGGAGGGTATGTAATCTTTATCTATTTTATGTTGAGTTTATGCTATTTTAATTGTTATATGTTATGCGTAGGTACTTTTCTTGTGAGTTTTGTACCTGCATTAGTGTTGTTCGACTCGGGTGCGAGTCGGTCATTCATATCTGTGACTTTTAGTTGACACATTAGTATTCCGAGAGAGGCGTTGAGTCGACCTCTGCGGGTTTCCATAGCAGATGAGCGTGAGGTATGTGCTACCGAGGTGATACGTGGATGCGTGCTGGAGATCTTCGAGGTGGAGTTTCCGATTGATTTGATTCCGATTGCTATGAGGGATGTTTGTGTTATAGTAGGCATGGATTGGTTGAGCCGTTTCGGGGCTGTCATAGATTGCGAGCGTCAATTGGTGACGATCCGAGATCCTAGTGGGGGAGCGCTGACAGTTTATGGCGAGGGGACTCGTGGTGGTTCGGTATTCTGTTCGGCTGCCAAAGCGAGGCGGAGTTTGCAGCAGGGCTGCAAGGGGTTCGTAGCCTATCTGACGGATGTACGAGAGGCCGTTGGGAGGCCAAGTTCAGTGGATGAGGTGTCGATAGTGCGTGAGTTTCCGGACGTGTTCCTCGAGGAGTTGCCGAGTGTGCCTCCCGATAGGCAGGTGGAGTTTCGTATCGATTTGATTCCCAGGGCTGCGCTTATCGCTAAGGCGCCATATCGGCTAGCACCACCAGAGATGCAAGAGTTATCCTCACAGCTGCAAGAGTTGTTGGGGAAAGGGTTCATCCGTCCCAGTAGCTCTCCCTGGGGAGCGCCGATCCTTTTTGTCAAGAAAAAGGATGGTTCACACCGGATGTGCATTTATTACCGGGAGTTGAACAAGTTGACGGTCAAGAACCGTTATCCGTTACCGAGGATCGACGATCTATTCGATCAGTTGCAGGGGGCGTCTTGGTTCTCCAAGATAGACTTAAGGTCGGGATATCACCAGATGAGAGTTTGGAATGAGGATATCCAGAAGACGGCGTTTAGGACTCGTTACGGGCATTACGAGTTCGTGGTGATGCCATTCGGGCTCACCAATGCACCAGCGGCGTTCATGGATCTCATGAACAGGGTGTGTAGGCCGATGTTGGATCGCTGGGTAATTGTATTCATTGATGACATCCTGGTGTATTCGAGGACCAGAGAGCAGCATGAGGAACATTTAAGGGAGCTCCTCGGAGTTCTGAGATCGGAGAGGCTTTTCGCCAAATTCTCCAAGTGCGGTTTTTGGTTACGGGAGGTCCAGTTCTTAGGGCATCTCGTTAAACAGAATGGGATATTGGTTGACCCAGCCAAGATTGAGGCTGTGATGAGTTGGGGGGGTGCCGAGGTCACCTACGGAGATCAGGAGCTTCTTAGGGATGACAGGCTACTATCGGAGATTTATCAGAGATTTCTCCAAGATCGTCGAGCCACTTACCAAGTTGACCCAGAAGGGTGTTACTTTCTCATGGGGTCCAGAGCAGCAGACCTCGTTTGAGACCCTTCGCCAGAGATTGTGCGAAGCTCCTGTGCTCACACTACCGGAAGGGATGGAGGATTTCGTGGTGTACTGTGATGCATTGATATCGGGGGTTGGGAGCGGTGTTGATGCAGAGAGGGCGTGTGATCGCGTATGCATCAAGGCAGTTGAAGCCTCATGAGACGAGATATCCCACCCACGATCTGGAGTTGGGGGCTGTGGTGTTCGCCTTAAAGATCTGGCGTCACTATCTGTATGGGGTTCAGTGTACGATATACACTGACCACAAGAGCTTGAAGTATTTGATGGATCAGACCAATCTGAACATGCGGCAAAGGAGATGGCTGGATGTGGTAAAGGATTATGATTGCGAGATCCTGTACCACCCGGGCAAGGCTAATGTGGTAGTTGACGCCCTGAGTCGTAGGGCAGAGGGTGCCCCGATGCGGGATATTTGTATGAGGTTGACGGTGATGACTCCGGTATTGGATACCATCAGAGGGGCCCAGGCCGAGGCAGTGAGGCCGGAGAACCATAAGAGAGGGTGAGTTATCGGGCAGGTGTCAGGGTTTGTTACCAATAGTCGAGGGCTTATGACCTTTCAGGGTCGGATTTGGGTACCGTTTGTGGGCGGGACGCATACTACCTTGATGGAGGAGGTGCACAGATCGAAGTTTTCGATCCATCCCGGGGCCACTAAGATGTATTTGGATCTGAAGAGGGAATATTGGTGGCCCTGTATGAAGAGGGATGTGGCGTGGTTTGTTAAGAGATGCCTAACCTGTCGTAGGGTTAAGGCCGAGCACCAAAAACCGCATGGTAAGCTGCAGCCACTTGAGATTCCGGAGTGGAAGTGGGAGCAGATATCCATGGATTTCAACACCAAATTTCCGAGAACGGCAAGGGGTGTCGACGCGATCTGGGTAATAGTGGACCGATTGACGAAGAGCGCCCACTTTCTCGCTATTAGTGAGAGTTCTTCTGCGGAAAGATTGGCAAAGCTATACGTGAGGGAGGTGGTATCGCGGCATGGAGTACCCATCTCGATCGTGTCAGACCGAGATGTGCATTTCACTTCCAGATTCTGGAAGAAATTTCACGAGGAGTTGGGTACGAGGCTGCATTTTAGTACCGCATACCACCCACAGACTGACGGGCAAAGTGAACGGACGATTCAGACGCTCGAGGACATGCTTCGAGCATGTGTGTTGGATTTCGGCGGGAGATGGGACACATATTTGCCCTTGGTGGAGTTTTCCTACAACAACAGCCATCATTCGAGCATCGGTATGCCACCCTTTGAGCTGTTGTATGGGAGGAGGTGTCGTACCCCTATTTGTTGGGGCGAGGTGGGGCAACGTGTGATGGGTAGTACGGAGATAGTGCTTCAGACGACAGAGCAGATCCAGCAGGTCAGACAGAGGTTGTTGACCGCTCAGAGTCGTCAGAAGAGTTATGCGGATAGGCGACGATCTGAGCTCGAGTTCCAGGTCGGTGATTTCGTACTCCTGAAGGTATCTCCTTGGAAAGGAGTGATCCGATTCAGGAAGAGGGGCAAGCTGGGGCCCCAGTATATTGGGCCGTTTAGGGTGATTGCGAGGGTGGGAAAGGTAGCATATCGCCTAGAGCTACCTACAGAATTGGACCAGATTCATGATACCTTCCACGTGTCGCAGCTAAGGAAGTGTATTGCCGATGAGTTGGCAGTGGTGCCGTTGGAGGACATCCAGGTGGACGCAAGTTTGAATTATGCCGAGAAGTCGATTGCGATTTTGGATCGCAGGATCAAGGTTCTGAGGAACAAGGAAGTGCCCCTGGTTCAGGTCCAGTGGCAACATCGGAAGGGGTCCGAGCTGACCTGGGAGCCGGAGTCGGAGATACGGGAGCAGCATCCGGAGTTGTTCGCAGCATGAGACTTCGAGGGCGAAGTCTGGTTCTAGTGGGGGAGAATTGTAACAGCCCAAAATCCAGGTAAGCTTTATGGCCCTTCTATTTTCGAAGTTGGCAAGATTAGTCCCTTGAGTTGTATGTTGAATTGGTGAGTACGCTGGGCGTACTGGGGTGTACGCCGCGCGTACTCACGCGCTTAATTTGGACGCGGACTTGACCGAGTACGTTGGGCGTACTCAGGGGTACACTGGGCGTAGTGAGCCTAGATGCAAACCCTAATTTCTGGCTTGTGCACTATAAAAGGAACATGTGGCCCTTTGCCCTAGCCACCATATTCCTTGAGTGAGTCCCTTTAGAGCTGAGATCTGTGCCTTAGCCTGTGTGTGTATGTTTTGACCTTGGAGTTAACTTTTCAAGGTGAATAAGGGAAGGAGGAACCATTGTTGGTGCTAGAAGTGGAAGAACAAGTGTAGATCCGTGCTCTACAGTGGTTGGAGATCTCTTTTGAGGTAAAAAGCTCTGATCTTTCCTTGTTCTTCTTAAGTTTTGCTTTTTGGGACCATTTTAGGGTTTGTAGGTCCAAAGTTTGAGACTTTGTGTGCAAATAGTCTCCATGAGCATGAATCTGGCCTCTTCTAGTGTGTTTGATGTTAAGGGTTCATAAAAATCCAGTCTTGGTCGTGGATCTAGTGCCATGCATGAGTTATAGTCCCATTATGGAAAGAGAAATGGTGTTTTGAGCACAAAGTGACCTCTACAGCCATACAAAGGCATAAAGGTCTCGACTTTATGGGTTAAGTCGTATAAAAGGAGTCGGATCTGGAGTTTGGACGAAAGTCTTAACAGATTAAGGTCTGAATGAATGGGATAAGGGAACTGGGTGTTACGTTGGGCGTAATCCCAGTACGTGCGGCGTAGAGTGTCGCGTACCCCGATTCTGTGGAAGCTCCGGGTACGCCCAGCGTACATGTTGGTACGCGCAGCGTAACCCAGAGAGGGTTAACTTTTGTTGACTTTTAGGGTTTGGTCAACTCTAGTGTATTTGAGCCAAGCAAGGGGGTAAAATGGTCTTTTACCCTTCCTAAGAGTGTTTAGAGAGTTTGGTCTAGCCTTGGGAAATTATATTGATGACGAGTGTATATTTCATATGATTAGGCGGATGCTAGGTCCTATTCACCGAGTTCGAGGTTTTCCGAGTTACCGAGTTACGCGAGGTGAGTCTTCTCACTATACGTTACCTTGAGTGGTATTCTAAGTTGACCAGAGGGTCTCAGGTGCTATGTATGAGATTATGTGTTATATTAGAGAATACATGCTATGTGTTATTTGTATGTTGTATGATTATATAGACCGGACCGGAGGGTCCAACGATTCAGACCGGGCCAGAGGGCCCAATGAGCTATGACTGGACCGGAGGGTCCGACGAGCTGCGGGACTGGAGGGTCCCGCTGAGACATCTTGACCGGAGGGTCTGGTTTAGCCTCGAGTGGCGTATTTGTGGTATGTGGTATTTTGGGGAACTCAGTAAGCATTTATGCTTATAGTTGTTGTGTTTGATGTCTCAGGTACCAGCGAGGACCGTGGGAAGGCGACGGCTTTGACTCGTACACACCCACACCGATGGAGTTCACATTAGAGAGATCTTGGAATTTGTTTTGAAAACACTGTTGCTTTGGATTTGAGATTATGATATGATATACATTTTGTGGTTTAAAAATGAAAAATTAAATTGGAAATTTTACGTTGTTACATTTTAGCTATGAGGTAGCCTGTGAAATATGCTTTGTTTTGGGACGAATTAAGGTTGTCATGTAGAGCTTGGGGAAGGTATAGGTAGGTATGGAAGGTAGTATTGGGCCTGTACTACTGAAAGCACAGGACCTGTACCCGAACTAATGTTAGACCTAGAAGCTCTAAGGAAAACCAGTGTGGGAAGATCCCCTTTTGGACATTTTGATCATTCTGCCTTATGGTATTTCAGATCAGAATGGTGGTGACAAGGTTTGGAGCAGGGGGATCAGGATCAGGGTCTGGATCTGGGTCGTGTGATGGTATAGCGCCCATTACAAGAGGTTGAGCGAGCTTATTGCAGCCGAGGTTACGAGGGTCATCCTTGACGCGACCCCAGTGATTTTTGGGACAGTCAAGGAAGGGATGATGGATATTATGGAGGAGAGGCTCAAGACATTCAGAGTCGAGATTGCTGCGAGCCAGGTCGAGGCCTGAACTCCCTCGTTCCGGGAGTTCAAGGAGTGTGCCTCTCTGGTCCTTCAGCATGTCTGGACCGTTTTCTGGGCATCCGGCCTGACTGGTATGCCCTGCTGGCCTTCAATCTATCTGGACCGCCCTAAAACTGTTGAGCATAACCCTGAATCCATCTTGGTACCCTCTCCCATATAGCCAGTTCTCCCCCACTTGGGGTTTCGAACTCCTGAACCAATCCGTAAACTATAATCCCAGCCTAACTCAAGACCTCATATTGATCGCCCACGCTTTCGTGAAATCGTGGTCTGGTCTCCGACCTGCATTTCCACCACATATGCTAAATAAACTGTACACCCGTGCTGAGTGTATTGTCGAGCCCTAGCAGCTAAATAAAACCCTCAATGGTTGATGCTCCATTTGAAAATTCCCATTTCTCCCCCACTTGGGACACTAACCACTATTTACTAGTGGTGAAACCAAAACAGAACTTAACCATCCCTACTAGGTATTACCATACTTAACCATTTAATGAATAACCCTAGAATGAATAACCTTCGCAGAACAACCCTCCCGGCATGGAGCAACCAAACCTCAATAGAAACCTGAATCCCAAATGACTACTTCTGAATCTCTAAATCACAATTACTAACCCTGGAATGGTGATTCTTTATCCTAACTTCTCATCATCAGTGCATCCCTGGATCCTAACCATCTATAACCCTTCGATAAATTACCCTGACCCTCCTATGTCCTAAGGTCTTATGCAGAAGGTAATGGAAAGTTCACAATATAATCATAAACAGTAAGATAAGAGGTAGAAACATACCAGCAACCGCATCTGGTGCTGCCCTGGCCTCCTCTGTTGTAAGCTGGAAGGCACGTCTTTGAGCCCTTGGAGGCTCTGCTATAACCTGACCCCCATCAGTAATCCTCGGTGTAGTCGGCACTGGATCCTGTACCGGCCTGGCAGCGAGCTGTGGACAGTTGGTCTTCACATGACCAACCTGATGGCAGTGGTAGGCTGGTATCAATTCCTTGTATCCTGAACCGGGGTTGGCTAGCGGAAATCCTTCACAAGGTGCCCCTCCTTGCCACATTTGTGGCACACACTACCAAATCTACAAGATCCCCAGTGCCCCTTCCTACACTTGCCACAAGTGTGGCCATGCTATCCTCCTATCCTGGAATGAGTGGTCTTAGACCGCTTTGGCACCGGTGGTGACTGCGTCGGGTCCTGCCTCTGCTCCCGTAACTGTAACTCAATCTCAAGCTCGTGTCGCCAAGCTGCCTCCTATAACTCCAACATTGTATCACAACTGTAGCACCTGGTTCTTGGTACGTATTCTCTTGTTATATATCTTGCATTTGGCCTTGGACTCGGCGAGTTGAAGGTCCAAGTCGCCGAGTAGAAGCGCGAAGGGACACGAGACTTAAGCGGTGGACTTGGTGAGTCGGGTCCCGGACTCGGCGAGTAGACCCTGTTTGGACAAAAACCCTAATTTGAGGGTTTGCACCCTATTTAAACGCCTTAACTCAGCCTCCTTCATCGCATTTTCTCCCAGAAGACCCCCATAGCAAACCCTAGCCGTTATTGAAGCAATCTAAGGAATTTGGAGTGACTTTGGTGCTTTTGTGATCCAAGGAGGGAAGTAAAAGCTTGAAGGAACAAGAGGAGGCTAAAGGGATCCGAGTTTGTGCACCATTTTCATCTCATTGAAGATAAAAAAGCTTGTACCTTGCTCTTCCGTTTGTTAGATCCCATTTTGTGAAGTTTTAGGGCTTTTCTAAGCCATTTTGGTCACAAACCATGATTGCAAGCATGGTTTGGAGTTGATGTTTCAGATCTAGGCCCTTAGATGGGTTACAAGGCAGAAAGGAGTGGCTCTTGCACTCAAAGAAGGCCCCATGCTTTGATAGGGCTTGTTTAGGGACCTTTTAAGCTCAAAGTCCCATGTAAGCACGTAAAGGTTGTAACTTTACGTTCTAGATCGATTGTAGAAGCATAGATCTATCTTTTGATCAAGGGTTGTACGTCAGAAATCGAAGATTCAGTGAGTGGTTTTGACCAACTCGGCGAGTCCAAGGTTCTGTCCCATATCAGTTGAGGGTCATAAGGACCCAGTTGAGTGTGGAAAGGTTTCAAGGGGGCCCAGGGAGTGACCCAACGTTATGGACTAAGCCATTGTTCTGGAAATTCATGGGACTCGGCGAGTGCATGAATAGACTCGGCGAGTCCAAGGAAATCTTCTTAAGGATGAAGATGAACTCGACGAGTCATTCATACAACTCGGTGAGTCAAGGACGGGACCTGTGTATCAGTTGATGATGAACTCGACGAGTTGTTCATACAGCTCGGAGAGTCGGATGAGGATTCAGTCGATGTTCACTTAGAAGGAAAACTCTTCGAGTCATCGCCTAACTCGACGAGTAGAGACAGGTATGAGGTCTAATGGAAGGATAGGGACTCTGTAACGCCCGTAGATCAGGGCTAGTCGATTTAGAGACGATAAGCATCAAAATGACTTTTTGATGGAAGATTATTTAGAAGGATTAATCTTAACCAAGTGTTAGTATATGTCACAAGGTTTCCGTGCATATAAAGAACGCCAAAATCCGAGTTATAACGAAGAAGTTATGACCTGTCGAAGTTTCGCGACAGAACCGACACGACCTAGCGCGACCCAGCAAAAACGTAAATAGTGAATTTAAGGTAGATAGATATCTATCCTTAGTAATGTAAACGAGAGTCGAAGATTTCTTCGATAGTAGTCCAACGATAAAAAGACAGACGAAAACGGAGTTCAGATGAAGGAGTTATGAATTTCGAACGAAGTTTTCCTGTCCCGGCCTACTAAAAATACTATATAAGTAATATACTTATAATATATTAAAAATCAATTCAAAATTAGCCAATGGAGTCTAAACGAGAGTTTTAGAGCATAATCTCACCTTTGCGGCGATATAAAGAACGTCGAAAACGGAGTTCGTATGCGAAAGTTATGAATTTCTGAAGTTCGGGGCGCGAAACCCCAAAACTGTCAGAGCCCACGACGTGGAACAAGGTTGCCACGACGTGGCAAGTGTCCTGACACCTCCGGGAGGCCCCCAGATGCAACTTGGGATGACGCATGCAGTGACGACCAAGCCCACGACGTGGAACAAGGTTGCCACGACGTGGCAAGGGCCAAATTTGCCCTATAAATAGATTTGAAGGGCCAGCCGTTTAGGGTTGCTATTTTCTCTCTTCTCTCTCCCGTTTTACCTCGATTTGCGTGCAAGAAGTACCCCTAAGCCCCGGTATCAACCCCGAGACCCGAAGCGAGTCCCGAAGCCCCGAAGATCCCGAGAAGAAAAGAGTTTCCGAGCCGAAGCTCTCCCCGCGAGAAACCCGGTGTGTGAAGATATCCCGATTTCACCGAAGAATACTACTCTTAGAGCTGTAGTGCTGTATGATCATCTTCTGATCAAGTGAGTGTGTGGTTACTTTCTTCTAACGCATAAATACGAAGTATTTTATACGAAATACGTGTTATGTGTATATTTTGTTGTTATATGTGTGAATGTATATTCACTTTCTTCTACCGCATAGATATGAAGTATTTGCTATGAAGTATGTGCTAGGTGTTTATACATTGTTTGTTTACTTGAGATAAATGTTGAAATAATGTGTTATACATGTTTTAAAAGATTTAAACTTTATATGTGTTTGCATCTACAAATATGTTGGGTAGAACATGGGTAGATGAAATAGTTGATGTGAGACAAAATAATAGGTGTTTTGAACTCAATGTGTTCATTAGGTATTTTGAACTATATGTGTTCACTTGGTGTCCTTGAAGTCAATGTGTTCATTAGGTATTTTGAACTATATGTGTTCATTAAGTATTTTAGAACTCAGTGTGTTCATTAGGTATTTTTGAACTCTACGTGTTCACTTGGTGTTTGAACTCAATGTGTTCATTAGTTATTTCCGAACTCTATGTGTTCACTTGGTATTTTTGGACTCAATGTGTTCATTAAGTATTTTTGAACTAGATGTGTTCACTTGGTGTTGTTGAACTGAGTGTGTTCACTAAGTGTTTTAGAACTAAGTATTCACCAGATGTTTTGAATTAATGGTTCACTAGGAGTGTTAGAACTAGGTGTTTGTTAAGTATGTTGAACTAAGTGTTTACCAATCGTAATTTGTGGACCTTGGCAGTGGTGGACTTTGTGTCAATTCCTTAGGTCAATCCTTAGGAATAAATGGATAAAGGATAGTTGATTCTTAGGGTAAATCCTTAAGAAATAAAGGAGATAATAGGAATGAGTATTTGGGTTGATTGTTTGATAATTCAATATAATAAATGTATTATTGTGGGTTGAAAACCCTACATGCTCACCAGGCTCCCAAGCCTGACCCACTCAGTTTTCTTTGCATTACAGGTAATGACACAAGAGTTTAAGTTGGTGGACTTGATGAGAGATTTTGGATTATAGATCAGTAGTTACAAATAACTGTTGTAAGGTCTATTTTATATTGTTTATGCTTTTGGTCTATATCGGAACATGACATCCCGAGGTTTTATTATTTAATGAAAATACATTCTCTTTGAGAAACGTTTTGATAAATTTTATCATATTTTGTTTTGGGAACAAATTCCGCAACCGTTTTCTTTAAACGATTACTCTGATTTTAAAATAAAGCATAAACAAACCAGTCTTTTCTGGCCGAGAAATTGGGGATGTCACAGTGGTGAAAGTGGGTTAGATCTGATCCCACATCGGCTGGGAAGGAGAACTAAGCTTTCCTTATAAAGGGTGTGGATACCTTCCCTAACACAACGCGTTTTAAAGCCGTGAGGGCAGCAGATCCCATAAGAACTCTGCGGTTAAGCGTGCTCGGGCGGGAGTAGTACCAGGATGGGTGACCCCCTGGGAAGTCCTCGTGTCGAGTGGCCCAAAGCGGACAATATTGTGATACGTGTCAGAGGGGGATGTTACAAATGGTATCAGAGCTAGGGCACGGGTCGATGTGATCGACGGGGACGTCGAACCCTATAATGGGGGGTGAAAGTGGGTTAGATCTGATCCCACATCGGCTGGGAAGGAGAACTAAGCTTTCCTTATAAAGGGTGTGGATACCTTCCCTAACACAACGCGTTTTAAAGCCGTGAGGGCAGCAGATCCCATAAGAACTCTGCAATTAAGCGTGCTCGGGCGGGAGTAGTACCAGGATGGGTGACCCCCTGGGAAGTCCTCGTGCCGAGTGGCCCAAAGCGGACAATATTGTGATACGTGTCAGAGGGGGATGTTACAGACTCGGCGAGTCAGGTCAACTAGAAGTTGACTTTGACTTTGACTTGGTCAGGGGTAAAATGGTCATTTTACCCTAAGAGTAGATGTCAGTTTCTAACTAAGTGTTTTGTGGGAATTATAGCCGGCGGATTTCCAGGGCAGCAGCAGCAGCAGTCAGAGGATTCCCGCACAGTTCAGCAGCTACTACAAGGTGAGTTACCTTCCAGTAGCGGTGGGTCTATGGCCACAATGCCGGCCCACCAGTAGGGATCGTATGTTAGATGTTTGTCTTTGTGATATTCATCTGTGTTGCTACTACCTGATATGTCATATGCTAGCGTGATATGATATGTGATAGTGATAGAGTTCGGTTGTTAGAACCGAAATGGTAGGTTAGGCACCCCAGATATGCCTAACAGTATGTTATGATATGTTTAGCTGCTAGCATGATATGTTATATGAGATAGAGGTAGTAGAAGGGGGAAAGGTCCCCGAGATTCGTCGTTAGGACCGAAGGGTAGGTCGGACACCCCATATATGTCTGACAATAGATTATGCTATGATATGTGAGATAGTAGTAGTAGGGGTGAAATAGTCCCCGAGGTTCGGTTGTTAGGACCGAAGGGTAGTTAGCACCCAAGAATAGCTCGGCATGGGTAGGTCAGCGCCCCAGAATGGCTTGACACGGGTAGGTTGGCACCCCATAATGGTCGTACGAGTAGGTCGACACCCCAGAATGGTCGTACCGGGTAGGTCGGGCACCTCAGAAATGCCTGGCAGTATATGTGATGTGATTGTATGGTATGTGGTACGATGGGGGAACTCACTAAGCTTTCTGCTTACAGTTTACAGTTTTGTTTTCAGGTACCTCTTCAGCGAAGGGGAAAGAGTTGGCGCGGTAGCGAAACATCATACACACACATTGGTTTTTCCGCATTAGGAGATGTTCTGGGATTGTACTTTGACATTATTATTATTTTCATGCTTTGGTTTTCAGACACAAGATATGTTTTTATGAATTGATATGATCGGATGATGTTTTACTACTAAAGTTTTGCTAACCACTTAATTTGAAAATGAAATTCTTGGGCGTGAAAATTTGGGTCGTTACAACAACGTTGGGTAGCAACAAACTGATGGATGTCAGTCTTGAGCATGCTCAGATAACGTGTCATTTGAGCCTGCTCGGAAGCAAACTCCAGGAAGAACATCACCCTCTCCATGAACATACAGGTGATCTCCGTCACCATCTCACCATCCTGTCTTAACTCCAAGAACTCCTGAGCTAACCGGTCCCGCTCGACCCGTGGAATGTAGCGAGCATGGAACATATCCCTGAACTGCTCCCAAGTAACCGCAACTCTATGATCATCAGTGTAAGACCCAGTCATTAACCTCCACTAGTCCTTTGCCCCAGACCTCAGCAGGTTCAAGACATATCTGACCTTCTAGTCAGCAGGACATACGCACATGAAAGAACATCCCTCCACGTTGGACAACCACCTCATGGCTACAATTAGGTCCTGAGTCCCATCAAATGTCAGTGGCTTCGTGTTATCGAAGTCCCGGTACTAAAACCCGACTAGCTCCTCCCCCTGCCGTCGTTACAACTGTTGTAGCTGCTACGACAGACGTCTCAGCAATGGCTGCATAGCGCTCGTCAAAGTACTCAACCATGACGGTCTTAATAGACCCAAACATCTCCGGCAGTTGTGCCCGGAACAGAGTAGAAAAATCATCATGCAAGATCTATCGAATCCTGGCGTCCAACTTATTCGACCTCATCGGACCAATGACCTCGGGCACTGCCTGTCCCTCCTGCCCACCATCTCCTGGTCCTGATCCGGATCCAGTCACAAAGTGTCTCGTAACCACCATACTGAAAATACACAAGGAAGATATCAGATAATCCACATAGATAATAGGGAAACAACTCCCAACTAAACCATAAGGGTTGTGACTTCCTTGCTACGCGTATGGGCCCTGTGCTTTCAGTAGTACGGGCCCATACTACCTTCCACACCTACCCATATTTGTCTCAAGTATCATCACAACGCCCTAACAGTATACATAAACACGGCGAGCGCTCAATCCTCACTCCTAGAGGAATGCTAAATATCTCATAACTGGCCTACCGGTCTCGCACGACCCACCCATGAAACTTCCACCAACCCTACAATACTCGTGTATTCTAACCATACATAACGTTGGATCCTATAGACTTTCGAATGCCTGATCCGACCCTAAGCCCTTCATCAAACAAGAACAGGAAATAAGGCCAAACCAAACATTCTCAGGCTATACGATCTTAATTATGTACGATCACGATGCATACACTAAGTAACTACAGTAATGATGTCAATTTCATATAAGGAAAACCCTAGGCTATCAGGCATCAGATAATCAAGCAATTCTATCATGGAATTCCTGAAGATCCTTAGCCTAGCACTAGCATGTTGTTCTTGTTGGGTTTTGGTATGCTACAACATCCTATGGTGCACATACAATCCTAAATACCTTGGATCTATGTTTTCACTAATTATACATGCAAATGGTTTCCAAGGTATTAATCTTACAACTAGCATGCATTTAACATAAAAATATAATATACTAGTTAGCATGACATACCTTTTGATGGAGCTTGAATTCTTGGTGTATTTGGCCTTAAAGAGCTTAGCCCCAATACCGTGGAAACCTCAAATGGAATCACAACACACCATGGACAAAGGATGAACTTGAGAGAGAATTTCATGCACACAAAAGACACCATGAACTCTAAAAAGATACAAGTGGCGATTTTGGGCAATGAAGTATCTATTTATATGTGGGATTTCTAGGGTCATGGATATAACCCAAATCCATACCCATGGGTTTTATGATCCATGGTTCATGTGTCCCAACTCTTTATGTATCCATACATAAACTTGGTCCAACATGGATCCTAAGCCCAACACATATAAATATAACTAATTATCAGAATTAGTCCCATAGATTTAATTAGTCTCTTTCGACCACTAAATTAATTCCAAATTAATTCTTGATCAATACTAATTAAAACATATGATTTCATATTAATATATTATTACTTATAATATATTAATAAACCATAAATAACCTTCTCTCAAAAGTCCATCCTAACAAATTGTCCTGATGATATGCAACCCAAATGGACCATGCTACTCTCGGGTCGAATACATACCAACAATAGTTATGGGCTTAGACACCTAATCCAACAGTCTCCCACTTGGATAAGTCTAAAACTATTATTCAAGTATGACTCCAAGATCCCGACTAGCAATCATAGCTCTTAAAGCCGCTGTCAAACTCTGAACAAATCAAATGACATGTCCATTAGATAAAGGATCATATATTCCTCCGTTCTAGATATCATATGGACTGAGACATGGATTATAATCATTCTCTTTGTCCATTTGTCGTTTCCCGATTTCCGATTTATGACGACTGACTAATTGAACAAATCAAATCAGTCCAGGCCCGGCCGAGCACTTACGTTTATCATCACCAAATCATCGAGGGGCCCACAAATATCGCTTTTATCCTGAAGTTTAAAGGAATGGATAAACTTCGACTCATATGGCTTGTTCTACTACTTGTTGAATCATACACAAAGGCACGTTTTATAACATCGAGTTACCGAATGCGTTTTTGTGCAATCAATGTACAACCAACTCATAGTAACAACTTATATCTCTAGGTTTGAAAAATATAAGATATTATCGTCTCATGATCACTCGTGATAAAATCCATGAAGTGATTCAAATGAGTGTGGGTTGAATCCAATACTCGAGTCCCTATTCCAGGAGTACTCATGAATGTTGTAGTAACTCTTACTATGTCTACTACCTTGGACATGTACAAACCCGATTCATGACAGTCTTGCCTTAATACCTACTTCCAACGTATTATCAACTGTGGATGGTTTGAATAACTTAGTCATTCGGAAAGAATAACCTAGTTATTCTGGAAGTCAAAACATGCAAAGTGAAACACAAGAATAATACTAATCCTCTATGGTCCCAAGCACCTTTGAGAGTAAATAAAACACATTTTATTTAAACACCATATTGATTACTCATTATTCATTGTATAATGTTTCAAATAATCAACTTTATACTTGAATTAAAACAATAGTTGTCCCATGCTCCAAGCATGTAAACTATGTTTTATAAACACTAGTCATGCCATACATCAAGTATGCATACTATGCTTATCTATGATCTTTACTTTGTGAAATAGATCAATTGAACATGATTCCAATGATGCTCATTTCACAATCCCAAATCTTTATCGTAAATGTAAGATTTCCAAATCCCCACCATTTAACGAAATCTGTTAGATTCTAAACTTATATGCATTGATCCTCTCGTAATGACTATGCACAAAGTCACAAAGACTTGTCAACAATCATTACATAGTATCCCAATGGAGAGCATTCCATGGAACCAAAGTCTCAAATTCAAAGTACATTGCTTTGAACGACCTTCTAGCATTAAGTTTCCTAATCTTACACAGATTGAATGAACAACTTCTACCTTTGGGAATATTTCCATATTCTCATTTTGACTGTCACTTCTGAACAAGAGTTGCCTCTTTTCAGAATATATCAATTATGGTCCTTTCCTAAAATTAACACTATACTTCCAACTATCCTTGAGCAACCAATCTTTGGTAAACCTTAGATTGTCCTCGACAATTGTTTAATCATTTTAGTCATATCCAATTCTAGATCTTAATGCCTTAGGCATTCAGAAAATTTAGAAAGGATAAATATTATAGCACATGCAATCGATCCTATATCTGAAGCATATGGGACACGATTCATGATGTCTCACATAAAGACATGATACTAGACCAATATTTTGCTACAATATTTTTTATTTGCCATGTTCTCAAAATTTGACTATGAAGAGGGATGTCGTAATCATAATCGAATTTTGAAAACGCAATATATATATATATATATATATATATATATATATATATATATATATATATATATATATAGAATTTCCTTATGTTGAACCATTCCAACACAAAATTCATATATATATCCCTGACTAAAGATGATCAAAATCTCAATCTAAGCTTTTAGAATTGAAATGAAGTATAATTGCCTCTCCCTTAATTATAACAAAACAACTTTTCCCAATTGAAACCCTTTTGTTTTCTATAACTAACACTTAACATAATAATCATGCTCCCACTAACATGATGATTACTAGCATAACACTTATGCTCCCACTAGCTTTGACATGTACTCAGAAAACAGTTGGACTTCTAGAAATCAATACTTTATTGACTTTCTTACCAAAGTTCAGATTTCTGATACAAGATGCTTCGATAAAACTTTATCAAAATCATACACATTTCCTTAGATAGCTCACATGTGTGTCTAAACAATTTTATAGAACTATGAAAAGGGATATTGTAATCATAGTCTCAATTGTTTAGACCTTTTCCATTTCTCAAAAGTCTATGTTAGTGTGCCGGTTATCCACACACGCTCCATTAACGACTTTGAGAATGCAAATGTCACAATTGCTATCTACTAAAAATCTACTTAGTGAAAGCGTTTCCTCACCATCATTTTCATAAATCAAAGAGAAACCTTATGACACTTAGATTTTATGGTGTATGAGTTCCTATCCATATGAATTTTGTCAAAACCATAATCACAAGACAAGGTTAGTGACACATCCAAATTCATATGGATTGAACTTGTGCGGTCTTAACTTCTTGCCACCTGGCAGCCCAAGGGCCTGCCATTGCTTCCAAGTAGTTATGGGCATAGAAATGTCAACATGATAGGTTATAAACCTCAATTCGTGTGCTAGTGAAGAACTATAGGTTTTATCCTTGATTAGTTCTTGAAACTTTCAAGACCTTTAAGACTCTCACTTTCCTCTTGACATATAAGACTATCTTGTCAAGAACCATTCCTTGACAAAACAAATATTCAAGGGATAGTCCGGATTCTTATCAAGACTAACACTTCATGCAATTGGCCTAAGTTGGTCTCTGTTTTATTCAAAACATCACAACTTACCAATTTCAAATGTACAAGAGTAAAAAACATTTTACTCTTACATTTGACTAGTGTTAAGAAACCTTTTTTAAGATGTATCACTCAAGTTACAATCTTGGAGTATGACTCTAAGACTTTGCTTTTGGAACGAAGTATGACTCATCTTCTTGATTTAACCATTCCAACAATTCATGACTCCTATTCTTAGCCATAAGAAAGCACTAAGATGTCCTTAGAGGATCATTTGTGATATGGTAATCATTAAGATGATCATAAAACATGATACTAAAGTACTCTCCCATCTTTTCAGATTTGAGAAACTTTTATCTTTTTGCCTAATTTGATTCTTCTCAGTCGTTTTTCCATACATCGAATATTTTCCAATGTTTCAGAATTATACTTAAACTTGTAAGTAAAACCATATTTACTAAACTTTAGTAAATCATGACGAATAGTCTTATCAATCTTTGTGGTGGACTTGACCAGTGCACACGAATGTGTACTCAATCCCTTAGTCCTTTCACTTGACTTAATTTTCTAATGATGAAAATTCTCATTCATCATACAACTTGTATGATTCCAAGTTTCGGTCCAATTGAAACTTGGGTGATGAGAATCTTTCTTTATTTGGTAAATTATGACACTACCACATCCGAAAGAATCAAATCCATTTTCGAATATTGCTATCAATGGAATCATATAAACAACCATTTTTCACAAATGCCACTATAAGGGTATTTAAAATAAATAAAATAAAACCTTATCTTTTATTTAAAACTTGCGGAAAAACTTATCCTTACAATGCAAATGCATATGAAAAATTTGTTGTTATCTATTCTTAAGCAATATATCATAACTCTTAAGCAACAACTCACAATTCTGATCACCGAACCATGCGATCGAAATCCATCTTCACGATCAGAATCAACATATACTTCCTTTAAGCTTCCTCTCTTCGATTCTACAAAACATCAAAATGTGATATGGTCACACCATGTATAAGAATCTCAAATAGGAACTTAATAGAGTTAGATAGTGCACTTTACCCGAAGTAGAGTCAAACTCTTTGACTTTACCAACCTTATGATTGTTCAGGTAAATTAGGCAGCTTCGCAACCAATGCCCTATCCTTTGGAAATAGAAGGTTTGGGAAGTTGATCTTCTAATCAAATTTGCTTTACTAGTCCTCAAATCATTTCTGATTCAGCAGCACCAAGCAAATAGGTAAGATCATTAAGGGTCAAGTCATGGTCTGTCACATAGTAGTCCCAAAAGAACTCACTATATGACTTAGAAAGTGATTGAACATCCAAATTTCTCAAGACTTTAACACCCAACTCTCTCGGATTGTCAATATGTGACTTCATCTCCAAGATGTGATCACACATAGATCTTGCTTGCCAATAGGGCTTGAGTGACCTTGAATTTGTTGGTTAGGGAGAATAATTGGAGGGGGTGGAGGAAGTGAAATTCCAAGAGATTTGGATAGATCATATATGTCTAAACTAGACATCTAAAATGGGAGATATTCAACTTAGTTGATTTTTAAGTCCTTAATATAATACCCAATATGAAATATTTCGGCTAGGACCCAACACAATATTTTATAACTTGGAAGAAGGATGTCGTAATCCAAGTTATAAGATATTTGAAGGTAGGTGAATGACGATTCACCAATTTCCACCATGAAAAACGAAATAATTTATTAGGTTTTAATTGGATTTGAAAATCCTAGATCTTTTGAGATTCATTGAGCTTTTTAATGGCATGTTTCAGTCTTGATTGTGCCCTCTCAAATTTTGTGACTGGGATGCCGAGGATCACAAAACAAGGTGTGAATAACCATGCAAATTCACTTGGTACCCTTAATATTATCACCTAATCGATGTGCCGGTTACCCACACACGCTCCACCGATCTATGATAAACATTAAGTCACCCTTTGTTATCCTTACTAGTCCAAGTTAGTGTGCCGGTTACCCACACACGCTCCACCAACAACTTGGTAAGGTACAAAGTGTGAGTTTCATGGGCTAGCACCAAATTCACATTTTCCTAAGTAACTAAGATTGAGTATTTATAAAAGTTTTAGTTACTTAGTATTTATCATTAATACTTTTAATGAAGGGAGAATTACAGTCATGTCAAACCCGTTCAGCTAACGACCCTCCACCAGTCAAGGAAGCGGTAGGTGAGAGTTGACACCCATTAAACTGCCATTTTATAGGCAGTAACCTTATACCCCCCTTATAGACCGGCTTCGTGAATGAGGCCTACTAACGGTAAACCTGACTTTGTTCTTATACATACATATATATATATATATATATATATATATATATATATATATATATATATATATATATATATATAAGTATTAACTATTAATATTATAATAGTATAAGAGTGTATTTTAAACATTTAAAATACTTGGTGGTTTAATCTATTAATTAAACTATACTCTTAATTTAATTAAACTTAAACCATGTCTTTATGGAATTATTAACTCTTTTAATTAGACACTTTAATTAATTTAATGAAGTCCATAAAGTTTTAACTTTAACTTTTAAAATTCTTGAGTTTGGAATTAAAGTGTATATGGGGTTTGACTTTACAAATTCCAAAACTTGAGGACAAGTTTTGAACAATTCAAAAACTTATGGTTTCCATAACTTATGAATTTTAAAGTGGTTTAATGGAAAAAAAACCCTTCAAGTTCCATAACTTGTAGACAAGTTATGGAAGACTTTAAAAACATTAAAAAATGTGACTCTTTATTTTTTAATAACTTATGGAAATTTTATGAGTTTTAAAATTCATAAATGTGACTTTTTCATGTAACTTGAGGACAAGTTACAAAAACACATATTATGAACAACTTGTAGATTAATTTGGATTGAAAACAACTATCTCATAATTTTTTCTATTAATCTAAACAAACTCATAAACATGAACATTCATAATCAACATTTTTCCAGCATCATATAAACATGTATAAAAATTGAAATTTTGATTATTATCCTTTATTTGGATGAGAATAAACATTACCATAGTATCAAAGACAAATTTTATGAACAAAAACACTTTGCGGTAATGATTCTAATCCAAAACAGGCCAAAAAAAACTCGAAGATAAGCTGTCAGGGGGTCCAACTCGTCGAGTGCATGAACCAACTCGACGAGTTGGATGAATTTGTTCATGGACTCGTCGAGTCCATCACTGGACTCGTCGAGTCTACTGTCCCGACAGCAAAAAATTCGATTTTTTTAGTTTTTTCCAGCAACTTGCATCAAGTATAATTGAAAACAACCCATGGCTCTGATACCACTGTCGGGTTTTGGTATACTACAGCATCCTATGGTGCACATACAACCCTAAATACCTTGGATCTATGTTTTCACTAATTATACATGCAAATGGTTTCCAAGGTATTAATCTTACAACTAGCATGCATTTAACATAAAAATATAATATACTAGTTAGCATGACATACCTTTTGATGGAGCTTGAATTCTTGGTGTATTTGGCCTTAAATAGCTTAGCCCCAATAGTGTGGAAGCCTCAAATGGAATCACAACACACCATGGACAAAGGATGAACTTAAGAGAGAATTCCATGCACACAAAAGACACCATGAACTCTAAAAAGATACAAGTGGCGATTTTGGGCAATGAAGTATCTATTTATATGTGGGACTTCTAGGATCATGGATATAACCCAAATCCATACCCATGGGTTTTATGATCCATGGTTCATGTGGCCCAACTCTTTATGTATCCATACATAAACTTGGTCCAACATGGATCTTAAGCCCAACACATATAAATATAACTAATTATCAGAATTAGTCCCCATAGATTTAATTAGTCTCTTTCGACCACTAAATTAATTCCAAATTAATTCTTGATCAATACTAATTAAAACATATGATTTCATATTAATATATTATTACTTATAATATATTAATAAACCATAAATAACCTTCTCTCAAAGGTCCATCCTAACAAATTGTCCTATTGATATGCAACCCAAATGGACCATGCTACTCTCGGGTCGAATACAGACCAATAATAGTTATGGGCTTAGACACCTAATCCAACAGTTCTAACATATCAAATAATTCGTAAGCTATTTTGGGGTCTACTTACTGGCTCCCGCTGATCGTACACTTGCATCCTCCTTTAGTATTCTGAAAACCATTTGAAAAATCATTTTAAATTCTTGTCCTTAGTTTGAGACTGGAGAGACATGAGTGTTTCCTCCAATTCACTCAAACCAAGGCTCTAATACCAACTTGTAACATCCATAAAAATCAAGCCAATTTAAAACTTTTTAAATCATTCAAAAACCGATAATTATTACAAATATGCTTTCAAAATGGTTTAATGTCAGAGTATCCCAGAATCAATCATAAAAACATAAGGAGGTGCACGATCATGCCTTCACCTTCCCATGATCATAAGAAGTACCTGAAACAAAATAAACAATTGTAAGCCCGAAGCTTAGTGAGTTTTCCTAAAATACCAACACCATACAATCATAATCATATCATATAAACAAACAACATGCATAATGAGCCATCAGCCTGACTGGACCGCCTTGTAGGCTATTAGTTTATCTGGATTGCTCTCCGAGCCTTCGACACGTCTGGACCGCCTCTCAGGGCCTTCAGCCTATCCGGACCGCTCGCCGGGACTTCGTCCTGACTAATATGCCCTCCCGGGTGTGCAATCTATCCGGTCTGCCCAGGGTATGTTGGCCTTCAGCACAACGCATGTCCGCCTCAACCCAACCCCAATCAAATAATCATGTGCACATAAATATCATATGTTAGCATGTATATAACATTCAAACCGATCTAATAAATCACTAATTATAGCAAACATCCTATAACCAATATACCAACCCAGCCGGTCACTAACATAGTATTATCCTATATACCAGGATACCAACCTAACCAGGTCACTAAGCATATCTTCATCCTAACTACCAGGATGTAAATCAATAAGCATATCATGCAATAAACTGGATACAAATCTGAAAAGGATCGACATTGGTGCCTTCAACCCTTTTAGTATAGTGAGGACAACTCACCTCACAATTAGCTCGAGATGGTAATGTCAAACTTCTCCAAATATAGCTCCAACTTTAACACCTTCAAAATGATGTCAAGATGAAATAGAGTTAGGTCCACAAGATTCTCTTTGCTCCAAGATCCTTAGACTTCAAGCCTTCTTCACAAAATCCACCTTCCAAGCTTCTTTACACACGAAAATAGAGAGTAGGCGAGATTAGGGTTTTCTGAGCTCAAGAGGGACAGTAAGGGAGGCTGAGGGAGGCTTATGACCCTTTAAATAGGGTGTAAAACCCTGGAAATTAGTGTTTCATCTTACAGATCCTACTCGTCAAGTTGGGGTCCTCTGACTCGTCGAGTAGACCTCTTAAATCATGCAGGCTGACTAAAACTCTACACGACGAGTTGGGTCCTCCAAATCGCTGAGTAGACTTCCTTAATTGCATGAAATCCCTAAAATCTCATTCTCAGGAATCGGGATGTTACACATTACTTATATGGAGTACGGATGCGATAAAGAACAATTGATAGCTGATATGGTACTTCACTGGCAGATTTGGATGTTCATTTATCTAGCTAAGGTAAAATGCCATGTATGCTTTTTTGTTTGATTCTTCCTGGTTTAAGAAAAGTTGTCTTTGGATATTGATGTTGTTTAATATAATGTACATGTAGCATTACGTTTTAGGATGAAATGGAGATGTGTTTGGAATCTAATTTGGTTTTTACAGTTATATATTTTTTTCGATCTAGTATCAACTACAAGTTTAAGCTTATACGGAGCTGCATTGAGAACTCTATGTATCATGAATTCAACGTGTTTAGTGAGTAATTTGACATTCTTTTCTAATAAAACATTGATAATTTAGAAATTTTCCTCCCCTACCTTTAGAAAGAGTAAAGGGGAAGATTAAAGAGCTTAAAGGAGAGGGGTAATACATGAGTACTTTTTCTATTTTTGTTTCCAATTTGTACTTGGAAAATTTCTTCTAAAATGTTTGATCTAATTGGTTCTTAAAGAGTGCATGTATCTGTAGTGGTGAATATTGTTAATCTTGTTAGTTAACATTGAATTATTATACACAGGAATTTGGTTTAGTGGCTGGTAGTATGGGAATTTACCACATGCTGAGGAGCAGACTTCGTTCTCAAACCACTGTAAGCATCACTTTGGTTTACAATTGCTTAAGTTTTATTAGAAATGTCCTCATTTCTTGCTTTATATTTCCCTTTGTGTGTTGATTGTGACAATGATAGAGGTGAAGGGCATTACTGTTCAAGATAGTCGACAAATACATTTTGTTATTTGTAGATGTGAATCTGTTTGCATCTTTAATGTTGTATTTTTCCAAATGCTGATGGAATCCATATTACTTCATCAAAAAATATATCTCTACAAAGCTATAAAATTGGAACATGTTCTTGATTCTTTTCCCCTTTTGCATTTAAATTGGTGTAAATCTTTGTGTATGTTCTCATAAAAAAAGTGGTAGTTAGGTGATGATTGCTTCTCAATTGTGAGTGGTTCCTCTAATATGAAAATCAAGTCGATCTATTGTAGGCAGGCTATGGAATTGGGTGTTTTTTACATAACAAGTTATTAATTAATTTTTCCACATAATCTTTTTAATATAAAATATATGTTATTTCAGTATAAGAAGCCTTGGAAAGGATAACTCAATAGGGTTTGTGACAATAGTAGTTTTGGATACAACTTTCCAATATGAAGTTTGTCCATTGGTATTATATACAAATAGTTAAGCATCTGTAATCGATTGTTTACCCTTTGTGTATAAGAGATTTTCAATCCAAATGCATCATATGGAAAAGGTGCACATAATAACTATCAAGACTCAAGCTACAGTTTTGATGGGCTTCACTCTCCAATGCGATGGTTAGATAGGTCATTATATTCTAATCCTTAAACAAAAAATGCCAACAATGCTCCAGTTGCATCATGAAATCAACAAAATGTTTGTCCTACTTCTCATATCATGGTATAAATTTTATTTTAAGTCTCTTAGCTTTGTGTGTATTTTTTTTAATGCTTAATTTTGATTTTTGTTTTGGTGTTTTCAGAGTCTAAAAACAATGTCTTCCATGAATACAACAAATATATACATGAACATAATGTATCCAAGCAAGTTATATAGGTAATATGGGACCAAGAGCTCGGAGTATCAAGAACCAAAAAGGGTTTGCCCCAAGAGAAGGATGAGAGTAAACAAGTGATTTTCACTCAAGATAAAGAGCACTACAAAACATGCAGATTTTCCCAACACGTCTAGAAAGGCTACATTTTATATTATCAAATCTTATTGTGAAGATGGGATGTTCATAAGAGCATAAAGTATAATGTTTAGGCGAGTACACAGAATGGAAACAAGACGCTTATAAGGCTTACCAATAGGTTCAATAGATTTCTAGAGGGTGCCATGCTTTACTTTTATTAGGTAAGGGTTTATTATTGTTTTACCCGTGTTTATCCTTTCATTTTCTTGCGCTTTCTTTTGATGATCACTACTATTGTTATATTTAGAAGTGAATACAAGTGGAAATTTGTAGTAGATAGGATTTGTTGATTTTTTATATAGGAAAGGAATCATAGATGGCAGTTTAAAAAAAGAAAAAAAAATATTACTATATGTTTGTTTTTATTCAGAAAATGAACATACTTAGAAATTTGCAAAGTATAACAAGAAGTTACTTTTTTTACATGTAATAACATTGTACTTATATTGTTTACTTAATCCGTTTCTATGCAAAAAAAAAAAAAAAAAAAATACATAATTGGTCTATGTGTAGAAAAAAGATACATAATTGTTCCATATACAAAAGATTACTTATATTTTTATAGCCAATAGTGGCAACGTACTTTTTTCATAAACAAATAACAACATTGTACTTATCTTTTTAAACATAAATAGAATCATTGTTTTGGATGCTATACTACACATGTTTTAAGACATTTTTTTGGACCTTGTATATTTTTTTCTATGAATTCATCTTAAGGTTGTTTCATATTTAATATTATCTTGGATTGAATTTGGTTATCTAAAAAAAAGTATTGCTTATTCCATAGAGGTACTTTCCACCATTAGTAGAAACACATTGATAGCTAGCATAGAAGTATTTTCCATCATTAATAGAAACACATAGATAGCTAGCCAAATTCTATATTTTACGGTTAATAGTTACTGGGGAAATAACTTTTATTATATGGGAACAAATTTCAGAAGATATAAAAAAAAATAGAACTAATATTTTTTTTATTACACCGGTCCACCGTCCACCAGACGGGTATAACACTAATTATTGCATACCATTGTCCTAGTAAAATGTCAAGTATGTCCTTTCAAAAAATGTACTACATGTATGTTAAAGATTAAAGGCTGAATATATTCATTTTATTAGTCTTCTTCCACGATATCGTAAACCAAGAATTCTTTGTAGAAAGAGAAAATGGAAAAATGAAAGAAGAAGAAAAGAAATAGACAAAAAATTTAAAGCCCAAGCAAGTACTATCCTGTTAGAATGTTAATAACGTCCTTTGACTAACAAACGTTAAATCTTAAGGAGTGAATATGTCATTTAATCAAAGGTCCGGTAATGTGAACGGAATTAGAAGCACAATGATTGAAAACAAGTTCTAGGATGTTTCGAAAATGATTAAATTCATCCAATAAAACCTTGTAGATTATTCAAAGTTATCCCTCAATAAATATGATAAATAAATAAATATAAGGTCAAACACCCGTAAACTTTGCAATATACCAGTTGGATACATCGACCCAACACGTGGGTACAACATATTTGAATATAAGAACAACTGAATTTCTGTATGATATGCATTATGCAAAGAAGCCATACAAATATACAAATATGTGAAAGATATATTGTAAAGTGTAAACACTTAAATATATGTATACAATGATTTAAGAAATGGTTTAAACCTTTTTTTTTCTGACTAATTATCGAGTTCGATCCTTTCATCAATAAAATTTAATTTAAACCAATAAATGTCACTTTAATAAATTATAACTGCCTCCGTGAGATAGAGTTCGAAAAATGTTATTGTGTTAATAGATTTTTTTTAAAGTCAACATCTCTAAAAAAATATATTTGAAAAACTAATAAACACTAGTAAAAATTGTTTTATACTACCATCAAAAAGTTATTTTTCAAAATAATAATACTCACAAACCATCCACATGTTTGGTAATTTACTCATTTTACACACACACACACACAAAAGCTAATCAAGATACTTTTTAATTTATTTTTATTCATCATATAATTGATAAAAGCTTTTGTCAAAAATTTATTATTGAGTTAGATAAGATTTCCTAAACACCCTTGAATCAAAGAGTTGGAGGGTCAATGTGTCATTCATTATACTTTAGGTAGTCTAAATGAATTTAACCAAACTTAAGCGAGTTTCCAGGATATTTCCTTTTTTGCTCACTCACCAAATAAAGACCAGTAAACGCTTGGACCCAAGAGAAAACCCCCAAAGTCATCCCCTTTGGGGTCACAAATCTTCTCCTACACGCCTCTCTTAAATCTCTCAAGAACACTCTCCGATCAAAACACACTTCAATTAATCCTAACCCAGATTCCATCAATCACCAACACACCTTCAATCGATCGAAAAACAGCTGTTCTCTGCCCCAATTTGATGGGTTCTGACTTGATTGAAGCAGTGACGGTTTCAAAGTCAAAGTCGGCGCCCTCTGCCGGAAAGTGCTTTCCACCTGGTTTCAGATTTCATCCGACTGATGAAGAATTGGTTCTTTATTACCTGAAGAGGAAGATCTGTGGTCGATCGCTCAAGCTCGACATCATCGGCGAAGTTGATGTCTACAAGTGGGACCCAGAAGAGTTACCTGGTATGTATACATTCCTTCGCTTAATTTTACTATATTTTATTGTCATTTGATATCATTAACTGTATTTGGATTTGTTTACTGATATGGGTTTCGTTTTTTTGTTGAATATACGTATATGATCTTATTTCATGAAGTGTTTTGATTCTGTGATTATTTCGTCGTTAGGGTTTGTTTATTTTGATTTCCTTTGATTGTTGAATCATTAGGTTTATCACTTTTTCAAGTGCTTCGATTATGTGATGATCATGGGGTTGATTCTGTATAGTCTGGTTATTTGGATCTTGTTACTTGAATTACTTACATGATTGTTTATTACCTATCTTGATCTTGTCATGTACAATCTTGTTGGATTTTGATTCTTTTGTTGTATGCTATTGTTTGATTAGAGGAATGTTTGGTTGTATTGTTGTTTTGAAAGTGATCATGTGAAAGAATCTTTAAATCTTTAAATCTTTCAACAATTGATACTAACTAATCTCTTCTCAAATTCAGGTCAATCCAAACTAAAATCAGGTGATCGACAATGGTTCTTTTTCAGCCCACGAGATAGAAAGTATCCAAATGGTGGAAGATCAAGCCGAGCAACAATGAATGGTTATTGGAAAGCAACAGGAAAAGACAGAATCATCAAAAGGAAATCATTTCCAGTTGGAATCAAGAAAACCCTTGTTTATTACCAAGGTCGGGCACCTTCGGGCAGACGAACCGATTGGGTCATGCATGAATACACCATGGATGAAGAGGAGCTCAAAAGATGCCCGTTTACCCAAGAACACTATGTCCTTTACAAAATCTTTAAAAAAAGTGGGCCTGGTCCCAAAAACGGGGAGCAATACGGGGCTCCGTTTGTTGAGGAGGAATGGAGTGATGATGAAGATTGTGTGGATCTTGATGCTTTTTTGGTACAGAAACGGAATCTGATTCCGATTCCGATTGCAGTGGATGATGTGAAAGTTGTTGGAGAAGAAGAAGAGGAGAATGTGTTTACAAATGATATTGTTGAGTTTTTGAACAAGATTATTGATGAACCCGAGATTCCTCCTCAAGTCCCGGAAGTAAAAGAGACTGGGAATTGTTTCATGGAAAGTTGTGGCGATTTGAAAGATTTTCTTGAGTTGGATGATTTGGTTGGTCCTCAGCCCGGAATTGCCGATTCCATTCCGGAGTTCGGGTCTTTGGCGGAATTCGATCTCTACCATGATTCGATCACTAGGTTTGTGGAATATGGGCCTGAAAACTCGGGTCTTGGGAGTGAAGTTTTGAGTCATGGTAATGATGAATTTCAAATAAGTTGTGATTTATGGGATTACAACAATCATGGAGATAGCAGCATCACAACTACTACTACTACTCAAACAACTCAACAAGCTATTTCTTATCCATCATCAGGTACTGATGCCCTTTTTTATTTTTATTCCAATTAAAATTTTGTAAAAAAGTTGGAACTTTAATGGGAAAAGATCTTTTCCCACACTTTTATCTTCTAAGTAATTCTTTTTCGCATCAAGTCCAAAGAAAACAACTCCCATAGAGTAAGCGAGACTGTTTCTGTTTTTATTTTAGATTGAATGAATGTTTAAGTATGAGTAAATGACCATTTTACCCTTGTTGCATTTATGGATGATATGCTAACATTTTAAGAGCTCATGACCAGATGGCAATGGCATGAGCACTCTGAGCTTTGCTCGGGGAGTTCAAGACCAAGCTTTATATTGTACATATAATATATACATGTAATCGTTAGCTGATTACAGAAGTTTTTTTTTTCTTTTTTCGCGTGATTTTTCTAGGTGTATTAATGGAAGAAAATCCTGAATTTTACACAAATCAATGTCCTGAAAATGATGTGGATAATGGCAATGGAACGGGTTCATGGTTCTCAACAGCTTTATGGTCGTTTGTGGATTCAATACCAACAACTCCAGCTTCTGCTTCAGAAGGGAGTGCTCTTGTAAACAAGGCATTTGAAAGAATGTCTAGCTTTAGCAGGGGTAGAAACATAAATTTAGCAGCTGCCGCCGCTTCTGCCGCCAATGGGTCGGGGTTGAAAAGGTTAGAGAAACCGAGTAGTAGGGGTAGGGGTATTGTATTTTTCTCTGTTCTTGGAGTATTGTTTGCTATATTATGGGTGTTTGTAGGGTCATCTATGGAGTTATTGGGTAGGTGTATATGGTAATTAATAGTGATTATGGGTAGCTTGCTTGTTGGTAAAAATGGCTATGTTAGCTGTTTGCTAACGTGCACCGGTCCATGCGGTGTTGTTTGCTAACGTGCACCGGTTTGTTCGGTGTTTTAGTTAACACGGTATGCTACGAGGGTGTAATCATGTGGGTCTAATTTGCAAATAAATGTCATTTTTGTATGTCATGCTTTGATTTTGTATATAAAACATCTAATCATGGCTCACTTGGTAAAAGGCTTGTGGAAGATGTGGGCTTATTGACCCATTGAACCAAGTTCAAATCATGGGACCTGAAAGAGGTTGCTTAGCATCATTGTCAAAAACGAGTCTTCTCCCCATAACCCTGAAATCGGGGTACCCTAAATTTCTTTTTAAAACCATTTTACATTATATTATTATGAGATTTGAGTATTGTTATTGTTTAAGTTTATTTATTGATTTTTGGCCCATGGGTAAATGGTTGAGACATAAAAGTTTATACAAATGCCTTTAGGATGCAATTGCAAGATTAAAATTTTATGAGAAACTAAAGGGTTAAATGATTTGGGTTAATTTATGTTATATGGTATATTCCTTATTTATTCAAAAGATAGTGCTTATATGAAAAATATATACAATAAGGTTGTGGGCTAAGTCAATGTGCATAAATACTAACATATTAACATGTATATATACTAGCTATGTTTGTATGTATGTACATAAGCTTTACCCCCATCAGCTTGTTGATAACTTAACCCGTACCTAGGCCCATGACCTGGCCCATGAAATTGTTGTAGGTTGTATGTAGTTCGTGTACATTGTATGTTTTGAATAAATGAATATACCATTCAACATGGCATTTATGCAAAATTGTGTCTCTCCCTCTCTCTTTCTAAATAGCCTATCTTTCTATCTTGATTGAGTCTTTCTAATTCTTCTCCTTTGTCATTGAATTCTCAACTGATCCTTGTCTCTCTGATCCTTTTGTTCATGATTTCTATGGCGGAACAACATCCTTAACAACCCAACAAATCCTTTGGGGTCATGAAAATCAAATCTTACATCCCTCTTCTCTTGTACCTTGATTCACTAAACTATGATGCGTGTAGAGAACTTTTATCTACATATTGCATAGGTTTTGATTTTATTGATCACATTGATGACACCTATCAAGATTCCATGATCCCACGACAAAGCCCATCGACCCTAAATGGAAATAGATGAACTTTATAATCTAGATTTGAATTGGGGACAGTCTCCTAATTTCTTTCCCCTCTCTTTATCGTAGTATGGTCGGTGCAATTCGGTATCTCACATTCACCGACCCTGACATCTCCTTTGTTGTCCAACAAATTTGTCTTAACGTTGATGAATGTCCTGAAACACATTCGCAAATATATTTGTGGTATTATAGACCATGACCTTTAACTTCATGTATCTCTCTATTCAAGTCTCATAACATACTAAGACGATGATTGGGGGCCGCCTGTCCACCCATCGATCCACCTTGGGGGATTGTGTCTTTGTTGGGAATGACCTGGTATCTTGGACCTACAAGTACAACATACGGTGTAATTTGTTGGTAAAGTGCTGAGCTGAAAGAGATGTTAAATGTAATTGCGACGTATTGGTTAAAACATTGTAACAAAATATATAGATCTCGCTAATTGAGAATTATTGGTTGCATTATAATTGTCATATTACATTACAACTAGATGTCTAAAGCATTGTAATAAAAAATAGCATTTAACAAAAATCATGTCTTCTTCTAGATTAAAGTACGATCGGAACTTAACTTAAGCTACTATTTTATACATTTAGACCAAAAAGAAAATACATATTTGGCTACAATTTATGGCATCTTGAAGCTTATTAACATTTATTATATTATTTATTCTTTATCATTCATATATATATATATATATATATATATATATATATATATATATATATATATATATATATATATATATATATATATATATATATATATATATATATATATATATACCAGTTTTTTATATCGTGGATAATTATAACATCTAAGAGAATAAATGTTTTAGCATAGATAATTTTGTTGGTTATTCTCTTTATTTATTGAAATGCGTAAAATTTAAATAGATAAGTATTTTAGTTGGTTTGTTTGTTGTAATTATAGCTAATTTTCATTAGGGGTGAGCGTTTGGACCGGATCATACCGGTTTTGTAGAAATTGGTAGGCCTTGGATGAAATCTGTTGAGACTTACCAGGTCCAGGTTCGATCCGATCCGATCTGAAGGTCCAAATGCTCATCCCTAGTTTTCATTGTAATAAGACATTAGAAAATTATATAAAACTTTACACTTAGCCAGAGTTTAGTGTTTCTTATACTTTTTATCAAGTGTAATAAACCATTTGTGTACGATGGATACAATGTTAGAAAAGTCAATCTACTAGTTATTGTTACTAATTAAAATTCAAATATGTGATATTTCATTTTGATATATGTGGGTAAATATCGTTGCAGGTCTCGAGATTACGACATTTAATGGAAAACAAGAACACAATTGTACGAATGAGGTTTTGCTGATGAGATATCTAATCAACATCATATAATAGTTTGCATACTTGATGACTTCTTTATAATGTTGCCAATCTAAAAGTCTTGGAGTTAATTATTTTAAATCATGATATCTGTTAGGTTGTAATATTGTTTGTTATTAGTTTTTTATGATGATTTGTTATGTTTTTTTTTTTTGAGATTATAGAAGGCACACAAGAAACATCTCGAAGTAGTTTTTTACACCACATGGTGGTATTTTAGGTTGTTTAGGGATTTCTTGTTGTTTGGCATGAATCATTGTAAAAAGAAAGTTTTATTGATAAAATTTGCCCAATCGTACTTCTAGATTAACAATAGAAATATCAAGGCTGCAACATTAAGTGTGTATGTTGGTTGCAAAACATGTTATTTCTTTCATGTAATTTGTTTGTTCTGCCTAGCTCCTTGCTACCTTAATAAAATCGAAGATGTTCTAAAAAATATTATCATTTAAAAGTGGTGTATCTTATACTTACGTAAAACTGGAAAAAAAAACATCTCAAAAGAATATGACTGATATATGACAAATTGTATGTAAAAATTTTTCCAAGTCGGATTCTATTTTATGAAATATACTGTTAATAGCAACATTTAATGAGCTTTTACTTATAACAAAAAAGATAACAAAAGTTTTTATTTAATTATAAACTTAAAACACACACACACAAAATTTTACTTCCGAAAACAAGTTCTATAAAATAAAATAAGTATATACACTACTCTTTTACAATATATATGGTTGATGTTGTGTCCGTGAGTCTCTATTAGTTATTTCAATAACTGAAATCTAAAACATGAAAGCTTAAATAGTAGATATTTAATCTTGAATCCGGTTAAAAGAAATGAAACAAAAGAAGATTATATAAATGTTTTCGTTGAGATATTTGGATCTAATAAGTAGGGTTGGTGTACGGTTAATCTTAAAAACTCTTTCTATAACGCTTCAACAAAATTCAAAAATTTCTTGTATGTATTACTTAGACTATTCCCATCGGTGATATTTTGGATAGTCAGTCACAAAAAAGCAAAAAAAAAAAAAAAAATCAATTACAACAATCGACTGGTTTAATTGAACAACCCACTAGTTAAAAGAAAAAACGTGAACGGGGACTAGATTGATGATAAATAGAATCCTGGGTTGCAAACAACGATTCGATTGATGATGAAAAAAAAAATTCTTGGTTCAGTTCTCCACCTTAACGATATAAAAAAGGATTGATCAAATTTTATTGAGTCTGACTCATAGTGATCATTTTTCAAAGAATAACTCTGGTTATCAAATGATTTAACAACCAGGAGCAATTTACTTACGACACTGTCATACATATATCACTTTCTTTAGATTTTTTTGGATAAAAAGTATTATGAAAGTAAAATATTTTTATTTAGTTTTATATTTAAAATAAATAATTTATTTATTTCGAACTAAATAAATTATTTTTAATTTTCTAATAAATATTAGTAGAATAAAAAATAATCTTAAAATATATTTATTTAATAAAAAACTATTTGAGTAGGGTTGTTAATAAGAGCACCCACATTGGGTGCTTTCAATTACTTTGGAGTGCATTCTTGGACAGTCTTTGAAAGTCATGTTGATTAAGTTATTGCAAGTGCCGAAAGCCTTGCAACAATAAATAAGTGAGACAATTATTTACTTTATGAATTATGATGTCCAGTTTTAAGTGTATTATGCTATACCACACACATGCATATATAATATATAATAATTATGATATATTTTGAAGTTATAAATTAATAAAGTGGTACTTATAAAAGATGATGTGGCACATTTGAAAGATAGTAATTTGCACTGATATGGATGATATAAGGGTAAAAATTTGGGTTATATAGTGGAAGAGAAAGAAATTAATTTTTTAATAGATAGTTGTATAGGATTTGGTTGTGAATTGGAGTAATCATATATCTAAATTTTGATACATTTCTCATCATATGTTTATATTGATAGAGATAGGGGCATTCAAAATATCCGAAACTATAAAGCCAACTTAAAATTTTGGTTTTTCGGTTGACTTACAACATACTTGATTTGCCACAAACAGTTGACCAAAAAACCAAAATTTTTTGGCATTTAATTTTTCAGGATGATGTTTTAATATAAAGTTTAGACTTTAGAGTTAAAATGTGTTTGACACGGCTAGCTTATTTTTTAAGTTTTTTTTATATAGTCGTATTTGTCAAGCCAAAAAATAGTTTAGGAGCTTTACTAAAATTTTCCAAATATACTTAATAATTAATTATAGAAACATAAACACATTTTCTTAAATACCCTTTTATGTAATTTTATATTTTTCAGCTAGTTTTACCAAATGTTATTTTTATCAACTAACTTTTCAACTATCAGCTAGTTTTTTATTTAACAACCAACTTTTCAATTATCATCTAGTTTTTCAGCTAACAACTAACTTGTAGTATGCCAAACATAACCTTAATATAACACTTATATTTAGAAATTGTTAATTTTGAATAACAATTGCCATTTGCCATTGTTTGGTGTTATTCTTGTATGTGTAATTGATAAACGGTTACATTCTTTTGTTCTTTATTTTCTTCGCATCTTTAAAACTGTCATGAGACAGTGTTTTTTGCGTTTTATCGAAGTTTTTATTCCTAACATAACACCCCTGGATGAAGATATAACTGAATGTGAGAGAAAAAATATTTAAAAGAGTTTGAGTCAACTGTAAACCCAACGTGTTAAAAATAGAAAATGAGCTATAAATGATGAGTCATGTTGGGTGAGGTATCAATTTTTTCTACAAATCGATAGCAAAAGAGTTAGCATAGGATCTCAATAATAATCATATCCTTACTTGAATTTTATTGTATTGTAGAATATTATATATATACACAATATATCAAATCTTTGAAATGGATTAATATTACAACAATGCCCTTCGTATAGTCCTTGCAGCAACACGAGAAACCAACTTACCAACCAGATCAAATGGAAGATGAATCAACTGTTGTTGCAAGTCCGTAGGAAGCTGTCAAATATTTTCTTTTTTACATTACTCAACTTCATCAAAAAAATAAAAAAAAATTGAATATATCAAATGTTTTCTTTTTTACATTCTTACCTCAGGAATTACATTAAGCAGTGGAAGTATGTCTTGAATAGATGCAACCTCGTTCAGGGCTAAATACACCTCCTCTGATTTTACTCTTTTGTTAGTATAGGGACTGAAATCGCCAACTCCCTATAATACATGGTAAAGAAATGTAAATATGTTGCTGTTAAGTGTATACAGTATACACACACAAAAGGTGTTAGCATCTTACATCTTCAATCTTTTGAGATCCTGATAATAAGTGAAGAAGGCGAAGCAAGTTTCTCAAGTTTATCATATCTTCATCACTTATTGTAGATTGAGGGGAAGGGGCAAATGGTAAATTTGCACTTGCTGCATATGTTAAAGATTCAAAAGTCGCCAACCCAAGTGCATCCAAACCCTGTTATTATTTATAAAAAATTTCATCTTTTTAATTTATAAATTGAAACAAATATACATAAAAATAACCAAAACTACATGATTGATGATACTACTGTATATATATATTACCTTGGCAAATTCTTGAAGAAGTATTTCCCTTACAAATGCACCCTGAACAAATAAATTTTAATAAAAAGATATGGAAATAATATCTTAATATATTTCCTTAACCTTTTCAGTTAATGTGAATGATAATATCTGCTTGATGACCACATTTGAATTGTTGTCTTCTACTTTGACCAAAGCTCTCTCTGTTCTAGCTCGAAGGGACTAAAAATGAAAATATTACAATTTTAGATTTTTCAAATTAATTGCTATTTCTTGTATTTAATCTTATATAAAGAATTAGGAGAAACTCAAAAAATTGCATATTATACTTCGGATAGAAGAGACTCCAAACGATCAATCCTGAACACCCCTTCCTGATAATAATAATAATATCATTAAAATGAAATGAAAATTAAAAACATGCAATAGAAAATGGAAATTGTAATAATATATTTTTAATTTACCTCATAAAGAAGAGCTTGTAAAGAAGACCTAAGTTGTGGTGAAGTATCAGTTAGGACTTTTCTTGCAATCCAAGGGTAGGTCCCACCAAGAACTTTATAATTCGGGTCATTGTTGATTGCAATGCCTTCTAGAACTGCCAGGCTGACACATTAAACAAAAGGGCTTTTCAGGAAAATTACAAAAAAAAAAAAAAAAAACATCATGTGTAATGATGAGAGTAATACTGTGTACCTTCTAATAACAAGAGAAAAGTATGAAGGGATCTGAAATTTGAACTTATACCTGAAAACATTAAAAACAAAGAAATTGTTCGAATAATGTTTTCAAAATCTTATTTTAACAAAAAAAAAAAAGGGTTTATGATTTATGTATTTCATCTTACATGGTGGTTCCAAGGTTTCCTGAAAGATCCCCAAAGCTAATATTTTGGACTCCTTTGGAAACAGCATTCTGAAAAACCCCTACCCAGAAAAATACAAAATTTAGTAACACAAAATATAAAAAAAAATTTATTTAACTAAACGTTTACAATTATGTAGAGAGGTGAAATAACTAAACCTGTTAAAGCCTTTGTGACTTGATCCTTGTCAGCAGTTGCAGGAAGCAACCTGAAAAGTGAAATAAATCATCAAAATACAACTCATAGTCATACATAAACTTTTTAGCCTTTATTTAATGCTAAAAAGAAAATGTTGATAGTATAATTAGTATTATTACCCAAGGGTAACAAAGTCTTTTGCCAATGCATCATAATCCTTATTTACTAGATGAAGGCAAGCTTGAATGAACCCATCACGAAGCTCTTGCTTGAATTCACCCATCATTCCAAAATCTAAGTTACAACAAATCAAGGAGTCACATATATTATTATATATTATATATAAACATAAAACAATTATGGGGGTAAATAGGTAATTTTGAAGTACCTAAATATGCTAGTTTCCCATCATATGTACGAAGTAGGTTTCCAGGGTGTGGATCAGCATGATAGAATCCATATTCTAGAAGTTGATTAAACGAGCAATACACTCCTATCTACACCAATGAGAAAAAAAATAAATAAATTACAATTTAGATATATATGATTAATTAGTTCGATAAAAATTAACAGAATTTCGTATAAGAACTTCACCTCCACTAGATAAAGATCCTTCACTTCAGATAGCTTTTGACCCTATATACGTCATTCTCAAATTAAATAAATATAACTATATAATAAAGAAAGAAAATATAAAATGAAATGTAGAAAAAAAAAAGAATTACCTCTACCCATTGCATAGTGAGAACCTTACGAGTTGTATTATCTACATACATAGCTGGAACCAAAACATCCTTTAGATTTCCATATAGCTCTCTGGTTGAATAAATACAAATATATTAGTTTTCATGATGTCATCATAAGTGTTAAAAGTGGATTTTATGGATTACATGTAACAAAAAGGTCAAGAGTATTTCTCACCTGAACTTAATTCCATTTTTTGCTTCATTAACGTAATCCATCTCCTGCATTGAATGTGATTACCTGTATTCAATATTAGAGCACTAAGAATTTATATAGAAAGACTTTATTTTTTAAGAACAAAATACGGGAGT
Organism: Lactuca serriola; assembly: GCF_051521515.1. NCBI lineage: Eukaryota > Viridiplantae > Streptophyta > Magnoliopsida > Asterales > Asteraceae > Lactuca > Lactuca serriola. The sequence goes on from NC_136413.1 coordinate 171,861,955, forward strand.
TTAGTGTTTCTATACCCGAAAGAGGCTTGATGCCCATTCATCAACAACAGCCTGTGGATCAAGAATCATAGTGAGAATCCAAATGAATTTCAAAAAGAGAAAAAAAGAAAAAAGAAAACTTACCTGAAGATCAGTATTGAATTTCCCTACTCTTCGAATCAAACCTGCAAGATAACGTAGGATCAATATGTCTAATGAAATGGCAGCTTGAACACCAGGCCTTTGAACTTTGACTGCAACTATCTCACCACTTGACCGGAGTTTAGCTTGGTAGACCTGAATGAAAAGAGCAAAACAAGGAACTTTTTTAGGGTTTTGAAATTTGATTATAAGAAAAAGAATTAGGGCAAATGCAATTATGAGAATTAATGGAGAAATGACCTGGCCAAGGGATGCTGCAGCCACAGGTTGTGGTGAGATCTCGGAGAAGATTTGATCCAGTGGTGACCCAAGTTCTTTTTCAATCGTGTTAAATGCAACTTCAGTTGAAAATGGTGAAATTCGGTCTTGTAATAATGAAAGCTCGTTGAGATATGATGGTGGTATTAGATCCTATAAGGAATTTACAACTCAAAACATGAATTCGAGATTAAAAAAAAAGGTATAAAATAAAAAATTTAGTAAACTTACAGGTCGTGATGAGATAGCCTGAGCAATTTTTATGTATGCCTGAGAGAGAATTTGCGAAAGAGAAAGAGAATGAGAGTAGATTAGTTGATACTTATTTTACATGTTTGAGGACATTAATCTGAATTGTATGTTTCTTTATGGATTATTCAAATTGTTTTTTCAAAAGAAGTTGAAGTTGAGTGCATAATTCAAATCGTACCGGTCCAAGCTTCACCAGTATTTGGCGCAACTGCGAAGCTCTAACCTGAATTCAAACAAAACAGATCGGAATTGAGAAATTTGATCGAATTACAACTCATATGTTTGATGAAATTCATCGATTCTGTTATCTAGTTGTGTAAAGTTTATAGTTTTATATGAATATAAAGGCACTCTGACCTCAAACATCAGGTCAGAACGCTCCAAAATGCTATCAAGGTATCTGAATGCGAGCCATTTGCCGAGTGTGTTGCCGATTTGAAGAAGTCTCCGGAGAACTATCAGAGGTTTTTTCCGATAAATTGAAGCGATTTTGGAGATGTTGTAATCCGTCAAGGATTCAGCCTCCGACGAGCTGAGTTCAAATAGATAGCCAGATGACTCCGTGAAGGCATCCACGTCACGGACAACCACGGAAGCAGCTGTTCGTGGAAGAAGAAGATTTGTTTTCCGATTAAAATATACTGTTGTTTGCCGTACGCGGTGGCGCGTGGTAGAAAAAAGCGGCGGTGGAAGTGGCGCCGGTGTTAATATCATGGTTCTCTGGCTCGTGTTTCTGTGAACGTTAGCCTCTCTTTTTATCTAATTTATCCTATTTTTAATTTATAATTTCTTTTGCTCATAGAAGCCCTTGTACTTCTCCAAAAGTTCCAATTTGTACCCACAATGTTTTGAGTTTTGAGATTGAGCACAAAAGTGATTGCTGATTCAATTGCTTATCCGTTTATAGATCAAACCCACTCCTATGCTATCACCAACACACATACAAGCGCCACTCTGCAACAAACATTCCGGCAAGATGATGGTAAAATTGGGAGGAACTGCAAGAATCCTAACCCTTTCCTTATCTTCAACCTCCACCACCCGTCTCTCTTTCTCTATCCTCTCTTTCCCTAAAATCAACCGTCCTCGTAGGGTTTATCAAGGGTTTAGGGGGCTCTCCACCACCGCCGCCGCCGCCACCACCACCCCCTTCACTGACGAACCTTCATTAGAATCATCCAAACACTCTATCCTCCTCGAACGCCTCAGAATCAGACACCTCAAAGATTCAGTAGGTAACACTTACAAAACCAATAACAAAAAGCCACAATCGATACCTTTTCAGGAGAGCGAGATCGATGACGGATCTTCTAAGCATTTTAAGAACAAGAAGGAAGAAGAAACTTCGTTTTCGGAATTGGGGTTGAGCGAAGAGGTTTTAGCTGCGTTAACGGAAATGGGTATTACAGCACCAACTGAGATTCAAAGTTTGGGGATTCCCGCTGTGCTTGATGAAAAAAGCGTGGTTTTAGGGTCTCATACTGGCTCAGGGAAGACACTTGCTTACTTGTTGCCTCTTGTTCAGGTTTTGATTCTATCTCTTTGCTTTAATTTGAATCAGTAAACGTTCAATGATACAAAATTCATACACTTACACTTGTTCTTTTCTTTCTTTTATTCGTTTCTGAAGTTGTTAAGACAAGATGAGGCATTGAATGGCATGGTGATGAAGCCCAGGCGTCCACGTGCCATTGTCCTCTGTCCAACAAGGGAGTTATGTGAACAGGTTAACAATGATACTTTCTCCATTTCATCTGTATTAAGTTTTTCATATTCTTTTGAACTCAGATGAAGGTTGAATGTTAAATGTTGCAGGTATTTGGTGTTGCAAAGTCAATTAGTCATCATGCTCGATTCAGGGCAACAATGGTTAGTGGTGGTGGTCGTTTAAGACCCCAAGAAGATGCACTGAATGCACCAATCGACATGGTGGTGGGGACACCTGGCAGGGTTCTTCAACATATTGAAGATGGAAACTTAGTCTATGGTGATATCAGATATCTGGTAAGAAGCCCATGTTTTTCAAATGCATATAAAAATGGTTTAAATGCAAACATATAAATTTTTTTTCAATGTTGTATATGTTATTTTTTCAGGTGTTGGATGAAGCAGACACCATGTTTGACCGAGGTTTTGGTCCAGATATCCGGAAGTTTCTAGGCCCATTGAAAAACCGTGCATTAAAAGCAGATGGTTTAGGGTTTCAAACTATTTTGGTGACTGCAACAATGACAAATGTATGCTAATAAGTGATATTAAGTTGTTCTTTATGCATTAAGTCAAAAAAAAAAAAAACACTCATATATAGCTTACTAAATTATATCATGAATTTTGTAGGGTGTACAAAAGTTAGTTGATGAGGAGTTTGAAGGAATCGAGCATCTTCGCACTTCATCTCTTCATAAAAAGATTGCTTTAGCTCGACATGATTTTATAAAGCTTTCAGGTGCAGAGAATAAATTGGAAGCATTGCTACAGGTTGTTACATTTTTTTTTTCTACAATTTGTATCCTTTTAATTTTATTGGGAAATTTGAATTGTTTCTGAAATAATAATAATAATATGTTTATGTAGGTTCTTGAGCCAAGTTTAGCAAAAGGAAATAGAGTGATGGTGTTTTGTAACACATTGAATTCAAGCCGAGCAGTTGACCATTTCCTTGGTGAAAACCAACTCGCTACTGTTAACTATCATGGTGAGGTTCCCGCTGTCGAAAGGTGAGATTTGATTATTTTAGTGAAATGTCGAAAATACCCTTCCATCATTGAATTCCATCTCTAAGAATGTAATTAATTTACTTATGAACCAGGGTTGAAAACCTCAAAAAGTTCAAAAGTAATGATGGAGATTGCCCCACACTCGTTTGTACAGATTTAGCAGCTCGGGGTTTGGATTTGGATGTTGATCATGTTATCATGTTTGATTTCCCCAAAAACTCTGTAAGTATTTTCAGCTGTAGGGGTAAATTTGTCATATTCACATCATAATTTTTTTTTTAATTTGTATTTTAGATTGACTACCTTCATAGGACTGGAAGAACCGCTCGCATGGGTGCCAAAGGTAAATCTCATCATTTTTTTTTCTTGGTAAATTACCTATCTGCCCTTGTTGTAATTTTTGATGACATGTCACGTTTTTTTTTTAAAGGAAAAGTGACAAGCCTAATTACAAAAAAGGACATGACTCTAGCAGATCGTGTGGAAGAGGCCATGAGGAAAAACGAGAGCTTAGAATCTCTCACTGTAGACAACGTCCGAAGAGACAACAGCAGCAGACCAAAACTACAACACAACAAATCAAAAGCCTCAAAATCAATCAAAATCTCCGATCAAAAAACAAACAAAAACTTCAGAAGCTCAGTGGGACCCACATCCAGTAAAGTCACCCCCTTTTCCAAATCCAAACCACCTGTTAAAAGAGGCCCCAAATCCTCTGCTACTAAAGTAGCCTCCTTCTCCAAATCCAAGAAACCCATGGGTCATGCCTCTGGTTCTACCGGACCCACAAAGTTTTCAAAACCTAAAAAACCGATTGTGAAAATTGGCGGGAAAACAAAAAGTAGTAGTAATAGCCAAAAAGGCGGTGGTGTTGGGAAATCGACGTCGAAGCTGAATGTTGTTGGGTTTAGGGGAAGAAGCTCTTCATCGGGTTCAGTTAGGGCTAGTTAGTTAGTTGATCGATTCACTAATAATACGGGTATGCTACAATATTTTTAGTTTTTATAAGTTTTTTTATATTCAATTACAGAATGATAACAACCAAAACGACATTTGTAAACTAACTATTTAAGAGGACATGAAGATAAAAATATACAAAATGAGGGGATTCTTGATTGAATTAATAATTGTTTGTTTATTTCCAGGTAAGAGCAAGGAGTCTTGGTTTTGGAGGAACGACGTTTCCTTCAGAGTCGTAAATTATGACCCCTGAGAAATCTGGTAGTTGACACTTTCCGCCCATGAGTATATTCTTTTGCCAAACGGATTCTTCTTCTTCTTCTTCTTCTTCTTCATCTTCTTGAAAGACATGGTTCATGCTTTCATTGTTGAGTTGTATAACGGGTTCTTCAAAATCATAACTGTAGCAAGCTTTCAAACGATGAACCCATTTTTTAGAATGACTAGCACACATGAACAAGGTCAATACACAAAAGAAGAAGACAGAACCAATGGCTAGGCTCACTTGTGGTGCACCGGTTAGAACATGGTTAGGAAGTGGTCGAGCCATTGGTTTGTTTTTTTTAGGGTTTATGGTTGATGTTGGGTGTTAAAGATTGTGCATGGAGATGTGGGGTTTTATAGTGTGATTTTGTGTTTTTTGTTTTAGGGTTATGAGGATTTGTTAAGGTTTTATGAGATGGGTATAGGTGGAAGACTATGAAGAGTGTAATGGTTAAGTTTTATGAATTAGGTGGCCTGTTTTGGAATAGGAATTTGCTGTGGAGTAGGTGTTGACTTGTATGAGAACTTAAAGATCGTTATGGTGAATTCTAAAAACATATATAGATAAATTAACGTCATCTTTGGGTGTCTCAACTGATCCTTTAATTATTTGTTACTATTTGGTTATTTAAATTTTTTAAAAAAATGAAAAAAGTACAAAAGAGAACCTTAAGTTGATTAATCCGAAAATATGCCGTTTCAAAATTGGTGGTCATTTTGCAAATCGATTGAGAGTTGGTCATTTCAGAATAAAATTTCATTATTGATGGTAGCTGTTGTGAATGTCCTATAGTCACAATTTTTATCTAGTATTCGGGTGTTTGGATTTGATTTTGAAAACGAAAAATACTTTTTATTAAAAGTGTTTATTAGTTTATGGCAGGACAACAAATTTTTTTTTTAATATGGATTAACTTAGATGGTTGCAAGACGCAATAAGTTGTACACTTTTTGGAGTGTTTTGCAAAAACTCCTTATATGTAAAATGACCCAAATTTACAAAAACTCACGGACAATGGCGGATGTAGAAAAAAAAAAAAGTATAAAACTATGAAAATTTAGAGTATTTTTGGGTTTCGGCAAAAAAAAAATAAAAAAATTGTCAATATGGGCTATTTTCTGCAAAAAAAAAATGGATGGGTTTTTTTTAAAAGTAAAAATATGATATTTTTTAGAGGTCTTTTTAGTAATAAATGGGTGAGACTCGCTTCCAAACAGGGTCCATGCATCGCCATGGAGTCAAATGGAGGGCTATAGGCGAATAAAAAACATGATAAGGTTAGTTATTTTATAGGGCAAATTGCAATAAAGGCATTAAATTTTTCAAAAATTTCGATTTTGATACTGATTTTTTCCCGTATTTATAATTTTGTTGCAATATCAATTTGCTCATATTAAGTTTACTGAAAATTTTGATTTGACACCGTGTTTTTTTTTTCTTTTCAAAAAATATCGTTACATTTACAATTTGGTTGCAATGTCAACCAATTGAATGATTATCATTGGGTATATGATCTATTTCACCATGGTGTATCAGCTCCTCGGTCCACTAAAACAATAAATATAATTACTAAATTGGATTCGCTTAACTACAGAAACCGATGAATATTTCACTCCAAGGTTGTCTTAAATAAAATCAAGAGACCTTTCTAGAAGCTATCATCTATTGTTTTAAATCACGTATGTGTTTTGTAAGAAAAAACAATATAAAGTTCGATCATATGTGATATATTGATAATGGACACAGACTCATAGATTCAACTGGATTGAATTCCAAATTTTAATTTAATCCTAATTTAATTGCACGAGTAGTGAGTATAATACCTTCAACCATAACATGGGAGATTTTATGTAACATCCTTATTTTTACCATAAAATATTCATTTTTATTTATTCAAATATATCAGAGTATAATCACATTATGCGGAAAACATGATGCGAATGCGCATGTGTACAGTCAAGCCTTGCCATTCTCACGATCTGAAGAACTTCTTGAAAACATTTATAATCAACTGGGTAAGTACGAAACTTAGTGTGTTCCCTAAAATATCATATACTACAATACATATACAACGCATACACATAATGGCTTACAACCTTTCGCCGATCCACCAATAAAACACATAATAGCCTTCAGTAAAAAGTTGGTCTGCCCCTTGGCCTTCAACATAAAGTTGGTCCGCCCCTTGGCGTTCAGCTTGAAGTTGGTCCGCCCGAGTATATTGGCCTTCAGCACGAGGTTGGTCTGCCCTCAACTCCTACATAATATATTAACACATGTATAGCAGACAAATAGTCCAACATAACATGCAACTAACTAAACTAGTGTAATTGACTAATTGCATACTATAGGGCAACTACATCCTAACATACAGATGATACATACTGAAATATACAATATAGTGAGAAAACTTTCCTGGAGAATTACTCAGACGACTATCAGTTATCCTTCGGATGATCCAACTGACGGGTAACACGTCTACCAAGTATTAACCTATAATACTATAACTTATTAATATCTATAGCAATCTGGTAGAAGTTAGATTCTTCACTAATTCCAAATATACTTTCATGGCTATTAAATAAGAATCAGTCATGTAGGAAAGTTGGGAGGCAGGACCATTTCGACATATAGATTTTCTAAAATCCAACTACCAAGCCAACATGCCCATTCTAGACAGGTAAGTAGACCAACCAGTATTCTAATATGGTATTACTGATAAATCTTGTTTATAGGTTCATAATAATGATAATGAATTAAAAAAAAAGTTACACTTAAAGCATAACAAGTGTAGCATAACTTATAGAGTTTCCTGAAAAAAAAGTTCGAAAAGTTTGCTGGCAGAAATCCGATCCGAGAGCTTCAATTTATCCGGCTCTCTGATGTCGTAAGGCCTCACTAAAGTAGTCGAGAACTAGGGAGTATCGGGGATAGGGGTGTGGAAAGGTTTCCATAGGATCTGGGATTGAATGGGTGAGGAAATGAGCTGAAAAACGCTAGTATTTATAGGGATGGAAGAGGCACGCACCATACACATTGTCTTAGGCGCACCACGCCTATGGTCGACAGTGTTGTGTTGGCCCCTTTCAAACACTACCATGTGTCATCACCTTAATTGTCCATGTCACTCGGTCGATTAACGCTCCCGTCTTACCATATGTCGACTCTCAGATGGGTCACGTGTCACGCTCTCAACTATGTCACGTCACTCGGTTTCTCGGAGGAGGGAGCTGTTGACAATGTCGTGTGGTGCTTCCTGGTGGTGCCACATTAGCATATCAGGTATTTTCCTGAAATCTTCGAACGACCATAACTTCCGCATACGAGCTTCGTTTTCAACGTTCTTTATATCTATGGAATCCTCTCGATGAGCTCTAAAACTTTCCTTAAGGCCTCAATAACTAATTCTCACTCTATTTTAAATTCATATTTTTATAGAGATTATGTTATTAAAAACTGTGCGAAATTCATAATTCCTTCATACGAACTCTGTTCTTGACTGTCTCTATATCGACGTATTCGTATTCACGATATCTTCAACTCTCGTTTAGATTGTTATGGCTAACAATAAATCGATTTTAATTTCGATTTCTGTGTTGCGTACTACTGTACCGAAACTTCAAAAAATTGTAACTTCCTCATACGAAGTCGGATTTGAACATTCTTTATATGTACGTTCTCGCTTTTAGGACTACCACGACTTTTGTTTGGATTACTTAAGCTAATAATAAACCTATCTTCGATTCAATTTTCATGACACGCTTTGTCGTATAGGGTTGAATACAAAACTTTGAACAATCATAACTTATTCATACGAAGTCAGATTTAGGCGTGCTATATATCTACCGAAATCGTCTTGACGTCTACTACACATTTATGATGATTATGTAACACCCGTTTTCGAGGATGGACTGATTTTGGGTTTCAAGGAGTCAAAATGTCGATTTTTAGAAGAAATGGAGTGTCACGACATGACCATTGAGTGGTCACGATGTGACAAGGGTAAGTATGAGGATTATGTTTAGGACCAATCTCATGACGTGAGAAATAAGGGTTCACGACATGAGAACGGTTGCAGCCCAACCCCATGATCTTTTAGGGTTTACTTCGTATTTAAGCCCCTCTAAGTCATTTTTAGGGTTCATTACCAGCCTCCAACACCCTTTTACCCCAGAAGAAGAAGAGAAGAACCCTAACCCTCATTCCTTGGTTGATTCTTGGCCTTTTGGAGCATTTCTTGGTTTGAAGAATAAGAGAAGAAAGAGAAGAATGTGTTCTATTGGTGGAGCTTGCAAGGAAACATCATCATCATCATCATCATCATCATCTCATTTTGCTTCTAGACCTTTGTAAGTGGAAAAGACTCAAATTTTATTGTTTAAAGTGGTTAGATCTAAGTTATTGTCCCATTTCTTTCATGTCTAAGCATGTTTGAAAGGAAGGAATACATAAAGTTGGCAGCTTTATGCTTTTTAAGGGTCCATTGTGTATGATATTGTTCAAATCTAAGAGTTGGTTAATTATTGGGCCCATACATGAGGATCTTGGTTTAATCTCTTTGTTTTGACATAGAATGGATGGAGGACATGCATGAGGCATGCATGTCCACTAAGTAACATTTTTATGGACCTTTAGAGTCCCCTTTGGCTTCTTGAAAAGTTAGAATGAAAGGCTCAATGGATTTAGGACTTAAATCTTTGGATTTTAGCTTCAGACGATGTGAGACATAAGGTCTCATAACTTGAGAATGAAAGAACCCATTTTCTGCTTGTGAGTACTAGAATCAATGTGCAAGGATAGGGTTTGAAAACTCAAACCTTGAGTTAATCTTTAAGATCAATATCTGCTCTTAATTAAAGGTTCCAGTCGATGTGACAACCCGAAATTTCTTATCTTGTACAATATACCAATGTAATCAAAGTTAGACTCGTTTTGCTATCTTTTAACACAGTTTAAGGTCTATTTGAGTGTTCTAAACCTAGTACAACTAAGATAGGAGCCTAGAAATGGGATAACACGATGCATATCAAGCACACTCGGGCCAAACACTCCAACACATGGAGTGTGTGGCCGCACATTTGAGTGTACAGCCACACACAGGTGTGTGCGGCCACACACCCATTCCAGCCACACACTCCCACCTATAAATGCTACCCTTAGTCATTTTTGAACACTTTTCCCACTCATTCAAAGCTGGAACACGTCTCTTTCAAGTACCATCCAAATCTTCATAAAAGTAAGTAATCCTTCCTTTGATTAGTTGATACTTGAGCTTAACTAGCCTTCCCCTTACTTTGATCCTTAAAAACATCCATTTCTAGTCAAGAACACCAAGAACACACACTAGTTTTGGACCCTAATCACCCTTTCAAGCCTATATAATGTTTATACACTTATCATAACTTGTTATATGACAAGAACACTTGAAGATTTTCATGAAAAACGCCAAATATCATGATCTTTAGGTGTGTACGTCCGCACACACCATGTGCAACCATACACACCCTTTTTAGGTCCTAAAATGGCAATGAAATTCATATAAGGATAGAGCATGAAGTAAGAAACCTTCCTAGATGAGTCCTAAGGCCTTAAAATATGTTTTGACACACTTCATGGGGAGTGTGCAGCTACACACACACCATGGCCGCACACACTCACACAAATGGTGTATTTTGACCATACACTCCCTTGTATAGCCATATACCCCTTATATACAATCATATATGGTTGTAACACTTCAATATAAGTGTTTACTAGTCCTTAAGGTGGTCCCAGTTCAATAATTAGTTGTTACCAACACTAATTGTATACATACATATGTCATTATATGGTTGATAGGATTCGTTTGTGCTTAAGTCCGCAATTTACACTCAACTTCCTAAACCGATCTTACAGTCGCATCACTCACTACAAGTGAGTTCATACCCCTTAATCAACCATTTAAATGTTTTTAAATGCTTATAGGGGGGGGGGGAATACAAGTTGAATCACTATAGTTATAATATCAATCACCTGTGATTTATAACTATCAAACAAATGGATTTACTATACTTCTAACTGTTTTGTCAACAAAACTAGTTCAAAATGATTATCAAACCCTTTTACAAGTTAAGCTTATTATAAAACTTTCTCTTAATTACCAAACCATTACTTTCAATTCTTTAAACTTATATATTGTCAAAACCATGTCCAGTACACATATAGTTATATAAGTAAGGTCTGAAGGACTTACGACTGATAACTCGCTTTAATTCCTGTTCCTTGTTTGGTTGTGGAGTAAGAGTACTCTGTTGTTTGTCCGAGTGTCGTTTGATCCTTAGTTATATATTATGTATATATGTATGGATATAAAGCTTTTACTTCAGTTCCAACACCTTTGGGTAGCAAGGGTGTATAAGCATTCTAAGTCATTCAAACAACAGTTCTAGTAAACTATAATAGGTATAGTTTAGGGATATACTACTTACTAATTTCCAGTACAATGAAACATACAAAGAGTCAGTTCATACATGAGTCGATACATACTATACACTGTACAGAGAGAACATACACTAGTACATACAATTCATACACACTATATACTATGCAAAAGAACATACTATGATGAGAATCAGAAAGGACATTCACTACACTAGCACATACAATACATACACACTATAACATAAATGTGAGGCACTACTTCGGGGCATGACATCTCTGTCATGGCTCGTCTTGTAACTAGAGTCTTTTGAAGGGAGAGCGTGAATTCGTGTATAGATCTATACTAGACTGGCCGTCCTACCATCCCGACGTCTTCGAGCATCGTGTTTTACTAGGTCGATCAAGTATGGTTACAATTATATCACATTATACCTTAATCAACAATTGGTTTAAGGTAATTAGTACAATAGTAGTCACTATAACATAAAACTACAGTACTTCATTATTTTCCCCATTACATTTACTTTGTGATCTTCACATAAACAGTAATGTACAAACTATATTTTATTAATGATAGTCACACTTGGGAGGAATACTCACTTTTACAATGAACAAACATATAACACTTTTGATGCCTTGGTAGAAGGCTACTATTAGTAGAAATTATAGGATTTTCTAGGAGAGACAAACAATTATTACACACATTTACAAACTCATGCATTCAAACGCTTACAAACATTTTTCATACAAACAATGACACTAAAACTCTTATGAATTCACCAGCTTGAAAGCTGATAAACTCTTTCAATATAACTTGTATTCTCAGGTCGTCAGTAGACAGGTACTGAGACCAACTTTTGAGAAGATGGAGCACTTTCAAGACTCATCTTTTATTTTGATTCATATTTTGGTGTCTTATAAACTGTATAGAACACACTTGTTTTAAAATACATTATTAATGCAATGGATGATGTTGTTTGCTTGTTTACTATTAGTTTGTGTTGTGATACTGTACATGACGTCCTCCATCCCAGAACGTTTCCGCCGTTCCAGTTTTGGGGTGTGACAGTCGAGTCTAGTAATACCAGTCAAGACATGAATGAAATATTCAACAAAGTACTCAATATCAAATGAAGTAAACTAGGAGTATAATCAATGTAAAGACATTTAATGAACAAGAAGAATGTTTTGAAAGATCTTGACTTGAGAGAAAAGTGAAAGAGAATTAAAAATAGTTTTTGCTATCATTGGAGTAACAATGCATATCTTTCTTGTCATTCAAAACACTCCTTAAATAGACTAAGGATGTACATCGTATAGACTTGGAAACATTCCTAGAACTGGTTAATAATCTGTCACTAACAACTGATTATCTAAAAGATACAAAAAGATAAGTCCTATGAAACGTTACATCACTAATAAGACAAGAAACATTAAATGTTCAAACAGACAACTAATCTCGGATCTTCACTGCATCTCAGAATGATCTTCATCTCGTACTCCATCTTTATTTCGGACTTCACCAATCTTGGAAAGTGTTGACTTCAGATCTTCATTCTTGTGATTGTTAGAGGTTCACTTTATATGTTTCAATAATCTCCCCCTAAGTGAACTTAGCAATCTGGTCAGCTTAGTTGGCTTCTTCTGGGATGAACACATGAGATCTGTATAGCCAGTTTCGGACTTCCAAATACCACTGAATTTGACTGATGAACATGGTCTTTACTTGCTCTGGGGCTTTTGACTTGGCTGCATTTGTGATGAACTTTTGAAGAACTCTTGAGGGAACAAGATGCTTGTCTAGGACTCGGAAGAAGTCCTTTTTGTTTGTCTTCTTTTGCAAGTAGATGTATCCCAAAACAGGTTCATCAATTGGCCCTTCTACCAAAATTCCAGCTTCAGGCAGCTTGTAATCAGTTTTTGCCAAGAACTTTTCAGTTCCGAACAAATGAGCCAGTTCAAAGTGACATCTACAAAATTCAAACAACATAATCCTTGAGATGGTTCATTGCAGCACTGTGGGGAATAATGCTCATCTGACTGTCTTGATGTCACACCCCCAAACCGAAACGACAGAAACGTTCATGGGTGGAGGACGTCATGTATAGTATCACAACAATTGTATCATAGCAATCAAATTAAACACAACCATTACATTGAATATATAAAAGGTATTTACATCTGTTTGATTCATATTTGTATACATCAAAAGTAGCAGAAAAATAAAGACGTGACTTTATACGCTCCGTCTTCTCAAAAGTCTGCGGGAGTACCTGTCTACTGATTTCCTAAGAATACAAGCGGTTTTGAAAAGAGTATCAACGTTAAAGCTGGTGAGTTCATAAGAAGTGTTTTTGTAATGAAAACATGTTGATAAACCAGTGAAAATGTTTGTATGTTTGCAAGAAAATCCAATATTTTCTTTAATGAAAGCATGATAATATCAGTTCCTTATATGACTACTTAGTTCATACTAATTATGTATAAACCAATATCGAATAGATAGCTGATTGTGTGGATCTACCTTAAGCCCACAACCAAACAAGGAGCAGGAAATGAGGCGGAAACCACACATTCCATAGTCTATGGGACAATTTTCATACATAACCCAAATGTATAAACTAAAGGATTATAGAATTAACGATGAATGTTTATTTCTGTATCATGTTATAGTATATGAAAAATGTTAGTTTTTATGCTTGGTTACTACCAGATGTATTGTATGATGATTTTTATATGAAAAATCATGTATAGAGTGTTCTGTATGAAAAACCCTGGCTACCACTAGTATGTATGGTAGTTTTGTTACTTAAAGCAAAACTATGTATTCAAATTCCTTGGAATTCTCCAGTTGTAATGTATGATAGTTCTATTAATGAAAATAAGACTAATTGAAGAAATGAATTTCCGTAAACAAATGTTAGTTTATACTATTGTGAGTTTGCATAACCATGCTTGATATGACCTAGTGACCTTTACGACGTTCTTCAAGTGTCGGATATATGGCATTTGTCACCTCAGGCATGCTTGCCTAACTGTAGCTAGCAGTTCGGGTGTGAGATTGTCAGTCCCGAATAGATGTATTCACAAATCTCATGCTCTCCCCCCAGGAGACTCTGGTTATATTATGTTAGGATTTAGTTCAGTACCCCGAAGGGTAAAAATTGAAGTAGTGTCTCACAATCCTGTTTTAACTAGTTTACGTGTTGTTTAGTATCGTTCTCTCTACTTGAAATCGTATATATGCTTTACAGAGTAGTAATAATTATACTTAAATAATTATTTAGTATGTTAATCTTGTATTAAAAAAGTAGTAATGTATACCATAAACTATATCTGTCATGGTTTATATGATAGTTAATGTATAATTCTGAAATGATAAAACTGTGTATTGCAATCACAAAGTATACCTATTATACTTTGCATGTGTATTAAATACTCGGTTCATGTATTGTTCTTAAAATATGCAATTATAGTTGTGAGTTGAAAACTTCCCTTATGCTCAGCATGTTACAAAAGGGATAAAATGTCTAAATATTTTATAAAATGTGAAATCCTTTTTAGTTGTATCCATTGCATAAATTTTAGTCCTTATAAAATTATGTGTATAGAGTTCATAAAAAAAACTATATGTATTTAGCTTGTATCCCCCCTAAAAAAGTTAAAATAGTAAAAGCATGGGGGTATGAACTCACTGTTAGTTGCATGAAAGTGTTGGACAACAAAACTGGGAATGAAGACCCTCGGGTTGATGTACGTGACACTTAGCGGGATCCTAATAGCAATTAAATACATATATGCATTTTATTAGCGAAACCATTAATTATAGTGTTGGAAAAACACTTGATTTTGTTTTAGGAATGTTACAGATTACTTTGGCTGAAAAGTAATATATTTCTACTTTGAATTTTATAAACAAACAGTTTATATTAAATCTTAATGAATGGTGAAAACGTGTTGTTACATTTTAATCGGTATAGTCTTGTTCCCCGTAATGTCAATATCCTTATGTGATACGCCTTCCAACAGTACAATCTAGGCGTGCTTGGGATTGGTATTTCTAGTGAATGTTGCCCTTTTTATGTAGCTATGTGGCGAGGAATAACATTTGTTTGTCGAATGTCCCATCATCAAAAATCAATGGAAGGCCATGGTTAGATGGTTCAACTACTATGTTAACCCCCCGCCCCATAATGAAAAACGTTAATATAATACGGATAAACATTGTACCTTATATATTTCATGCAGTTGGCATATTAATTGATATAGGAGTTCAAAAATTAAAATGGTCACCGCAAACATCCAAAGAAGGTATGATGAAATTTGAACCAACGACAGATTCTAAAGAAAATCTCAAATTAGTAAGG
Source organism: Lactuca serriola (assembly GCF_051521515.1). NCBI lineage: Eukaryota > Viridiplantae > Streptophyta > Magnoliopsida > Asterales > Asteraceae > Lactuca > Lactuca serriola. The sequence continues at coordinate 171,877,335 of NC_136413.1, forward strand.
GTGAGCAGACACACACACACACACACACACATATATATATATATATATATATATATATATATATATATATATATAGAGAGAGAGAGAGAGAGAGAGAGAGAGAGAGAGAGAGTTCCTAACGAGTTTTTTGGATTGAAAATGAGAACTCACTGTAGAAGAAATTCAAGAAACTAAAAAGAAAGTTGTATTAATTTTTAGTAATTCTTATAGTCATCTATTTTCCTAATTCACCAAAAGAAAAAGCTAAAATAGCTAAGAAAAAGTTTCATAGCTAAAACATGATATTTCGTAGCTATACATGAACAGATACGAAACAATTTCGTAGCCAAAATGTCATTACATTTACAATTTTGTTGCAATGTCAACCAATTGACCGGTTATCATCGATCTAACATGTTACCAAATAAATGACATGATAATATTGTGATGTGGAAGTCATGTTGGATCTTATGTGGCGGGATTAAGTTTTAAATGTAGGGTTTTCATTGAATCCAATTTTACATATCTTTTTTCTATTCTTCTTATGAGGGTTATGATTTCCCTATTTCTAGTTTTGATCATACTTGTAGGGATCTTCATTTATTCGTTGTACAATTGTTAAGTTGTTAGGTTATTTAACCACTCAATTGGTTGACATTGCAACAAAATTGTAAATATAATAACATAATTGAGAAAAAAAACACGGTGTCGAAATCGAAATTGGTAAACTTAGTGAATTTATTGTAGTTTGAGCACATTAGTTACCAGGAGAATATGAAGAACCGGTCATTTGGTTGACATTGCAACAAAACTGTAAATGTAATGACATAATTGAGAGGGAAAAAAACACTGTGTCAAATCAAAATTTTCAATCAATTTAGTGACTTTTTTTTTTTTTTGCAATTTTACCTTTTATATAAAAATTTATTGTTACTGTATCCCACAACGGTGCGGCACGGTAATATAAGTGGCTATATATGTTAGAGTTCCCCTTCTCTCCACAAGGGCTATTTTAGAGAGACAATCTTGGGCTTCACATATATTTACATGGTATCAGAGTTGGCATCCCGCACCCCTGTGACTCATCACCTCCCTGTCTATCCTCATCGAGCTTACAACTCTGAAGGGGAGTGTTAGTGTATCCCACAACGATGTGACATAGTAATATAAATGGTTATATATGTTGGAGTTCTCATTCTCTCCACAAATGCTCTTTTGGAGAGACAATCTTGGGATCCACATATATTTAAATGGCATCAGAGCCGGCGTCTCGCGCCCCTGTGGCTCATCACCTCCTTGTCTATCCTCATAGAGCTTACAACTCTGAGGGGGAGTGTTAGTGTATCTCATATCAGTGCGACACGGTAATATAAGTTGCTATATATGTTGGAGTTCTCTTCTCTCCACAAGGGCTCTTTTGGAGAGTTAATCTTTGGCTCCAAATATATTTATAGTTATAAATGTTTTCAAAAAGTTAAGACATACTAACTTCCTAAAATCTTTTTATCGGTGGTGTATTTAAAAAAAAAAAAACTATTTTGAATTGTCGAAGTGGTATATTTTAAAAAAAATATTTTGAATCGTCAAATAGTTGTTTTTGGATAACACCAAGTTCAAACACACAATATGTTTCTAGGGAAATCCTTTTCAAAGATCTTCGAACATTTCATGCCAAATTTTTTCAACCGATCACAACATCCAATCTTCTCTCTAAAACTGGCTACTTAACCAACATCAAAACAATATTTTTAGTATTTATCGGTTGTTGGGGTGTTGAAATCAAATAAGTTGATGGAATTCATGAAGAAGCTGATTGTACTCTTGCATTTGCATATTTCAATGTTCTTTTTTCATTTTGTGAGTTACTTATGAGTCCCAAATAGGAACATCAAATGACTCGTTTAGAGTACCTTTGACTTTCTCATGATCCTAAAATTGTTGTAGAGATTGAGTTGAGTTATTCGAAAGTTTTGATCAAGGGTTATTTAAGAGTGTTTTATGGATCCAAAAAAACAAAATGAGGATTTGGGATCCCTAGAGGCAAGAAAGCTTCTTGCTTGGTCAACCTAGGACTTTAAAATTGACACCTAATGAGTCAATCTCACGTCAACAATGGTTGACTTTCCCAAACTCTTGGAATTTGACCTTTAAAACTCATTTGAATCATTTTGCCAAGATCACAGGCTTTGTTATAGTGTTTTTGTATTAAGCTTCTTGAATACGGCTTTTTTTTTTTAGTTTAAACCAAGCACATTGAAAATTAACGTACAATTAATTACATATTATAATTGTTATTGTTATGTTTTAATATAATTATAGACTTCTAAAAGGAATATTTCATTTGATTATTAGAGATTTTTTTTATCTCTTTTGCGAAAAAAAATTGAACTGAGAATCAACGTTTTTTGTGTGAAGATTGGAGATGCCAACAGTAGTTAGTGGTTATGTGTTGATTTAGAGAGCCGAATGTACATTGTACAATCTACATGATGTTTGGTAAGCAATTATCGAAGAGGGAATGGAATTAAACATGAAGTTGAAATATATATATATATATATATATATATATATATATATATATATATATATATATATATATATATATATATATATATATATATATATATATATGATCAAATTTGAATCATAACTATTCTATGAATGTGTGATTATTTTTGGTTCACTAGATTAAAAAAATAATGATTAGGATGAACAATGGCATGATGATAATTACTTCTAAAAAATTAATTCTTTTATATATGAAAATAATGAATAATCATTAAATTGGACATTTTATTTAATAACAAATTAAGAACATACATATATCAAGGGATACAAACCAAAAATTCAGGGAAAATTTCAAATAAAAGTTTAACAATACTAATTATATTTTTGAAAATGAATATTTCAAATCCAAATTAACTTTTCGATATTCTGCATTCTGTTCTTTAAATAATAGATTCAATTATGTGTTCTATCATTTAAGAATTAGTTTCTGTGTAGCATTTATTCTTCAAGAATAAGTTTATATTCTGGATACTATTGTTATGTGTTCCATTCAAGAATTAGTTTCTACTCCGTGTTTCTGCATGAACAACAATTTTTTTTTTGAAAACAATATATATTATATCCATTGTCAGATTCTGTAAGAATGTGAAGAAAAATATACGAAACTAAACATATTCTACAAGAATGTAATCAAATTATATAAGAGATATATAAAAAATGCAGAATGGAATTATAATTTTAGTGATATAAACGAAAATTCCCAACATTATGAAATTCTAAAGAAATTAAGTATATTGTACAAGAATGGGATCGGATTCTTTAAGAATGTTAAAAATATATAAGAAACTAAAAAAAATTATAAGAATGTGATCAGATTCCTTAAGAATGAGATGAAAAACACACAAAATATGAGAAACAAAATCTCCAAATCAATCATTCTTGTGATATAAACAAAAGTTCTTACAAAATGACCTTATTAGTAACCGCTCATTCTTCGACTTGAGAGAACAAATCGATCTGATGTGCAGGGACAAGGTTTAAATACTCAAACATTGATTTAATGCTTAAGATCAATGTTTGCTTACTAATGAATGTTCCAGTCAAGTCTGGATAGACCAGTCAAGTCTGAGTTAATGTATTCAACAAATATTCAAGCCATAAATGAAGAATCAAAATTAAGATCAAAGTAAAGTTAATAAATGAAGGTCAAAGAGAATGTTGTAAAGAACAAGAGGGTGATGAATATGAAATATTGCGAAAAAGTTTGAACAATCGGGCACTTAGAATTGCATTAAAAGCTCCTATAAATAGGAGAGCATGATATGAGGTACAAACAGGGATACATACATAGAACCGGATAAAGAAGATATTTTTGACATTCTGATTGTCCAAGTTGACAGACAGACTTAGTTCTATGAAATGTCTAATCATGCTAAGTGACAAAACTAATTAATGCACAATGAAAAAGGTACTGATTCGGAAACACAAACATTCCAGTCCTAACATTCATTCTGGAATGCCTTCTACTCATCTGCTCCGGACTGGGCTTGACTTCTGGACTCCAACTGATTCCGCACTAACTTATCACTTCGGAATCTTGACTGACTTTGGGTCTTCAAAAAGGATTGAGATTGCTAGAGGTTCACTTTCAGGTTTGTGACATCCCCAATTTTCACGGCCAGAAAAGACCGATTTTGTTTATGTTTTATAAAAATCGGAGTACTTCTTTTCATAAAAATGTTGTGGAATTTGTTCCCAGAGAAACTGATGGGTTTTAGCTATTAGAACATCCTATGTGCTCATACAAACCCTAATGCTTGGATCTAGGTTTCTCTATTGTACATGCAATTCATCCAAGACTATAAACCCTAGATCTAGCATATGATAATCAATATAAGATATAAATTAGAGTTTAGATCATACCTTGATTGTTATGTAGCAATAACAATCTCAAATCCTTCTTGTATTAACTTTAGAAAGCTTAGAGTCACAAATGTCACTCCTCTAATGCTTCACAAACACCAAGAGCAAGAGGATGAAGAGGAGAAGAGAAGGAGGCTACCTAAAACATGTGGAAACCCTAGAAGAAAGCTTAGCCACGTTTTTGGGGCATAAGGGTTCTTTAAATAGTGAGGCTATTAGGGTTATCTAACAAGGAAACCCTAATTTGGATGCTTAAGCCCTAAGCAACCCATGGGCTCCTTCCTTAAAAGCCTTGGACGATTTCTAATGGGTTTCCCCATAGAATTCGTCCACCCCTTTAATATGGAGTCCATTAGCTCAATATTCAACTATCATACAATTGACAGTTCAAGTCCCTTAAGTTTAATTAATCTCTTTTAGTCACAAACTTAATTCTTATTAATTCTTGACTAATATTAATTAAACAATATGATTTCTCCTTTAATATATTATTCTCATAATATATTAATAAATCATAATTAATCATTTCTCTCCATAATTCATCCTATCAAGTTGCTTTGGTGAAGGCAACCCAAAAGGACCATGCACCATTGGGTCAAGTACATACCAAAATAGTTATGGACTTAGAAACTAATCCAACAGAAACATGATAAATACGTTATTTAAACATTTTCGAAGAAACGTATCTTGTTCATTTTAAAACATTTGGGATGTCATCGTTAATACAGAAACATAAGCATAAACAGAACTTACATTTATATACACTAGTGATCTACATCTCTTTAAATCTCTCAGTGTAATGTGACTTCATATCAACACCTGTGATATAAATAAACTGAGTGGGTCAGGTTGGGAAACCTGGTGAGTACATAGGGTTTTCAACCCACAATAATATAATTATTATGTTTAAACACTCAAACAATCAACCCAATTACCCATCCCCATTATCTTCTTTACTCTTAAGGATTTAACCTAAGAGTCATCTATCATGCATTCGTTTATTCTGAAGTCCCTTACTTCCAGGGTCATAGGACTGACACTAAATCCATAACTGCCAATGTTCGTTCGTAAAGCACTAATTCCATAGTTGCTATAATCTACTCATCGGGTACTAAATCCATAGCTACCAGTGTTCATCTAATAGGTATTAAGTCCATAGCTACCAATTCCTAACAGGTACTAAATCCATAGCTACCAGCGTCTAACTAATAGGTACTAAGTCCACAGCTACCGATTCCTAACAGGTACTAAATCCATAGCTACCAACGTCTAACAGGTACTAAGTCCATAGCTACCAATTCCTAACAGGTACTAAATCCATAGCTACCAATGTCTAACATGTACTAAGTCCATAGCTACCAATTCCTAACAGGTACTAAATCCATAGCTACCAACGTCTAACATGTACTACGTCCATAGCTACCAATTCCTAACAGGTACTAAATCCATAGCTACTAACGTCTAACAGGTACTAAGTCCATAGCTACCGGTGTTTGTCCAATAGGCACTAAGTCTATAGCTGCCAATGTATACTCTCATCATCTTATATCTCTCATCTTTCATCTACCCATGTCATACCCAACATATTCGTATATATAAAATACGTATACAGTTTAAATAATTTAAAACATGTATAAAACGTTCATCCAACATAGACAGCAAGTATCCAGATAATATGAACACATAGCACGTAGTTTATATAAAATACTTTATATCTATGTGTAAGATGAAAGGGACTATGCACTCACCTGAAAGGTGGTGACTCAGCACTCGGACAGCACTTCGATACTCTCAAAACAATTTCCTTTGATAAAACCTATTACCAATACCACTAGGGTTTAGTCTAACGATAACCGCGACAAATTAATAGTCTGACTATTATTATTATTATTATTATTATTATTATATAAGCGTTAATAACACTCAATATAACTCATAATAATAGCCCAAATAATTATTTTAAGGACCTAATAACATTCCTATAATTATTTGAAAGCTATATTAAAATTTGCGTAAGCGTAGCACACTTACAGCGAATTTTATCGAAAACCGGAACTTATTTGGAGCAGCGTTTTGAAACCAAAAGACTCTTTTTCTCGGGACTCCGGGAGCCTCGGGGCTTCCCTTGGGAGCTAAGGGGTTTATCTAGGGTTTAGGGGGGGGGTTTGGGGTTGTAGAGAGAGAAATTAGTGAGAGAAAGAAGAGGTTTTGGAGTGAAGAAGAATGGCAGCCTCGGCCTTCTATTTATAGCCCAGACTTCGGACTTACGTTGGGTGTACCGAAGCCTTACGCTGTGCGTAAGTTCGGATAAGGGTGACAGCTTCGCACCAGCTGGCTTGCAACATCGGAAGAGGTAAGGTGAGGGTACGCGGGGCGTACTGACTCCGGACGTGGGGCGTGTGCGAGGACCACGTGTCGGCCATCCGAAGCGAGCCATGATCAGCAAGCGAGGGCTGAGATTTGGCCACGTCACCACTCTCCCACAAATTTCACAATTTCCACTCCCGACTTCTAAAAATCTTAACTTTCTCATACGAGCTCCGTTTTTGACGTTATTTATATCCATGCGAAGGTGGGAGCGTACTCTACAACTTTCGTTTAGACTCTGTTGGCTATTTTTGGCTCGATTTTAAATTTTATATTATTAACAGGCCGGTACAGGATTGGTCCGTTAAATTCTCATAACTTCTTCATCCGACGTCCGTTTTCACCCATATTTTTCTCGTTACGCTACTCTTAACGAGATCTTCGATTCCCGTTTAGTTCGTGTCGGCCAAAAACCGCTTGATCTAATATTCGAATTTCGGGTTGTACACTGCTAGTCCGAAACTTCGAAAAATCATAACTTCTTCATCCGACGTCAGATTTGGGCGTTCTTTTTATCGATGTTCTTAGTTTAACATATTCTACGACTTTCGTTTAGATCGCTAATGCTAAATCTCACTCTATCATAAATTCACTATTTACGCTTCCAGGTGTCGTGCCGGTTCCGTCGCGAAACTTCGACGGGTCATAACTTCTTCGTTATAACTCGGATTTCGGCGTTCTTTATATGTACGGAAACTTTGTGACATATTTTACAACTTGGCTAAGATTATTTATTCTAAATAATCTTTTGTCGAAAAGTAATTTTCGACCCCTATTGCCTCTAATTTGACTAGTCCGGATTTGCGGGCGTTACAAGGTTCCAACAAGTTCTAAGGAGGCCTTGAAGCTTGCTAAGAGTGACCTCCTCCTTTCTTATATGATAAGTCATACAAAACTGATCATAACAAGGAGGTAGGGAATGAAGAATAATATCAATACCAAATCTTCATCAAAGTTTACATTTAACTTTAGCAAGCGGTCCACATATCTATGCATTTTCTGCAAGTGGCCCGTGATTGACTCTCCATCCTTCATTTTAGTGGTGATCATAGAGGCTATGATCTTATACCTTTCCTGCCGAGCACTTTAATGGTATCTCTCCATCAAATCTTGGTGCATTTCATAGGGCCAAAAGTCCTCATAGGTCTTTTGTAGCTCAGCAGTCATGGTAGCTATCATAATAAACGACACCTTTGTTGTGTCCCTCTCATGAACCCGGTACTACTCAATTTGCTCGGTAATTGCAGATTGTTCATTAGTTTCCTTCAGCTCTTTGTCTAGGACATATTCTTTGTACTCATAGCGGAGGTTCATGCAAATGTTTCTGATCCAATCATTGAAATTGGACCCATTGAAGATACTTCTCCCTACTAAGTTCATTAAGGAGAAAGAGCCTGAAGGGTTGGAGCCTGAAGCATTGTTTGGGATAGACATCTGTAAAAGAAAAGGAACAAAGTTTAGATTAGATGAGAATCCTTAATATAACACCCAAAATGGAGTATTAAGGCTAGGACCCAACACAATATTCTACAATTGCGAAGAGAGATGTCGTAATCCAATTGTAAAATATTTGAAGGTAGGTAAATGACGATTTACCAATTTCGACCATGAAAAACGAAATTGCTTATTAGGGTTTAATTGGATTTGAAACTCCTAGATTCTTTTGAGATTCATTGAACTTTCAATGGCATGTTTAAATCTCGATTGTTCCCTACAAGTTTGTGACTGGGATGCCGAGGATCACAAACTAGGTGTGAATAACCATGCAAATATACTTAGTACTCTTAATGTTACAAATCACCTAATCAATGTGCCGGTTAACCACAAGCGCTCCATTGATCTATGATTAACATTAATCTACCCTTTTCCACTCTTATTAGTCCCAAAAAATAGTGTGACGGTTAGCCACACACACTTTACTAACGACTTAATTAAGTGCAAAGTGTAATTTCATAGATTAGCACATTTTTTAACATTTTTCCTAAAGTAACTAAGATTGTGAATTTAATAAAAGTTTAGTTACTTTATAATTTCATTATATTTTTAACTAGGATTAATGTCATATCCTACCCGTTCGGCTAACGACCCTCCACCAGTCAAGGAAGCGGTAGGTGAGAATAGACACCATTAAACTACTATTTTATAGGCAGTAACCTTATACCCCCCTTATAGACCAACTTTGTGAATGAGGCATACTAAAGGTAAGATTGACTTTTTCTTATACATATATATATATATATATATATATATATATATATATATATATATATGTATGTATTAACATTAAATATTATAATAGTATAAGGGTTGAATTTTAACTTTTAAAACTCTAAAGTTTGGAATTAAATGTCCCATTTTTGTGACTTTACAAAATTCCAAAACTTGAGAGCAAGTTTTGAAACTTTTCAAGACTTTTCATATTAATAACTTATGAATATTTATGAGTTTTAAAGTTCATGAATGAGACCTTTCATGTAACTCGAGGACAAGTTACAAAACTCATATCAAGAACATTCTTAGATCAATTATGATTAATGAGTGGACTCGTCGAGTCTGTTCATGGACTCGACGAGTTCATCTGTCAGAATGCAAAAAAATCAAATTTCCAGCTTTGAAAACAAGTGAGCATCAAAATATAACAGAAAACGATCCTAGGCTCTGGTACCACTGTTGGGTTTTAAGCACTATAACACTCCTATGGTGCACATGCAACCCTAGATTCTTTGTAACTATGTTTTCTCTAATTATACATGCATTTTTCAAATTTCCAAAGCATACTACTTAACTAGCATACAATTAAATATAACAACTAGTTAGATAGCTTACCTCTTGTGTAGTTTTTGGCCTTGGAAGCTTGAGCACCTCAAATGTAATGCCTCTATTGTGTTACAAACACCATGTGTAAAGGAGGCTTTTAGATAATAGGTTTACTCACAAAAAATCGGCTCATACACACAAGTATCATAGGGTTAACTGATTTTTGGCTTAAGGAGGTTCTTTATATAGTGTTTCAAACTCTAGGGTTTCATCCATGTAACCCTAATGCACCATGAACTTCCACATTCCTTAGGCTCCATGGGTTAAAGCTCCATGGACTATCCATGAACCATTTATCCCACCCTAATGAATCATTGGCCCACACTATAAGAATGATTGATTTACATAACGATTATATTTAATTAGTCTCTTTTGACCACTAAATTAATTCCAAATTAATTCTTGACCAATACTAATTAAATAATATTTTTTTTCAATTAATATATTATACTTATAATATATTAATAAATCATCGATAACCTTATTCTCAAAAGTCCATCCTATCGAATTGCACTAGTGAAGGCAACCCAAAAGGACCATGCTACTATCGGGTCAAGTACATACCAGATATAGTTATGGGCTTAGACACCAAATCCAACACAGATATCATGTTAGCTATAAAAGCTACATATACCACATAAGCCATGCATACTAACATATAAGGATACCATGGGCTCCCCCAGGGTCTTATACATTCATGTCATGGGCTCCCCCACATGGTCTTTACCTAGGAATGTCATGGGCTCCTCCACGTGGCCTTATATCCAATTGCCATGGGCTCCCCTTGGGGTCTTCCATGCAATAACATACACAAACAACTAGCATATCATATATCACAGAAGTGTCTATCATACTACATAACACATACATAAACATATAAGGATGTCGTGCTCCCCCCCCCCCCAGGGTCTTATAACATCATGCCATGGGCTCCCCCACTTGGTCTTTACCTAGTAATGTCATGGGCTCCCCCACATGGTCTTATATCCAATTGTCACGGGCTCCTCCCGGGGTCTTCCATACAAATATCATATAATCACTAGCATACCACTTAGCTAAAGCTAACTATCATACCACATATCTCTACTACAGCTAGTGTATCACATCACATAAAATGGGATGGACTTGGTTCCTTAGACCCATTGGTATGGTGAGAAGACTCACCTCTCACGAATGCTGAACTGACAAGCTAGAATCAGATACGTCCCATGTGCTGCTCCAACTCAACTGCCTATAAGCATCATAAGATAGACTTGTCATCATCCCAAAATTACCCTCAGAGTCAACCTTGGTCAAAGTCAAGGTCAATAGTCCATACCTCAACTCATCGAGTTCATCTAGCGACTTGTCGAGTTCCTATCGAGTCCTGAAAACTTGCTTAAACCTTGGCCAACTCGTCGAGTTATTTCATCAAATCGACGAGTTCACTTGATAACCAGAAGGCGGGGAAAAACGAATCCAAATCGTTGAGTTTCTAGGGCAACTCGCCGAGTCCCTCTTCCTGTTTGCTTGTTATGATGATACACCGAATGCAGGGACTCCACGGCTTGGATCTGAAGCCCTAAGGTGTCTTGAAGGATAAAGTTTCCAACTTTCCCCTCCAGAACCATTCTAAATGCTCTAAGGCCCTTATCAAAGGTTGGAAAGCTCTAAAGCTTTTCCATAAGGTCCAAAACTCTTGGGATCTGGAATCCCTCCTTTCCAAAAGAGTTTCTAGTCCTCAAAACGTTCCAAAGATGGAGGCTTTATGGACATGCATGTCCAATGCATGTCCTTAGGTCAAAATGGCCAAAAAGAGGGAAATAAATCCTAAAATCCCTTGCATGGCATCCTTGCTTGACCAAAGGCTAGATCTAGCCTACCTTGGGACCATTTTGACCTAGAGATCCATAAAGTTGCAAACTTTATGAACCCTATGCATGCAATCAACAAGAAGGATAGGAAATGAAGAGTAAACTCAATATCTAGCCATATTTTAAGATAAAAATCGAATCTTGAAGACTTACAACAATCCACAAGATGGTCAAGCTCAAGAGTGAGGGCTTGGTTTTCTGGATATTCTCCTTCTTCTCACTATCTCCTTCTTCTTAAGCTTCAAAAGTCACTCTAGCTCACAAAATGAAAGAGAACAGGGATTAGGGTTTATCATATACGTTCTTAGGGTTTGGAGGTTGATGGAAGGTCAACCTTAAGGCTCTTAAGGAGATTATATAGGGTAAAGACCCTAAAATTCGGGTTTTTCCCTTACAGCGCCTACTCATCGAGTTGGCCTTCCAACTCGTCGAGTAGGGTGTAGATCCCGCTGATGGGTTTTAGCCATAAGAACTTTCCTATGTGCGCATGCAAAACCCTAATGCTTGGATCTAGGCTTTCTAATTAAACATGCTTTGAATCCAAGACTTCTAACAACTAATTAAGTATAAGAACAATACAAAATCAGATCTAGAAGTTTACCTTTGAATCTCTTGTTTTGATCTTGTTGTCTTGGAGCTCTTGAGTCACAATTGTCACTCTTCTAATGGCTTACAAACACCAAATAACAAAGAAGATGATTTGAGAGAGAGAGAGGGTAGTAGGAAATCGGCCAGGGGTTCTCTACTTTAGATGAGATGCGGATTTCCCTTGGCCATGGGGTCTATTTATACTTGTAGACTCCTTAAGGGTTTCACCTTAAACCCTAGTTGGATAATCCTTCCTTAAAGCAATCCAAATCCTTTCCTTAGATAAGCATTGGACGATTTAAGGCTATCCCTAGCCCTAGAATCCGTCCACCCTTCATCCAATAAGGATTTACAGTCTCAAGTGTAACTATCAAACAATTGACAGTTTATACCCTCTTATTTAATTAATCTCTTTAAGTCACCAAATTAATCCTAATTAATTTATGACTTATATTAATCAAATAACAATATTATTATTCCTTATATTATTGTCATAATATATTAATAATATTTATTCTCTCATAATAAATCATCCTACCAAGTTGCTATGGTGAAGGCAACCCAAAAGGACCATGCACAATCAGGTCAAATACTTGCCTAATATAGTTGTAGCCTTAGACACTATTCCAACAGTCTCCCACTTTGATAAGTCTAGCAATTATATGCACAAGTACAATTCGATTTGCAATCGTAGCTCTCAAAGACGCTGTCAAATTCTGATCTAATCAATCTTGTCCTTTAGATAAGGGATTGTATAGTCATCTGTTAGATATCACGCTGACAATTCTATGGAATGATTAGTCAAGCATTTAGGTTTCTCGATCTCCGATTTATTTGACATAGAACTTAATCAAACACATCAATTCAGTTCTGACCGGGCCCGGCACATAAGTCAAATCAAATCATCGAGCGGCCGAGATATCGCTTTTACCTTCTTAGGATAAAAGTTACAGATAAACTTCGACTTATATGAATTTACTTATTCATTGATCAACTATACACAACAATGTGTTTTATAACACCGAGTTACTGATGCGTTTTCGCATCATCAATGTACAACCAATTAACAAATAAAAAACCATATATCTAGGTTTTAAGACTATATTATATTATCGTCTTGCGATCACCCTTTTATATCATATTCCATAAGGTGATTCCAGCAAGCGCGGGTTTGTTCCAATGCTCAAAACTAGTTCATAAGCACTCATGAACGTCGCAGCAATCTCTTGCTATGTCTAATACCATTTAGACAATCTACGCACCAATTCACGACAATCTTCATTCATACCTACTTCCAACATATGAACGATTGTGGACAATTTGAATAATTCGATTATTCTTAATAAACTCAATTATTCTAGAGTCAAAACATGCAAAAACGAAACAATAGTTAAACAATTAACATAAGACAGTAACATTACTCATAAATAAAACTCCTTTATTTAATCATCAAATGTTAATTACATTTATCTATTACACGTTTCTACTACTATCTAATCTATGCTAATATCATCCTTCAGCCCAATACTCCTAGCATGCTGCAAGTGCTTAACTCTACTCAGTCCCTTCGTAAGCGGATCTGCTGGGTTATCTTCTGATGATATCCTCTTCACTACGAGTTGTCCTTCTTCTACACGATGCCTAATAAAGTGATATTTTCTGTCGATATGTCTAGATCTACCATGATCCCTCGGTTCCTTGGTCAAGGCAACCGCTCCTTCATTATCACAGAAAATCTCCATGGGCTCCTTTATGGCAGGTACAACTCCAAGATCACCGATGAAGTTCTTCAGCCATATTGCCTCCTTCGACGCTTTGCTCGCTGCAATGTACTCTGATTCGCACGTTGAATCAGCTACGGTTTCCTGTTTGGAACTTTTCCATGTCACTGCTCCTCCATTCAGGGTAAAGACCAAGCCCGACTACAAACGGTAGTTGTCCCTGTCGGTCTGAAAGCTGGCGTCACTATACCCTCGCACCTTCAAGTCATCACTCCCTCCGAGGACTAAGAACTATTCCTTCGTCCTCCGAAGGTACTTAAGGATATTCTTCACCGCAATCCAATGAGCTCTGCCAGGGTTCCCTTGATATCTACTAACCATGCTCAAAGCAAAGGCTACATCAGGGCGAGTACAAGTCATAGCGTACATGATTGAGCCAACTGCGGAAGCGTATGGTACTCGGCTCATTTCTGCTATTTCTGCTTCGGTACTCGGACTTTGAGTCTTACTCAACTTGGCATTACTTTGTATTGGTAATTCTCCCTTCTTCGAGTTTTCCATCCTAAAACGTTTCAGTACCTTATCTAAGTAAGTGTTCTGACTAAGTCCTATTAGTTTCTTACTTCTCTCTCTTACTATCCTTATTCCCAAAATATAAGAAGCCTCTCCGAGGTCCTTCATAGCGAAGCACTTCCCGAGCCAGGACTTAACCTCCTGCAGAGTTGGGATGTCGTTTCCTATGTGTAATATGTCATCGACATATAGGACGAGAAAGCTTACTATACTCCCACTGGCTTTGACATATACACACGATTCATCTTCGCTTCGTACAAATCCAAACTCTTTGATTTTCTCATCGAAGCAAAGATTCCATCTGCGAGACGCTTGCTTAAGTCCATAAATGGACTTCTCAAGCTTACACACTCTATTCGGATGCTTCGGATCCACAAACCCCTCTGGCTGAGCCATGTAAACATCCTCAGCCAACTTCCCGTTAAGGAAAGCGGTCTTGACATCCATTTGCCAAATCTCATCATCATGAAATGCGGCAATCGCTAGCATCACTCTAATAGATTTTATCTTCGTAACTGGTGAGAAGGTCTCATCATAGTCAACTCCGGGAGTTTGAGTAAAGCCCTTCGCAACCAATCGCGCTTTATATGTGTGTACGTTTCCATCCACGTCGGTCTTCTTCTTGAAGATCCATTTGCACCCAACGGTCTTACGTCCGGGCACATAATCAACCAAATTCCAAACTTGGTTATCATACATGGATTGGATCTCGCTATCCATTGCCTCTTTCCATTTCACAGACTCCGGGCCTGCCATGGCTTCCTTATAGCTATTAGGTTCATCAAGGTTTATTAGTGTACCATCACTAATATACATGTCCCCTTCGGTAGTAATATGAAAACCATAAAACTGGGGTTGAACTCTAACTCTATCGGAACATCTAAGAGGTAAGGACTCGTCAATCGGTTCAACCGGAGTTTCCTCCTCGGGTTAAGTGCCAGCGGTAGAGGTTCCTTCATCTATCGACTCTTGAATCTCTTCAAGCTCGATTTGCCTCCCACTGTCTCCTTGGTCTATGAGTTCTCGCTCTCGGAAAACCCCTCTCCTTGCAACAAAGACAACATTGTCCTTCAGTCTATAGAAGAGATATCAAAAGGATTTCTGCGGGTAGCCGATGAAAATACATCGCTCACTACGAGGTTTGAGCTTGTCGTGAGTATCTCGTCTTACGAAAGCCTCGCAACCCCAAACCTTGATATGTGCTAACGAGGGAGCTTTCCCTGTCCACATCTCGTGAGGTGTTTTGGCAACCTTCTTAGTAGGGACTCGGTTAAGGATATGGGCGGCAGTCTCTAAGGCATTCCCCCAAAAAGAGATAGGTAGTGAAGCACGACTCATCATAGAGCGAACCATGTCCAGCAAGGTTCGATTATGCCTTTCTGCCACACCATTCAATTGTGGTGTCCTAAGTGGCGTCAATTGTGAAACTATTCCACACTCCTTGAGATAATCGTGGAATTCAAGACTTAGGTACTCTCCTCCTCGATCGGATCAAAGCATCTTGATTTTCCTGCCCAATTGATTCTCCACTTCATTCTTGAACTCTTTGAACTTTTCAAAAGTTTCTGACTTTTGCTTGATTAAATAGATATACCCATATCTACTATAGTCATCGGTAAAAGTCACGTAGAAGCGGTTCCCATCCTTCGTGGTTGATCTAAACGGTCCACATACATCGGTATGTATTAGGTCCAATAGACCCTCACACCTTTCGCAAGTACTTGTGAAGGTGACTTAGTCATCTTTTCAAGTAAACAAGACTCGCACGTGTCATCTTCCCTAAGGTCGAATGACTCCAACACTCCATCCTTTTGGAGTTGGGCTATGTGTTTCTTGTTGACATGTCCAAGACGACAATGCCACAAGGATGCTCTATCCATACTATTGGAAGAATCTATGTTCAAAACATCGTTTCCTAAGTTATCAACAATCATAACTGTTTCATATATTCCATTACATGGTATAGCTTCAAAATAAAAGACACCATTTAGATAAGCTAAAATAGAACCATTCTCATTATTAAAAGAAAATCTAAAACCTTGTCTAAACAAACCATGAAATGAAATGATGTTTCTAGCCATTTTTGGCGAATAGCAACAATTGTTCAAATCTAAACTTAAACTATCCCTAAGCACTAAAGAATACACTCCAATCTTGGTCACAGGCGACGATCTTCTGTTCCCCATGATTAGATTTATTCTTCCAGCCTCCACATCCCTACTTCTTTTTAGTCCCTGCACATTAGAACAAATGTGGTAACCACAACCGGTATCAAGAACCCAAGAAATAGCATGAGATGAATCGTTAGATTTGATTGTGTATATACCTGCGAAAGACGGCTTGATCTTTCCTTCCTTGATGGCTTGCAGGTACTCTGGGCAGCTTCTCTTCTAATGTCCTATCTTGTGGTAGTGGTGGCACTCTGACTCCTTTGGGTTAGGGCAGGGCTTAGTAGGATCAACCTTGGTCCCACTAGAGGAGGCACCATCTTGGGCTTTAACCTTACGATAGTTCTTAGATGAAGCCTTCCTCTTCTTTCCCTTTCCTTGTCCAATAGCCAAGGCAGGAGCAGCAGGCGGATTGGGAGTTGGTGCAACAGACTTGTCCTTGAAGTTGCTCTCAGCGACCCTCAAGAGACCTTGGAGTTTGCTTAGGGTGACCTCCTCTTTGTTCATGTGGTAGGTCATCCTAAATTGATTGTAGCTCGGAGGCAAAGAGTGAAGCACCATGTCGATCGCCAAGTGTAACGCCCGTAGATCAGGGCTAGTCAATTTAGAGACGATAAGCGTCAAAAATGACTTTTTGATTGAAGATATTTTAGGATGAATAATCCTAACTAAGTTTTAGTATTTGTTACAAGGTTTCCGTGCATATAATGAACGCCAAAATCCGAGTTACAACGAAGAAGTTATGACTTGTTGAAGTTTCGCGACAGAACCGGCACAACGTTGAATGACGTAAAAAGTGAATTTACGTTAGAGTGATATTTAGCCTTAGCGATCTAAACGAGAATCGAAGATCTCGTTGTTAGTAGCGAAATGATGAAAAGTTAGGCAAGAACGGACGTCAAACGAAGAAGTTATGAATTTATAACGAAATTTTCAGTCCCGGCCTGTTAAAAATAAATAATAAAAATAAATTTCAAAATTAACCGACGGAGTCTAAACGAAAGTCGTAGAGCGTAGTCTCACCTACGCGTGGATATAAATAACGTTGAAAACGGAGTTCGTATGAAGAAGATATGAATTTTCGAAGTTTATTAAATAATTAATAATTAAATTTAATTATTAAATCCCGGTATTATCCGAAGACGAGTCATCGGAGTCATCCGAAGTACGCCCCGCGTACAGCGAAGCATGACGACCTTCGCACTCGAGTTCTTCGGATGACGCATGCAGTGACGTTTCGGACACGTACGCCCCGCGTACTCCGAGGCTCCAGCCTCCTATAAATAGGATGCGAGGGCAGCCGGCTCATTTGCTCTTTTTCTCTCTTCTCTCTCCCGTTTTGCATCGTTTTGCGTGCCCGAAGTGTCCCGAAGCCCCGGTATCAATCCCGAGTCTCGAAGCAAGATCTGAAGCCCCGAGAATCCCGAAGAGCGTGATTCCCGAGCCGAAGCTCTGCCCGTGAGAAGTTCAATTTTTGTGAAGATCTTCCAGATCTGCGGAGATATACTACTTCTGCAAGCCGTAGTGCTGTCTGATCATCTTCTGATCAAGTGAGTGTATACTACCTTTCATAAACACGATAATAATACAAGTATGGTTTGAGTGTATTAAGTATATTGTTGTTTATATGCGTGAGTGTGTAGTTACTTTCTTCTAACACATAAATATGAAGTATTTGCTATGAAATACGTGCTATGTGTTTATATATTATTTGTCTATTTGAGATGGGTGTGGAATTGATGTTTTATACAAGTGTTAAATGATTTAAACTGTGTAAGTATTTATATCTACGAAAATGTTGAGTAGAACTTGGGTAGATGGGATAGTTGGTGACTATGGAGTTAGCGCCTATTGTATAAACCTTGGCGACGATGTGACTTCATGCCTATTTGATGAATCTTGGCGACTATGGAGTTAGCGCTTGTTGAGTAAACCTTGGCGACTATGGAGTTAGCGCTTGTTGAGTAAGCCTTGGCGACTATGGAGTTAGCGCTTGTTAAGTGAACCTTGGTGACTATGGAGTTAGCACCTGATAACTATGGATTTAGTACTTGATAAATAAACTTTGGCAGCAATGGAATTCGTGCCAATTCCTTACGAATAAATGAATGAAGGATAGTTGGTTCTTAGGGTAAAACCTTAAGAAGATAATGGGGATGGGTAATTGGGTTGATTGTTTGCTGATTAAATATAATAATTATATTATTGTGGGTTGAAAACCCTATATGCTCACCAGGCTCCCAAGCCTGACCCACTCAGTTTTCTTTTCATTACAGGTAATGGCACAAGTGTATAAGTTGGCGGACTTAACGAGAGATTTTGGATTATAGATCAGTAGTCATAAATAGCTATTGTAAGGTCTATTTTATATTGTTTATGCTTTTGGTCTGTATCGAACATGACATCCCAAGGTTTTATTATTTAATGAAAATACATTCTCTTTGAGAAATGTTTGGATAAATGGTTATCATATTTTTTGTTTTTGGGAACAAATTCCGCAACAGTTTTCTTTAAACGATTACTCTGATTTAAAAAAAAACAAACCATAAACAAATCGGTCTTTTCTGGCCGTGAAATTAGGGATGTCGCACCAAGTCTTCCCCAAAGTCAACATTTAACTTGCGAAGGCGGTCAACATACCTTTGCATCTTTTGCAGGTGCACGGTAAGAGACTTTCCATGACCCATCTTAGCGGAAATCATGTTAGTGAAAATCTCATAACGCTCTTGTCTCGCATTTTGGTGGTATCTCTCCAATAAGTCTTGATGCATCTCGTACAGTTACATGTCCTCATAGGACTTTTGGAATTCAGAGATCATGGTGGCTATCATGATGCAATGTACCTTCGTTGCATCGCGCTCATGAGTTTCAAAAGCGGTCATTTCAGCCGGAGTAGCGATTTCAGGGTTAATTTTCTCGAGCTTCTCATCGAGGACATACTCCTTATCCTCATAGCGAGCAATGGTGCGAATGTATCTTATCCATTTGCTAAAGTTCGTCCCATCGAAAGTGACCTTTTGACAAAGGCTCATCAATGTGAAAGAACTAGCAGCAGCGTTGTTTGCGTTCGACATCTACAAATAGAAAGGACAAAGATAGATTAGAATATGAATCCCTAATTATCACCCAATAAGAAAAATTAGGGCTAGGATCCAACAACAATATTTACATATTAGAAAAGGGACGCCGTAATCCAACATGAAAATAATATGAAGGTAAGTGAATGACGATTCACTAATTCTCCACCATAAAAACATAACTTTAAGTCCTAAATGTATTGAGAATTCCTAGGTTCGGATGAGATTCATTGAAACTATTCAATGGCATGTTTAAATCTCGATATGCCCCTCTTGTTTGTGACTGAGATACTGAGGATCACAAAGCGGGTGTGAATTACCATGCAAATTCACATGGTGCCTTCATTGTAATGATCACCTATTCGGTAAACCACACACGATCCATCGAACTATGATAAACAATGAATCACCCTTTGCCACCTTTGCTTAGAACCAATTAGTGTGCCGGTAAACCACACACGCTCCACTAACTTCTTAGCAAGGGTGCAAAGTGTAATTTCATGGGATTGCATCAATTCACTTTTCCTAAAGTAACTAAGATTGGGAAAAAAAATTTTAAATATGTAGTTACTTTGTATTTCATATTATACTTTTAATGAGAGGATGAGGTTTCCCTATCCTACCCGTTCGGCTAACGACCCTCCACTGATCAAGCAAGCGGTGGGTGTGAGTGTACACCCCTTAAGCGCCATTTTATAGGCCGCAACCTTATACACACCTTATAGATCAGCTTCGTGAATGAGGCCTACTAACGGTAAGACTAGCATTTTAGTTATACATATATATATATATATATATATATATATATATATATATATTAATGTTGTAATATTATATTAGTATAGGGTTGTATTTTAAACTTTTGAAAAATCTAGGGTTTGAAATTTAAATTGTCTAAATTAAAACTTTTAATCAAAAAACATAAATTTCAAAACTTGAGGACAAGTTTTAAACATTTAAAACATGGAGGATCAAATATCAAATAATCTTTATTAACAATTAATTCCATAATTATCCATATTTGATTTTTTTAAAGATTTCTTGCAAGATAATTACCAATTTAATCAAAATAATTAATTAATTATCACATAAGGAAATTAAATATTTTATTATTTGATAAATATCTTTAATTAGATCAAGATTATAGTCATATATATCAGAAAATCGGATTAAGATTGATCTAATATGATAAAGGCAAGTTTCCATAAGATAAATATGAAAAAATCCCGAATCTGGCCCTTCCTGACGCTCGAACTCGTCGAGTTCCCAACTGGACTCGTCGAGTCAGACCAACTCGTCGAGTTCATGACACAGAGACACAAAATTCGAATTTTGCAAACAAGATTCAAACAAACAAGCAACAATTTAATAGAAACCAATCTAGGCTCTGATACCACTGATGGGTTTTAGCCATAAGAACTTTCCTATGTGCGCATGCAAAACCCTAATGCTTGGATCTAGGCTTTCTAATTAAACATGCTTTGAATCCAAGACTTCTAACAACTAATTAAGTATAAGAACAATACAAAATCAGATCTAGAATTTTACCTTTGAATCTCTTATTTTGATCTTGTTGTCTTGGAGCTCTAGAGTCACAATTGTCACTCCTCTAATGGCTTACAAACACCAAATAGCAAAGAAGATGATTTGAGAGAGAGAGGGTAGTAGGAAATCGGTCAGGGGTTCTCTACTTTAGATGAGATGCCGATTTCCCTTGGCCATGGGGTCTATTTATACTTGTAGACTCCTTAAGGGTTTCACCTTAAACCCTAGTTGGATAATCTTTCCTTAAAGCAATCCAAATCCTTTCCTTAGATAAGCATTGGACGATTTGAGGCTATCCCTAGCCCTAGAATCCGTCCACCCTTCATCCAATAAGGATTTACAGTCTCAAGTGTAACTATCAAACAATTGACAGTTTATACCCTCTTATTTAATTAATCTCTTTAAGTCACCAAATTAATCCTAATTAATTTATGACTTATATTAATCAAATAACAATATTATTATTCCTTATATTATTGTCATAATATATTAATAATATTTATTCTCTCATAATAAATCATCCTACCAAGTTGCTATGGTGAAGGCAACCCAAAAGGACCATGCACAATCGGGTCAAAAAGTTGCCTAATATAGTTGCAGCCTTAGACACTATTCCAACACCCGCGTCCTTGAAAAGTCCTCTACTCGACGAGTCGGTGATACAACTCGTCGAGTCCCATCATCAAATTCCTAAAACTTGGAAAAAATCAAATAATACTTGGGAGAAGTGTTACATATATGATTAATAAATAGCAATAAATAATTTGTTAATATATTATGCGATTAATATATTAGTTAGAAATAGTATTACTTAATTAAAAATTAATCAAAAATTAATTAGAATTAATTGTGAGATTAATTAAAAGTGTAGGGACTTAAGCTGTAATTATTCAATAGTTGAACAAGAGAGGTTCCAAAACCTTCCATCGGTCATGGACGGTTTTTGGAAGTCTCTTAAGGGTTTTAGATTAATCATTAAAGATAACTAAGGAGTTGGATAATTACCAAATTTGAAATAATAGTATTATATTCAAATTAAGGTTTCCAACGCTCCTTGTATCAGTTATAAATAGGACCATTGGGATCCTATTCAAGTTTTCTAATTAAATAGGGTTTGCTACAAACCATTAGAGGCATTGGATTTCTAGTGCTTGCTTTCCAAGACATTTGAAGAAAGGAATCAACTTGATTATTTTCTATAATAATCAAAATGTATGTAAACCCTAATACCTTGTAATTTTCGATTATTGTAGGGTTTCTTAAGGTTCTTGATGTTCATAGACTATTGTTATCAATAGAGAAAACTTAGATCCAAATAAATTGCATGTGAACTTAAGGGTTAAGTTATTTCATTTCATGGTATGAATTATAACCTATAAAACCTATCAGATAGTACAAACATATGGAGACTTGGAAATGACCAACAAAGAATGTAAAAGTGAAGGCTAATTGAAGAAACAAAAAAGGGTATTAGAGGTGATTTTATCTTGATTTGAAAGTTTTAGGACATAATTATTCATTTTTATAAAATATACGATCTTTTTGACATTTTCCTTAGGTTAATAAACTGAGTAGGTGATTTCTCTTTTACATGGTCTTTTCTTACAAATTAAGTTGGCATGAGTAAATAAATGTGATTTTGTTCTTTCTACATATATCTAAGAGTCATTGTTATGTTACCCCACTTTATGAAACATTTTATTTACCAAGTATTAAATACCTAGCAATATAACTAAAAATTATTGTGTTTACTTTAAGGGTGCGTTTGGTACAGAGAAATGGAATTGCAACAGAGAATGGAAATGCAGAGAAAGAGAATTAAGCTAGAGAAAGGGAATTGACTCCCTTGTTTGGTAGAACTGAGAATCCACTAGAGAAATGTTTTTGATAATCATTTCTCTTGTTTGATTGTATTAAGTAATGAAATGGAAATGAGTTTTTTACCTTGTTTTTTCATTTTCAAACAACATTTTTTTTTGTAAAAATGGATTATGATTTACATCTTAATTAATCAAAATATGCATCTTTTATGATTTTAAATTTTCATTTTAACATTAATTGCTACCAAATAATTTATTTTCTAATCAATTAATATTATTTTATATACATCTTGTATTGGAAAACATATTTCTAATATAAATAAATAACTTACAAATAGATTTTAAAGAAATATGAAAATCATACTATTCAAAAACTATGTCCAACATATTATATGCAGAAAAGTAAAATTCAATATTCCTAACAACTAAAAAAAGATAACTATGTCTACTATAGAATGTGCAAATGGTCAACTTCAATATTCGTAAAAAAAAAATTTAAAAAAAAACATAACTTAAAATCGTCTAATCATGATATTAAGCCATCCGCAATAATTTCCATGTAACAAATCTTTTATTCTTCCGTCATCTTAAAAAATGATCGGGCGCGAAATTTATCTTTACTAAATATGCCAATCGCCTTAATTCACTATTTGACATTGATATTTGGCATGTGTTGTATATCTTCGATAACTTTATCTATCATATCATATGCTTCCTTATTTTCTTGTCTTCCTATATTGTATATTGTTTCAGTAAGTTTCTCACCAACCTCCTTGAAAGTATCTTTCATTTCTTTCGCTGCTTCCTTATAAGAGCTATCGGTGTCATCAAATGGAGGCCTTTTGCGTTTACTATTGACACGAGCAGTTTGTTGTGTCTCTTCAATAATATTCCAACCCTTCCACATCAACATGTGAGTTTCTTTGTGTCTCTTCAGTTACATCTTCTTCTCCAAGATCAGTAGCTCCATTACCAGTAGCTCTATCCTTACCAAAGATTTTATAGAGGTTATCGAATTGGGGAAATGGTTTATCGCGAAAACATGCAACACCTTTATGACTCTACAAGAAATATAAAAAATTAATTGGTTAGTATAATTTGACAATCTATATTAATGACGCTAAAAATACTACAAACATAATCATTATATTTTTTTTTCGAATGGCAAATTGAATTAAAAGCTAGCGAAAAACTAGCTAAACCAAAACAAAACAATTAGTTCAAGATAGGGTTTTTCAACCAATCAGTCCACTTTATGCTAGCCTTACGATTCCTATCACTATACCAATTAATAGAGAAAGAAACAATGGAATCAAACAAAACTTCCTTTTTCATCTTCTTGTTCCCAAACAGGATATCATTTCGAAACGTCCACATCACCCAAAGCAAAGTGGAGCAAACTGAATCCATAATCAACCTTTTAAACCACACGGTCGTCAACCCATCGACCCACTATAACTGCTCTTCAACACTTGAAAACGAAGGAATATGTAGGTCCACCCACTTTGCGACCTTAAGCCAAAGATGAAAATCCACTGTACAACTAAAGAACAAATGATTCACGCTTTCCCGTGCTTGTTGACACACCGAACACAACATCGAAGTAATGTCTAGCCCCATTCTATCCAAATTATCTCTCGTAGGAAGTCTATTTAGCACCACTCTCTAAATAAAAATATTAATTTTTATTGGGAGCCACGTATTCCATCTAGTCTCCACACCAACTAAAGGAAGACTAAGCCGATCTAAAAGCAGTCAAGTCTCTTTCACCAAATACGTATCTTCGTCCCCAATAACCCACCGCCAAGAATCCCTACTAGTTGAAAGGCGCACCGACTGCAACAACGTCATCAGTTGAAGAAGCTGATCAGCCAAAACCCCACCATCAAACATCCGAACCCATTAAAACCTCCAATCATCCCATCCCGATAGTCACTAACCAATGCATTAACATTACTAGCTACAACACATAAACGAAGAAATCTAGCTCTAAGAATAATGTCACCACACCAAACATCATTCCAGAAGCTAATACTTTGGCCATTCCCCACCCTCCTACATATAGATTCGAACAGAATTAAGCCTCTATAGTGCATATCCCAAACTTTATTAACAATCCCCATCCAAACTCCTTTCTTTGGTTTGGATCGAGAGGCCATGCAAAACCCTCCATCACTCCCGTAACAGCTTTTAATGAGGTCCACCCAAAGAAGATTAGAGCTATTCAAAAACCGCCAACGCCATTTATAAAGCAAGGAGTAGTTAAACGACTCCAAACTACCAATGGAAAGTCCAACATTTTTTTTTATCATTTAACACCATCTCCCATTTAACCCAATGTAAGAATCTTTGACAATCATCACCTTCCCAAAAGAATCTAGCTTTACTTCTTTCCAAATC
Organism: Lactuca serriola; assembly: GCF_051521515.1. Lineage (NCBI taxonomy): Eukaryota > Viridiplantae > Streptophyta > Magnoliopsida > Asterales > Asteraceae > Lactuca > Lactuca serriola. The sequence goes on from NC_136413.1 coordinate 171,902,674, forward strand.
CTTACAAACCAAATTAGGCATCCGAAACATGGAAAGAAAATAAATTCCCAAGTTGCCCAGCAATGATCTAACCAAATTTAATCTGCCTCCAATAGATAACATCTTTGATTTCCAACCCGAAAGTTTTTTACAGAACCTGGTAAAAATTGAGTCCCACGCCAACTTCCTATGCATAAGCTGGCCAACAGGAAGCCCAAGATAAGAAAAGGAATCGATTCTACACCACACCCTATACATGCAACTAATTGCGCAATATCGTCCTGCTCAACACCAACCCCGTACAATTTTGACTTATGAAGATTAATCTGAAGCCCAGACTCCATATAGAAAACCCTAAGAATTCGAATTAAATTCTTGATATTCTCGGCATCCCCTTCTCCAAGAAAGATTGCATCATCTGCTAAAACAAGTGCGAGATATGCAAGTTCTATTCTCCAATAGTAACACCTTTAAAAATCGAATTGTGAGTAGCATCTTCAATACACACATGGAAACCTTCCATAATCAGTATAAACAAAAACGGAGATAACGGATCTCCTTGACGAAGACCACGTTGCAGTTGAAACTCAGCTGTCGGATTACCATTCAGAAGGACCGAAGACCTAGTAGACTGCTGGAAACCCCTAATCCACATGCGCTATTTCTCACCAAAACCCATTACCTCCATAATCTTATCTAAATACACCCATGAGACTGAGTCATAGGCTTTTTCAAAGTCTACTTTAAATAACAACATTTTCTTTTTTTTTCAACTTGGACCATCTAACGATTTCATTAACCATAAGAGACCGGTCTAAAATTTGCCTTCCTTTTATAAAGGCAGACTGAACTGGATTGACTAAATACTCTACCACCTTAGCCAATCTATTAGCCAATAACTTTGCAACAATCTTATACTGCAACCCAATTAGACTAATCAGCCTATAATCTTTAATCTCGGTTGGATTTTCAACTTTAGGAATTAACGTAATAAAAGAAGAGTTACACCCTGGCGAAATGATACCGGTATAAAAAACTCCCTCATGAAGTCATACACATCCTTCTCAAACGGACTCCAAAATTGTTTCAAGAACCAGAATGTAAACCCGTCGGGCCCCGGAGCCCTATCACTCCCACATGACCACACCGCCTCCCTGACTTCATCATTCGAAAAATAAGCTTGTAAGGACTCCGCCTGTTCTTCATTTAGTTTTCGAAACCGAGAGCTAGGGGTACCCATCCTGACCACCTTAGAATGCTTGAATTTATTTTTGTAAAACTTTAAAAACGCCTCCTTAACTAAACTTGGATTAGTCACCCAAGTACCATCTTGAGAGATTCCTTTAATGGCCATATGTTTTCTTTGTCTTTTTAACATGCCATGAAAGAAATTTGAATTCTCGTCTCCTTCTACCTCCTATTTAACCTTAGCCTTTTGAGCATAGTCCATACTCCCCGCCTTGTCAATATCTGAAACCTGTTGAAGAATATTCTTCCTCTCGACCATGTCATCAGCCGAAACAGTCCCACTATCAATCAACTTATCAATATCAAGCAAGCGATTAATAAACTCTTTTCTTTGCTCCCCTTTCAACTTACGCATATCAGCTTGCCATTCCTTAATCTTGTCTTTAACGAGTTTGAGCTTATTCTTCAGGTGAATACACTTATTTAAAGTACAGTCTGGAACAAATTCTTTAACTAGTTGAGAAACCATCAGAAAAACCATCCATTTGAAGCCACGAATTAAAAATCTTAAACGAAATTGGACCATAATTATTATGATCTTCCTTCAAAAGTAACGGGCAATGGTTTGACCACTTCCTATCCAAAGCAATACACGAGATATCTGGAATAGCATCTAACAAACTCTCAGAAATAAGGAATCTATCCAACCGACTTAGTTTCACACTATCCTTGTCCATCCGGGTGAATTTCCTTCCCTCCATAGGAATGTCAAAAAGATTTGCCTCATAAATGAAATTATTAAAATCAGCAGTCTCGAGACAGAGAACAAAGACCCACGTCTCTCATTAGAAGATCTGACCACATTGAAATCACCAAAGACTATAAAATCACCATTTACTATGGACATATACGAGATCACATATTGCCATAGATCCCTTTTCTTTCCAACATCTTGAGGAGCATACACATTGAACATAGTACATTTAATATTTTTTCTAATCCAGCAGCCTTCAACAATCACCACATTTTCATGACAATGTATCCTCTCCTTCTTAAACACCGAAGTATCCCACACCGACAAAATACCACCTGAGCATCCCCTAGTCGTACTACAAGCAAAATCAAAAGCCGAATTACCACAAAGAGACCTTATTTTAAAAAGGTCTACCCGAGTCAAACGCGTTTCTTGAAGACCAATAAAATTCACCATGTTACTATTGCAAATCTCTTTAACCCATCTACGTTTTTAGACGTATTTAGGCCACAAACATTAAGGGATACACAATTCATAAAGACTGAAGCACTCCCATACCGACTAGACGATTTTTCAAACCCGCCTTAGCATTCTCCACGTCATAACCTAGGATTTTTCCTTTCTCAATAAACCTACTCACTTCTTCACACGAGTTAGCCCCCACCGATGGGATAGCTTTCTTCAAAATCTTTACTGATCCTATACTCCATGACTTCCTAAGATTATCCTCTGAATATTGAAAAGGCCTACGAGTTTCTTTGAAAACTTTACCCACGAAACCTGTTGGCTTCGAGATACTAGCACTACTCCTTTGATCCTCCGACTACACATTCTCCATTTTATTAAACTCAACTTGCGAAGTTGAACCATGACCAATACCCATCGATTGCACAGGAACATTGTGAGGCCTATTATTATTTCCTAGTTCATCATTACCAGCAACATTAATTTTCTCCACTTCCTATATAAAATCAGGTTCGCTATTCACTTCATTAACATTAGCATCCTCACGGTTCTGATCATGCTCCTCATTTTCTTTATCTGAATTGAAGCCAAAAGACTCATCTTCTCCTTCGTCAAACGATCCAACGAAATTATTGTCTTCCTCTACAAAACTCCCATCTTGTGCCACATCAAGTTCCCACAGTGCCACTTCTTTCACATATACCTGGTAATCTGTAGCTTCAATAGTTACCCATAACGATTCTTGAATACTTGCCATAATCCCAGTAAACACACATACTTTTCCGGTTGACATGCAATTATTCTCATCATCATCTGAAAACAGTACTGATCCCCATACCGAAGAAATCTTCTTGAAAACACATGGATTCCATGCACACATAGGCAACCCAAGAATTTCCAACCAAACAGCTCTTTGCGAGATAACAAAATCTTTAGTTATACCATGAAACTTACAAAATTATATTCTGGATACCAGCATTAGATGAAAAATTATTATAGGCTTTAGCATATTCAAATGACGCCACTACCCACAATCCACCGACATACCTGATTTTGATATTAGAAAATCCTTCCTCGGAGCATAAGTTAATTAGATTCGGAATCAAAGCAGCTTCCCTTACTTCAGCAAGCACTGTAGACTGAAACTCGGTCATACCAGTTAATTCTCTACCCCTAATTATGACCTTTCGACCCATACTAGTATCTTTATGAGTACTAGTCCCTTCCCCCACAACAACCTTGGCATAAGATTTCTATTTCTGTCCATCTCTATCTTTCAATTCACTCGTCTTCTTTTTCTGGTATTGTTTCCCATAACCTGTATCATATTTGCTTTGATTTTGTCTAGTGAACTTAGAAATCGAGGCAAAAACATGATAGTTTCCAAACCATAACTCACACAATCTCCTCTCCAATTCCTGATTGTGTTTAACCTTAATGAAACGTACAAAACCAAACCGTCTCCCCAGTCTAGAACGCTTCTGGTCAATATACACATCTACTACATTCCCAAGTTTCTCACATGCATGCCGTAATTCCCTTGGTTGTAGGTCAGGAGGGAGGTTAGCAACATAGAATGAGATAGTAACTTCACTTACTGACTCTGCATTTGATTGTTAGCCTCCGCTTCTACCATTCATTCGATCGCTCTCATTATCTGAAAAGAACCCTACTCTTCTGTCGTTCCTTCTTCCTACATTCCTCCATTGTTCCTCACGTTGTCTGGACATACTGTCAAAGCTGATAGGTTTTAGCCATAAGAACTTTCCTATGTGCGCATGCAAAACCCTAATGTTTGGATCTAGGATTTCTAATTAAACATGCTTTGAATCCAAGACTTCTAACAACTAATTAAGTATAAGAACAATACAAAATCAGATCTAGAAGTTTACCTTTGAATCTCTTGTTTTGATCTTGTTGTCTTGGAGCTCTAGAGTCACAATTGTCACTCTTCTAATGGCTTACAAACACCAAATAACAAAGAAGATGATTTGAGAGAGAGAGGGTAGTAGGAAATCGGCCAGGGGTTCTCTACTTTAGATGAGATGCCGATTTCCCTTGGCCATGGGGTCTATTTATACTTGTAGACTCCTTAAGGGTTTCACCTTAAACCCTAGTTGGATAATCCTTCCTTAAAGCAATCCAAATCCTTTCCTTAGATAAGAATTGGACGATTTAAGGCTATCCTTAGCCCTAGAATCCGTCCACCCTTCATCCAATAAGGATTTACAGTCTCAAGTGTAACTATCAAACAATTGACAGTTTATACCCTCTTATTTAATTAATCTCTTTAAGTCACCAAATTAATCCTAATTAATTTATGACTTATATTAATCAAATAACAATATTATTATTCCTTATATTATTGTCATAATATATTAATAATATTTATTCTCTCATAATAAATCATCCTACCAAGTTGCTATGGTGAAGGCAACCCAAAAGGACCATGCACAATCAGGTCAAATACTTGCCTAATATAGTTGTAGCCTTAGACACTATTCCAACAGTCTCCCACTTTGATAAGTCTAGCAATTATATGCACAAGTACAATTCGATTTGCAATCGTAGCTCTCAAAGACGCTGTCAAATTCTGATCTAATCAATCTTGTCCTTTAGATAAGGGATCGTATAGTCATCTGTTAGATATCATGCTGACAATTCTATGGAATGATTAGTCAAGCATTTAGGTTTCTCGATCTCCGATTTATTTGACATAGAACTTAATCGAACACATCAATTCAGTTCTGACCGGGCTCGGCACATAAGTCAAATCAAATCATCGAGCGGCCGAGATATCGCTTTTACCTTCTTAGGATAAAAGTTACAAATAAACTTCAACTTATATGCATTTACTTATTCATTGATCAACTATACACAACAATGCGTTTTATAAGACCGAGTTACTGATGTGTTTTCGCATCATCAATGTACAACCAATTAACAAATAACAAACCATATATCTAGGTTTTAAGACTATATGATATTATCGTCTTGCGATCACCCTTTTATATCATATTCCATAAGGTGATTCCAGCAAGCGCGGGTTTGTTCCAATGCTCAAAACTAGTTCATAAGCACTCATGAACGTCGCAACAATCTCTTGCTATGTCTAATACCATTTAGACAATCTACTCACCAATTCACGACAATCTTCATTCATACCTACTTCCAACATATGAACGATTGTGGACAATTTGAATAATTCGATTATTCTTAATAAACTCAATTATTCTGGAAGTCAAAACATGCAAAAATGAAACAATAGTTAAACAATTAACATAAGACAGTAACATTACTCAAAAATAAAACTCCTTTATTTAATCATCAAATGTTAATTACATTTATCTATTACACGTTTCTACTACTATCTAATCTATGCTAATATCATCCTTCAGCCCAATACTCCTAGCATGTTGCAAGTGCTTAACTCTAGGGGTGGGCATTTGGACCGGTGGACCGGACCGGACCGGACCATTTTTTTGGACCCCCGGGCCGGTTCTCGGTTCTAAGATTTCTCGCCGGTCCGGTCCGGTTTTTTTCCCGGTCTGGTCCGGTTTTTACCGGGTTTAGAACCGGTTGGACATGATTAAGATTTTTGTGACGTTTTTTAAACGCACATAACTCATTCGTTTTAAGTCAGATTGACCTGCGGTTTTTTCCAACATTTAGTTTATAACTTGTAGATGAATTTAGACTATAATTTTGTTTATTTTGGTATTATATTCACCGTGTTACAATCCTTCAAAGTAGAGCTATCAAAGCTGAAAAAATTCAGCTTTTCAGCAACATTTTGTAAGCTGTGACGTTTTTTAAACACCCATAACTCATTCGTTTTAAGTCGGATTGACCTCCGATTTTTTCCAACATTTACTTTACAGTTTGTAGATGAGTTTAGACTATAATTTTGTTTATTTTGGTATTATATTCACTGAGCTACAATCCTTTAAAGTAGAGCTATCAAAGTTGAAAAAATTCAGCTTTTTAGCAAGATTTTATAATCTGTGACGTTATTTAAACACCCATAACTCATTCGTTTTAAGTCGGATTGACCTACGGTTTTTTCCAACATTTAGTTTACAATTTGTAGATGAATTTAGACTATAATTTTGTTTATTTTGGTATTATATTCATTGAGTTACAATCCTTCAAAGTAGAGCTATCAAAGCTGAAATATTTCAGCTTTTTAGTATTATTTTATACTATAATTCCGAGTCCGCGTTTAGCACTTGTGGTAGAGTTGTAAGTGAGTATCAAACTAGTTTATCGACATTGATAGTTGAAGCTTTGTTATGCACCTAAGATTGGGTGATAAAGTTTACAAATCCGATAGTTGACAACGTTGGTGACATCTTGTACGATGATGATATAGCTTTGGGTAAAAAAAATTACAATCTTTATTCTTTTTTTTATACAATTATTACTTTTTATTAAATACTAACATTTTCATTTGTGTTTATATAGAGATTGCACAAGCTTTAAATATGTTACATATGGATGACAATGATATGGGGAAGAGGCCAATGGAAGATTAGATTATGAGTTTATGAAATTTGTTAGTTTGATTGATTTTAAATTTTAAACTATGGTTTTTGTTGTTACGGTAATACTTTTGTATGTTTGTCTTAAAATTGTTTAACTTTTGTTGGTGAACTTGATTTATATGTTAGTTGCTTTTATTTGGAAAATTAATTTTTGCAAATTGCAAGTTATAATATTATACATCAATGTAGATTAGTTAGGCATGAAACGAAAACATATTAATTTTGCAAGTTATAATATTATACATAAATGTAGATTACTTATTATACTCTATGCAATTAAAGTTGTACCGGTCCAAACGGGTCCAAAAACCGGAAAACCCGGACCTGGACCCGGACACGGACACGACTCATCCGGTCCGGTCCATGGTCCACAAAATTCTCCATAACCGGTCCGGTCCAAGAGCCGGTTTGGTCCGGTTCGGTCCGGGCCGGTCCAAATGCTCACCCCTACTTAACTCTACTCAGTCCCTTCGTAAGTGGATCTGCTGGGTTATCTTCTGATGATATCCTCTTCACTACGAGTTGTCCTTCTTCTACACGATGCCTAATAAAGTGATATTTTCTGTCGATATGTCTAGATCTACCATGATCCCTCGGTTCCTTGGTCAAGGCAACCGCTCCTTCATTATCACAGAAAATCTCCATGGGCTCCTTTATGGCAGGTACAACTCCAAGATCACCGATGAAGTTCTTCAGCCATATTGCCTCCTTCGACGCTTCACTCGCTACAATGTACTCTGATTCGCACGTTGAATCAGCTACGGTTTCCTGTTTGGAACTTTTCCATGTCACTGCTCCTCCATTCAGGGTAAAGACCAAGCCCGACTGCGAACGGTAGTTGTCGCTGTCAGTCTGAAAGCTGGCGTCACTATACCCTCGCACCTTCAAGTCATCACTCCCTCCGAGGACTAAGAACCATTCCTTCGTCCTCCGAAGGTACTTAAGGATATTCTTCACCGCAATCCAATGAGCTCTGCCAGGGTTCCCTTGATATCTACTAACCATGCTCAAAGCAAAGGCTACATCAGGGCAAATACAAGTCATAGCGTACATGATTGAGCCAACTGCGGAAGCGTATGGTACTCGGCTCATTTCTGCTATTTCTGCTTCGGTACTCGGACTTTGAGTCTTACTCAACTTGGCACTACTTTGTATCGGTAATTCTCCCTTATTCGAGTTTTCCATACTAAAACGTTTCAGTACCTTTTCTAAGTAAGTGTTCTGACTAAGTCCTATTAGTCTCTTACTTCTCTCTCTTACTATCCTTATTCCCAAAATGTAAGAAGCCTCTCCGAGGTCCTTCATAGTGAAGCACTTCCCGAGCCAGGACTTAACCTCCTGCAGAGTCGGGATGTCGTTTCCTATGTGTAATATGTCATCGACATATAGGACGAGAAAGCTTACTATACTCCCACTGGCTTTGACATATACACACGATTCATCTTCGCTTCGTACAAATCCAAACTCTTTGACTTTCTCATCGAAGCAAAGATTCCATCTGCGAGACGCTTGCTTAAGTCCATAAATGGACTTCTCAAGCTTACACACTCTATTCGGATGCTTCGGATCCACAAACCCCTCTGGCTGAGCCATGTAAACATCCTCAGCCAACTTCCCGTTAAGGAAAGCGGTCTTGACATCCATTTGCCAAATCTCATCATCATGAAATGCGGCAATCGCTAGCATCACTCTAATAGATTTTATCTTCATAACTGGTGAGAAGGTCTCATCATAGTCAACTCCGGGAGTTTGAGTAAAGCCCTTCGCAACCAATCGCGCTTTATATGTGTGTACGTTTCCATCCACGTCGGTCTTCTTCTTGAAGATCCATTTGCACCCAACGGTCTTACGTCCGGGCACATAATCAACCAAATTCCAAATTTGGTTATCATACATGGATTGGATCTCGCTATCCATTGCCTCTTTCCATTTCACAGACTCCGGGCCTGCCATGACTTCCTTATAGCTATTAGGTTCATCAAGGTTTATTAGTGTACCATCACTAATATACATGTCCCCTTCGGTAGTAATATGAAAACCATAAAACTGGGGTTGAACTCTAACTCTATCGGAACGTCTAAGAGGTAAGGACTCGTCAATCGGTTCAACCGGAGTTTCCTCCTCGGGTTGAGTTCCAGCGGTAGAGGTTCCTTCATCTATCGACTCTTGAATCTCTTCAAGCTCGATTTGCCTCCCACTGTCTCCTTGGCCTATGAGTTCTCGCTCTCGGAAAACCCCTCTCCTTGCAACAAAGACAATATTGTCCTTCGGTCTATAGAGGAGATATCCAAAGGATTTCTATGGGTAGCCGATGAAAATACATCGCTCACTTCGAGGTTCGAGCTTGTTGTGAGTATCTCATCTTACGAAAACCTCGCAACCCCAAACCTTGATATGTGCTAACGAGGGAGCTTTCCCTGTCCACATCTCGTGAGGTGTTTTGGCAACCTTCTTAGTAGGGACTCGGTTAAGGATATGGGCGGCAGTCTCTAAGGCATTCCCCCAAAAAGAGATAGGTAGTGAAGCACGACTCATCATAGAGCGAACCATGTCCAGCAAGGTTCGATTATGCCTTTCTGCCACACCATTCAATTGTGGTGTCCTAAGTGGCGTCAATTGTGAAACTATTCCACACTCCTTGAGATAATCGTGGAATTCAAGACTTAGGTACTCTCCTCCTCGATCGGATCAAAGCATCTTGATTTTCCTGCCCAATTGATTCTCCACTTCATTCTTGAACTCTTTGAACTTTTCAAAAGTTTCTGACTTTTGCTTGATTAAATAGATATACCCATATCTACTATAGTCATCGGTAAAAGTCACGTAGAAGCGGTTCCCATCCTTCGTGGTTGATCTAAACGGTCCACATACATCGGTATGTATTAGGTCCAATAGACCCTCACCCCTTCCGCAAGTACTTGTGAAGGGTGACTTAGTCATCTTTTCAAGTAAACAAGACTCGCACGTGTCATCTTCCCTAAGGTCGAATGACTCCAACACTCCATCCTTTTGGAGTTGGGCTATGTGTTTCTTGTTGACATGTCCAAGACGACAATGCCACAAGGATGCTCTATCCATACTATTGGAAGAATCTATGTTCAAAACATCGTTTCCTAAGTTATCAACAATCATAACAGTTTCATATATTCCATTACATGGTATAGCTTCAAAATAAAAGACACCATTTAGATAAGCTAAAATAGAACCATTCTCATTATTAAAAGAAAATCTAAAACCTTGTCTAAACAAACCATGAAATGAAATGATGTTTCTAGCCATTTCTGGCGAATAGCAACAATTGTTCAAATCTAAACTTAAACTATCCCTAAGCACTAACGAATACACTCCAATCTTGGTCACAGGCGTAGATCTTCTGTTCCCCATGATTAGATTTATTCTTCCAGCCTCCACATCCCTACTTCTTTTTAGTCCTTGCACATTAGAACAAATGTGGTAACCACAACCGGTATCAAGAACCCAAGAAATAGCATGAGATGAATCGTTAGATTTGATTGTGTATATACCTGCGAAAGACGGCTCGATCTTTCCTTCCTTGATGGCTTGCAGGTACTCTGGGTAGCTTCTCTTCCAATGTCCTATCTTGTGGCAGTGGTGGCACTCTGACTCCTTTGGGTTAGGGCAGGGCTTAGCAGGATCAACCTTGGTCCCACTAGAAGAGGCACCATCTCGGGCTTTAACCTTACGATAGTTCTTAGACGAAGCCTTCCTCTTCTTTCCCTTTCCTTGTCCAATAGCCAAGACAGGAGCAGCGGGCGGATTGGGAGTTGGTGCAACAGACTTGTCCTTGAAGTTGCTCTCAGCGACCCTCAAGAGACCTTGGAGTTTGCTTAGGGTGACCTCCTCTTTGTTTATGCGATAGATCATCCTAAATTGATTGTAGCTCTAAGGCAAAGAGTGAATCACCATGTCGATCGCCAAGTCTTCCCCAAAGTCAACATTTAACTTGCGAAGGCGGTCGACATACCTTTGCATCTTTTTCAGGTGCACGGTAACAGACTCTTCATGACCCATCTTAGCGGAAATCATGTTAGTGAAAATCTCATAACGCTCTTGTCTCACGTTTTGGTGGTATCTCTCCAATAAGTCTTGATGCATCTCGTACGGGTACATGTCCTCATAGGACTTTTGGAATTCGGAGTTCATAGTGGCTATCATGATGCAATGTACCTTCGTTGCATCTCGCTCATGAGTTTCAAAAGCGGTCATTTCAGCCGGAGTAGCGATTTCAGGGTTAATTTTCTCGATCTTCTCATCGAGGACATACTCCTTATCCTCATAGCGAGCAATGGTGTGAATGTATCTTATCCATTCGCTAAAGTTCGTCCCAACGAAAGTGACCTTTTGACAAAGGCTCATCAATGTGAAAGAACTAACAGCAACGTTGTTTGCGTTCGACATCTACAAATAGAAAGGACAAAGATAGATTAGAATATGAATCCCTAATTATCACCCAATAAGAAAAATTAGGGCTAGGATTCAACAACAATATTTACATATTAGAAAAGGGATGCCGTAATCCAACATGCAAATAATATGAAGGTAAGTGAATGACGATTCACTAATTCTCCACCATAAAAACATAACTTTAAGTCCTAAATGTATTGAGAATTCCTAGGTTCGGATGAGATTCATTGAAACTATTCAATGGCATGTTTAAATCCCGATATGCCCCTCTTGTTTGTGACTGGGATACCGAGGATCACAAAGCGGGTGTGAATTACCATGCAAATTCACATGGTTCCTTCATTGTAACGATCACCTATTCGATGTGCCGGTAAACCACACACGCTCCATTGAACTATGATAAACAATGAATCACCGTTTGCCACCTTTGCTTAGAACCAATTAGTGTGCCGGTAAACCACACAAACTCCACTAACTTATTAGCAAGGGTGCAAAGTGTAATTTCATGGGATTGCATCAATTCACTTTTCCTAAAGTAACTAAGATTGGGAAATTTTTTTAAAAATATGTAGTTACTTTGTATTTCATATTATACTTTTAATGAGAGGATGAGGTTGCCCTATCCTAACCGTTCGGCTAACGACCCTCCACCGATCAAGCAAGCGGTGGGTGTGAGTGTACACCCATTAAGCGCCATTTTATAGGTCGCAACCTTATACCCACCTTATAGATCGGCTTTGTGAATGAGGCCTACTAATGGTAAGACTTGCATTTTAGTTATACATATATATATATATATATATATATATATATATATATATATATATATATATATATATATATATATATATTTATACACACACACACACACATATATATATATATATATATATATATATATTAATCTTGTAATATTATATTAGTATAGGGTTGTATTTTAAACTTTTAAAAAATCTAGGGTTTGAAATTTAAATTGTCTAAATTAAAACTTTTAATCACAAAACATAAATTTCAAAACTTGAGGACAAGTTTTAAACATTTAAAACATGGAGGATCAAATATCAAATAATATTTATTAACAATTAATTCCATAATTATCCATATTTGATTTATTTAAAGATTTCTTGCATGATAATTACCAATTTAATCAAAATAATTAATTAATTATCACATAAGGAACTTAAATATTTTATTGGTTGATAAATATCTTTAATTAGATCAAGATTATAGTCATATATATCAGAAAATCGGATTAAGATTGATCTAATATGATAAAGGCAAGTTTCCATAAGATAAATATGAAAAAATCCCGAATCTGGCCCTTCCTGACGCTCGAACTCGTCGAGTTCCCAACTGGACTCGTCTAGTCAGGCCAACTCGTCAAGTCCACCATGGGACTCGTCGAGTTCTTGACATAGAGACACAAAATTCGAATTTTGCAAACAAGATTCAAACAAACAAGCAACAATTTAATAAAAACCAATCTAGGCTCTGATACCACTGATGGGTTTTAGCCATAAGAACTTTCCTATGTGCGCATGCAAAACCCTAATGCTTGGATCTAGGCTTTCTAATTAAACATGCTTTGAATCCAAGACTTCTAACAACTAATTAAGTATAAGAACAATACAAAATCAGATCTAGAAGTTTACCTTTGAATCTCTTGTTTTGATCTTGTTGTCTTGGAGCTCTAGAGCCACAATTGTCACTCCTCTAATGGCTTACAAACACCAAATAGCAAAGAAGATGATTTGAGAGAGAGAGAGAGGGTAGTAGGAAATCGGCCAGGGGTTCTCTACTTTAGATGAGATGCCGATTTCCCTTGGCCATGGGGTCTATTTATACTTGTAGACTCCTTAAGGGTTTCACCTTAAACCCTAGTTGGATAATCTTTCCTTAAAGCAATCCAAATCCTTTCCTTAGATAAGCATTGGACGATTTGAGGCTATCCCTAGCCCAAGAATCCGTCCACCCTTCATCCAATAAGGATTTACAGTCTCAAGTGTAACTATCAAACAATTGACAGTTTATACCCTCTTATTTAATTAATCTCTTTAAGTCACCAAATTAATCCTAATTAATTTATGACTTATATTAATCAAATAACAATATTATTATTCCTTATATTATTCTCATAATATATTAATTATATTTATTCTCTCATAATAAATCATCCTACCAAGTTGCTATGGTGAAGGCAACCCAAAAGGACCATGCACAATCGGGTCAAATACTTGCCTAATATAGTTGCAACCTTAGACATTATTCCAACTAAAGCTTCATTCACAACTACTTAGATAACCGTATAAAACCCCACCCCCACCCCAGCAGACTCCCCACGTCGAACCATATTAGAATCGACTTGAAAATCCACCAAAAATCAAAAGTCAACGCCGGAAAACTTCAAACGCCGTCTTTTTAAACATAATCATTATATTACCTTTATGTACTCATCCCAAACTTCAGCATCGGCTGTAACACAACATTTATCCATATCTCAGCCGAATCCACTCGTGTTTGTTCCATATACCATATCATGTACGATGTTGAAATGGTTTTTCCATGTCATCATCCTCGATTTAATATGAGGCTCTGCTTTCAAACCCGATTTAGGAAGACTTACATCTAGTAATTGTTGCACCGCTTTCAAATAACCAGGTTTGAATCCGTTGTCAGTACCACTATCCTTTTCGGATACATGTAACTCCAACAATGCTTCAATCAATTTTGCATCTTCTTCACTAGTCCATGTGTGTTTGTTTTGCCCTGCCATGGCTACAAAAAAATTTACAGTAAATGCTTGAAATAGTAATTTAACCATTAAACATAATATGATCACACCAAATAATGAATACAAAAGACAACAATCCTAACAAAAAATTGATGTCATTTGCCATATATGTATTATTATTGAATGAAATATGAAAAGTTGAAAACCTAAATTACTTATAGGTATTCGTATAAAAATGCACATATAAATTTGAAAATTAATGCATATTAAAACACCTTTGACCTATGTCGAAATCATTGTAATTCCAAATTATTGCAATATTAAAACAACCATGTGAAATCTTATGTACCATAAAAAAGTATCTACGCAAACCATTAACAAAAAAGTATTCCTATGAGCAATGGCTTTTTCAAAAAAGCAAACTGGAAACCAAATAAAAAAACGTTGGCGTCAACCAAATAAAAATACACACGAGTAATTGTATGGATGAAAAAGAAATAAAAAAAAATCGCCTTCAATCGAGCAATAGTAGAAATAGAAGTAGCGTTTGATCGACAAGAATTTGACGTGATTCGAATGTGATACCCTATTGACGCATAGAAGCGTGAGATCAATTCTCCCCCGATTTAGGAAGACTTACATCTAGTAATTGTTGCACCGCTTTCAAATAACCAGGTTTGAATCCGTTGTCAGTACCACTATCCTTTTCGGATACATGTAACTCCAACAATGCTTCAATCAATTTTGCATCTTCTTCAGTAGTCCATGTGTGTTTGTTTTGCCCTGCCATGCCTACAAAAAAATTTACAGTAGATGCTTGAAATAGTAATTCAACCATTAAACATAATATTATCACACCAAATAATGAATACAAAAGACAACAATCCTAACAAAAAATTGATGTCATTTGCCATATATGTATTATTATTGAATGAAATATGAAAAGTTGAAAACCTAAATTACTTATAGGTATTCGTATAAAAATGCACATATAAATTTGAAAATTAATGCATATTAAAACACCTTTGACCTATGTCGAAATCATTGTAATTCCAAATTATTGCAATATTAAAACAACCATGTGAAATCTTATGTACCATAAAAAAGTATCTACGCAAACCATTAACAAAAAAGTATTCCTATAAGCAATGACTTTTTCAAAAAAGCAAATTGGAAACCAAATAAAAAAACGTTGGCGTCAACCAAATAAAAATACACACGAGTAATTGTATGGATGAAAAAGAAATAAAAAAAAAATCGCCTTCAATCGAGCCATAGTAGAAATAGAAGTAGCGTTTGATCGACAAGAATTTGACGTGATTCGAATGTGATACTATTGACGCTTCGTGAGACCAATTCCCCCCCCTCCCCACCCCATCTTTTTTTTTTAATTTTATTTCCCAAGAACTGTTTCTTCCATTTTCTTTATAAAATATTGAGAATTAATTAGGTGGAAACGGAATTAAATTATTTCTCATTCTGTCCTTTTTAAGTACTAACCAAACAAGAGAAGTGAAATACATTCCATTTCTCTACCCCTAATTCTCTATACCAAACACCCCCTAATCTTTATTTTAACGGACAAAATAGTTATACATATGTTTTTCACTTTAATATCAAAATCTTATTTGTGGATAATGCAAACGTAGATTTAAGGATAATTATATGGCTTAATTTGTTAGTGAAAGACATATGTAACATTCTTCACTCAATTTTGTTGGTCACCCGACAAAAGTGCACGAGTCATGGATACGGACAATTTTTGTAGAGAAAATCTAATTGAAAAAAAAAACGGTGTCGATTTTAATCAAAAAATAAGGTAGTATTGAAATTGAAAATAAATTGAAAATTTAGTGTCAAAATCGAGAAAAAAAAATATAAAACTTAGTCCCTTTTTGTGCTATTTTTTTTTTCCGAGTTTGACACATCATAACGACATCAGTGTCACATAACCGAATAGTGTCATGATAATCTGTCACGTCATCAGATGTAACCGGGTAAAAAATGAGTGACAAATCTAATCTATTCATTCCATCAATAAACCAGATAGGATTTGAATAATCGACCTTAAGAATAAATGTCAACATCTGATATCGTCGGGTTAGAAACCCTTCAACAACATTGCAACAAATAAAAAAACATAATGTTAAATTCCAAAAAAGTCCAAATTGAAAACAATGACTTTTGTGTAATTTACCATAAATTTTAACATCATTCATCATTAATTAGTTCACAATATATGTCGTTGAGAAAAAAAAATCACTATGTATTTATGCTAAGGAATTATGGATATATACTTATAGTCATATTGTTAAATTCTATCTGTACTATCCATGTTTTCTTGTTATCACTATTACTAAATAGTATATGCACAATTGAAGATCCTATGTAAGAAGTGTTGGTCCATGTAGCTTTTTTTGTCTTCCTTTAGCATGTATAGGGGAGAGGAGACATGGTCCATGGGCATTGTTTGCTAACATCTTTAAGTTCCCTTTTCCTTTTTGACCAAATACATGCTTCTTTCCATAGCAAAAAAACAACAAGTTATGGACCAATTGTAAGACAAATAACTTAGAGACTTGTGGGGCTCACTTTTGTCATCCATAAGCATGTAGGGAGTGTAAGAAGGAAACATGGCTTCCATCCGTTTTTGGATATGTTTTTTAAAAGTAACTATTTAATAATAAAATCAGATATTCAGTTATAGCAAAAAAATAGTGTTAAAACATATGTATATTGCTTAAAAGTTTCTAATAATTGCTTCCAATGATGTTAAGTGTATAGTAAATTCTAGTTATTTAGATATATAACACACCAAACAAACCATTTTACATCATGCTCATGGAAGACAAGAATGTTTCAAAGGTTGCTAACCGGAGGGAGTGGGAGGGAAGCTTCCCTCACTTTTTATGGGTCATTTCCCTTTTTCCTTTACATTTCTTTCCCTCATCTAAAACCCAAGGAATGAGTGGGAAGCTCCCCTCACTATTTTTTATTATTTTTTTTAAAATATATTTCATACATATATTATACTTATTTCGTAGGGAATTAAAAACTATAAATTTTGATATATTTTTTATATTTTTTTAATAAGTATATAATTTTATAAATATTAAAAAAAATAAAAGAAAAGAAAAAATAAATAAATGTACCAATCATGTGAGGAGTGAGAATGCGGGATCCCCACCCCCCACCCTCTTCCCGCGCTAACTTTCCCGCACCCACGGTGCGGTGTTCCCCCTATGCGGGAAACGTCCCGCACCTCTCCCCGCTCACCACTCCGTCCGGTCTAAACAAATAACCATTTTGTATAAACATATGGAGCCTTTATAAAGGAAAATGGCAAATTTAACATAATTTTCAGAGTTTCTTTCAATAAGTAGCCAAAAAATTTTATAAAAATGACACATAAAGCCATTAAAACGACAGGTGGGCCTTCATATATTTTGATTTTGTCTAGGCTGTAATTTAGTGAAAAATATTAAAAAATCGATTTTTATCATTTTGGCAATGAGTAAATCGTAGAAGCCATTTGTGATTTCGTCATACCAAATGACAAAATCAGTTTTTTTTATATTTTTATAAAATCATAGTCCAAACGATTAAATTTCAGTCTATGAAGGTCCACCAACGATTTTGTTGGCTAGATTTGACTTTTAACAAAAAAAAAAAGATAATTATAATTGGTAGTAAGATTACCACAATTATGAAGACATGAAATCACAACAATAATCATTTTGAATATATAGATCCAAAATAGGTCGTGCTATATAATTTAAAAAGAATTAATCTTGCAACAATCATGTTATATTAATAACTTGAAGTTGAACATTGCTATAGGAGAAGGCCTACAATAAACAAACTACAACAATGACATCATTTATCCAAATCTTTTCTCCCATACCCAAATCATATAACTCTATTCTCACCCATTTGGGAACTAAAAGCAACTTATAAATCACTAATAACACCCTCAAATCCCAAACATAACCTAACCTACAATTATTATGGAAAGACTTTAACTATGGGTAGATGATTGTTTCATTAAAGGTTGTGAAGTTTTCCCCCATTCTTCAGGTGAACTCTTAACTTCCATTAACAATGCAACCACTTCTTTCATTGTAGGTCTCTCGGAAGGCGAAGAGTTCACACAAAACATTGCAATCCCAAGTGTTTGTAGCATTTCTTGCACCATTTGATCGGGTAGACCTTGAAGCTTTGTGTCAAGTATTGTTATTGCAGGCTCAAAGCTTCCCATTTTCTTTTTCACCCATTCGACTATATGTGAACCCTCTCTTACCCGATTTTCAACAGCACTACGCCCACTCAAGATCTCTAACAACACCACCCCATAACTATAAACATCACTCTTCTCCGTTATGTTCATCGTGTAGCCATATTCTGCAAAAGATTAAACAAGTTCCATATGTCAAAATAATCACATTTAAAGAAACATCTATAAGAATTTAGGGAAATTGTCAGAAAAGTCTCAATATTTTTGGAAAAAGTTATATTTTGGTTTAACAGAAAATCTTGATTATTTGATTTTACACTATAATATGTCATTTCCTGTTAAAAAATAGTTTTTTTTTTTGTTAATTTGAGCCAAAATAAAATAATCGGACTTTTATGTTAAAAAAATAAATTGAAACTAAAATGTAACTTTTCCGATAATATTATGACTTTTCTAACAATTTCTCTATTAACTTAATTAAGATTAATAGTTGTGACTATTTATGACATTCAATGGTGTAGAAACTTGCCTGGAGCGATGTATCCGTAGGATCCAGCTACCCTTGACATGGCATGCTGATAATTTGTAGTACTCATGAGCTTCGCTAGCCCAAAATCAGCCAAATAAGCTTCGTATTTGCAATCAAGAAGAATGTTGTTACACTTCACATCTCTATGAAGAATCGCAGGAACACAATCATGATGAAGATATGCAAGCCCTTGTGCAGATCCAACAGCAATCTTATACCTCGTTTCCCAATCCAAATTCCGATTAGTTAACAACAACTGCTGTAAATTCCCATTTGCAATATGATTGTAAAGCAAAAGCTTTACGCTTCTATTGGAACAATACCCTAAAAGTTTGACGATATTTCTATGCCGAATGTGACCTAGAATCTGAATCTCTGCTGAAAAAGAATCGATTGCGGGTTCTTCATCTTTTCTGGTTTTCCATAGCTTCTTGACTGCAATAATCTCTCCGTTTGGCATTTCCGCTTTGTATACAACGCCTGAACACCCTTTTCCGATCACGTTCTCGTCTTTTAAGCAATCCAAGATGTTATCGATTGAAAATCCGAGCTTTGTGAAGGGTATAAACGTCCACGGGTATGAAAAATCGTCGCCCCGGGAGTCGGGATTTTGGTCGGGTAAAGAATTCTTGATCATGTACCGGTTTCTTGACATGAAGATCCAGGTAGCGGCGGCGACGATGCTAATGGAAATGAGAATTACGATCACTAAACATGCAGTTTTTGCTGATTTTAATCGGTTTCTTGTGGGTGAACGTGAAGAACAGGAATACCCGTCGATTGATTCGCAAAGACCCGTGTTCTGAATGAAGGATTCCGGCGTTAGGGTTCGGAAAAATGGTGTCACTGGAATTGGACCGGAGAAGTTGTTGTAGGAAATGTTGAGGGAAGTGAGGGAAGTAAGTGAACTCAAGATCATAATTTTGCCATGAAAGGAGTTGTGTGAAAGATCGAGTGATTGTAACTGAGTCAACCCGTTGATTGACTCGGGTATTTCACCTTGGAATCGGTTCCAGCTCAAGTCAAGACTAATGGTTAAGCTTGTGATTGACCCGATTTCAGGTGGGATTTGACCGGAAAGACTGTTGGAACTCAGATCAAGAAGTGTTAACTTTTGCAGGTTTTTAATGGATGCCGGGATTATACCAGTGAGTAGATTGTTGTTGAGGATGAGTTTATTTAAGTAACTGAAGTTACCGAAACTCGCCGGAATTTCACCGGTGAATCCATTTTGACTCAAATCGAGCTGCTCGAGGTTCACCAACTCGCCTAACTCAGGCGGGATTTCGCCGGAAATGTGATTGTTATGAATATCCAAGAGCTCAAGAACTGTAATGTTACCGATTTCATTTGGTAAAACACCTGAGAAATGATTCGTGTATAAATCAAGAAACACAAGATTTGGTAATTGTCCTATTTCTTTAGGAATTGGACCCGAAAGTTGATTCTCTCCAAGCCTTAATCTAACTAATGATTGACATTTCCCGACGCTTTTAGGAACTTTACCCGACAGTGAATTCCCAAGTAGTAACAGTTTGCTCAGTTTCTTTAACCCGAATATTTCATCTGGGATTTCACCTGTGAGCTTGTTTTTGGAAAGATCAAGCGAGTAAAGCTCAGTGCAGTTGCCAAAAGATGATGGAATCATGCCGGAAACCATGTTTCCCCACAAGAAGAAGCTCTGTAACATCTTTAAGTTTCCAATTTGCCATGGAATTTCGCCGGAGATTTGGTTTTTGTCAAGCTGAATCGCTGTAAGGCTTGTGCAGTTGCTGAGCTCCGGTGGAATTGGGCCGGTTAATGAATTCTCCGACAGATGAAGCTCTTCAAGAACGGTTAACCTTCCTAATTCTTTTGGGATTTGACCACTCAGTTCATTAGCAGAGACATCGAATACAACTAGTGATGAACAGTTTGAAAGCTCCGGCGGGATTGTTCCGGTGAGGGAATTCCCCCATAGAAGTAAGCTAGTGAGCTTCTGAAGCTTTCCCAATTCACGTGGGATCGGACCATTAAGTTTATTCATGTGAAGGTACAAGTTTCTAAGCTCTGAGCACAACCCAAGTTCCGGTGGGATTGAACCGGTGATCTCTGTATCGTAAATGGCTAATGTTTGGAGACTGATCATGTTCTTGAATGTCGCCGGAATCACCCCGGAAAGTCCGGTGGCTGCAACTCCAAAAGTGGTGAGATTGGATAAAAAACCTAATTCCGACGGAATCTCTCCGGTCAAATACGGGTTACCTCCGATTCGAAACTCTTGGAGGGAAACCAATGATCCGAGTTGAGGTGGAATGGTGCTGTTTATGAGATTATCTTGGATACAAAAGTATTGGAGGGATGAAAGATTTGAAAGCTGAGGTGGGATTTTGCCGGAGAGTTGATTGGAGTCGAGATAAAGGAACTGAAGGGAACTCAGTTGGCCGAGCTCCGGCGGAATGTTTCCGAAGATGGAGTTTGAAGAGAGATCTAGGAGGCGGAGGTGTGGGAAAGAGCCGAACGACGGAGGAATTTGGCCGGAGATATTGGTGGATGAGAGGTTGAGAAGTTGCAGGGAGGAGAGAGAAGAGAGTTGTGGTGGGATAAAGGAGAGATTGAGGAATGTGTTTGGGATAGAGAGAGAAATGACTCTGTTTTGTGGTGAACATGTGACGCCTTGCCATGAACACGGTGTTATTGAAGATGAGTTCCATGACGAAAGAACGGCGGATGAGGTTTTAGAGAGAGAATCGGCGGAGGTGAGGAGTGAGAGTAGCGTTTGACCGTCGGGAGAGAGGGAGGAGACTGGTGGCGGGAGAGAAACGTAGAGAGAGAGAATCAAGAAACTGAAAAAGTTTGAAAGTTTATCCATTTTGTTGGGTATAAACTTAGTAAACCGTGGTGGCGAGTTGGTGCAGGAAAATGGGTATCAATGGAAATGACGGTGGCGGATGGTGGTGGTGGGTGGTGTTTGGCGGTGGTGTTTAAAAAAGTTTCATTCGTGGGGGACAATATGCATGTGAACGAGGGTTTTGAGGTAGTGGGGTATGATGCTTAAAACTCACTCGTGTGTTTATGTAAAACTGGAAAAAACAAACCCATGCATGTGAAGCAAGAAAAAGAACTCTATCTTTGCTTCTAATGAAAACTTACACACATAATCTCACCAGGAAACTGTGTCCTCCGCCTTACATGGCGGCGCTTCGGTCCTCTACTGGTGGTGGAGATAGAAGCCGAATAAGATATGATGGCATTTGTGGGGTCTTTTTAGTTCAACTTAAGTGTTCCATATGTTCTTGATGAGCTAACAGAAGAAAAGAAGAGGGCGGCGGTGGGTGGTGACGGCGGCTGCGGTGGTGGTTATGGTGGTGGCAGAGGACATGGGAGTTTGAAGGTGTATGGAGAGAGAGAATGGGTTGGAGTTTGGAGCTAGGACATGGAGATGCTCAAAATGTTTGGTTTTAAATACCAACAATTTGTTTATTTTATTTAAAATGATTAGGGCACCAAAACACTCACCAAAAATACCAAATTACCCCTGTAATGGACTCATTAGGAACCATTTACTACATATGGTTTAAAACTGTAAATAAATTACATTATTTATTTAACGTATGTAACAATAAGGGGTATTTATGTAATTTGAATATCGGGTCGGACCCAAATTTGGCAAGAATCTCAAGATAGAATTCAATGTTTTCAGAGTCCATGCGAGGGAAGTGGACAATAATATCTAGGATATTGTGAAAGGCTAAAGAAAGCTTGAATTAAGCATGCAAATAAATTCATACATGTTTATTTTTCCATTTCATGATTTCAATGCTTTCTTTTCATTTGTTAATTTTTAATTTAAAAAATACTAACACTTGTTATTAGAAATTTTAAAGTTTTATTTCAAATATAATTGCTCCCATTCCAAAGAAAAAAGAATAAAAGATTCATCATTAAAAAAAACTATAATTAGTCTTCAGAAAATTTTAACTATTTAGTTTTTATTTTATTTTACATATTTAAAAGCTACCGATTATTTTGGTAAAAAAATTATTCACAAATAAAATGTACAACTTTCGATTTTTAGCTACCATTTTCCAAATTTCAGCTTCTAAATTTAGTTGTTAGTTATTTTTTCAAACACCCTAAATGTTTTAAACGTATATCCGTTATTCATAGCATGATTGTTTAAAAGACAACATGCTCTATTTGGTTTATGAAATTGTATGTCAAGAGAACGTTTCTCCAAATTAATCCTACATTTGTATAAAAAATAGTTAAACATCAAGTCATCAAGATCATAAATTAATGATAAGGTTATGAACTTATGATTGCAAATAAAATGGAAGTCCATGACAAAAGGAATGCCATTGAAAAGGTAGGTGAATATAAGATGTTTAGGGAATTCATTAAAAGCAGGATATATGAGTCAACATATTGACCGGAATGGTATTGAAAACTCGTGTAGTTTTGTATATTAGTACTTCAAAATTATTTAATAAAAAATGAATTGTAGTTAAGAGACTGGATAGGCTGTAGATATAGAGATAAATTGTAACAAGAAACTTCCAAAACAAGGGTAAATTTGGTATTTCAAATATGTCCTTTATTAACAGTGTAATTATTGTTTGGCGCGGTAAAATTTATTTGGGTAACCCGAGGAAAGGGTGTAGTGGGTGTGTTTTGGGAATAGGGTTAAAGTTTAAAATATTAATTAATTTATTGTTATTATTTTAATAATATCTAGTCACATGAAAAATTAAAGAAACAAATGTTAATAATATGACAAAATTATAGTATAAAACAGTAACAATGAGAAACCCAAATAGAGGAAGGCAAGATGTGTTAACTCATATAGTCATATTTCCATCTAGAGGTAGAGTCTAGAGAAATTGTTTTAAAAATGCCTCCGACTTCCCACGTATGAAACTTAAACACACGATGTTGAAAGGAAAAATATTAGCAATATATCTAAAAACATATAGTAATATTAAAAATGAAAGTAAATGGACAAAGTAACAATTTACACATTGCATGGAAACACAAGTACTGAAAGAGAAAAACTATAACTAAACAATTCATACAACTTTTAATATGAAGTCATGTCATTGGTAAATCATCCATAGTGATTATCTCCATCCTCTTAAACTTGTTAAACTCACATTATCTTCTTACATTATTTTCGGGTATTCTCTTCTCCTCACACCATCGATCGTTACTAAAACACCACTTGCATTTGCTACTTTTAAATAGTAATTTAAAACATCTTTTCAAAGGCTAAATTTGCAGAAGTCCTACACATCAAAAATCTTTTATCAAGCAAAGTAGGTTGTTAAAAGTGTATACGTGGATATAACAATCAACAAAAGAGATTAAGTTTACTTACATAGTTATACTATATCAAACATGTCAACAATCTTTAAAACAAATATTGACTTCATGTCTTTAAAATCTCCAAAATAAGCATTCCCGGATAGCTATTAACATTAAAACATATCAATATAATGTAATGAGCTTGAAATGCCTAGTAAGTAATATTATTATTAGCCGATCACACACACACACACACACACACACACACATATATATATATATATATATATATATATATATATATATATATATATATATATATATATATATATATATATATATATAAACAAAAACATGTTTGATATTTTTTATAATTGTACAAAATCTATTTTTTATAATTATGAAAACTTTTAAAAATATATATATATATATATATATATATATATATATATATATATATATATATATATATATATATATATTTAAAAATAACTAACAATAACAATAGTTAAAAATAACATTAAATTAAAAATGATATTGCTTCTTGAAAACAAAAACATGTTTGCCATCTAAAATAATAACTAGCATGACAAATAAGTTATTTTTAAATTAATATTCATAACAATATCTAAAAATAAAACTAAACCAAGTATTATATTGAAGTGTATTTACACACAATTGGTATATGATTATGTACAATATATGTATATGTAAACTAATTAACCATACCAATAGTTACAAAGCAAAAATCAAAATTTATATTTAGTTTATCCACATACAATTCATGAGCGATTTATATTATATGATTTTAATGAATGTATATATTATTACATGGTTCAAAATACTTACAATGTTATATATCAAATTGTTTTAATCGTATACTTGTATGTTACAAAGATTGAATTAGGGAAAAAAGGATATAGACACATTTTAAATATGAGAATTATGATGATATCGAATCTAAATATTTCCAATAATCATTAAGTTGAATGCCATTAACATATCTTAAGTAAATGGTAGGGATGAGCATAAACCAAACCGGAAATTGATAACCCAGAAAAAAATTGATTGAATAGGTTTGAAAATTTATAAAAATAGATATTAGCGATTCAATTCGATTCCGTATTATATATTCACCTAGTAAAACTAAAAATACCCATATATTTAAAAGCGACCAAAAACTGATCCATCATAAATATTATTTAATATTAATTCACATCTAAATATTTCTATATGTATTATATACATCTTACATCTTATGTTTAAGAAATGTTAATTATGTTAGTACTATCTTTGAATTTTGTTTTGTTCCGGGACAAAATTGAAGTTATTTTAGTGTACTTACCTTTGCGTAGTTCTTTTAGTATATTTAAATTGGATACGGTACCATTTATAGTAACGTACTTCAGTGAGTTTGAACATGAAAAAAAAATCAGAAAATTAGAAAATTAGAAAATCAGAAAACCGTGAACCCACAAAACCCAAGGTTTCAAACCGAAAACTCATAAACCCTAACTGAAAACCGAAAATCTAACCCATGCAAAAACTGAACCCATATGAGTTTTAAAACCGGAAAAAACGGTATTCTATGGTAAGGTTTGGTTTTAGCGAAAAAACGACTTAAACCAACCCATGTTTGTCCCTAGTAAATTGTTCATTAACATATCAGTAAATGGTTACCAAATAATCTTTTCAGATATCCGATGATACCAACCTTTATAACTTGATTTTCTATGTTCATTAACTTTTGACTCTGTTTTCAAAAATCTTTTCAATCGATAGTTATACATTTGAGAATTACCAGCTAAAAACGTAAATGCAATAAAGAAAAATAGATACTATCTGAATGAAATCCGAATAATAAAATATCTCAAACAATATTCAAATGTGTAGATGCACATGCATTAAAATCAAACATTAATGATTAATCACATTAAACATCTTGAGTCTATTCCAATCAACAATAAAGTCAAAGATTTGCTAAATAAAAGCTTAGGTACCTTCTGGATCAGATAACACAAGAGTATGGTAGGATAAGAAAAGCTTTAAATTCCTGATAAAGTTAAATTGATCATGGTTATATATGATAAAATCCATAGTATTTATAAGAATCTTTTTATAATAAGGTGATTAACTAAGATTGAGGAAATAGGAAGCAACTATCTTGAAATATTTGAGTCCAATTGAGTGAACTGTCTTTATTATAAGCCACAAATGAAGCTACAAGCAACCTTTATATATATATATATATATATATATATATATATATATATATATATATATATATATATATATATATATATATATATGTATGTGTGTGTGTATGTGTGGAAAGATCAAATCGAAACCAAAAAATATTATGAATTCTAGGAATTTATATATTATCAAATATATATTTGCAAACTTTGTAAAAGACATTTTTGTCTATCAATAAAAAGAATGACATTGATGATAAATATAGAAAAAAAAACCCAAATATTTAATCCAACATTAGATGCTTTTTTTTTTCATTTTGTAAAACACACATCCTTTAAACTTAACAACATTTCTTACCTCCTACCATAGTCGGAAGATCACCACCGTCGGCAAATCGTCGTCGTCGCTGCTTTAACCGATGGCCCGACCTCCTTTTCTTCTCACACTCGTTGCTTACCTACCGTCACATCCCTCCTCTATGCACATCATATCTTTTAACGTCCCAAAAATAAGACCCGAAAGTTTCATTTTTAAATTAATAAAACCAGTATCCCAAAAAATATCATCATAAATCCAAATAAAACAAATGTATCAATCATCATATCACATCAGAGTAAATCAAGAAAATGTGGAACGAGGTGGTGTGTGCTCTGCAATCATCTCGATCTATTCCCTTTGAAAATAGAAGTACCTGAAAAGCATAATCACAAAGCTTAATGAGTTCCCCAAAATACCATATACCATACATATAACACATAATGGGCCCCGCCCCATAAGTATAATGGGCCCCGCCCTAACTCGCATAACGGGCCCCGCCCACTGAGTATAACGTGTCCCGCCCTAACTCGCATAACGGCCCCACCCAATGAATATAACGGGCCCCGCCCTAACTTGCATAACGGGCCCCGCCCAATGAGTATAACGGGCCCCGCCCTAACTCGCATAACGGGCCCCGCCCACATACAATTCATATAAGCATAACAGGTAATACTATGCAAAATAATCATCGAGCCCCGCCTAGTAACATATTAAACATATAATCATATAACACACAAACACATGCGAAAATCACAAAGATAATAACATACCGTACAGTCATCAGGCCCCGCCCAAACTTGCATAACGGGCCCCGCCCACATACAAATCATATATGCATAACCAGATACTAGCATACAGAATAACCATTGGGCCCTGCCTAGTAAGCATCCAAACACATACACATGCAAGAGTCACGTAGCCATCTAGCACCCTACATAACTAACCATGGGTCGGCATTGGTGCCTTCGACCCGCAAAACATAGTGAGGAAACTTACCTCGCACAGTCGAATCTCACAGAAAGAATCCCTGGCTGTTGTCTCACTAAGATCCCCGCACTATCAATCACCAAAATAACATCCATCAATAATCGGATCCCGACCCATACTAAGTGTCCAAACTAGGGTAAAAGACCTTTTTACCCTTTGCCTAACTTGGTCCAAAGCCGAGGCCCAAACTACTAATCCAAAGGCCCAACTTCCAAATAAACACCCAAGGCCCAAATATGGCCCAATTTTCCAAATTAGGCCCAAACCCTTTCATGGGCCTTAAACCAAGGTCTAAAATGTTCTTAGCCCAAAAACACTTGAATTCAGATGGCCCAACATGGCCCAAGATAGCCAAGCCCACCTTAGCCCAAAATTAAAGCCCAAAACAAAAGAAACCCAACATGCTAAGTACGTGGGGCGTACTCAGCGTACTGCTTATAGCGCTTGTACGCGCAGTGTACATGCTTATACGTCGTACTCACCAAATTGGCCAACTTTCCCATTAAGCTCTTAATCGATTAATACCAGGACCCAAGCTTAGATTTTACTTCCTTTATGTGGTTAATCACATAAAGTTGCCAACTTTATGTGCATGCATGGCTTAATGAAGCTCTTAAAGCTCAAAAGGACTTAATAGATGATTTACTGCATGCATGAGACCATAAGCAGCATAAAGCTTGCACCTTTAAGCTTAAGAAACTCATAATATGCCCAAATCTAAAAGGATAAACCCCACAACTGACTTTAATCATCAAATTAACCCAAAAACACAAAACCAATGACATGAAGAGATCTAATCAAGAAGAAAACAAGGTATGAACTTGATACCTCAAAAGACTTGCAAAATGAGTGATGATTCTGGATTAATAAGTTTCACACTAAGCAATGCACCCTCAATCTTCTTCAATCCTTCCAAAATGAGCAAAATAAGCACCAAATTCTCCTCAAAAGCTCAAAGATACAACAATGGACGCTAAATGTCGAAATTTTAGGTTTAGGAGGTATGGAGGCTGGTAAAGAGGCCAGTCCTAGGGACATAATGAGTTTAAATAGGGTACAACATCTCCAAACTAGGGTTTCATTAACCCATTGTACGCTCATTATACAAGGCGTCACATTCGCGATCAACCCCTTTTAGTATTTTCCTGACCCCCCCCCCCCACACACACACAAATAGAACCAATCCAAAACATAATCATAAGAGCCTGATCCACCATCAAAACTGAAACCATCCCTTTAACCATGAACCCTTCAACGGATACCCTTGGCATACATATTCCTTAATTCATATCCTACTGAAATGAAGACCATGCACATAAACACCCACGATACCCAACACGAGTTCCCTCCAAAAACCAACATGGTACCTAAATTATAACCTGTGATCTAAGGATCTACACTTGCATTTCACCCAAAACCTTATGATTCACGGCAACCCCTTACGAAATCGGGATATAAAGATTCCCAAACCATCGATGAGACTACCAGTCTCGCACCTGGTCCAGCCACCAGGTTTTCAAGAGTCCAAAAAACAAGAATATCCTAGCCTAATCATCCCTCTGTGCCACTCACTGACCTCACACTCACTTCTGCAAACCAATATCCAATACCTCGATCCAACTGTCACTACCAGGTCCCACCTGCATTGCCATATACACACGAGCCTCGCCCATGGCTCCCACCCAATCTATACCACAGTGAGGCCATGCCTACGGGTCCCACCCATCTAGAGCTACACACTCCCGACTCCGCCTCAGACCCTAATGGTCCTCAATCTAAAATAGAGAAATGCTCCCCGACAATCCTGAATCGAAACCACATCCGACTGAATTCCAATTAGGTGTTCGAGTCATGCTTCGAACCTAGAGCCTTCATCATACAATAACAGGCAACGAGGCTCTAACACAATCCTCGGCCTGGATCCATCCACAAGCCTATTATGCAATACAAAGAAGACGCCGACCAGCTATTGGAAATTTCCTGAACTCCAACTTATACAACTTTAATCCAGATAGCCACTCTGGTCGTCTCTCCTCCTGATTGGGAGGTGGAACTTGCCCTAGTTCCACACCCGACCTAACTCCCGGAAATTCTGATTGATTCTCCCCCACTTGGATTCATCGAAGCTCTTCCATCCACAAAATTCGATGGATTCCCAACCCATCTTATCTTCATATACATGAACCGACTATGACCTGCGCTTACCAATACTAGTGTTCCATTACTAGCCAAACTTGATGATCGCTCGGCTCCAGAAATCCAACAAAATACTCCCGAAATCTTAACAAATCTAATAATCTCAATCACCTACCATGATACCGCACCAATTTCCTTAAGTCCTTTACTCTAGTGACTTAAGACCATCACCCTTGCTTTAAACCGGCGAATCTTCACCCAAATTTCCCATCCTCAAAAGAATTATGAACCCTAACCATCTACAATCCTTATGATAATAAAATTCCCCTGACACTTCCAATGACCAAACAACTCATGAAACTGTCACCACCATCTTCTTGCTATCGCTCCTTCCCTAGCAACAGTAGTGATTGAACCCAAAGGTTCTTTCATGGACAACTTCCGATAATACTAGAACAAAAGCTAACATGAGTGAACTCTGACTTCATTGGAGAACTAACCAGCTAGACCAATCATAAACCTTCCAAACGATACCCCTAAATTGACCCCACCAATGCATCGGAACAACAATCAAACAATCTAAAACCCTCTCAGAAAGATACGACTCATTAAAGGCTCTTGGCATGCGGGATGGCATATAAAAATTCTTGATGATATAACCCAGACAATAGCAGAGGACCAAACTAGAGATACTGCTTACCCAAACCAAAGCAAAATTCCAAATCCATATAAATTCTGATAATAACCAAGAAGAAAGCAAAAAATAACATTCTCGCAATAGTACCTGATGGAACCCTGGTTTCCTCCGGCTGAAACTGCAATACTCGGCTCCTCCCAGCTGGGGCTCCAAATCAATCTCCTGCTCCTGGGTTATCCAGACCATCCCATCATCCGTCTGAACAGCCAAGGTCCGACCTTGAACCCGACGACTAGTTTATCAGTGACATGCCCAATGATGTTGGGTAACTCCTCGCGCAAGGCTAGTGAAACCTCCACGACAATCCAATCGTGGGATTGATGTAACATCCCAAGATTTGTCATTTATAGTCCCTGGGGATGGAAGGGTAAAGCCATGAAAATCCTAAGGGATAAGTTGAAATTTTGGGACCAGGAGGAGTACGTCGCGCGTACAAAAGGGTACGCTGAGTGTACTAGGGTGCGTACACTTGTGTACGCTGGGCGTACTCATATCAAAAGGAAAACCCTAATATTTAGGCTTTGGGGGCTATATAAGCAACATTATGAGCACAAAACCCTCCCGTACACCAACCTCCACTGCTTAGAGTCATTTTTCCCCAAACCCTAGCCATTACCTTGAGTGTTTGAGCTTATTGAGTGTTTTAAGAAGAAGTTGTTGCATCAAGGAGTTGGAGAAGAAGATCAAGCTTGTAGATCTGAAGTTGGTTTGTGCCCTAGAAGCTCCAGGAGGTAAAAAGCTTCAAACTTTATGCATATATGTATAGATCTTGCCATTTTTGCTTTAAAGAACCATTTCTGGTCCCAAAAAGTCCCAAGATGGTGCATGATGTGATTGGGACGCAATGAACTGTCCTTCTAGACTCTTGAAGGGGTTTTGAGTGATAAAAAGGAGGTCCCAATGGCGTAAGATGTCCCATGCATGGAGTAGGAAGGTCTTAATGGATTAAGACCAAGTATTAAGAGCTTTCAGGACGTCCAAAGTGATAAAGTTCGTGACTTTATGGTTCCTAGGCACATTTGATCACTGGATCTGAAGTTTGGGCTTAAGTGCTTAAGCCATTAAGCTCTTATTCAGATTTTGGCAAACCACTACGTACGCCCAACGTAAATCCAGTACGCCTAACATACTAGTTTAACCACCCTGTTGGTGGTCAAGATCAGGACGAGTACGCCTAGCATACCAGAGGAGTACACTCCGCGTACGTCCTCTGTTGGGCCTTTGACAATTGGGCTTCAGGTTTTGGGCTGTTTATGGACTAGTTGGATTTGGGCCTTTGCTGGACTTTATGAATATAATGTTTTGGGCCAAGTTTTGATAATGGATCTTGGAATTAGGCCCAATTAGGGAGTTGGGCCCAATTTGTTAAATTGGGCCAATAATGGGTTTTGCATAAGGATTTTCAAGGTTATGGACTTGGCATTGGGCCTTGGCCCAATAAAGAGAATGGAAATGATGGATTGTGTGGACCCTTAGTCAAGATTGTTATGTTGTGTAATGACTTGGTATTTATTTTGTGATAGTTCAGGATTTTCGGTGAGACAACGATTAGAGGTTTTCGGTACTTCGACACTACTTGCGAGGTGAGTTATCCTCACTGTACTCAAGGGTCTAAGGCACCAAGGTCGGCCCTTTGATTTGTTATTTGAGATTTTTACTGTTGTGATATGTTAGCTCGGTATCCTGGTAGATAGGATGGTTATATGCTAGTATGATCTGTTAGATCAGTATCCTGGTAGATCGGATGTAGTTATGCTTAGTGATCTATAGTTTGGTCTGACTGTATGTATGCTAGTAGGAGATTACCTATTATATGTGCACATGATTGATTGGTAGTTGAGGGTATTCCATCCAGAGGATGATAGGAGCCTAGTATGTTGTCTCTATAGATTGTTATATGATTATCTGATATAGGTGCACATGTTTGATTGGTTATGGGGGCATTCCAACCCGATGGTTGTGGGCCGAGAGTATTCCATCCCGAGGATGATTAGAATCATAGTATGTGGGCATTCCAACCTGATGGTTAAGGGCCTAGGGTATTCCAACCCGACGGTTGATTGGACCTATAGTATGTTGGCATTCCAACCCGATGGTTGAGGGGCCTGGGGTATTCCATCCCGATGGATGATTGGACCCATATTATTTGTTATATATGTATTGTGTGTGGGCATTCCAACCCGATGGTTATGGGCCGAGAGTATTACATCCCGAGGATGATTGGACTTGTAGTATGTGGGCATTCCAACCCGATGGTTGAGGGCCTGGGGTATTCCATCCCGATGGATGATTGGACCCATAGTATCTGTTATATATGTATTGTGTATATGCATTCCAACACGATGGTTGTGGGCCGAGAGTATTCCATCCCTAGGATGATTGGACTCGTAGTATGTGGTCATTCCATCCCGATGGTTGAGGGCCTGGGGTATTCCATCCCGATGGATGATTGGACCCATAGTATGATGTTTGTTATTGTATATGTATGGGTATTTTGGGAGTAACTCACTAAGCCTTCGAGCTTATATTTATCGATTATTGTTTTAGGTACAGCGGATGACCGCGGGAAGGTGAAGGCGTGACCGTACACTTCCTCGATTTATGATTTCGATTTCTGGGAACTCTGATGCTTAAACTATTTTGAAAACATTTTGTAATAATTAATGATATTTTGGATATTTAAAAAGTTTTAAATTGGCTTGATTTTTATGGATGTTACAATTGACCCTCTTGAAAACATGGTGCATAACCCACCTTCAATCCCAAATGACAAGAACTAGCTATTGGATCCTCTTTCTTGAAGGATTCTAGGGGTCAACAAGCTTTGGGCTCCGGATGAGCCCCCAACCGCCTCACTACAATCTCGGCCTGAAAGGCCCTAAGACGACCTTCTAAAAGCTCCAAGATCCCTTCCTTGACTGAAACAAAGATCACATGATTCCATTCCAAAATATCGCGGGTAATCTCCAACGATATGAACTCCCGCATCCGCTCATCGATCAGCTCAATACTTGCACTTGAGCCAGAACCAGAACCCGAACCCCCTTCCTGGGTGCTCAATGCCATACTGAAAAACAACATGCAGAAGATCAGAAAATACCCAAGAACCCTCATCCCACAGGTTTCCTAGATTCTCTAAGACTCTCCCCGATTCGAGTATGTATCCAGTGCTTTCAGTGGTACAGGCCCAATACTACCTTCCACACCTATCCAAACTTTCCTTAAGAATCATCCCGAATCCACCAAGTCACCTCCTCAAACTAATACTCCAAGCACTTGCTAAACAACACAACAAAACCCACTGAATCTTTTCCTAGGGTTTCCTAGGTTCCTGACCTCACCCTTCCATCAGTTGTTGAAGAACTCCCCATAATTCCAGTTACCGACCTCATGAATACAATCACATGCAACAAAGCTTAGATAATCCTTCGAGTAACAAACTCATCCCTACAACGGTTGGAATCAGACAATAGCTGCACAATATGGTCAAATCCATCACTTTGAGATTATTCAACATTTTTCACATTAACATATTCACTTAGTAGCTAACTCCCATCACCTAAGAGTTCCAAAAAGCACAAAGCAAACAGCAATCGTGTAGTAGCACTCCAATCCACAGAATAACAAAAGAACATCCAATCCCACATATTACAACTCAGGCTAGGAACTTCCACTCTTGTTGTTGATTGCCTTACGCATACAAATTATACCTAAACTAGCATCCCATGCTTCCTAAGCTACAAGGCATCACATATCAGGCCATACTATCACTGACTAATCAGAACTAGCATGCAAGTCTAAAAGCTCATACAATAGGCATACAAGGCATCTCTCCAAGCATTCTGTCATAAACACTGAGCAGATTCTTAGCCCTAACTAGTATGTGATACACAGATCCATAAATCAAATCATATCAAATAACATGTATGGGTATTTTGGAAAAAACTTACTTGATCTCGACTGATTGCACGTACCACACCCTTTCTTATCTTAGAAAAATATTTTCTTAAAAATACTTTTCTTTTTTAAAACTTTACCAAATCCTCAGTTTGAGTTCAAAAACACCCGAGAGTATGTCCGAATCCCTCAAACCAAGGCTCTGATACCAACTTTTAACGTCCCAAAAATAAGACCCGAAAATTTTAATTTTAAATTAATAAAACCAGTACCCTCAAAAATATCATCATAAAAATCCAAATAAAACAAATGTATCAATCATCATATCAAAGTAAATCAAGAAAATTCAGAACGAAGTGGTGTATGCTCTGCAATCATCCTGATCTCTTCCATTTGAAAACAAAAGTATCTAAAACACAACTTGAAAACCGTAAGCACAAAGCTTATTGAGTTCCCCAAAATATCACATACCATACATATAACACATAACGCGCCCCGCCCAATGAGTATAACGGGCCTCACCCTAACTCGCATAACGGGCACCGCCCACTGAGTATAACGGGCCCCGCCCTCACTCGCATAACAGACCCCGCCCAATGAGTATAACGGGCCTCTCCCTAACTCGCATAACGGGCCCCACCTGTTGGATTAGGTGTCTAAGCCCATAACTATAATTAGTATGTACTTGACCTGATAGTAGCATGGTCCATTTTGGGTTGCATTCACAAAAACAATTTGATAGGATGGATATTTGAGAAAGAGGTTATTTGTGATTTATTAATATATTATAAGTATAATATATTAATTGAGAAATCATATTGTTTAATTAGTATTGATCAAGAATTAATTTGGAATTAATTTAGTGATCAAAAGAGACTGATTATGTAAATCAGTGATACATAGTGTGACAACCCGAAACTTTTTTCGTTATCCTTACCCAGTTTCCGTTAATAAAATTTGGGTTTTTATTAAATCCCATCAAATTTCTTAGTTTGGGAATGACTTTACGTTTTAAATAAATAATATGCATTTTATACGATTCAGAATAAACTGGGAATCACGCGAAAAACTTGAAACTTCCTTGAAAATCACCGAGTTCACGGTCAGGACGAGTTTACGACCGTAAACTTGTGTAGACCGTAAACCCATTTACGGTCGGTGCCAGGTGGACCCTAGCACCGACCAAACCCCCAGCCTATAAATATTGGACCCCCAACCTCATTTGAACCTTCTTGACCGGAAACACCCACTTTCTCTCTCTAAACCTCTTGACCGTAAACACCATAAACCCTCCTTTCACCCGAAAAACGTCGGAAATCGTCATTTGGGGCCGTTTGGGAGCCTTTGGAACATTTTTTCGTCGAAAAAAAAGCACCCTTGTTCTTGAGTTTACAGTCAATATTCATAGATCGTAAACCCGTTGCGACCGTAAACTCACCAGATATTCATAGACCGGAAACTGTCTGTCGACTGTAAACCCTATTCACGGTCTGTCGACCGTAAACTCCATTCACGACCGTAAACAGCTCTTTCGTGGGGAAAAGCTTGTTTTCTCAATTCAACCAAGTCTCGGTAACATTCCTTAACCAAAAACAAGTGTTTATCTAACACTTTATCTAACGAAATCGCTAATTTAGATACATATATGTATTTATTTGATATTAGGATTCCGTTAAGTACAACGTACACCAACTCAAGGATCGTCCAGTTCAATCCTTTGCATCCAACCAACTGTGAGTTCATACCCTTACACATTTATAGTTTTTAAAACGTTTTCAAGGGGGAATACAAGCTAAACATAAAGGTTTTCACAACTTAAAAACTGATGCAATTACAATGGTTTTACCTAACATCTAGATACTTTATCCCTTTTGTAATTTGCGGAGCATAAGGGACGTTTTCTAAACATAATTGCATGGTTTTTGCAGAACAGTACATGAACATAACTTACCAGTCAAACTATAATAGGTATAGTTTGGGGAATTCATTATCGATTTTACAGATTCAATCTACGTACCAAGTCAAACACATAAACTATGACAGATTTAGTTTATCCATACGAATAACAAGAGTATCTCACTAAATAATTATTTTGTGTATAATTATTTATACTCTACATTGTTTACTAACGACTTCGAACTCAAGAACAACCGAACTACACGTAAACTAGTTAATACAGGATTGTGAGACCTATCTTCGTTATGACCTTCGGGGTACCAATAAATTCTCACCATTAGTATAACCAAAATCTCTTGGAGGGAGAGCGTGAAATTTGTGAATAGATCTATTCGGGACCGACAATCCCACACCTAAATTGTTAGCTACAGTTAGGCGGGCACGCCTGGGGTGACAAATTTTGTAATCGTACGACGCTTGAAGAAACGTCAAAGAGGTCACCGGTCATATTAGCATGGTTATACGACTCACAATAAGTATAAACTAACATTTGATTACGTGATTTATTTCTTCAATAGTTTTATTTTAACTAATGAAACTACCTATCTACTTACTGGAGCGTATTCCAGGGACACAACCTTTAGTTTTATTTTAAGTAATAAAACTACCTTACTTACTGGTGGTAGCCAGAGTTTTCAAACGAAACATACCTCACTTACTAGTGGTAGCCAGGGTTTTCGAACTGAACATACCTTACCTACTGGGGATAGCTAGGGTTTTCAAACGGAACATACTTTACTTACTGGTGATTGACCATGATTTTGATACAAACGATATTTTACTTATAATGAAAAGAAATCATTTGTACAAATTCAGTGACTAGGTTTCAATACAAAAACATGCTTATGAACTCACCAGCTTTATGCTAATACGTTTTCAAAACCACTTGTATTCTCAGGGAAACGATAGACAGGTACCTTCGCCAGCTTTTGGAGAAGACGGAACATCTTGGAGTCTCGTCTTTAACTGTTGCTACTTCTGATATATACAAACTGTGTGTTCAAACAGATGTAAATATTCATATTGTAATGTAATGGTTGTGTTTACTTTTATTGCTATGATACGCTTATTGTGATACTACGCATGACGTCACCCGCCCCCGGACGTTTCCGCCGTCCGTTCTAACGGTTCGGGGGTGTGACACATATGGTTTGGGCTAATGATCCATGATTGATTTGTGATGGACTAAGATTATGAGATAGTCCATGAAGTGTTAGTCCAAATCAATTGTTGGATCATAAGCCTAAGTGTAAGAATTAGGGTTTACAAGAGATTCTTGGAATTCTACACTACATATGTAACCTCTAAGCCCCTAAAATCGGCACCAAGAGTATCTTAAGAGGATATAGCTGATTTTTGGTGCTCCTCTCTCTCTCTCTCTCTCATTGTCATCCAATTGTTGGTGGTGTTTTGTGAAACATTTGAGGTGCTAAGCTCTTGAAAGGCCAACTTCTACAAGCTACAACAAGAGGTAATCATCTAACTTGTTTTTATGATTCAAATATCAAATTGTATGCTAGTTAGGCTTCATGATTTGGAAAAGGAATATTGAATTTATAACTAGAGAAAACTTAGATCCAAAGCATTAGGGTTGTATGTGCACCATAGGAATGTTACAGTGCTCAAAACCCATCAGTGGTATCAAAGCCTAGGGTGTTTTCTGTTATATTGATGCAACTGTTTGATTTTCAAAGCTAAAAAATGTAATTTATGGCCACTGACTACTGGACTCTTCGAGTCCCATATGGGAACTCGACGAGTTGGATCATATGAGATGAACTCGTCGAGTCCATGCCATGAACTCAACGAGTAGGATCCCCTGTTTGCATATTTTCGAGTTTTTTTGGCCAACTTTGGATTAAGATCATTACCACACTACTAGAAAATAGACCTTTAATGACGCGCAAACAATGACACTCGTTGATAGAGGACGCGCATTGGTGTGTGCCCTAAAAAATGATGTCAATTTTGCAAAATTTGAAGGATAGTGGACACGCATTTGTGCGTGCCCTAAAATTAGTGTAAGAAAAGAAAAAAAAGAAATGCGGAGGGCGCCTTTCATAAAGTGTGCGTCCTCTACATGTGTCGCTTTATATTTTTTTCCTAAACGCGCGTTTTTAAAGGGGGAAAATGAAATCGTCTGAAATTCTAAAATTTTGAAGAACCCCGCTTCTACCCTCTCTCCTCAGTATCTCCCTTTTCATTCACTCCTTCCTTCTCTCTGTAAACCCTAAGCCATCGCCACTGCCACCGCCATTGAGCCTTAAAAACTTAATCCACACTAGAATCCTACAATAGAACCCTAATAATCCTTTTGAATCAACACATCCGTTTGAATCGGCTCGTCTTCCTTTACCTCTATACTCTCTCTCTCTCTCTCTCTCTAAGCCCTAAGCTGCCACCACCAACATCGAACCCGATAAGCTTTAAGAGTTTAGAGTGCATCTAGAAACCTAAGCACACACTTCCGCCATCTCAAGATACCAGTTCAAGATTGAAACACCAATCCCTTTGCCTCTATACTCTCTCTCTCTCTCTCTCTTTCTCTTGAGGACCGACTCTCGCAGGTACGTTTGTGTAATCAGAGTGGCAAAGGGAAGAAAGTTGACCCATGGAAGAGCATTAAGTCTGGGAAGAAATCCGGTGGGAGTTCAGGATCTAGGGAAAACATATACCTCCCACTGGTGCCTTCGAAGGATCCGAATTCAGGTTGAGTTTGGAGTGCGTCTAATGAAATCTGATCATCGGCGATGCAATAACGGTTCTCTCTCACACTCGAACCCTAGATCTCGCTTCCTACCCTCCTTCATCTCTATTCTCTAAGACAAAGGATTCCAATAAGAAGGATGTGGGTTGATTTGCGTTGGAGATGGCGCTCCTAGAGATGGGCTGCTTCCTCCTCCAATAAGAAGTATGTGGGAGCGATTCTTAATGTATACTGACGTTATCACCTTCACCTCCCCTCATCTATAACTTCACCGTGGTTCTGCACCTAACTTTGCCACCGGTCGCTTCTAGCTTTGCACTCATTGGTATGGAACGCCACCTCCTGTTTAGTTTGGAGTGCCTATGTTGAATCACTCTTACTACTCTTATTCCTTTTCTCTTTGCCGCCACCTCCTGCTGTGCACCGTTGCTTCTCCGAATCCTCTACCGCCACCTGTTTCTGGCTTTATTACCCAGAAATTTGAGGTTTACTTTGGTTTAGGTGCGATTCTTCTTCCTTTTCACATCGTATAACTTTATCTTCACTCTAATTCTCATCTTTTGCATTCCGATTTTATTTAGCCTCTCAAAATCGATCTCAAGGTCGATTTTGCATGTATTTTGACTTTAATCAATTCACTTTGACATTTGACTTTAATCTATTTTGACTTTAATCAAGGTCACTTTAGTTTTGGTTTATTTATTTATTAAGCAATTCGCTTTCATATTTGGAAATTCAGGGGGTTTGACTCTTTATAGTTTAAAGGAGGCAAGAA
This sequence comes from Lactuca serriola, assembly GCF_051521515.1. Classification (NCBI taxonomy): domain Eukaryota; kingdom Viridiplantae; phylum Streptophyta; class Magnoliopsida; order Asterales; family Asteraceae; genus Lactuca; species Lactuca serriola. The sequence continues at coordinate 171,942,475 of NC_136413.1, forward strand.
CCTGTACTAAGGTTCAAATTTAAGGATTTACAGAATTGTGAAGGGGAGAAGTCGATTCACAGACTAGGCAGCGAGACCAACATTTGCTGATTGGAATGGCTCTGTAAGTAATACACCTTTTTCCTTTTATTATTATATATTTAACGAGGGTATTTTGGTCTTTTCATTTAAAACTTTACAAACTCCACTACTTTCCAGGATGTTGCAGTGACAATTCTTTTAGAACAAGATTTTCATCTAGAGAATCTCTATGAAAAAACAAGAAGGAAGGTGAAACGACAGTTGTGTCCTTATCCATTTCCAGGCCTTCATCAAATTATAATAATAGGATGGAATGGGCAATTGGACCTCAAAAAGGTATCAAGACACTGATACCTTAACTTTTAACTGAATGATTTTATTAGAAGTGAAACAGTAAAACTTAATGATAAACTTGTTTGTGATTTCCTACGGTTGGTCCTGTGGTTGTGGTTCCAGTTGAAAATGTTGATGGAGAGGAGGATGCCATTTTTGGTTTTAATAAAACCCCCTCAAACTCAAATGGTCCTGTGGCTGTGACCATGAGTGAAAAGACGTCTGAAGCATCTGAGGAGGCTGATGAAACTATAGAGGATCAAATGCAATCCAGGTTTCTGTTACTTAGGTTGTATTTCATATTGGAGTAGACAACAGTTTCTTATAAATGTATGTACTTTAGTGGTTCAAAAATGAAAATGCTGATGGAGAGGAGGATCATCTTGAACAACCTACCACATCTTCATCTAATGTACCCAAGAATTTACCAACGGAAGGTGACATGTCATTGAATACGGGACCCGAGTGCAGAGAGTCGAAGCAAGAGACTTCTTCTTCTTCTTCTTCTTCTTCTTCTTCTTCACTCCCTACTCCAAGTCATCAATACCCAGCTGTTCATACATCACCAAATCCAAACTTCAGTTTTGGGTTCATGCCACCAATGATTGGAAGCCAAGTTACATCTTTTGAAAACACCAAGTCTCAGGCACGCGATGCTTCTCATGTCCCAAGCTTTGTAGTAAGACCTTACCACCCTTATTTATTTATTTATTTATAATCCATTAATTAATTAATTAAAAAATAAAATGATTTTTTTGAGAAAATTATTTACAGGTTTAGCAACCGTTTGATCCAGCAAGCTATGGACCGTATGCTTCAGCAGCCCCTACTGGTTATAACTCTGCTTCGGTTGCTGCCAATTCCATGGAATCTTTTAGGTCATAATTATATTGGATCAGAGCACTTGCTTCCATGTTTGCTTCGTGAAGGTGAAGGTGTAGCAGCTCGTGTTCTTGAGAATTTAGGTGCTGACCCAAATAACATTCGCACACAGGCAAGTGTGTTCGCTTTATTTTTCATGTGCCGGAAATACCCTTGTCTTATGTGCAATGTTTATACTTGTTGAATGGGTGATTAGAATGGTTGGGGAGAGTGCAGAAGATGTGGGTGCTGGAGTTGGTGGTGGGAGCTCTGGAAACCAGATGCCAACTCTAGCTCTAGAAACCAGACGCCTTATCAGCACCACCACCAGCTTTCGATTTCATCAATGGATGCTTCCTGTTCTTCTTCCCCATCCCATTCGCCACCAACCACCGTGACCCCGCCTTCTCTTGTTTCAAATTCGAGCCCCACCCCCAAACTACACTGTACGATTAGATATTAGGTTTTGAATTTTTTTTTGCTAGATACCTATATTGATAAATGATTTTATATTTGTTATTAATTGGCTTATTTTGTTTTGCCTTTGTTTATTTTATTTTGCCTGTGTTCCATATATTTAGTTGGCTGTGTTTGCATTAGGACTCAACATATATATAAGAAGTATTCTTATCTATTAACCAAGTAATTGATTTAACTTTTACATTATGAAGTGCAGATTATAGTAGGATCATCAATTAACAGTTTTTCTTATCTATTACAAGGTATAACAGAGAATGCAATTTAATCACGACAATGTTAGGCCAGTACAGGTATTCTTGCTTGCCATATGCTGTTTATCCGCAACTCTATGCAGTTAATTTATACCCTTCTTATTTACATGGCAGTTGCAATCTGTGGAAGTGCTCCCTAAAAAGGCTGTTAATATCTTGAAGGAAATTAGGTAGGCCTCAAAGGATAAATTTTTTCTTTATTTTGACAATTCAAAGTTTTTATTTTTCTTTATGTTTCCTGAACATGGTTTTGATTTTGTGATAAATGGATCTTTCGGGGGTTCTTTCTGGATTAACCAAGGAGTCCAACATTGACAAGTTTCTAGGGGTATTTTTGGAATCCATCGTGGAGTACAGTCATGATGATGATTCGTGCCTTAAAGTGTTGCTTTCCATGATAAAAGTCGTTCCTGTTAATGTTTTAGTTGGTCGTTTAGTTACAAAACTTCTTTCAACATGCAATTGACAAGTTAATAAATCATATGTATATCTTGTTAATTTACAGGATTTCTTGAAGTACAACGAATCATCTCTAATGAAGCTGCCTTGTAAGATATTTGATCCCATTCCACTTGGTGAAGCTGCTGTTGTTGGGAGGATGAAGGATACAAATTCAGTAGCAATGCCTGAAGGTTCATCTTTATATGATTTGGTTCAAACGAGAATCACTACCACACATGCTTCTGTTGGAGTGGTGGTTTGCTTGAGGGAAGAGTTGTCTCTTGTAAAAGATAAACCTGCTCATTTTGCAATTGACCAAGTGAGTTGACTTTTTCTCTTTCTCTTTGCAAGTTTCATATTACTGTTATTTCTAACCATATATATATATATATATATATATATATATATATATATATATATATATATATATATATATATATATATAGAGAGAGAGAGAGAGAACAAAAGTTCAATGCTATAATTGACAAAAACTTAAAGGTACACTGCTATGAAAGGATAATGCTATATTCCGCAAAACATCATTTATTTGTTACTTTTGTTATGTGTGTGCATGTGTGTTGCTGTTTGTGTATAACAGAAAAAAAACACCTTAACATACACACACGTATTTATAACTCATAAACATTATAAAAAATGACCTTTATAAAAAAGAATTGAAACAGGGATTAGCATTGTTGATAGCTTTACGAGTTCTTATGGGTGGTGTTAGATGGAACTGTGATGATATACTCTCTAGTTCATAGGATCAAGAATTGTCATTGTTGATAGCTTTACAGGTAATATTTACAATTTGTATGAGGGTATTCTTGTCATTTTGATTGTCATTGTTTAAACACACAACAAAAATTGGAAAGCGAATGAAAATGACAAGTGATTTTGTGTTGTGTTTACAGGGTTGATGAAAGCGAATAGCTCTCGAGTTAGAAGTGGAAAAGAAAGCTCAAGCCGAAAGAGATAAGATGCTGAAAATGCAAGTGTTGTATTCTTCATTTCAATTGTTAGTATGAAACATAGAGTAGATTAGATGAATGCAAATTTATATATTGTAAGAAATAGAATTGTATGACATTAAAGTTTATTCAATGGATTGTATTTTTTTGTATATGGTATTTTATTTCTATTATGACACATTAAATGCAAATTTAATTTAAAAATTAATAAATATATAAATATATATATATATTTTAAATATTTAAATTTACGATACGCAAAAATGTGTGTCATCTTCATTTATGACATGGCCTTTCTTGACAGGGGCTTTCTTGATACGCATTGCGTGTCATTAACACGCGCGTCGTAAGGTTACGACATGCGAATGCGTGTCGTCTTCCTTTATGACAGGGCCTTCCTTGATACGCATTGCGTGTCGTAAACGCGCGTCGTAATTGCGCGTCGTCTATAGATGACGCGCAAAAGCGCGTCGTCTCTCTTTATGACAGGACCTTCCTTGACGCGCATTTGCGCGTTGTCTGAGCCTTTTACGACGCGCAATGAGCGTCGTAAAAGGCTGTTTTTCTAGTAGTGCCACAAACTGTTTTGATTGATAAAATTTGTTTTTATGATATGTTAATGATTATTCTCATCCAAATGAATGATGATTGTCAAATTTTAAGATAATTATTTGATTATGTGAAATGTTAATTATTTGTAGAATTTGATTTGAATCATCTTGCTATGTGAAACTAGATTGGGTCAATTTTGTGATATATTTAATTGTATGATTAGTTTAATTGCTATCAAATTGATCCAAGAGAGTATTAAAGAGTTTCAAAACTTTTCCTCAAGTTATGGAACTTGAAAAGTCTCATTTATGAAACATTAAATTCTAAAATTCAAGAGGTTTTGAAGATTTTCAAAACTTGCCCTCAAGTTTTTGAATTTGAAAAGGCTCATTTATGAAACATTAAATTCTAGACCCTAGAATTCTAAAAGTTTAAAAATCAACCCTTATACTATTATACTATTAAAGGATTAATACTTATATATATATATATATATATATATATATATATATATATATATATATATATATGTATAAGAAAAGTCAGTCTTACCGTTAGTAGGCCTCATTCACGAAGCTGATCTATAAGGGGGGTATAAGCAAATTGCCTATAAAATGGTGGTTGAATGGGTGTCCACTCTCACCCACCGCTTCCTTGATTGGTGGAGGGTCGTTAGCCGAACGTGTAGGATAGGACATTAATTCTCATTAATACGTATAATGATATTATAAAGTAACTAAACTTTTATAGATTCCAAATCTTATTTACTTTAGGAAAAATGTGAAAATGGTGTTATTCCATGAAATTGCACTTTAAACCCTGCCAAGTCGTTATTGGAGCGTGTGCGGTTAACCGAAACATTAATTTGGAACTAGCAAGGGTGGCAAATGGTAGCTTGATGTTTGTCATAGATTAATGGAGCGTGTGTGGTTAACCGGTACATTGATTTGGTGATAAATGAGATCAAGAGTACCAAGCACATTTGCATGGTTATTCACACCTTATTTGTGATCCTCGGTAACCCAGTCACAAACTTGAAGGGCATAATCGAGATTTAAACATTTCATTGAAAAGTTCAATGAATCTCAAAAGAATCTAGGAATTTCAATTCATTTAAAAGTTAATACCCTTTTTCGTTTTTCATGGTGGAAATTGGTAAATTGTCATTTACCTACCTTCAAATATTTTGCAATTGGATTACGATATCCCTCATCCGAATTGTAAAATATTATGTTAGGTCGTAGCCTTAATATTACATTTGGGTGTTATATTAAGGATTCTTATCTAATCTAAATTTTTTCTTTCTTTTCAGATGTCTACCCCAAATGTTGCTGGCTCCAACCCTTCCGACTCTTTCTCCCCCATAAACTTATGTGGGAGGGTCATTTTCGATGGATCGAATTTCAATGATTGGATTTGAAACATTCGCATAGCCATTCGATACGAGGAAAAAGAGTATATCCTCGACAAAGAGCTTAAGTAGATTGATGAATCTACTGCCACTCCTGAACATATAACTGAGTATAGGGCTCATGAGAAAGACGCGACAAAGGTGTCGTGCATCATGATAGCCACTATGACTCCTGAGCTTCAGAAGTATTATGAGGAGTTCTGACCTTTCGAGATGCACCAAGACTTGATGGAAAGGTACCATCAAAGTAATCGACAAGAAAGGTATGAGATCATTTCCTCCATCATAACAATAAAAATAAAGGATGGAGAGTCCATCACGACCCACTTGTAGGAGATGCAAAGATATGTAGACCGCTTGCTGAAGTTGAATGTCAATTTTGATGAAGAGTTGGCTATCGATATTATCCTACACTCTTTACCTTCTTGTTATGATCATTTTATAATGACTTATCATATGAATAAGGAGGAGGTCACTTTAAGCAAGCTTCAAGGCCTACTGAGAACTGCTGAAAGTAGTTTGACAAGCAAATATGTTGTTCCTACTCCTACTACTGCTGCCTTAGTCCTGGCAATTAGACATGGGAAAGGAAGAAGAGGAAGGCTCCTTCTAAGAGCCACAAGGGAAAGTCCCATGATGGATCATCTTCTAGTGAGACCACAGGTGGTTCTGCTACTCCCTCTTCCAACCCAAAAGAAGCAGAGTGCTTCTACTGTCATGAAAAAGGGCACTGGAAGCGAAGCTTCCCCAAATACTTGTAGGACATCAAGGATGGGAAGATAAAGCCCACCCATGTAGGTATTTACACTATTTTGTCTAATAACTCATCACATGCTAATTCTTGGGTCCTTGATATAGGATGTGGTTTTCACATTTGTTCTGAGTTGCAGGGACTAAAAAGAAGTAAGGATGTGGAGCACGGGAAGATAAACTTGATCATGGAGAAAAGGAAAGTATCACCTGTCACCAAGATTGGATTTTATTTTGTATTGCTTAGTGGTGGGTTAGAATTAGATTTGAATAATTGTTGCTACTCGTCCGATATGGCGAGAAACATTATTTCCTTTCATGGTTTGTATAAACAAGGTTTTAGATTTTCATTTAATAATGAAATTGGTTCTATTAATACTTTTTATACTGGTAAATTTTATTTTGAAGCATTGCCTTGTAATGGTGTATATGAAACTTTGATGGTTGTAGACAACTTAGGAAATAATGTATTACATATTGATTCGTCCAAAGGATGGACAAGTCATGCTTGTGGAATTGTCATCTTGGACATGTCAACAAGAAGTCCATAGCCCAACTCCAAAAGGATTGAGTGTTGGAGTCATTTGACTTAAAGTCGGATGACACATGCGAATCTTGTCTACTTGGAAAGATGACCAAGTCACCCTTCACTGGTACTTGGGAAAGAGGTGAGGGTTTTTTGGATCTCATACACACCGATGTGTGTGGACCCTTCATATCTTCCACAAGGGATGCTAACCGCTTCTATGTGACGTTTACCGATGATTACATCAGATATGGGTACGTCTACTTAATCAAGCATAAGTCAGAAACCTTTGAAAACTTCAAAGAGTTTAAACAAGAAGTGGAGAATCAGTTGGGCAAGAAAATTAAGATGCTCCGATCCGATCAAGGTGGTGAATATCTTAGTATTGAGTTCCACGACTATCTTAAGGAATGTGGAATTCTTTCACAATTGACGCCACCTAGGACACTGTAGCTTGATGGTGTGGATGAGAGGCACAATCGAACCTTGGTGGACATGGTTCGTTCCATGATGAGTTGGGCTTCGTTACCTATCTCATTATGGGGGTATGCCTTAGAGACTGCCGCCCATATCCTTAATCTAGTCCCAACTAAGAAGGTTACCAAAACACCTCATGAGAAGTGGACAGGGAAGGTTCCCTCGTTAGCATATATCAACGTTTGGGGTTGTGAGGCTTTCGTAAGATGAGAGACTCATGACAAGCTCGAACCTCACAGTGAGCGTCGTATTTTCATCGATTATCCACAAAAATCCTTTGGATATCTCTTCTATAGACCGAGTGACAATGTTGTCTTTGTTGTAAGGAGATGGGTTTTCCTAGAGAGAGAGAGAGAGAGAGAGAGAGAGAGAGAGAGAGAATTCATATGCCAAGAGGATAGTAGGAGGCAAATTGACCTTGAAGAGCTTCGAGAGTTAAGTGATGAAGGAAACCCAAACACTAGCGCTCAACCCGAGGAGGAAACTCCAGTTGAACTAGTTGACGAGTCCTTACTTCTGAGACGTTCCAGTAGAATTAGAATGGCACCTGAGTTTTATGGTTTCCATATTACTACATATGGTGATACATTTATCAGTGTTAGTACACTGGTAAATTTGGATGAATCTAACAACTACAAGGAAGCCATGGCAGGCCCCGAGTCTGCAAAATGGAAAGAGGCGATGGACAACGAGATTCAGTCCATGTATGACAATCAAGCTTGGAACTTGGTTGACAGTGTACTAGGTCGTAAGATGGTCGGGTGCAAATGGATCTTCAAGAAGAAGACTGACATGGATGGGAAAGTACATACATATAAGGCGCGATTGGTTGCGAAGGGCTTTACTCAAACTCATGAAGTTGAATATAACGAGACCTTCTCACCAATAGCGAAGATTAAATTTATAAGGGTTATGCTAGCCATAGCTGCATTTCATGCTTATGAAATATGGAAAATGGATGTCAAAACCGCTTTCCTAAATGGAAAGCTGGCTGAAGATGTTTACATGAGTTAACCAGAGGGTTTTTTCGATGCGAAGTACCCTAATAGACTGTGTAAGCATGAGAAATCCATTTATGGATTAAAACAAGCATCTCGCAGATAGAATCTTTGTTTCGATGAGAAAGTTAAAGAGTTTGGATTTTCGAGAAGCGGAGATGAGTCTTGTGTGTATGTCAAGGCTAGTGGGAGTGTAGTTAGCTTTCTGGTATTGTATGTAGATGACATACTTCTCATAGGAAATGACATTCCAACCTTCCAGGAGGTTAAGTCCTAACTTGGAAAGTGTTTCTCTATGAACGACCTCAGAGAAGCTGCTTACATTCTAGGGATAAGGATATTGAGAAATAAGAGTAAAAGAATAATAGGAGTTAGTCAAAGTACCTACTTGGACAAGGTGTTGAAACGTTTCAGCATGGATAATTCCAAGAAAGGTGAATTGCCCATTATGAGCAATACCAAACTGAGTAAGACTCAGAGTCTGGGTACCAATGCCAAGATAGCAGAGATGAGCCGAGTCCCATATGCTTTCGCAGTTGGCTCGATCATGTATGCTATGACATGTACTCGCCCTGATGTGGCTTTTGCTTTGAGCATGGTCAGTAGATATCATGAGAATCTTGGTAGAGCTCACTGGACTGCGGTAAAGAACATTCTTAAGTACCTACGAAGGACTGAGGACTGGGTCCTTACCCTCGGTGGGAGTGATGTTTGAGAATGACAGGGTATAGTGACGCCAGCTTTCAGATCGACATAGATAATTTCCGCTCTCATTCGGACTGGGTATTTACTCTAAATGGAGGAGCAGTAACATGGAAAAGTTCCAAACAAGAGACTGTAACTGATTCAACGTGGTAATAAGAGTACATAGCAGCAAGAGAAGCGTCGAAGGAGGCGATATGGCTAATGAACTTCATCGGAGACCTTGGAGTTGTACCAGCTGTAAAGGAGCCTATGGAGATTTTCTGTGATAGTGAGAGTGAGATCGCCTTAACCAAGGAACCAAGGGATCATGGCAGATCCAGGTACATCGACAGAAAATATCACTTCATAAGACATCGGATAGAAGAAGGACTCCTCGTAGTAAAGAGGGTATCGTCAAAGGAGAACCTGTGACATCCCCATTTTCCCAGCCATAAAAGACCGATTATGTTTATGTTTTGTTTGAAAATCATAGTAACATTTTAAATAAAAGTGTTGCGGAATTTGTCCCAAAACAAAATATGATAAAGATTTATCAAAAGCATTTCCAAGGAAATGTATTTCATTAAAAGACCTGGGATGTCGTGTTTGATACAGATCAAAATCATAAACAGTACAATATAAGCCTTACTACATTATTTCGTATCTACAGGCCTATATCCGTAATCCCTCATCCCAAAACATCACATCTATGCTCATGCGCCACTACCTGTAATACAAGAAACTGAGTGGGTCAGGCTGGGGAGCCTGGTGAGCACATAGGGTTTTCAACCCACAATAAATAATTTTATTAATTTCATCAATCAACAATAACCCGATTACCCGTTCCCGTTATCCTCACTTTACATCCCTAAACACCTATCATAAGGGACCTAGCCTAAGGATCATCATCGGGATGGACACTACTGCTAAGGGGATTCCTCAGCAATAAATGTCCTAAAGGAAACCATGTGGGGGATGGAGTACACCGGTGAACACACCGTTCACAAACACCTACAGGCTGCGAGCCTGCTAGTGTCCCACTAGACTGTCTAGAAGAGTCTGTGGTCGTCATCCATACTCCGCTAGATGACAGAATCAACAACATCAACATCGAGGCCTCTCATCATTTTATTACACATCACCTATTACATCTACCCATGTTTTACCCCAACATTTTTGTAGATATAAAATACATATACAGTTTAAATCATTGAAAACATGTATAACAATGTTCATCCAGCATAGATAGCAAGTATTCAGATAATATGCACACATAGCACGTAATTTATATAAAATACTTCATATCTATGTGTAAGCTGAAAGTAACTATGCACTCACCTGAAAGGTGGTGACTCAGTACTCGGACAGCGCTTCGATACTCTCAAAACAATTTTCCTTCGATAAAACCTAGTACCAATACCACTAGGGTTTAGTCTAACGATAACCGCGACAAATTAATAGTCTCACTATTATTATTATTATATAAGTGCTAAATAACACTCAATATAACTCATAATAATAGCCCAAATAATTATTTCAAGGACCTAATAACATTCCTATAATTATTTGAAAGCTATATTAAAAATTGCGTAAGCATAGCTCACTTACAGCGGATTTTAACGAAAACCGGAACTTTATTTGGAGCAGCGTTTCGAAACCGAAAGACTCTTTTTCTCGAGACTCCGGGAGCCTCGGGGCTTCCTTCGGGAGCTAGGGGCCTTATCTAGGGTTTAGGAGGGTTTAGGGCACTTAGAGAGAGAAAGAAGCTAGAGAGATTGGAATTTGGAGTGAAAAATGAAGGTGCCTCGGCCCCCCTTTTATAGCCTGCGAGGCCTCGGTACGCTGGGCGTACTTCGGACCTACGCGGGACGTAGTCATTGGATAAGAGTTACAGGTGGCGAAGGCTCGGTGGTACGACGTGGCTTCTCCTGGACCGAACATGGCTATGCGAACGCGGCGCGTACGAGACCGGACGCTGGGTGTAGCGAGGCGGCTATGTGTCATGATCCGAGGCGACTTCAGCGATTATCATCGGACGGCTGGGAAAGCGCGACGTCAGCGACTTCGTATCAGATCTCGCAAAATCGAGTACAAACTTTAAAAATTCGTAACTTCTGCGTACGAGCTTCGTTTTTGACGTTCTTTATATCCACGCTAAGGCGGGAATGTACTCTACAACTTTCATTTAGACTCCGTCGGCTAATTTTGACTTGATTTTAAATTTTATATTATTAACAGGCCGGGACAGGATTGGTCCGTTAAATTCTCATAACTTCTTCATCCGACATCCATTTTCGCCCATCTTTTTCTCGTTACGCTACCCTTAAAGAGATCCTCGATTCTCGTTCAGGTCGGGTCGGCTAAAAACCGCTCGTTCTAATATTCGAATTTCGGGCTGTACACTGCTAATCCGAAACTTCGAAAAATCATAACTTCTTCATACGAAGTCAGATTTGGGCGTTCTTTTTATCGATGTTCTTAGTTTAACATATTCTATGACTTTTGTTTAGAGTGCTAAGGCTAAATCCCGCTCTATCATAAATTCACTATTTACGCTTCCCGGTATCGTGCCGGTTCTGTCGCGAAACTTCGACGGGTCATAACTTCTTCGTTATAACTCGGATTTCGGTGTTCTTTATATCCCCGGAATCCTTGTTTCGACCACTAAAAATTCATATAAAGATATCGGGCTTATCTCACACTTTAATTTTGACGATTATTTTTATTCTTTACTAATGATACATTTATAATTAAATAATAAGCACACATAAACACACATAATTCACATAATACTCAAATATTTCATATTTATTACTTCAAAAAGAGTTACAATAGTTGACCTAGACTATTACATTGTCAAAAATGCTTATCCCTGAAACCCGGACGTTACAATTCTCTCCCCATTAGGATGATTCCGTCCTGGAATCATGCATCAGTAAACAGATGCGGATAGCGACTCATCATGTCATCCTCTGTTTCCCAAGTGAGATTTGGCCCATTCGAATGTTTCCATCGGACGAGCACTAATTCGACCATTTTGCGTCGTAACTTCTTAGTCTTACGGTCAACAATTGCCTCGGGCTCTTCGATCAGCCTCTTATTCTCATCCATACTTAACTATGAGATTGGAATTATGTTGGGAACATCTCCCGTGAATTTCCTCAAATAACACACATGGAAGGTTTTATGAATACCATTGAGTTCTTCGGGCAATTCCAGCTTGTAAGCTTGGTTCCCTATCTTCTGAAGAACTTTGAACGGTCCAATAAACCTTGGACACGACTTTCCTCATTTCCCAAATCGTATAAGTCCCTTCAATGGTGAGACTTTTAGCAACACCGAATCCCCAACTTCGAAGGTTATCGGTCGTCTTTTCTTTTCAGCATAGCTCTTCTGACGATCCTGGGCTGCTAACATTCTTTCCCTAATCACCTTCAACTTCTCAGCAGTCTCATGGACTATCTCGGGGCCCATAAACTGCTTCTCTCTGGCTTCAAGCCAACAAGATGGCGTACGGCACTTCTGTCCATACAAGGCTTGATAAGGTGCCATCTTGATGCTCGAGTGGATACTGTGGTTGTAGGAGAATTCTACCAGAGGTAAGTGCTCGTCCCAATTCCCTTGGAGCTCAAGGGAACATGCTCTCAGCATATCTTACAGTGTCTGAATCGTTCTTTCGCTCCTACCATCAGTTTGCGGAAGGTAAGCCGTACTCAAACATAATTTTGTACCCAATTCCTCTTGTAGACTCCTCCAAAACCTCGACGTGAAACGACTATCACGATCTGATACAATCGTAAGAGGAACACCGTGAAGTCTTACAATTTCCTTCACGTAAGCATTTGCGAGCTTATCCATAGACCACTTCTCGTTGGCTGCTATGAAGTGTGCACTCTTGGTGAAACGATCCACGACCACCCAAATCATGTCGTGACCACTCTTTGTCCTGGGCAGTTTAGTCACAAAATCCATGGTGATGTCTTCCCATTTACCCATGGGTATAGGCAAAGGTTCCAAACTCCCATACAGTTTTTGATGTTGTGCCTTAACTCTCGCACATGTTACACACTCGGCCACATACTTCGCAACATCAAGCTTCATCGTCGGCCACCAGTAGTAGGGTTTTAAGTCCCTATACATTTTAGTGCTACCAGGATGAATTGAGTACATGGTCTTGTGTGCTTCTCCCATCAGAAGGTCTCTTATTCCTCCCGTCTTAGGCACCCAAATCCGATCTTGGAATACCTTCAGTCCTCGACTGTTTGCACCGAACACTAACGTTTTGCCCAAACGTTTTTCCTTTCGGTCATTTTTCTCTAAAGCTTCTTCTTGAGCTTTCCTGATACTTTCCACAATCGTCGAGACAACTTCAATTCTCAACGCTCTTGGCCTTTTCCTTTCAAGGTTGACTTTCTGACTGAGAGCATCTGCGACAACATTTGCTTTACCAGGGTGGTAGAGTATCTCACAGTCGTAGTCCTTGAGTAGTTCTAGCCAGCGTCGTTTCCTCATGTTTAAATCCTTCTGATTAAAGAGATACTGGAGACTCTTATGATCAGTGAACAACTTGCACTTCATGCCGTAGAGATAATGCCTCCATATCTTTAGAGCGAAAACTACCGCTGCCAACTCCAAATCGTGAGTGGGGTAGTTCTTTTCATGCTCTTTCAATTGTCAAGATGCGTATGCTATCACCTTTTCTCTTTGGGTCAGAACACAACCCAACCCGACTCCAGATGCGTCACTATAAACTGCGAAGTCTTCAACTCCATCGGGTAGAAAAAGTATCGGTGCTTCACATAACTTCTTCTTTAGCTTCTTGAATGCCTCATCGTGTTTCTCACTCCACATATACGTAGCTCCTTTATGGGTCAAAACTGTTAATGGAGCAGCTATCGAAGAAAAGCCTTGGATAAATCATCGATAATATCCGGCTAATCCTAGGAAGCTTTGAATCTCCGTGGGACTCTTTGGACGTTCCCACTTTATTATAGCTTTGATTTTTGCGGGGTCAACTATTATTCCCTCCTGGTTAACCACATGACCCAAGAATTGAACTTCTTGGATCCAAAAATCACACTTGGAGAACTTTGCAAAAAGCTTCTCCTTCTTCAACACTTCTAATACTTCCCGTAGATGCTTGCCATGCTCCTCTTGGCTTTTCGAGTAGATCAGAATGTCGTCGATGAACACTATCACAGATTTATCGAGAAATGGTTTACAAAACCTATTCATCAAATCCATGAATGCTGCTGGAGCATTGGTTAGTCCGAATGACATAACCAAGAACTCGTAGTGTCCATATCTCGCTCTAAATGCAGTCTTCTCAATATCCTGCTCTCTCACCTTCAGCTGATGATATCCCGACCTAAGATTGATCTTTGAGAAGTAGCTCGAACCTTGCAGTTGATCGAATAGGTCATCAATCCTCGGCAATGGATACTTGTTCTTCACCGTTGCCTTATTCAGCTCTCGGTAGTATATACACATTCTCATACTTCCGTCCTTTTTCTTCACGAATATCACCGGAGCTCCCCAGGGTGATGAACTAGGTCGAATGAAACCATTGTCCAATAGCTCCTGAAGTTGCGTCATGAGCTCCTTCATCTCCGTCGGTGCTAATCGGTAAGGTGCCTTTGCTATCGGTGTCGTTCCTGGTAACAAGTCTATACGAAACTCCACTTGTCTATCAGGTGGTAATCCGGGAAGATCTTCGGGAAAGATTCCGGATAATCACACATAACCGGTATATTCTGCACCTCTTTCTTCTCCTTCTTAGCATCGATTACGAATGCCAAGTATGATGCACATCCTTTGGACAAACATTTCCTGGCTTTCATCAAGGAGATGATTCCAGAATTCACTCTGTGTTTGTCCCTGTACACCATAAATGATTCCTTTCCGGGTGGGTTTACCCTTACTATCTTCTTTCGGCATAATATCTCGGCATCGTTGGCGCTAAGACAATCCATACCCAAAACGATGTCGAAACCGTTTAACTCTATGGGTAATAGCTCCTCATGGAATTCGTTTCCGTTTAGGTCGATGACTACGTTCTTAATACGATTACTAACAGGTACGAATTTGCCACTGGCAACTTCTACAATCAAGGCATTATCAAATTTTTCTACAGGCAACGCTAATTTCCCACCAAATTTATGTGACACAAAGGAGTAGTTGGCTCCGGAATCAAATAGTATATTGGCAGGCAAACCATTTACAAGAAAGGTACCTGAAGCGACGTCTGCTGCCTCCTTCGCAGCCTCAAGCGTCATCTGGAAGGCTCTCGCCTTCGGCTTCGGTGGTATGTTGGGTCTTCCTGCCTCCTTCTTCTTCGGGCAGTCCTTCAAAATGTGCCCTTCTTCATTACATCCATAACAGGCCTTCTGGATGAGGGTGCATTCATTGGCATAGTGCTTAGGCTTTCCGCATTTAAAACAAGTGACCCCTCCGTCACACTTCCCAGAGTGCTTCATCTTACACTTGTCACACCAATTCGCTTCTGATCCTCCTCCTCTCGAACCAGACTTCGAGAATCTACTCTTCTTGTTGGACTTCGAGGATCCATCGAACTTCCGTTTCTCACCAACCTCAGCCCTTTCCAGACCTCTTTCCTTTTGTTGGGTCTCCACATTCTTAGCTGCTCGAACAACTGATTTCAGAGTGGTTGCCATCTTGACTATTGGGCCAAAGTCAGCCGGCAGTCCGTTTGCGAACTTCTCAATTTTGGAAAGTTCGGTTGGCACTAGGTATGGGAACAACTTCATCTTTTCTGTGAATGCAACAGCATAGTCATCGATGCTCATTCTTCCCTTCTTCAAGTTTTGGAACTCATTGTTCAGATCAATCAAATCTATCTTTGAACAGTGTTGCGCCTTCAGTTGTTCCAAGAACTCATCCCATGACATTTTCAGAGCTTCTCCTCGCGACATTGTATCTGCCAATAGCTTCCACCAACTCAAGACTCCATTTTTCCATTGCCTCACAGCGAAGACATTCTTCTGCTTCTCGCTACAGTCGCAGCTCTCAAACACCATCTCCATCTCGGAGATCCAATCCATAATCTCAACAGGCTTTGGGCTTCCTGAGAGACTTGGTGGTTTCGCACCCAAGAAATTTTGGTACATCCGCCCATCCTTGTTGTTTCTCCCTTCTGGGCCATCCCTTTTCTCACCATGAGTTCCTACTTGACTCACTTGGCGGCTGTAGTTCCCTTCCTCAGATTTCTCGGGAACTGGCTCCGTCGGTTCAACATGTATGGTAGGTTCGTCCCTATTTTCGTGGAGCATCTGTCTCATTTCTTCCCTTTGTTCAGCTAGCATAGCCCGAATCATGGCTTGAACTCCGGCCATGGTGACTGGCTCAGGTGCTACTTCGTCTACAACAGGTATTTGCTGAACCACTGGGGGTTGGTTCCTATCTCCATTTGTGTTCACGTTTCCGCTACGGGTCCTTGCCATCTTGATCTATACACTGAATAAGGTGAATTTAGATCTTTAATTAGGATAGACGCTTAAATCGTCCTTATCACTCCAAAACGTTTACATGCTAGTTCTAATATCGTATTCGTACGTTTAGAATCCTAAACACATAAGGTTTCCAGATCCCGTCGGCAACAGACCATAGATCCGAACAAATAATAGCATGTCAGGCACAAAGCATTTAGCACATAAAAGCATTTTAGGCATAATTCCTAAAATAAGCTAGTGCTCACACCTCACAATCATCTCTTAGCATTCTAAGTTTAAGTCTAGAAATCCTACAAATTCCTAGTTCGCTTAAACTAATGCTCTGATACCAACTGTGACATCCCCATTTTCACGACCAGAAAAGACCGATTATGTTTATGCTTTGTTTGAAAATCAGAGTAACATTTTAATTAAAAGTGTTGCGGAATTTTTCCTAAAACAAAATATGATAAAGATTTATCAAAAGCATTTCCAAGGAAATGTATTTCATTAAAAGACTTGGGATGTCATGTTTGATACAGATCAAAAGCATAAATAGTACAATATAAGCCTTACTACATTATTTCGTATCTACAGTCCTATATCCGTAATCCCTCATCCCAAAACATCACATCTATGCTCATGCGCCACTACCTGTAATACAAGAAACTGAGTGGGTCAGGCTGGGGAGCCTGGTGAGCACATAGGGTTTTCAACCCACAATAAATAAGTTTATTAATTTCATCAATCAACAATAACCCGATTACCCGTTCCCGTTATCCTCACTTTACGTCCCTAAACACCTATCATAAGGGTCCTAACCTAAGGATCATCATCAGGATGGACACTACTGCTAAGGGGATTCCTCAGCAATAAATTTCCTAAAGGCAACCATGTGGGGGATGGAGTACACCGGTGAACACATCATTCACAAACACCTACAGGTTGCGAGCCTGCTAGTGTCCCACTGGACTGTTTAGAAGAGTATGTGGTCATCATCCACACTTTATTACGCTACCCTTAATGAGATCTTCGATTCTCGTTCAGGTCGGGTCGGCTAAAAACCGCTCGTTCTAATATTCGAATTTCGGGTTGTACACTGTTAATCCGAAACTTCGAAAAATCATAACTTCTTCATACGAAGTCAGATTTGGGCATTCTTTTTATCGATGTTCTTAGTTTAACATATTCTACAACTTTTGTTTAGAGTGCTAAGGCAAAATCTCGCTCTATCTTAAATTCACTATTTACGCTTCCCGGTATCGTGTTGGTTCTGTCGCGAAACTTCGACGGGTCATAACTTCTTCGTTATAACTCGGATTTCGGCGTTCCTTATATCCCCGAAATCCTTGTTTTGACCACTAAAAATTTATATAAAGATATCTGGCTTATCTCACACTTTAATTTTGACGCTTATTTTTATTCTTTATTAATTATACATTTATAATTAAATAATAAGCACACATAAACACACATAATTCACATAATACTCCAATATTTCATATTTATTACTTCAAAAAGAGTTACAATAGTTGACTTAGACTATTACATTGTCAAAAATGGTTAGCCCTAAAACCCAAACGTTACAGAACCTAACAGATCCCCTTACAAAGGGACTGCGTAGGCTTAAGCACTTACAGAATGCTAGGAGTATTGGGTTGATGACGATATTAGTTTTAATGATTAGATAGTTGTTTTGAAACTTGTAATAGATAAAATTTAATTAACATTTGATGATTAAATAAGAGGAGTTTTATTTATGAGTAAAGTTACTCTCTTATGTCAATTGTTTACTATTGTTTCATTTTGCATGTTTTGACTTCCAGAATAATAAGATTATTCAAACCATCCATAGTCGATCATACTTTGGAAGTAGGTATTGAGACAAGACTGTCATGAATTGGCTTGTAGATTGTCTAAAGTATTTAGACATAGAAAAAGTTTGCTACAACATTCATGAGTGCTCCTGAAATAAGATTTGAGTATTGGATTAAACCCACACTCATGTGAATCACTTCATGGAATTTATCACGAGTGATTATGAGATGTTAATATCATATAGTCTTCAAACCAAGATATATGAGTTTTTGATTACAAGTTGGTTGTGCATTGATAGTGTGAAAACGCATCGGTAACTTGATGTTATAAAGCATGTTGTTGTGTATGATTTAATGAGTAATTAGTACAAACATATAAGTTAAATTTTATATGTTCCTTTTATCCTAGGAGGATTAAAAGCGATATCTTGGGCCCTCGATGATTTTGTCTTGACTTATGTGTCGGGCCCGGTCATGACTCAATCGATGTGTTCAATTAAGTTTTATGTCAAACAAATCAGAAATTAGGAAACAACTGGCTGGACAATAAGTATGGCTATGTTCCATGCATTTGTCCACACGATATCTTGAAGAACAGAGGATTATATGATCCCTTATCTAAAGGATGCGTCAGAATTCAACAGCGGATTTTGAGAGCTACGATTGCTAATCGGATTTTGAAATTGCATTGACATTTATAGTTATTAGACTTATCCAAGTGGGAGACTGTTGGATTAGGTGTCTAAGCCCATAACTATAATTGGTATGTACTTGACCCGATAGTAGGATGGTCCATTTTGGGTTGCATTCATTAGAACAATTTGATAGGATGGATATTTGAGAAAGAGGTTATTTGTGATTTATTAATATATTATAAGTATAATATATTAATTAAGAAATCATATTATTTAATTAGTATTGATCAATAGTTAATTTGGAATTAATTTAGTGATCAAAAGAGACTGATTAAATTAACGGGACTGATTTTGTAAATCAGTGATACATATGGTTTGGGCTAATGATACATTATTGATTTGTGATGAACTTAGCTTATGAGATATTCCTTGAAGTTTTAGTCCAAATCAATTGTTGGATCATAAACCTAAGTGTAAGAATTAGGGTTTACAAGTGACTCTTGGAATTCTACACTATATATGTAACCTCTAAGCCCCTAAAATCGGCACCAAGAGTATCCTAAGAGGATATAGCCAATTTTTGGTGCTTGTAGCTCTCTCTTATTGTCATCTAATTGTTGGTGGTGTTTTGTGAAACATTTGAGGCATCACACTTGAGGTACTAAGCTCTTGAAATGCCAACTTCTACAAGCTACAACAAGAGGTAATCATATAACTTGTTTTTATGATTCAAATATCAAATTTGTATTCTAGTTAGGCTTCATGCTTTGGAAAAGGAATATTGCATGTATAAATAGAGAAAACTTAGATCCAAAGCATTAGGTTTGTATGTGTACCATAGGGATGTTATAGTGCTCAAAACCCATCACCACCCACATACAATTCATATAAGCATAAGAGGTAATACTATGCAGAATAATCGTCGGGTTGCACCCAGTAACATATTAAACATATAACCATATAACACACAAACACATGTGAAAATCACAAAGATAATAGCATATCATACAGTCATTGGGCCCTGCCCACTGAATATAACGGGCCCCGCCAATATACAAATCATATACGCATAACCAGATACTAGCATACAGAATAACCAATTGGCCCCGCCCAGTAAGCATCGAAACACATATACATACAAGAGTCAGGCGGACATCTGAGACCCTACATAACAAACCATGGGACGACATTGGTGCCTTCGACGTGCAAAACATAGTGAGGAAACTCACCTTGCACTGCCGAATCTCACAAAAAGAATCTATGTCTACTGTCCCACTAAGATCCCCGCGATATTAATCACCAAAATAACATCCATCAAGAATCAGATCTCGAACCAAACTAAGTGTCCAAACTAGGGTAAAATACTTGTTTACCCTTTTCTCAAATTGGCCCAAATCCTAGGCCCAAACCACCAATCCAAAGGCCTAAATTCCAAATAAACACCCAAGGACCAAATATTGCCCAATTTTCCAAATTGGGCCCAAACCCTTTCATGGGCCTCAAACCAAGGTCCAAAATATTCTTATCCTAAAACACTTGAATTCAGATGGCCCAACATGGCCCAAGACAACCAAGCCCACCCTAGCCCAAAACATAAGCCCGAAACAAAAGAAACCCAACCTGCTGAGTACGCGAGGTGTACTCGGCTTGTACGCTCAGCTTATAGGGATTGTACGTGCAACATATATGCTTGTACACCTCGCGTACTTACCAACTTGGCCAAATTTCCCATTAAGCTCTTAATCGATTAATACCACAACCCATGATCAGATTTGACTTCCTTTCGGTGGTTAATCACATAAAGTTGCCAAATTTATGTGTATGCATGGTTTAATGAAGCTCTTAAAGCTCAAAAGGACTTAACAGATGACTTAATGCATGCATGGTACCATAAGCACCATAAAGCTTGCACCTTTAAGCTTAAGAAACTCATAATAGGCTCAGATCAAAAAGGATAAACCCCACAACCGACTTTACTCATCAAACTAACCCAAAAGGGACCCAAAAACACAAAACCCTTGACATGAAGAGATCAGATCAAGGAAAAGATAAGGTATGAACTTGATACCTCAAAAGAATTGAGAAATGAGTGATGATTCTGGATCTATAAGCTTCACACTAAGTAATGCACCTTCAATCTTCTTCATTCCCTCCAAGATGAGCAAAATAAGCACCAACTTCTTCTCAAGAGCTTAAAGATACAAAAATGGAGGCTAAGGGTCGAAATTTTAGGTTTAGGAGGTATAGAGGCTGGTAAAGAGGTGAACCCTAGGGACTTATGAGTTTAAATAGGGTGCAACATCTCAAAACTAGAGTTTAATTAACCCCTTCATACGCCCTGTGTATTCCTCGTACGCCCAACATACGAGGCCTCGCATCTACGATCAACCCCTCTTCGTACACTAAGTGTACAGTAGTGTATGCCTCGTGTACTGGACTTCGCACTAGTACGCCATGCATACTCCTTATGTATGCCTCACGTACTAGAGTTATCCTTAAACCCTGAAATCCTCTGAAGGCCATAAATTCTTCATTATAAATCTGATTTTGACGATCTTTATATCCATGAAAAGGTAACGAGAGCTCTACGCTTTTATCAACAAATACATGCCTTAAAATTTCTCGAACTAAAATCCGATTCCTATAAAAGCCTGAACTGACGCTTTACCAAAATACCCCTTGGCTCCAAAACACAAGCCGAACACCCAAATTGAAACATCCCAAAAATACGGTCCAAAATTTTCATTTTTAATTATTAATAAAACCATAATTATCAATTCATCACATAAAACCATAAGTCATGTATCTAAAAATATCATAACATCTATCAACATATCAGAGTAAAAACATCCCAGACTAAAATCATGGTGTGTGCACAACAGTCATCCCGAGCTCTTCCCCTTGCTATCGGAAGTACCTGAAACCAAAACTGAAAACTGTAAGCATGAAGCTTAGTGAGTCTCCCCAAACTACCACATACCATACACATATCACATAATCATATAACATCATATCATGGGACCCGCCTTGCTACATCGGGCCCCACCCAACATCAGACTGCATCCTGCATCGGGCCCCACCCGGCATCGAGCAAAGCTCGACATATATATATATATATATATATATATATATATATATATATGATCATATGTACTAATACACATAAACATAAGCATAATCACCTAATCATAGACATATAAACATTCCTTAGGCCCCGCCCGACATCAGACCGAGATCCGAAAAGCATACAAACATTCCTCGGGAACCGCCCTGGCATCGGACTGTAGTCCGGAAACATACAAATACAAACACATGCAAGAATCACAAAGACATCAAGCATACAAACATTCATCGAGTACTACCCTGACATCGAATCGAAATCCATAAAAAACATATAAACCTACATCGGGCCCTGTCCGACATCGGACCTTAGTCCAGAACATACTAACATACATAAACGGGCCGAAACTGGTGCCTTCAACCCATTCCTATAGGAGAAAACTCACCTCAAATGTCGGGTGACTAACTATACGTCTCTACACCTGTAACCGACTTTACTCACACCCTACACAGAAACAACCCCTTAGATACCATTCTATACTCAAGACCCCTTCACGGGTCAACCTTGTTCAAAATCAAGGTCAAGATCAAATTCAACGTCCAGTCAAAGTCAAAGTCAACATTCCGAGTTGTCGTCGAGTTATCCCCCTGACTCGCCGAGTTCCCTTGCTACTCGTAGTCGTGATAAAGCGAGTCAACTCGTCGAGTCCCTCCTCAGACTTGTCGAGTTCTACCTAGGGATGGAAATTTCACCCGACCTGGTGGGGAACCCGGTTGACCCGCCCCAATCGGGGACGGGTATTCCCGGCCAAAATAGGTACAAGGTACGGGGCTGGGGATCCCCATTATGCTAAAACCGGGGATGGGGTCGGGTATAATAATCCCCAAGCCGCCCCGCCCCCGCTTTGATGACTATATATATATATATATATATATATATATATATATATATATATACATCGATCAATTATTGAATTTGAATTAAGTCCACTAAAATGAATTGATCTATATTAGACCATCAGAGATAGAGTACATATACCAAATTATGTTCCCAATTCCAAGAGTTCATAAATCGTTACTTTTCGTTTTGATGTTTGTTAAACTTTATGATTGATGTAAACAGAATCTAATTATGGCATATGGTTTTGATCATTTATTTAACTTGAATTTTTTTTAAGTTGAGTTTATTATGTTGATAGATTGGGGATGGGTTGGGGATGGGCTGGGGATGGGCTGGGGAAAAGCCCAAAATACAAAGGGGAGGGGATTTGATTCCCCGCATCCATCGGGGATGGGGATGGGGATGGGGACAATGTTAGACACTCGGGGATGGGGACAGGGATGGTCAACCCCGCCCCAAACCCGCCCCATTTTCATCCCTAGTTCTACCCTATACAGAATCAGGACAAATCGACTCAACTCGTCGAGTTCCTCTATGCACTCGTCGGGTTCTTCAGTATTTTGCTACATCTTAATGGATTAAGCCCCTACTCTCAGATATGAGCTTCATACTTCTCATATACACTGAAAATGTCCTTTTAAGGGTAAAGTTTCCAACTTTACCCGATAATACCCTTACTTAATGGATTTATCTCAAACCCTAAATCTTTAGGACCAAGATCTTGGTTTACAAGCCATCAACACTCCAAGCTAAAGCATACAAACTGAGATCTGGACCCTAGAAACTATATGAACACATAAATATTACACCTTTCTCTCCATGCATGCCTTTTTGGAGCTTAAAAGGCCAAAATGACATCCTATTGCTTGCATGGGACTTCAATGGCCATAAAGTTTTCACCTTTATGCCATGAAAGCCCTCCATGATTCCAGATCCGATGGTATTCTTGTTGGATTAGTGTCTAAGTCCATAACTATTTTGGTATGTACTTGACCCGATGGTGCATGGTCCTTTTGGGTTGCCTTCACCAAAGCAACTTGATTGGAGAAATAAATAGAGAGAGAGGTTATTATGATTTATTAATATGTTATAAGAATAATATATTAAAGGAGAAATCATATTTGTTTAATTAATATTGGTCAATAATTAATTAAGAATTAATTTTGTGATCAAGTGTAATTAATTAAACTAGAGGGGCTGAATTGTAATTATGTGATAGTTACAAAATAAGGTAAGGATTATCTTAAATATAGGGTGAATGAATTTAAGGAGATAATGCCTTAGAATTCGACTAGGATAAGGGTTTCTAAGACTTATCTTATGGTTGCTTGGTGGGCAAGCAACTAGATAAGGATAAGGACTAAAACCCTAATCTTTACACCTATATAAACCCCCTAAGGCTCATGAATTCGTCCAACCCTTCCCAAGAAGTCCTAAGGACGAATTCCTACCTCTCTCCTCTCTCTTTATACCTTCTCCATTTGCTCTTGGTGTTGTAAGCCATTAGAGGAGTGACACTTGTGACTCTAAGCAATCCAAAGTCAATTCAAGGAGGAATTGGGATTGTTATTGCTACATAACAATCAAGGTAATATCATAAACCTAATTATATGTTAATATTGATTTACATATGCTAGAATTAGGGTTTATAGTCTTGGATTCAAAGCATGTACAATAGAGAAACCTAGATCCAAGCATTAGGGTTTGTATGAGCACATAGGATGTCTTATGACCAAAGCCCATCAGTGGTATCAGAGCCTTGATTGGTTTCTATTGTATTGATGCTTGAGATGTTTGAAAAAAAAATTCGATTTTTGGTGTTCTGCTTGATGGACTCGGCGAGTCCCACTGTGGACTCGGCGAGTTGCCCCTACTCGGCGAGTTCCAGAGGGTGACTCGGCGAGTCGGTGTGTCAGACAGAGGTATATTCGGGATTTCTTGCTGTTTTTTATTATGGATGGTTGCCTTATCATGTTAGATCAATATTAATTCGATTATATGATATATTTGACTATATTTTTGATCTAATTGAAGATATTTATCAATTAATAAGATAATTGTTTCCTTATGTGATAATTGTTTAAATTATTTTGATTAAATTGATAAATTGTTTTGCAAGAAATCATTAAATAAATCAAATATGGATAATTATGTGATTAATTGTTAATTTAGATTATTTGTTATTTGATCCTTGTTGTTATGAAAAGTTTCATATTTTCCCCTTAGGTTTTATAGTTTAAATTTGAACCCAAAAGTTTTGTTGTTTTGAAATTTAAATAGTTAAAACCCTAATGTTTTGAAAAAATGTTTCAAAACTTGCCCTCAAGTTTTGGAATTTAAATTTTGATTAAATGGTTTAATTTTGATGTATATTTAAATTCTAAACCCTAATGTGTTGAAATGTTTCAAAACTTGCCCTCAAGTTTTGGAATTTAAAAGTTGATTAAAAGTTTAATTAGGAATGTTAAATTCTAAAACTCTAGTATAGTTTTGAAAAAATTCAAATCACACCCTTATGGTTTTATTAATTAAGGTGTATAATTAAAGGAGATTTAATAAATCCATAAAAGTTTAGGTTTACAATTTAATTGAATTAAAAGTATAATTGTTAAATTAGACCACCTAATATTTTAAAAGTATAAAATACACCCTATACTATATATAACATTAAAAGTCTAACATTATATATATGTAGGAGTAAAAGTCAGTCTTACCGTTAGTAGGCCTCATTCACGAAGCTGGTCTATAAGGGGTGTTTAAGGAAATTGCCTATAAAATGGCGATTGAATGGGTATCCACTCTTACCCACCGCACTCTTGACTAGTGGAGGGTCGTTAGCCGAACGGGTAGGATAGGACGAAACCTTCCATTATAAGTATAATGAATTATTAAAGTAACTAAATGTTTTTATAAAATTCCCAATCTTAGTTACTTAGGCAAAAGTGAATTGATGCAATTCCATAAAATTACACTTTGTGCCTTTGCGAAGACGTTAGTGGAGCGTGTGTGGTTTACCGGCACACTAAATGGTTCTAAGCAAAGGTAGCAAAGGGTGACTCAATGTTTGTCATAGTTCGGTGGAGCGTGTGTGGTTTACCGGCACATCGAATAGGTGACTGTAACATGTGAGGGCACCATGTAAGTTTGCATGGTTATTCACACCCGCTTTGTGATCCTCGGCATCCCAGTCACAAACAAGAGGGGCATATTGAGATTTAAACATGCCATTGAAAGTTCAATGTATCTCAAAGGATCTAGGGGTTTTCATAGATTTAACACTTAAATTCTTTTTCGTTTTTCGTGGTGGAAATTAGTGAATCGTCATTCACTTACCTTCAAATATTCTGCAATTAGTGTTACGCCATCCCTCTCCCGAGTTGTAGAATATTGTGTTGGGTCCTAGCCTTAGTATCTCATTTGGGTGATTTGCTAAGGACTCATTCAATCGACTAACTTGAATTCGTTTTCTTCCGTTTTGTAGATGTCAAAGTTCGACAACTATGGTTTTCCCAAATCCCGTGGAACAAGCTTTCCACATGAAGATGGTATTCCACGATTCAATCGAGGAACAAGAAATCATGCTTCACTTCCTCCTCCTCCTCCTATTGTTCTCCCCAACCCACAAGATCGAAGAATTGAAAGGTTCAATATCACTAAGGCCCTATTGGAAATGAAACATGAAGATGGTAAACCCGTGTGTGCCCACGTTCTAGGAATGAAATCACACATTGATAGGTTGATAATGTTGGGTGTGTCATTCCCAGATGAGTTGGCTGTGAATTGGGTTTTGCAGTCACTTCCTGAATCATATAATGAGTTCAAAAGAAAGTATTATATGATGGATCATGACGACAACCTAATTGACCTAACTTACATGCTCATTGCTGCTGAATCAGAAATGATTTGGCGAAGCAATGGAGCGTATTTGTTGGGAAAGTCAACCGACCATGCTTCCGAGGACGTTCTAGGAGAACCGACCTGCGTTTGCTGCCAAAACAAAGGGCGTTGGAGACAAGTATGCCCAAAGAGCCTGAAGAATCCAGAAGATAGGAGAGTCAAAGAGTATGGCTGCGCTTCAGGTAAAATCCACCATCTAACTCCATTAAGTTCCTATTCATTGATTCCTAATACATAATGTGATAAGATTGCATTTGAATGTTTTGCAGGATCGGTGAAAAGAAAGGAAGCTTGGTGAAAGAGCAAGATGAATCTAATCACAAGGAATGGATCTTGATCGCATGGACTTGAAGATTAGATTTTGAGCTTAGATTGTTATGATAGAGTTGTTAGAAATTTTCCTTTTTGAAATACATAGTTTTCAATGGATTTTGCATTTGTAAGGACAAATGTTTTCCGCTGCTTTTATAAATAAAATAAATTTTCGTTTGACTTATTTATTTATTTGTTCATTTCTTTGCAATGAAATCGTTATGAAAATTGGTGTTTGCATATTTCTACATCAAATGGATATGATTCTTATTTATGGTGTTTATGGAAAAGTCGAGAATTTACCAAATAGGAAGAGTTTCTCATCGCCCAAGTTTCAATTGAATAGAAATTTGGAATCATGCAACTTGGTTGCATGATGAATGAGAAATTTCATATTTGGAAATTAGACTAATTCATTGACAAAGTGTCAAGTGAAGGACTTGGAGATCGAATACACAAAGTTGCGTGTTGATCAAGTCCACCATAAGAGTGACAAAGATATTCGTCATGATTTACTAAAGGTTTAGTAAATATGATTATACTTACAAGATCAAGTGTAATTCTTAATTGATTAAAGGGTTTAGATCAATAGTAGAACGAATAAGAAGAATCAAGTAGGCAGAAAGATAAAAGTTTCTCCATTCTAAGAAAAAGGGAGAGTACCTTTTATGCTTTATGATAGGTCTTAATGATTAAGAACCATATCTCAATTGATCCTCTAAGTGAGTCTTAGTACAATTGTATGTTTGAGAAGAGGAATCAAGAATTGAAGAAATGGTTAAATCAAGAAGTCAATCATACTTCGTTCCAAAAACAAGTCTTAAAGTTAAGATTGTGACAATGAGTGACAAGTATTAAAAGGTTTATCAAATGTGGAAAGTTGTGATGTCTTGGATAAGACAAAGACCAACTAGGACCAATTTATGAAGAGTTTGATAAAAACTACACTAAGTCTTGAATATTTGTTTGTCAAGAAATGGTTATTGACAAGAGAATCTTATATGTCAAGGAGTCAGTGGGAGTCTTATTGGTCTTGAGAGGCTTCAAGAACAAATCAAATAAACCTTATTAATCATCACTAGCACACGAGTTGAGGTTTAAACCCATCGTGTTGACATTATTTTGTTTCTGTGCTGTTCCAATTAAGTTAATTATGCATGTGAGTTCTATGAGTTCTCATTTTGAACGCATAAAAGGCAAAGCACCTTAATTAATGAAAGGTACATTGATAGGAAGGGGTGAGCTGCTTAACTACTTGGAAGACATGGTGGGTAGCTGTGCTACCATAAGGCAAGAAATCAAGATTAAGAAAGTTCGGTTCATATGAGTTTGAATTTGTCGTAAACTTTGGTTTTAACAAATTCACATGGATAGGAACACATACACCGTTTAAATCTAAGTGTCATAAGATTTCCTCCTTCATGAAAATTATTGTGAGGAAATGCTTTCACTAAGAAAGATTTTAAGAAGATAGTGATTGTAAAATTGCATTCTCGAATTCGATTATGGTTACGGTATCCCTTTCCATAATTTGAATTGTGAGGTTTGGCAATTAGTCTTAATTGTTTAGACACACATATGAACTATCGAAGGCAAAGGTGTATAAGTTCAAGAAGCCTTGATAAAAAGATTATCAAAGCACTAAGTATTAGAAACATGAACTTAAGAAATTCAATAAGTTTTATTTTTCTGAAAGTTAAGATGTTTATGAATACATGTCGGAGCTAGTGGGAGCATAAGTGTTATGTTTTATAGTAATCATCATGATAGTGGGAGCATAAAAGTTATGATTGTATGATTATTATGGAAAGTATTGCAAGTTGGCAATATTAATTATAGAAAAATAAGAGTCATACCTTGCAAAGTAGTAAGGGTTGAAAGGTTGTTTTGCTATAATTAAGGGAGAGAATATTATGCTTCATTTCAAATCTAAAGGCTTAGGTTGAGAAATGTTAATAAATTTAGTCAAGGGTACATAGTGTGTTCTTAAAATTTCGATTATGATTACGGCATTCCTCTTCACAATTCGAATTTTGAGAACATAGCAAATAAAACATTATGCGTCGTGTCCCATACGCTTCGGGTATAGGATCGATTGCAAATGCTTTGATATTTGACCATTCTAAAATTTTCCAAATGTCGAGCGCATTTCGAGGGAAAAGATACTAGAATTGGTTTTGACTAAAATAATTAAACAACTATCAAAGGACAATCCAAAGTTCGACAAGGATTGGTCGCTTGTGAGTAGTTGGAAGCATGATGTTGGATGGACCATATCGACATTATTATGAATAGATAAGATTCTATTAAATAATGAGTTGTCATATGGAAAATATGGAAGCGTGTCCATATTGGGAGTTGAGTATTGAAAAATCTATGTCTAAGATTAGAAACTTTTATGCAAAAGGATGTTCAAAGGAATGTACTTTGAGTAAGAGACATCATATCTATGGAATTGTCTTGTAGCAATCTCCGATAGAGAACTTTGTAATATCATTGGAAATAGTCTTTGTGACTTTGGTGCAGTGACATTACGAAAGGATCATTGCATAGAATGTTAGAATCTAGCATATTTTATAAGTAACAAGAATTTGATATTCTCACACTTACGAAAAAGGATTTGGAGTTGTGAAATGAGAATGATTGGAAATGTGTTCAATTTGATCTATTTCACAAAAGTAAGAACCATAGATAAACATTGTGTGCATGCTAAGAGCATGGGACAAGTGTAATAATTCAAGTAAGAAGTTGATTACCCGAAACGACAAATAATGAGTAATCGATATGGTGATAAATAGAAGGAGTTTTATTTATACTCAAAGGTTGAGGCCATATGGGATTAGTATTATTCTTGTGTTTCACATTTGCATGTTTTGACTTCAAGAATAATTGAATTTATTAAGAATAATTGAATTATTCGAACGGGGCCACAGTCGTTCATATGTTGGAAGTAGGTATGAATGAAGACTGTCATGAATTGGTGTGTGGAGTGTCTAAAGAGCATTAGACATAAGCAAATGTTTGCTGCAACGTTCATGAGTGCTTATGAATATGATTTGAGCATTGGATTAAACCCACGCTCACTTGGATCACTCCATGAATTGTATCACGAGTGATTGGTGAGACAATAACATCTTATATTCTTGAAACCGAGATGTGTGAGTTGTATCTTGCGAATCGGTTGCACATTGATAATATGTAAACGCACTAGTAACTTGGTGTTATAAAACATATTGTTGTGTGTGATTCGGTGAGTAAGTGCAAGCAAGCATTGTATCAAAGTTTATCCGTTCCTTTTATCCAAGGTAGGATAAAAGCGATATCTTTGGGCCCCTCGATGGTTTAGTGATGACAAACGTAATTGCTCGGCCGGGCTAGGGCTAATTTGATTTGTTCAATTAGATAGTCATCATAAATCGGAAATCGAGAAGTAGTACAAAGAGAATGATTTGAAATCATGTCTCATATGATATCTAGAATGGAGGAATATATGATCCCTTATGTCACACCCCCAAACCAGAATGGCGGAAACATTCGGGGGTGGATGACTTCACGTAGTATCACAACCATTGAATATTGTAAAGAAAGTAACACAACCATCACATATATAATGAAAACGTATGTTGTTGCGTTATACATAATGGCAAAAGAATATTACAATGAGATGATAAATGTTCCATAATAAAACATCCTTAGTGTTCCTTTCTCCAAAAGCTGGTTGTTACCTGTATTACTGATTCCCTGAGAAATACAAGTGGTTTCGAAAAAGTGTCAACAATTAAGTTGGTGAGTTCATAAGCGTTTTGTATTGAAAAAGTATGTCCTTTTTGATAGTAAACCGATGAACGAGGTTTTCAGAAAATCCAATATTTTCTATAAATGATTTGAAAAGTTTCCCGTGTTGGAGTGCGTTTGTGTTTTCCATACTTGAATAATAGTGATAAAATTTGTATTAACGATAAAATGGAAAACTGAAATGCATATATGAATCTCGTAAATCTAACTTGTTTTTATACTTTTATGTGAGTTTTATAACCATGCTAACGACATTGTTGGCCTGTAACAACGTTCTTCAGGCGTTGGAACTGTTATGACATTTGTCACCCCAGGCCTGCCGGCCTAGCTGTAGCTAACAGCTTAGGTGTGGGATTGTCAATCCCGTATAGATCTATACACAAGTATCACGCTCCCCCTACAAGGGATTATGGTATATAATACAGGACTTAATAATGCATACTCGAACGTACGTGAAGCTGTCTCACATTACTAGATATAAATAGATTTACGATGATAAAAGACTGTACTTCCTTTGAAAGCATTTCATTTGTCGAGATGTATATGTAAAATGTATGAATCACTTGAATACTATGCTCATTATAGTTTGTCAAAAGTACGTTCCCATTTGGTAATAACAACTTGGTGATATAATATCCCTTTAAAACATAAAGTTATTTTTGTATCAACACTCTATAAGAACGATATTATAAAAATGATACTTTGATTTGTAATGTACATGTATTCCCCCCCCCCCCTAAAACGTGAAAAGAATTGAAAAGTAGGGGTATGACCTCACTCGTTTCGAAGAGAGAGGCTAGGGTTGAGCAGAACTTCGTCCGCGGATGGTTGCGTCGTCGAGCTCTTCGGGGATCTCTACAGCGTAAATCTTTCGTCGGGGCTCGAGTGCGGAAAACGAGGTGAGGGAATGGTCTCTGGTGCTTGGAAGGGTGTGAGAGTAACTGAAGAATTGAGAAAGGTGTGCAAAGACTCGAGCTCATGCCTTCTATTTATAGGGCTGGAAACCCTCGTACGCGGCGCGTACTTCCGGAGTACGCTGGGCGTACTCGGTACGCGGGGCGTTCTTGGTTACGCGGGGCGTAGAATGGCGTCATGGCTTACGACTCGGGTCTAGCTAAACGTAGCTTGGGCGGGCCGATGGGACTCGACGCTGGGTCTAGTACGCGGGGCGTACTCCCAGAGTACGCGGGGCGTAATCCCTGCTTCCGACTTCTAAATTCCGTAACTTTCGCGTACGAGCTCCATTTTTCGCGTTCTTTATATCCACGCGTAGGTGAGATTATGCTCTACAACTTTCATTTAGACTTCGTCGGCTAGTTTTGACTTTATTTTTAATGATATATTTTTAATAGGCCGGGCCACCTAAAGTTCGTTAAAAATTCATAGGTTCTTTATTCGACGTCGGTTTTCGTTTGTCTTTTTATTGTGTTATTACTACTGAGGAGATCTTCAACTTTCGTTTAGGTTGCGTTAGCTAAATAACACTCGATCTTCAATCCGAGTTTTTAGCCCTCTACTACCGTTATGAAACTTTGAAAATTCGTAACTTCTTCATACGAGGTCCAATTTGGGCGATCTTTTTATGCACGTTCACCTTTCAACGAGATCTACGACTTTTGTTTAGATACTTAAGGCTTAAAATGCATTTTATTGAGATTCTACTTTTTACGTCAAATAATGTTTTAACGTCGCGTCGTAAATATACGAGTGGTTATAATTTCTTCAATATAACCCAGTTTTGAGCGTTCTTTATGTTTTTGGAAACCTTGGCATGATATCTAATATTCGATGCATCCCAACTTAGATACTTGAACACTTTATTTTCGAGGTTAATTTCGTTGTACTTAGCTTTCGAGCGTTACAATGCTTTTGGAAAAATATAGGGTTGTCACATCATCCCCCTGTTAAGGGAATTTCGTCCCGAAATTTACTCTAAGATAGCGTTTACAGCTTTGGAAAAAGATGCGGGTACTTTTGTTTCATCTGATCCTCGCGTTCCCAGGTGTATTCAGGTCCCCGCTTGGCGTTCCAGCGGACCTTTACAATGGGTATGCGGCTTTGTTTAGTCCTTTTGATTTCCCGATCCATGATCTCTACTGGTTCCTCCACAAATTGAAGGTTTTCATTTATTGCAATTTCGTCTAGAGGGACGACAAGGGTCTCATCGGATAAGCACTTCTTCAGATTCGATACGTGAAAGGTAGGGTGTACGTTGTGGAGCTCCTGAGGTAGTCTAAGTTTGTAGGCCACTGGACCGATCCTGGCAATGATCTCGAATGGTCCGATGTATCTAGGGTTCAGTTTCCCACGTTTTCCGAAGCGTATTAAACCTTTCCAAGGTGAGACTTTGAGTAGGACACGGTCTCCAACTTGGAATTCCAAGGGTTTGCGTCTCTTATCTGCGTAACTCTTTTGTCTATCTCTTGATGCTTTTAGACGTTCTCGGATTTGAACAATCTTCTCCGTAGTTTCCCTTATGATTTCTGGTCCCGTGAGCGTGTTGTCAGTTGCTTGTCCTTTTGCTAGTTGCGTGTCCCCCACTTTGGCCCAGCACAAAGGTGACCTACATTTGCGTCCATAGAGGGCTTCGAACGGGGCAGCCTTGATACTGGTGTGGTAGCTATTGTTGTACGAGAACTCGACCAATGGTAGATGTGTGTCCCATGCTTTGCCAAAATCGATTACGCAAGCTCTCAGCATGTCTTCTAGGGTTTGTATAGTTCTCTCGCTCTGGCCGTCGGTTTGTGGGTGATAAGCGGTACTCATGTCTAGTCTTGTCCCCAAAGCTTTTTGTAGCGACTGCCAGAACCTTGAGGTGAATCTACTATCTCGGTCCGAGATAATGGATATGGGCACACCATGCAGTCGTACAATTTCTCTGAGGTATGTCCTTGTTAACTTCTCCAATTTATTCGTCTCTTTGATCGGTAGGAAATGTGCTGACTTAGTTAACCTGTCGACAATTATCCAAATGGTGTCGAGTCCGCTTGTTGTCTTGGGTAAATTTGTTATGAAATCCATGGTTATCCGCTCCCACTTCCATTCGGGTATTTCTGGTTGTTGTAATAAACCCGAGGGCTTCTGGTATTCCACCTTGACTTTGGCACATGTCAGGCATTTGCTCACGTAGGTAGCAATTTCGGCTTTCATGTTTTGCCACCAGTACAACTTCTTGAGATCGAGATACATCTTATCGGAGCCGGGATGTATGGAGTATCGTGTTTTATGGGCTTCGTCCATAACGATTTCTCTGAATCCACCAAACTTCGGTATCCAAATTCGATCCATGAAATAACGAATTCCATTGTTCTTAGTCTCAAGGTTTTTATCCATTCCCCTTAGGGCTTCTCCTGTCACATTTTCGGATTTCAAGGCTTCTATTTGGGCTTCCTTGATTTGTGTGAACAGGTGTGATTGGATAGTCATAGTTAGGGACTTCACCTGGCGGCCTGAGTATTCCTTCCGACTAAGTGCATCAGCCACTACATTAGCCTTTCCGGGGTGATATCGAATTTCGCACTCGTAATCACTTAGTAGTTCTACCCATCGTCTCTGTCTCATGTTGAGTTCCTTCTGATTGAGGATATGTTGGAAGCTTTTATGATCGGTGAAGATGGTACATTTTGTGCCGTAGAGATAGTGTCTCCATATCTTCAGAGCGAAGACGACTGCTCCTAGCTCAAGATCGTGCGTTGTGTAGTTTACTTCGTGCGTCTTTAGTTGCCTTGAGGCGTAGGCGATGACCTTCCCTCTTTGCATTAAGACACACCCAAGTCCTTGGTTTGATGCATCACAATAGACCACGAAGTCCTCCGTTCCCTCTGTCAAGGTTAGGATGGGCGCACTACATAAGGCTCGCTTTAGTGTCTGAAATGCACTGTCTTGTTTTTCTCCCCAGTCGAAGGTCACATTCTTCTGGGTTAGGGTGGTAAGTGGCTTGGCAATCTTTGAAAAGTTCGGTATGAATCTTCGGTAATAACCGGCGAGTCCCAAAAATTGCCGGATTTCTGTAGGGGTTCTTGGAGTAGTCCAACTATCTATTGCCTTTATCTTGGAGGGGTCCACGTGTATTCCTTCTTTGCTTACAACATGTCCTAGGAAATCCACTTCCCGAATCCAAAATTCACATTTGGAAAATTTTGCGTAAAGTTTCTCTGCCCTTAATGTTTCCAGTACTTGGCGGAGGTGTTTGCTGTGTTCTTCCTGGCTTCTTGAATAGATGAGTATATCATCTATGAACACGATCACGAACTTGTCCAGGAAGGGACGACATACTCGGTTCATCAAGTCCATGAACACTGCTGGAGCATTCGTCAATCCGAAGGGCATTACCACAAATTCGTAGTGACCATAACGTGTTCGGAAAGCCTTTTTGGGGATGTCTCCTTCCAGTACTCGCAGTTGGTGATAACCAGACCTTAGATCGATCTTTGAGAAGTAGCTTGCTCCCTGCAGTTGGTCGAATAGATCGTCTATGCGCGGTAAGGGATATCGGTTCTTGATCGTGAGTTTGTTTAGTTCCCGATAATCGATGCACATGCGAAAGGATCCGTCCTTCTTTTTCACGAACAGAACTGGCGCTCCCCATGGTGAGAAGCTCGGTCTGATGAATCCCTTGCTCAGCAGCTCGTTTAATTGACTGGATAGTTCCTGCATCTCGGCTGGGGCTAAATGGTACGGTGACTTTGCTACAGGGGTAGCTCCGGGGATTAAGTCGATTCTGAACTCAACTTGACGTTCGGGTGGGATTCCTGGAAGATCTTCTGGGAAAATATCCGGGAAGTTGCAGACTTCCGGAATATCTTTAATGTTTTTCGATTCTCGTTTCTTGTCTACTACGTGGGCTAGAAAGGCATGATATTCCTTACGAAGATATTTTTGTGCTTTAATACAGGAAATGATTTGTAAACTTGAACTAGGTTTGTTGCCATAAATGACAAGAGTTTCGCCGTTTGGCAGATTTAAGCGAACAACCCTTTCGTGGCAAAGGATATCGGCATGGTGAAGGCTCAACCAGTCCATACCGATGATGACATCGAAACTTCTTATGGAAATGGGCATAAGATTGACTTGAAACAAACGCTCGTTTAAATTTAGTGTGCACCCTATGTATAAATCGTTTGCGTGTTCTGTTTTACCGTTTGCCATTTCTACAGTGAATATTTTACTGAGTGGTTGGGGTTTTTGATTAAGTAGGTGTTTGAATTTATGACTCACAAAACTTCTCTCCGCACCGCAGTCAAAAAGTATGCATGCATAAGTGTTGTTGAGTAGGAACGTACCCGTAACCACCGTCGGGTCTGCTATTGCTTCATTCTGTCCTACTGCCAACACTCTCCCTACACCGCCAATATTCCTTTCCTTGGGACAATCCCTCCTGAAGTGTCCAGTCTCTTCGCACCCATAACACGCCCGGCTTACCCCAGTGCCAGAAACCTGAGTAATTGGTCGTGCCGGTGCTTTACAGAAACAGGCTGTGTGCCCTTTCCTGTCACAGTTCTTGCAGTGCATCTCGCGACAAATACCATGGTGATGGTAGTTGCACTTGCTGCACTTGGGCAGAATCCCTGCATATGGTTTTGTTGGTGCAGAGGTAGCAGGAGTTGTGGTGGGGGTAGTAGCAGCATGAACTGCAACCATTTGTTTCTTTGAAGGTTCTTGTGAAGTTTGCCCCTTCCTTTTGTTCCAAAATTTCTTCTTGTTGTTGTTGTTGGCATTGATTTCATTGTTGCTGTTCCCTTTGGTTGGTTCAGCCATAATCGCCGCGACTCCTTGACAGACACCATGATCAACAAGAGATTGCGCTAGTTCCTTGGCGCTGGCGAAAGTCAAGGGTCTGGAAGCTAGCACACTTCCTCGAAGTTGGGGTGATAGTCCCCAAATGTATCTCTCAATCTTTTGGCTCTCCAGGGTTAACATTCCTGGGCAAAGTGTTATTAAGTCACTGAACCTGTTGGTGTAACCAGCTATGTCCGATCCTACCATCGAGAGGTTCCACAGTTCCTGTTCAAGCTTCTGAATCTCGCCTCTTGGGCAGTATTCTCGAAGGAGCATTCTTTTCAGGTTTTCCCAACCCATGGAGTTTGCCACCACCAGGGTTAGTGTCTGGACGTGGCCGTTCCACCATGTCTGGGCGCGTTCAGAGAAAGTAAAAGCGGCGAACTTTACTTTGCTTTCTTCAGGACATGCACAGATTTCGAATACAGCTTCTGTTTTCTCTATCCATTGAGATAGAGCCAATACTCCCCCAGTCCCGTAAAAGGGAATAGGTTTTCCGTTGGTGAAGTCTTTGTAAGTGCATACCCCTGAACGGCTTTGACCTTGGCCATTTGTGAAACTGTTTGTTCCTCCCCCCGATCCGTTGTTGCTCATTTGAGCCATTGCTGCAGTTACAGCAGCGGTTACAGCAGTCTGGAACATAACGGTGTCCATAATTGGAGGAGGTGGTGGAGGTGGTGTTGAAGTTGAGTTTCTGCGTGTTGATCTACGAGGAGGCATGTTCTTGTAGAGAAAAATAAGAATGAATACTATAAGTTTCTAATGTTTTGACAATCGTGTGTTAGTTGTAATTTGTTTTGACTTTAGTTTATGGTTTCAAGGTAGGCATAGAAATTTAAAACTCGTAATTTTTGAGAGGTATATAATAAGAAATACTTCATATTCATTCATATAGGTCACACTTGAGGTGTGTTACATTACATATCTTGTTCAGGAAAAATTTGACCCTCCTAGAGGTCTCCGATTGCAGATACTAAAGGGAAATAAGGGAAAAACTTTTATCCGAGATCCTAATCTATAACAAAATTGTTGGGCATCGAACAAGCTCTACTTGCGGCGTTTGGAGCTAGACTCGGCATCCGACCGTTTGACTCCCATCAGTCGCCTCTCGAGATCTGCTTGTTGTTCCTTCATCCCTCTTATTTCTGCCAGAGCCACTATCATTTGGTTCTGAAGTGTTCCCGTGTAGATTTGGGTATTCTCATGTAGTCCTTCCAAACGGCGGATGTCAGCGGCGTTACCTTGGGTAGCAGCATTGATTTCACGAACTCTGGCTGCTTGTTGGTCCGCCTGGTAGTTCTGGTTAGCTATAGCATTCACGACGACAGGAAGTGCTCGATCTGCTGAGCCTCCCCCACTGACGTTGTAAAAATCCCGACACATGCTGAATGGAGGGCGTACACCTTGCTGGCGGCTCCAGTAGTAGAGGTGGCTTCCCTAGATGGGGATGGGTCCCGGTTGATCTGGTCTGATTACGGGAGGATGAGGGATGGGAGGGTCGTACACTTCTGGCTCGGAGTCTGTCCCGCTAGAAATCTCCACGATCTCTTCGTCGACTTCGAACTCCTCTCCGACTTCGACTTCGAATTCTTCCTCGACCTCTTCTTCGATTTCCTCTGGGTCTTCCTCTGGGTCTTCCTCCGGGTCTTCTTCTATCCAACCGCCGTTGCCTTGGTTTGGGTAGTAGGGATCTCCTGGTAAATGGAATCCGGCCATTTGTCTATACTAGGATAGATGTATGAGAACGTTATAAGAAAAGAAATTTCTATTTAACGACTTATTATTTTTAACTATAATTTTTATGGTACAACTATTTTTAATAATACTTCTATACTATTTCAACTTGGCGAAACTAGAACAATTTTGTATTTGGTAAGTTTTTGGCTTGTTGTCCATTACGACCATTCTTCGACGTACGTTGGTCAAATCCAGGATAAATATAGTTGATCAGGCTATATTTATTCTCGACATGATTACATACCCCGAGGCTCAATCGTAGTGTCGTAACTTGCCGTAATACTTTTTAGTAAAACTTGTTATGATACGAGATTTATGCATGCTTGTAAAATGTATATCTTTAAAAGAATGTATTTTGTTCATGAAAATGTTTCATCAGAGGGTTTTTGGTCCCCCTTTGTATTTATAGTTTGTATATCGTATGTGGTTCGATATACATAGTTCACTATAAACAATGCTCTGATACCAATCTATCACACCCCCAAACCAGAATGGCGGAAACATTCGGGGGTGGATGACTTCACGTAGTATCACAACGATTGAATATTGTAAAGAAAGTAACACAACCATCACATATATAATGAAAACGTATGTTGTTGCGTTATACATAATGGCAAAAGAATATTACAATGAGATGATAAATGTTCCATAATAAAACATCCTTAGTGTTCCTTTCTCCAAAAGCTGGTGGTTACCTGTATTACTGATTCCCTGAGAAATACAAGTGGTTTCGAAAAAGTGTCAACAATTAAGTTGGTGAGTTCATAAGCGTTTTGTATTGAAAAAGTATGTCCTTTTTGATAGTAAACCGATGAACGAGGTTTTCAGAAAATCCAATATTTTCTATAAATGATTTGAAAAGTTTCCCGTGTTGGAGTGCGTTTGTGTTTTCCATACTTGAATAATAGTGATAAAATTTGTATTAACGATAAAATGGAAAACTGAAATGCATATATGAATCTCGTAAATCTAACTTGTTTTTATACTTTTATGTGAGTTTTATAACCATGCTAACGACATTGTTGGCTTGTAACAACGTTCTTCAGGCGTTGGAACTGTTATGACATTTGTCACCCCAAGCCTGCCGGCCTAGCTGTAGCTAACAGCTTAGGTGTGGGATTGTCAATCCCGTATAGATCTATACACAAGTATCACGCTCCCCCTACAAGGGATTATGGTATATAATACAGGACTTAATAATGCATACTCGAACGTACGTGAAGCTGTCTCACATTACTAGATATAAACAGATTTACGATGATAAAAGACTGTACTTCCTTTGAAAGCATTTCATTTGTCGAGATGTATATGTAAAATGTATGAATCACTTGAATACTATGCTCATTATAGTTTGTCAAAAGTACGTTCCCATTTGGTAATAACAACTAGGTGATATAATATCCCTTTAAAACATAAAGTTATTTTTGTATCAACACTCTATAAGAACGATATTATAAAAATGATACTTTGATTTGTAATGTACTTGTATTCCCCCCCCCCCCCTAAAACGTGAAAAGAATTGAAAAGTAGGGGTATGAACTCACTCGTTTCAAAGAGAGAGGCTAGGGTTGAGCAGAACTTCGTCCGCGGATGGTTGCGTCGTCGGGCTCTTCGGGGATCTCTGCAGCGTAAATCTTTCGTCGGGGCTCGAGTGCAGAAACCGAGGTGAGGGAATGGTCTCTGGTGCTTGGAAGGGTGTGAGAGTGACTGAAGAATTGAGAAAGGTGTGCAAAGACTCGAGCTCATGCCTTCTATTTATAGGGCTGGAAACCCTCGTACGCGGCGCGTACTTCCGGAGTACGCTGGGCGTACTCGGTACGCGGGGCGTTCTTGGTTACGCGGGGCGTAGAATGGCGTCATGGCTTACGACTCGGGTCTAGCTAAACGTAGCTTGGGCGGGCCGATGGGACTCGACGCTGGGTCTAGTACGCGGGGCGTAATCCCTGCTTCCGACTTCTAAATTCCGTAACTTTCACGTACGAGCTCCGTTTTTCGCGTTCTTTATATCCACGCGTAGGTGAGATTATGCTCTACAACTTTCATTTAGACTTCGTCGGCTAGTTTTGACTTTATTTTTAATGATATATTTTTAATAGGCCGGGCCACCTAAAGTTCGTTAAAAATTCATAGGTTCTTTATTCGACGTCGGTTTTCGTTTGTCTTTTTATTGTGTTATTACTACTGAGGAGATCTTCAACTTTCGTTTAGGTTGCGTTAGCTAAATAACACTCGATCTTCAATCCGAGTTTTTAGCCCTCTACTACCGTTATGAAACTTTGAAAATTCGTAACTTCTTCATACGAGGTCCAATTTGGGCGATCTTTTTATGCACGTTCACCTTTCAACGAGATCTACGACTTTTGTTTAGATACTTAAGGCTTAAAATGCATTTTATTGAGATTCTACTTTTTACGTCAAATAATGTTTTAACGTCGCGTCGTAAATATACGAGTGGTTATAATTTCTTCAATATAACCCGGTTTTGAGCGTTCTTTATGTTTTTGGAAACCTTGGCATGATATCTAATATTCGATGCATCCCAACTTAGATACTTGAACACTTTATTTTCGAGGTTAATTTCGTTGTACTTAGCTTTCAAGAGTTACAATGCTTTTGGAAAAATATAGGGTTGTCACACCTTATCTAAGGACACGCATATTTGATATGATCAGAGTTGACAGCGGCTTTGGAAAGCTACGATTGCAGATCGGGATCCGAAGTCATACGCAGAATAGTTGTTAGACTTATCTAAGTGGGAGACTGTTGGATTAGTGTCTAAGTACATAACTATTTTGGTATGTACTTGACCCGATGGTGCATGGTCCTTTTGGGTTGCCTTCACCAAAGCAACTTGATTGGAGAAATAAATAGAGAGAGAGGTTATTATGATTTATTAATATGTTATAAGAATAATATATTAAAGGAGAAATCATAGTTGTTTAATTAATATTGGTCAATAATTAATTAAGAATTAATTTTGTGATCAAGTGTAATTAATTAAACTAGAGGGGCTGAATTGTAATTATGTGATAGTTACAAAATAAGGTAAGGATTATCTTAAATATAGGGTGAACGAATTTAAGGAGATAATGCCTTAGAATTCGACTAGGATAAGGGTTTCTAAGACTTATCTTATGGTTGCTTGGTGGGCAAGCAACTAGATAAGGATAAGGACTAAAACCCTAATCTTTACACCTATATAAACCCCCTAAGGCTCATGAATTCGTTCAACCCTTCCCAAGAAGTCCTAAGGACGAATTCCTACCTCTCTCCTCTCTCTTTATACCTTCTCCATTTGCTCTTGGTGTTTGTAAGCCATTAGAGGAGTGACACTTGTGACTCTAAGCAATCCAAAGTCAATTCAAGGAGGAATTGGGATTGTTATTGCTACATAACAATCAAGGTAATATCATAAACCTAATTATATGTTAATATTGATTTCCATATGCTAGAATTAGGGTTTATAGTCTTGGATTCAAAGCATGTACAATAGAGAAACCTAGATCCAAGCATTAGGGTTTGTATGAGCACATAGGATGTCTTATGACCAAAGCCCATCAATTCTCACTTAGGACGTCCAATGCCCAAAGGTTATGCTTCTTGGACCAAAAAACCAATAAAATGATAATAAGAATATCTAAGAAGTTACTAAGCAAGTTAGAGACTTGCTTACCAGGAAATGATGAGAATGAAATGGAGTCTCTAGATCTATTAGCTTCTTCTTGAATCCCCAAGCTTCTCCTTCCTTCAAAAGCTTCAACACACACAAAACTTCACTAAAAAATGGCTCACAACACTACTAGAAAAACAGCCTTTTACGACGCTCATTGTGTGTCGTAAAACGCTCAGACGACGCGCAAATGCACGTCAAGGAAGGCCCTGTCATAAAGAGAGACGACGCGCATTTACGACACACATTTATGACGCGCATTTACGACGCGCGGTTATGACACGCATTTATGACGCGCATTCACGACGCGCGGTTATGACACGCAATGCGTATCAAGGAAGGTCGTGTCATAAAGGAAGACGACACGCATTTGTGTGTCGTAACCTTACGACGCGCATGTTTATGACACGCAATGCGTATCAAGGAAGCCCCTGTCAAGAAAGGCCATGTCATAAATGAAGACGACACACATTTTTGCGTATCGTAATTTTAATTTTTTTTAAAAAAAATTATTAATAGATTTACTAATTTTCAAATTAAATTTGCATTTCATGTCTCATAATAGAGAATAAAATATCATATACAAAAAATACAACACATTGCACGAAAGTTAATGTCATACAAATAATCATTCCAATAGTAGACAAATTTAATACATCAAATAATCATTCTAATAGTAGACAAATGTAACATTTCAACATTTTTTATATAATTAACTAAATTATTAGCCAAATTTCCTAAAATACCAACATACTTTTCTATGAAGTGCATTAACACTATTCTTTTCCATCAAAAACTTCAAAACCTGCATAATTAAATTAATGTGTAATCAGCTATAGAAATTTGTGTGAGCATATGGATAATTCTCTATAAACACCACATAGAGGTATATAAGTGAAGTCAGAAGTCGGAACTGTAAGTAAGGCTGAAGATGCAACAACTCACATTGAAAAGGTAATTTTACCTACTCATCTCTTTCACCCATCAACTCCAGTACATCAGAGTGCCTTCGTCTTAATGCTTCTAGTTCTGCTTTTAGGCCAGACAACATACACTTTTGACCATAATTTTTCACACTGCATCAAAAAAAGCATATGAGATCAAAGGGTAATATAGACATTTATCATCCAAAATGTATAACGTAATGAAAAAAAGGAAACTCTACCTCCTCTGTTAATTTAACCAACGCCTCAGCAAGAGAGTCGTGAATGGATTCCATGGATGCCTGAATGCTACAAATTAATACAAAAACCCTTGATTTCATTGTTGTCCCTATTTTTCACCAATCTTGCCTGTATAATAATGGAGATATAAATTAACATATTTTTCATCAGTTGATATAGCACATGCCTAACAAAGATTCACCAAATAGCACCCAAAATGTATTAGCACTTCTGTTAAAAGAATGTTAAAAGTTTTAGTAATCAGTTAATCATCACATCACCTTCTTCTTTACCCTTATGTGTTGATGAAGCCATCCAGACACATCTATTAGTAATTTTTCATGTAGATCTTATATATTTCTCATGTTTTGACTTACATTGACTTCAGTTCCTGAGAAGGCAACATCATATATCATAATATCAGTGAATATTATTATTCCCTCAAAGAGAAAAAGTAACACTTAGCTTCTTCAAGATTTACACGTACTAGAATGACATCATTTCACTAAGTGGCTTTGTTGGAGGCATATGCATGAAAAGAGAATTTGTAAAAAAATCTAATGAAACTCATTACCCAACAGTCTTCACTAGGATCAAAATCAACAGTATGAAGAACAAAAAATTATTTTGATCAACCGCAAACCAAACAAGAAGATTCGGTGCAAAGATTTCATTTAATGAGATGAGAAAATTTATTAAATGAAAAGAATATCATATTGAAGGGTATCCTGAACTTGCTCGTTATAAATCTCAATTATTAGAACAGGGACATCATATTGAAGGGTATCCTTCCTTTGTTCAACAATAAAAAATAGAGACATTATAAATATTTTGCATGAGATACAATCTTGTATAATTTATAGAAATGAGAAAGCTAGTTCAAATAAAAATCTGACCTGATAAGCTAGTTCTCTGCAACAAATCTCACCCAAGACACAAAGAGTAAGACATGGGTGAAAATTAACATTTTCAAATTGTTGGACGGTTACAAATGAAAATATGACATGATAAGCTAGTTCTCTGGTGTCGCAAAGGACAAGTGCAGCAACTTGTCCTGCTACAGATGTGTCTCCACATATTGTTCCACATAAGCACCAATTTTATCTCCTAGTGTCTTTGATAACAGATGTGTCTCAGCACCTGGAGCATCCAGAATGATGGAATTGTATCCTGAACCTCTACCACCTCTTGAATCTGTCAACAGAAACA
The DNA here is from genome assembly GCF_051521515.1 of Lactuca serriola. Taxonomy (NCBI): domain Eukaryota; kingdom Viridiplantae; phylum Streptophyta; class Magnoliopsida; order Asterales; family Asteraceae; genus Lactuca; species Lactuca serriola. The sequence continues at coordinate 171,986,653 of NC_136413.1, forward strand.
AAACTTTCAGATTCAATCAAAAAATCACCAATAATCAATCTTCAACATCATATCCAAATATTCACTTCATACCACTTTCAAGTAAAAAAGATAAGATAGTAATGCAAGAAAAGAACCTAGCATTTAGGGTTTAGGGTTTAGGGCATGAAAGTAGAAAATAATATAAATTGCACCCTTAAAATCTTAATCCCATTAATTTAGGTTAAACTGGTGCCAATTACTAACCTGGATCTTTAGCAATAAAGCTCAAGAAACGGTTAATGAAATTGCCTAAATTATTCAGCAACTGAGTGTTGAGTTTTGCTTGAAGATCTGTCCATATGAATAATATGTCTGATACCTACACAAGTAAACCCAATAATCAATGAAAGAGAAGGAAATAAGAAAAAAAGTGAGAGATCACATTTTTAATTTATATACTAAATAAAAGTTACACCTCTGGTCTATTAGTTAGCAAATAATATCTCCACACTTCTACTGGAATATTTGTATCCTGTGCATCATTACCAAAGACTCCTACACCCTTGATCTTTGAAAACTTACCTTTAAAAGAAATGGGGTTTGTTTATCATGAAAAGAATAGATTTTGGGGTTGAATAGAGGCATAGAACAAACCTCCTTCATAGTTTAGATACTCTGTAACACTTATAGTCTTCAACAAAGTCCAGTTCTCAAAAGTTCCAAGAAGTGTAGAAGGGAACATTACCTGAAAGAATTGTTTTCAAACTTAATGAGGAAACAATATCAATGATATACATGATCATAATATTTAAAAGGTTTTTTGCATAAGAACCTAATGCAATAATACCAAAATGGTCAAGTACTTGAAGAAAAAGAACTTACAAATGACTGCAATTTACCTTGCATCTTGGATTAATGAGTTTTGTTGGATTCAACAGTTGACTGCAATTTTCACATTGATCTCCTCAGATAGAGTCATAATTGCATTATTTGTTAGGGCAGGTACCTTCAACAGGTCAGTCAGCTAAAAATTTCTAACAAATATCACAGTAAAGTTGCAGTGCGAAATATATACATAACTTACTATCCATCTCTACATTACAGTATCAGTTTGGAATAAGTTGAATACAAACAAAAATGTATGTGTATACCTGCTTCATTGTGTTCTCAGAAAAGCATTTGTTCTCCATTAACTTTTTAAAGATTGCTTGACAAACTATTCATATATTATCTATGAATACAAACAAAAATGTATGTGTAAGTTTTTCATTCACCTGTCTTTCTTTCTATTACCATTTAATTTAATTACATCTTTATATTTAAAAGATATCAATTTTCAGAAACTTTTTATATCATCAATATATGCATGATACATAAAAACAGTTTACTTTTGTTTCTTTCATGAATGTGACATTGGCTTTTGTATATGAATATGATAGTGATTTAGTTGTAGCATCTCCAGTGGAGGATTACTTTTCGTACATATATGATCTAACTGAACCCAAAAAGGTTAGAATCAGATTAAAACAATATATTTTACTTTTTTCTTTTTTATTTATTTATTAAATATATCTTCCTGTTTGTATCTTTTTTTGCAGAAACAAGTTGATGAAATTACACAGCCTTTTCTTGATGTGCTTGGGGAGGACTATTATGTTTGCTGCCAAGGTAATATAAGTGGCAATGCATCATATAATTGCAAGAAATAAAAATAATAATTTTATTTAAAAATCTACCTATTTTAACAAAATTATTAATTTGCAAAATTTTAATTTGGCAGGCACATCATTTTTCCCACTGCAAAGCTGTATGAACCATTCGTGTTGTACCATTGCTAAAGCTTTTAAACGTGATAAGGTACCTAAATTTTTATAAATTAATTAATATTAATATATTATCTATGAATACAAAAAGTATTTTAGAATCCAAAATCAACTATTCATCTCAAAATCTTGTAACGTTACATTCAAATTGAGATCGTTACGTGAAAATTCATTACAAAATTCAGATACACGAAACATAGAAACATAAAAATATAAATCATGTATCAAAATATACAACATAAAAATATAAATCTCTTTGATAATGTAGACATGGACATGGACATACCTTTAAACCAACAATTGCCAGCAAGACAAGATCGCCCTCAGGTGGCTCCCGTTGTGCAATCTCATCTTCGTCTATCAGAATAGTTTCTGCTTCACATGGTCTATATGCAATAGCAACACAATGCAAGCTTCCAGAAGCCATATCTTCAGCTGTTTTTTAAAAATATTCCACCTATAATGTAAACAATCACACATTAGATTTTTTTTTTCAATCAAGATGAAATCTCTTACCTTTTCTTCACATAGGGGGACAAGTTCTCCATCAATGTGCATGTATCTTGTACACGCAGCCAACACAATTTTAGTTGCCCCTTTCCAGTGTATATGCAATAGCAACACAATGCAAGCTTCCAGAAGCCATATCTTCAGCTGTTTTTTAAAAATATTCCACCTATAATGTAAACAATCACACATTAGATTTTTTTTTTCAATCAAGATGAAATCTCTTACCTTTTCTTCACATAGGGGGACAAGTTCTCCATCAATGTGCATGTATCTTGTACACGCAGCCAACACAATTTTAGTTGCCCCTTTCCAGTGTACATGAACTTCAGAATCAGGCTGTTGAGAAAAGAAAAAAACAGAATCAAAAATATATTCACTATCTCCAAACAGATAAGAAACAATGTTTTGACACAAAAATTAAGACACAAGGGTATCTTGGTCAAAAATATACCACTTATTTGTACAATTTAAAAAAATGAAAAAAAACGAAACTTTTGGTTTAACATACAAGGGTATCTTGGTCAATATTGTGGTTTGGCCCCAATGCATATGAGATACAAGGGATGTAATCCATATTCCCCCCCCCCCCTTTCAATTAGTAATTAGATTGATATAAAGCCAAAAGCAAATCCCTATATTATCCATGCACTTATACTTTGGTGATTCGAATAATAAAAGAATGTAAGTTAAGGGGTTAGATGTACTATAAAATGGGTTAAAGGACCCGCTTAAAATGCAATATATAACACAATTTGGCAACAGGATCTGATAAAGGCGAGTCTCATGTCAAAGACTAATAGAGCACGGTTTTAAAACAGGTCGTATGAGGTTTATAGAAGCCTATTTCTTTCCAAGCAGTTGTATAATATTGAGAAAACAGTTAAACAGGTCCTTTATAACTTATATATATGCCCGGTTCCTAGACAACCAAACTGTACAACATCTACTACACAGTGGCATTAAACAGTATCAACAATGTTAGAATTGCATCACTCATACATCCCATCATGCACCAAAAATTGCTATAGAATCAAAAGTTATGCACAATGATAAAACAATTACCTCTTGATTGATTAAGATTTAATCCTCAGAAGAAACTTTTGAACCCGTAAAATCTTTTTTTTTGATTAGCAACCCTCTTCATGCAAGCTGCCTTTGATCTTCCTGGAATAGCAGTTGTAATCTTCTCCCACCTCAAGGCTGAATCTTATGGGAAAACATTTAAAGCATTGAACAGAGCTATGTCCTTGGAGGAGCTCCAACTTCCACCATTACTGACCTGCTCCCTTCCATTATTGATAACCTCATAAACCCTCTGGTCCACTGCCATCCTATCTTTCAAAAACTTTGAAAAAGAATCTAAGTCACCAATTTTCATTATTGACGTGAGATTACTATGTCATCATTAAAAATTAGGGTTTGGGAATCAGGGAATTTCGATGGTGGAATCGTGAGAGTTGGGAGGAGGTGGAAACAAAATATTAGATTTCTTTGATTAAAACAAAATTGAAGGTAAATCATTTGATGAGGGATTGTATCTGTAAGAATAAGAAAATGAATGTGATTTTGATGGAACCCCAACTGTATCTGTAAGAATAAGAAAATGAATGTGATTTTGAAGTAGAAAATGAGAAAGTGTTAGGGATACAAGAGTGAAACCTCGAGGTTGTCAGCAAGGCGAGGTGATGTGAGGTACTGCGATCATCGATTGTTGCAGAGGCCAAGGAGAAGTGAGAGCGTTTTTGTTCTTGAAAAAAAACCCTCCTGCGTTAGATTTGGAAGTAATAGAAAAGAACCCAGTCGCATTCGTTTTCTCCGCCGTTGATGGCGGTTTGTGGAGACGATGATGTCATCGTGTACTGCGATGTGGCGTTCCAATCTTGAACCGAAATCTTGAGATGGCATAAGTGTTTGCTTAGACACTTCGAACTCTTAAAGATTATGAGGTTCGATGATGGTGGTGGCGGCTTAGGGCTTAGAGAGAGAGAGAGAGAGAGAGAGAGAGAGAGAGAGAGAGAGACGAACTGCTTAAAGGATAATTAGGGCGTTTTGGTAGAGGATTTTAGAAGAAGAACAAGGAGATGTATCAGCGGGCCATTTAATTTTTTGGTATTTCATTTCCCCCTAAGAAAACGTGCCTTCCTAAAGAAAAATATAAAGCGACAGTTTTAGACGACACGCTTTTTTATGATAGGTGCCCTCCGTGTTTTTTATTTTTTTTGTTGGACACTATTTTTTGGGCGCGCACAAATGCGTGTTCTCTATCTTTCAAATTTTGCAAAACTGACATTATTTTTTAGGGCACACTTATATACGCGTCCTCTATCAGCGAGTGTCATTGTTTGCGCGTCATTAAAGGGTTGTTTTCTAGTAGTGCAAGCTCACAAATGCATTAGGGTTTTTGTATCTAGGGTTTGGGACTTGGAGGATGAAAATGAGGCCAGCATGTGGGGATTAGGATGCTTAAATAGGGTGCAAAACCCCGCAATTAGGGTTTCACGCATGCCAGCCTACTCGTCGAGTTGAGGGCTCTCAACTCGTCGAGTAGGTTACTTAAAAACCCGCGTCTCTTTTGATCTCTACTCAACGAGTTTGGGGCTACCAACTCATCGATTTGCTCTACAAAAATGAATAAATTTTAATTTAAATGCGTACCAGGAACCAGATGTTAAACGAATCATCCAAATTACGTCACCAACATCCAAATGGGTCAAAATCTCATTTCCTCAAAGGTCTTAAGCCTGATAATACCCGATCCTTGGCAACCACCACGAAATAGGAAACGGTTCGGGATAGGGCGTTGCATATATGTTCAGATCAAACCACTACCACAACCAACCTCTGACGACTTTCCACCACCAACATACGACGCACAAGATCTATTTCATGACTGCTAGCATTTAACCCACCATCAAACCACCGCCTTAATTTCTATTTTTCTCTTTAAATAATCAGAAAAAGTCAAATGCGGATATAAATCGGCGGAATATATCAGATCGAAAACCCTAATGTCCCTTCTATTGTGACTTGTCGTCGCCGCTACTATCATTCGACACACCAAAGGCCAGATCTACGAACTTTGACGAGCGGAAAGGATCTACCACAACCCCTCATTTTAGATATGCTTTGTTTCTGATTCCTCCAAATTTGCTTCGTTTCTAACCACATCTAGCCACATTCTTTATTTCCGAACACCACCCCTGGTGCTGCTCTACCACCGGTGCTCTACACACCTTACACCATCGAGGACCTTCATCTTCATCAAGATCTATAGAGTCTTCATTTTTAGAGGCAAATTCTTGAATGATCTTTTATTTGAAGTAGATTTGACAGATTTGATGTGTAGTGTTTGATGGTTTTTTCAATAGAAAATATAAGTTTTAAGTTATAAATACATAAGTTTTTGAGTTAAAGAACCATTAGCCTCTAGATCCGATGATATGAATGTAAGTTTTAAGTTGAGAATATGGTTGTGAACGTATGATTTTTGTGTATTAAACTATGAATATATTGTATTATGCTGTGAATTTTGTATATTAAATTGTAAATAGATTGTATTAACTTATAAATGGACTATATGGAGTTGAGCCTTTTGTAGGATTTTTTGTTGAAAAATGA